>NC_064631.1:276656313-277312063 GCF_023864275.1 Schistocerca cancellata | reverse complement strand
AAACTTCGCACAGAACACGCCAGTGATCCAGCCATCGGACGCTGCACCACCTCCTCCATCCTCCTCAACATCCCGCCCAAAAGGAAGGCCGCAAGTATCGCTTCGCGCCACATGATAATGTTTTCCATGGTTTTTAGGGCAGCTGGCGGTGGTCGCGAGACGAGATCCTTCGTCTATTGGCACATGCATGTATCTCATTTCACGCCCAGCCGGATTCCAGCGCCGGCATCACAATCAAATTCTCCACTGTCATGTGCATGGTCATCCTTCGGTACCTCTTCCTCCATATTCACGGATCCTCAGGAGAGCGCGGGTACAGCAGCCGCTAGATGGTGTCTTCACGACACCGACACCGCGGGAGGACCCCACGGAGGCGGAACCTTCGCCTCCTCCCGCCCTACCAATGGAAGCGAACGCATATCCTTCTGCGTGTTTTCCGGGAGAGGTTTCCATGAGAGCAAAGGCTGGATAGTGGGGTACATCCGGAGGTCTGATGTTCCCTGCAGCCACAGCTTCCGGTCCATCAGATGGTCCACGCTCTTGCCTCCCCCCCCCCCCAAACCCTCACCATTGTCGTGTTCCATGTACGACGACGACGGTCCGTCGCTTTGTGGCGGGGAGGGGGGGGGGTGGGGGAGGAATGTTATGGCGCAAAGAGAGCGCTGGCACGCTGACCCACCTCCGTTCAGGACGATAACTCACTTAACAGTCGTACAAATTAAGGGCATCGATAACAGATTCCTATCACATGACACACATACTATTAATAATCCCACGTATGACATACCAGACGTCTTTTCTGGTAGAGCATTCGGTTTACTTGTCGCCTTGACATCAAATGTTTTCGGTTCCCATTCCAAAGCCACTTCATTTTGACTGCTAACAGAGTAGCTGTGCAGAATCAACTGTCTTTGTAGGTCCCTACCTTACACCTCACTGTTGCAAACGGACGTTACAGCACAACACAGACACCAATTTGAATAAAGTGACCAGCGAGGTAAAAAAAAGAAGAGTAGTAGAAGGGAGGTTTGATCACGGCTCGTCCGTTTGGCAGTCCAAGTCGGTAAACACTCTTCCAAGACGCCATTTATCTTTCCGGTTGCTCTATATTGAACTTTTTTTTCTTGGGCCGTTCACTGTGAAACGTCCCCTTAGAACATTTTCTGAATTACTGTGCTGATAAACCTCTTACATTATTTGCTTTTCAAACAGCGGAGCAAAACTGAACGTACTCAAACATTCACTAAAGTGACACACAATATTTTTAGAGCAACGCAATCTGACTTTCAAAAATCCCTACAAAAGATTGGCCCAGACTAACATTAACCTATACCTTTCACAAATCACTTACCTCACAAAAATCTTCGTTACTCATGGTACAGCAATACAGCGAGCGCCACTACTGCCAGCTAAATAAAAGATTCAAACTTCGGAAGGCACTAACTACTAATAGGCATAGTTAGCAAATGAAAGATTTTAATAGAGAACAAACAATGTATTTACCTTAATAGTCATCAAAAGTCATAATATGCATAGCAGTTCATGACATACAGTCTTACAAATTTCAAAACTCCGCTATTTCTCTCCCCACATCCACCACTGCTGCGGCTCACCTCCAACTGCCCAACGCTACGCGCTGTTCATATCCAGCTGCCCTACACTACAATGGCAGACAACAATGCAAACTAGCCACAGACTGCACACAGCACAGCCAGTGATTTTCATACAGAGCGCTACATAACGTTACCAATAAGAAAACATAAACAGCCTACTTACATAGCCCCCATGCTCCCCACAAAACATTTTACAAATTGTTTTGGGCAGTGGCCAATAATGATTTGATAAAATTTTTCATAATTACGATTACAAAGATATCAAATGCACACACTAATTGAAACAATGTTGGTCAAAAGCTAAAATTTTCTCACAGTCCATAAAGACAGTCCTGATGGTTCATCACAGTAAAATTGCAGTGTTTTTCTCAAAGTCTAAGCAGTAAAAGAAAATGCACACGGAAGTAGTGGATTTCCACGCAGTCTTGAAGAAGTAGTGTTGTCCTTCCAGCGGAAATACAGTGCTGACTCTTGACATGCAGACAGGTAATGGGCCACCGCAGAGTCAGTCGAAGTTTTGAAGAATATTTGTAGGTAGGTCATCCCAGAGCAGACCCACTATAGTCCTGGTAGAGATTGCGGTATTGCTGGGCCACTAAAGGTACAGACCCACTGCAGTACAGAAATAATGGTATTGGTGGGCCATCGAAAGTGCAGACCCACTTCTATCCTTGTGGGTCATCAATAGTTCAGACCCACTGTAGTCCTTGTAGAGATGGCCAGCAGCCATCTGCTATGACTGTGCAGGTGCACAATCACCATCAAAGAGTCTTGTGGACAACATGGCAAGTCCATAAACCACCATTTGTGTGCTCACAAAAGTTTTTGGAAAGTTCTTAGAACCAGCAATGCTGTTAATCAGTCCTTTGCTGAATTATCAACACAGGTGCAAGCACTAACAGTCCTCTTTTTTGACACATATTGTGCATATACTATGACCAACAGAAATGTGTGCAGTGAAATGTATGCTTACAAGTTACTTAATTTGATGAACTGGTGTCAATTACAATTTTATAACATAAGAATACAATAACAAAGGTACAAAATACATCATTAAAGAACATAACAATACAGATAACATTTGTAGTGCAGGCTTTACAAAAGAATCGAAATAACATATATATCAGTGTTACAGAAATTATGACATGAGTACATAAATAAAAGATCAGAATAACTTTCGAAACATCAACTTCACACATGAGCATTAAAACAGAACAGAATAAATAATGTCTAAACATCTTTACAAAGAAAATAACATATTATCAGAAAAATTCTACAACATAACTCTTATTAGCTAAACACATTAAGACAGGAAAAACACAAATATGCAAGAGTACACAAACACATAGGGGGATAACAGAATGGAAAGGATAGGGTTCGTTTTCAGTGTAACATTTGGTATTGCAGTCCAACCCAAAACTTAATTCCATATATCGTACCTCTTATTTCAACATTTTCTCCAGCCAAAAAAAAATCCTATCCAAGCATGCTTTCTGTATTCTGTTCACATCCTCTTTCAAAAATAGTTTTTCTCCACTGTGCACTACTTTTTTGGCCAAACTATTTCCTTATAGCTTCTTAATGCATTTCTTCCAATTCATCATAGTTAGTTTCTTTTATAGTCTACCCCTCTTAAGCTAACTTAAATCTACTGAGCTCAGATATATATACCAAGGGACGAGGCAATGCAGCAGCACATAACAAATTAACACAAACAGCAAGACAAAGAAAATACAAATTGGCAAAGTAAGCAACAATATTACAACTAATATAAGGCAATGAGCAGCAAACAAGAAAAAAAAATCTCAGTAGTAAACTGCCTTAGCAGAGTAACACAAAGTCAAATTCAGTAACACTATGCCTGGCAAGCAGCAGCAGCAAATGAAATAACTTATATCTAAACATGACATAGCTCAAGCAGAAAAAAATATTACACTAAAGACAATAATGCAGAGAAAGGAAATGTATATTCACATCTTAATGTCTATGTAATTAAAGTGGTTCACCACAAGAAGTTATTCTACCAAAAAAATTACCAAGCAGTTGAAAAGAAAATTCCGTATGCAATTTCTATGAAGGGAAATGTCTTTCTATGTTCCTTCATTTTTTTGAATAGATCATAAAATTATTTACTGGATCTGTAGGCATAAAATATTTATATTAGTACATCTATTAAATTTTATTTTAACCAATGCTGCTGCAGCTAGAAACTTGATATTAAACAAAATGAGTAAATAAATACATAAAGCAAGCCATATGGCATTTCTCTCAACTAGGAAGACAATAGCCGTGAAATGTTTCTCATCCTTTTTTCATTAGGCATTTTAGTAAATATCATAAATTAAGAGCTCCACAGTATAATCATATGTTTTCAAGTTTCAGCGTGTCATATTTGCGATGCTTGCTACAAAGGAATGTCAATAGCGAGGATAATGGCCTCCCTTTTTTTTTCTACCTGTGCCTCTGAAAAGGCACACACTAATGGCTTGTCTCCAGGAGTCTGACACAGCTGGGTGCCCATGACGCATTATGTGCAGGTGGTCACTTAACTTTCTTACGGAAATATTTACGACAGCAGTTTCCGCTACAGTGACATTCTCATATAAAAAATTTCACAGGTCTAGAATTTGCGTTACAGACCTGTAGAAACCAAATCCTGTAAATATAACAGTGTCCAAAAAATTTTCGTCGGCATTGTGGTACATTCACGCATTTACACACATTTCATAACTCTTAAAGTACGATTCTTGGTTTCCAACATCCTTTTTCACAAGTCAGAGTCCCTAACCACTACTCATTATTCCTTACCTTATTCGTCGACACTTCTTCAATATTTCATCATAACAGATATGTAGCATAATCAAATAACTCATATAGCATCGGCTTATTGATCATAAACATACCGCAACAGCATAATACACTTAGTCATCGTAATAATAACATTATAGCACCTCAGTCAACTCTCAAAATCGTCGTAGCTTCCTCCAATAATTAAAAAAAATTCTCTGCTCATGTCAAAAGTGTCATCTGCCTCAAACGTACATTAAAAATCGTGATCCCATACCAAATACATCATTCAAAGCTCTCATAGTATCACAATGGTTCTGAAAAAATATGAACAGTTCACAAAGTACAGCAAAATACAGTTTCATAAATGTGAAGTTATCCAACTGTGTAATTACATAAACATTTGTCACTGATGTAGTAAAAAAAAAAATGTTTGTCTCTCAGTTAAATGATCAGATAGCAATGTAATTTGTGTGTTAGAGAAATATGGTACCGATGTGTAAAGTTGTATAAGCAAATACCACATTAGCTAGGGCTCCTTGTGCTTGCCAAACACATGGTACACAAAGTAAGTGGGTACCCCCCTGAGGATTATTGTAATTATACCCTCAGGTGTTACAGATTACAGAAATGGAATGAAATGTATCACAGAAAACCTTTGTATCATTGTACTTCAAATATCTTTAAAAATAAATGTTTTAAGTACAAAATTAATGACTCATATACGTGTACTGTAGCGCTAAATGTGCGTCTTGCTGTAAGATAATCTCTGTGGAAGTGTCGTAGTTATTGTCCTCCAAAAGCTAAGTTCTGCAGAAGCCAATGTACTTACCTCATGATAAACAAAAGTGAAATGCTATGTGTATAGATATCGTAGTAATTTCGTACATTACCGTGATCAAGAAAGTACTGTGCTGTAACGTAATGTTGTGCTACGTAAAAGGCAGTCTCATTGTAGCTATACCACAAAAGTTAGTACTAAAACATGTTTTACTTTCCAGAAGAATTCAGAAAAACTGTGCAGATATAAAACAGATACACCGCAAAACAACATTGTAAATTGTCACTCATTAGTAACGTCGAGATATAATTGTGTAGCTGTCACATAAACTAACCACTGTGTCATCTGGTATCTCACAGAAAGAACTTTAAATCCAGAATGTATCTTCAAGTAAACCAAAATGTTTCATTAAAATCTCATTAGCAGTACCAGTAAATGTTCTAAGTATGTGAGCATTATAGTCCTTACGTAATCGTGCAACTAACAAGCAAGAATGTACACACACAATAAAACTGTGTCATCTGTTCACAATAACAATGCATTCGTAATTTCTGTTTAAATAAGTTCTCTTGGTTCTTGACTGGATATTTAACTTCAAACATTGTTGCATGTTAACAGATTCTAAGTCTGACAAAGCATGCTAGCAATGTAAAGTGAAAAGTTTTATGGCAAAGACAAAGTTAAAAAGCAGATTATCTTTCAATAAACGGTTTTACATGTGAAATGTGGTGCAAACCTTTACTCTTCCTGGTACGCAGAGTTTCAACTTCAACGCAATTATCATGTGGTATACGTTGGATTCTGTAAGGTCCATTGTAAACTAGAAAGAATTTGTGACTCAAGTGTTTCTTCTTATGTGACAATGAATGAGCTTTAATGAGAACGTTCTGACCAATATATAATTTCTTTGCATTTGCTTTACCGTTCAGTTTTCTCCTTTTGTCTGCTGCAGATTTTATATTTTTAATAGCCAAATCAATTATGTCTTTGTGTCAAAGTTGACGTGTATTCGGGAAAGGTACAAGCTCTCTGATTCTGTTCGGTGGTTCTTCATTCTTTAGTACAAGAGTAGGTGGTAAAGCAGTGGAGTCGTGAGGCATTTCATTCAGCACGTTTTGAAATAAGTGTAAATATCCGTCCCAATGCTGATGCTTTCTGTGACAATAAAGTCTGCAAAGCTTATTGATTTCTTTCATAATCCGTTCAGACGGGTTACAATGACGTGAGTACAATGAATTAAAAACAGGTTTCATTTTATGGTTCCGAAGCATGCGTGACCAAACAGCAGATCTGAATTGCGGTCCGTTATCTGAAATGACTTTACTGACGTGTCCAACTTCACGTAAGAAATTTTTAACAAAGGCGTTGGATACAGACCGTCCAGTGGCTTTATGTAACGGTGTGAAAGAAACAAATTTTGAAGTAAGTTCAACAGTGACTAGAACGTACGCAAATCCATTAGATGTTCTGACAAGCGGTCCCAAGAGATCAACAGCAGCAAATTCTTTTAATTTAGAAGGAATGATAGGAAACAGCGGAGCACGATGGGAGATAGTAGATGGTTTCGCCTTTTGACAAAGTTTACAAATAGACAAGACTCTTCGAATTCTCTTTTCCATATTGATAAAATAACAAGTCGTTCGAAGAATATGATAACATTTTCGTGGGCCAAAATGTGGATAGCTGAAATGAATGTACCAAATGAGCTTATTAACAAAATCGTCAGGAATGCAAAGTACCCATAGCTTGTCATCAACAGTGCAGCGTTTGAACAGTATGTTGTTTCTAACCAGATAATAATGCCGAATCTGTGTGTTGTCTTTTCATGTCATTTGCTCTTGATGTCTTTCCAAATCGGATCTTTATCTTGTTCATGAGCAATGTCCTTTAAAGATGAGGTGATGAAATTTTCAAAGGCCACTTTCTGAATGTAAAGAATACTGAAATTTTTCTCGAGGTTGCCTTCTGTGTCACTTTTCTCAAGCCCAGCCGGTGCGCGTGACAGTGCGTCCGTAACAATGTTCTCCTTGCCGGGAATGTAGACTATTGTGCAGTGGAATTCTTGCAGAAACAATACCCAACGTTTTAACCTGTCATGATTTAGTTTTGAAGACATAAGAAATTGTAATGCACGATGATCACTGTATACTTTTACGTGCTTACCAGAAAGAAAGAAACGGAACTTGTTAAATGCCCAAACGATAGCTAAAGCTTCTAATTCAGTAACGGAATAATTTTTTTCAGATTTTGTTAGCACTCGGCTAGCAAAAAGGAATGGTTTTCTGAACGGTATTGTCATTTTCTATGGCTTCTTGAAATAAATGGGCACCAAGACCGACTTTAGAAGAATCGGTGCTAAGGCAGAAATCTTGTGACAGATCTGGATGAGCTAGTATCGGCGCGTTAAGTAGCGATTCTTTCAAAGAATTGAATTCCAACTGTGCTTGTTCGTCCCAGTTCCAAATAGTATTTTTTCCAGTGAGAGAACAAAGTTTTGGTGTAACTAGAATTTGCATATTCAGAAAACGACGGTAAAAATTTACGAGACCTGGAAAACTGCGGACTTGTCTTTTTGTGGATGGAACTGGAATGGCTCTGATTGCCTCTAACTTTTCAGGATCCGGCTGAATGCCTTCAGAAGAAATAATATGTCCCAAAAACCTCACCTTTGACCTACCAAATTCATACTTTACAAGTTAACTGTAATACCAGAGTCTGCAAAAATACGTAACAAACTGTTGAGGATGCGATTATGTTGTTACTATGAAGCTTCTGCTATTCGAATATCGTCCACATATAAGGTGATGTGACGTTTTAAGAACTCAGGTAATATGGAATTTAGCCCGCGAATGAATGCTGCCGAAGAAATGTTCAAACCAAAAGGAAGTTTCCGAAACTGATAACAAACGCCGAAACAAAGGAAGGCTGTGTATTTTCTACATTCTGGATGAAGTTAGATCTGATAAAAGCTGGATCTGAGATCAATGGAAGACAACACTTTTACACCATTAAAATTTTGAAGAAGTTCTTCCATCGTCTGCGGCCTATCTGTTTCAGGAATGATGATAGTATTGATTTGTCTCGAATCTAAGACAAGCCTGATCGATCCATTTTTCTTTTCAACAACATGTAATGGATTGTTGTATGAGCTTACTGCAGGCTGAATAATGCCCTCATTAAGCACAGATTGTATTTCTGTTCTAACACGGTCCCTATAATGCGCCGGAATTACGTATGGTCTAACACAAAATTTAGTATGCTCACGAACACGAAATTGGTATTGAAATCCCTTGATTGTTCCTGTTTTGTGAGTAAAAACTGTGGAATGTGCTTGTAAAATCTCAAAAAGGTCTTGCCTATCAGTGTCATTAAAATTCTCAATTGTTTGAATTTTATTCTGAATTAACTCATTAGTATCAAATATGTCGTCGATATCATCCCTGTCAGTACTTGCAGAGTGATTGTTAGTGTCTAGTTCCGTAGAAAATTCCGAACTGTTGTCTAACAGAAGGTAAAGCCGATTAATTTCCTAGTCATGGTTTGAGAGCCAATCTTCAAATTTCAAAGCTATTGACTTGCCTTCTGTCTCTAAACTTATTTCAGCATCGTGAAAGTTTAAGATTGCTTGGTATTCATTCAAAAAGTCTACTCCCAACATAATTTCCATCGACAATAATGGAACAATAAGAAAGTTCATAGAGAAGCTGTGGCTTTGACAAAAGAATTCTAAGTTGGTTTGTTGGCGTACATCTACACTTTTTCCAAAGATTGCACCTTGTAATTTAATCTTACGTAACGGAAGTGTGGACCAATCGTTCGATTTGTTGCATTTCCTAAAGGCTGTTTCACTAATTACTGAAATGGAACTGCCAGAGTCAAGTACTTCCGTAAATTTTGCGTCATTTACAGTAATTGTAATCACAGGATATGCAATGTTGTTATGTTTTACGTCGTGTTCCTGGAGTAAGATGGCCCTAATGTCTTCCGTTTTTACGTAATTACTAGCTACGGCAGCTGCGTCGTCAGTTTCATAAGCACGTTTTGTGGCTGCCAGCGGTATGAGTCATTGCCTATTGTGCCATTATAGGGATTCGGAGACCTAACTTCTACAAATTCACCTTGTCGAGAGGGCTCTGCTCTGTTTGAAGCTCGCCAGTTCTGATGGAATTCAGGTCTGTCGTTACGATCATATCGTCTGTCGTCATGTCGGTAGATTCCATAGTTTCTTTCTTGTTGGTCACGTGTTGGAGAATTTCTCCCTGAATCGTAACTGCACGCTAGACCGTTGCATCTAAAGTTATTCTGTCTCCCTTGATAATAATTATTTTGGTTCCCATATTGTCTGTTTCTCTGATTGTCTCTGTGATAGTCATTACTGCGGAGAGGTGATCTTTCCCTGTAATTATTGCTACTCTGCCAACGGTTGTCATACGGGTGGTGTCTATTTTGGTCACGATTTGTGTTGTGAGAATAGCCTTGTCGGGTCCAGTTATTATTTCTTTCATCGCGGAATTGCGACGGATGTGACCTGTAATTGTTGTGTTCTTGTTTTCGCGTTCCGCGATTGTCAGTGTCAATTTCTAATTCTTGTAAGAGTCCCTGAAAAGCTTCAATGTCGTCTTTGGAACGTCCTGCCAAAATAATATGTCGTAAATGTTCAGGCAATTTGATTAAGCAAATGCGGATGAGTTCTGATGGGCTGTATGGGTTTGACAGGTACTGATTCTTGTGCAACATGTCTTCAAAATATTTCACAAGACTGAAAAATTCGGATTGTTCGAAATGTTTCATCATTATGATGCCATGTTTTACTCGATCTTGTGTCGCTTGAGACAAATATGCTGAGAGGAAGGCATGGTAAACTTCTCCTTCACTGTGGCAATCGTGAATGACCGATCGCATTCTTACAGCTGGTTCATTCTCTAAGTAGCCACACATAAATTCTAATCTGTGTTCTAATGACCAGTTGGGAGGAAAACAATGAGAGAATTGATGAAGCCATTCTTGTGGATGAATGTTGTTGTCAGAATTCTTGAATGTTTTGAATTTACGTGTAGTAATGAACAGCTTATTGTCAAAATCATCATGTCGGCGAGTCGCATGTCGGTCATTGTTACGTCGTTTCGGCGGTTCCATCTCAAAATTCGTTGTACCTTGCCAATTTCTTTCATAGTTTCCGAAGTGTCCTGTGTTATTATTTTGTGGTTGTTCCGTATTTCTATGTCCCTCTTCCCGTACTGGAGCGCGAGTGTCCTCTGAAATTTATGTAATTTTTGTATTACTTGTGCCAACTGATATTGTACTTTCCGGATTTCTCTTTTGTACAGTGTATTGATTTGATTTTGATTTTGTTTGGATTTTCTAATTTGTGCATACTATTCAGTGTCAGTAAAGGCTACAGGTCTTGTGTCATTCAGATCATCATCTACCTTTGTAGATAAATTATTTTGCTGATCCGAAAGTTCAACTACTTTCTCTGATAATGAACTAATTTCCTCAATGTGTCTTTCTGAACCAATTTTCAGAGTATCTACTGTGTCCTTTAAGTTTTCGTGAGTTTTTGCAAGTTGCGTAACTGAATCGGTAGATGCAACTGAGTCAATTTTAGCTTGCAAGGACTCATGATTTTCATGAACAATAGTTTGCAGTTCTTTTATGGTTGCTTCATGATTCTGTAATGCATTTTCATGCCTAAAAAAATAGGTTGGAAATGCTCACAAATTTGTGTTTTTAAGTCATTACAGACTTTTTGACATTTCGATTCAATGTTATGTAACTCAGTAGTTAAATCTTCACGTGATTGTTCAAGCGTGGTGTGAAGATTTTGTTCCCTTGCGTCTAACTATTGCTGTGTTTGTCTCTGGTATTGTTCCATTGTGTCTAACTGTTGCTGGGTTTGTCTCTGTGTCTAACTTTTGAAGCTTTTGTCCCATTTGTTGCATTAATTGTAATAACAATGCACTGGTGTCTGAAACATGTTCCTCAGTGATTTTCGGCAGTGAATTTGCACCGGCAACATTCACATTTTGACAAGCGGAAAATGTGTCTTGACTCATTTGAGAAAACGGTGAGACCCCAAAACGTGAGTCTACAGTATTTGCAATATTGTGTTCTCTCATTCCCGATTCCTGAGGCGAGCTGTCGCCGACCGATCGATCGATAATGCTTCCCTGTTCACTACCTGTTTCACTGTCTACACCATTATTTGACGCCCGCTCCATTTCCCTATGCGCAGTTACCAAATTACTACTTTGAATATATGTTAATTCATTACATGGTGGCGTTAACACACTGATTTCGTCTTCACTGTCATTTCTCAGTTTACTTTGGAACCTAGTATTACGTTTTTCACACGCCATTATTGTCACAATATTTCACACGACAACACAGAAAAACACAATTTGAAGAGCAACAATAAGAGAACACATTAACATAGCACTGAAAATTATATCTCGTTAATTGCAAGCGCAGCTGCGAAATACTTGGTGCAAATCTACATGCATGCCACAACTGTACAACAACTGTACAACTACTGTACAACAATGAAAGGCTGCAACTACAAAGGAGATTCTCTCTACAATTACGCGCGAGCAATAAACAAAATCTACACTAATTACACAAACTACAAGAAAAAATCAGAAGATTCCAGTGAGGTATCCTCGGCTAAGGGTCGACATATGAAACGTCCCCTTAGAACATTTTCTGAATTACTGCGCTGATAAACCTCTTACATTATTTGCTTTTCAAACAGCTGAGCAAAACTGAACGTACTCAAACATTCACTAAAGTGACACACAATATTTTTAGCGCAACGCAATCTGACTTCAAAAAATCCCTACAAAAGAATGGCCCTGACTAACATTAACCTATACCTTTCACAAATCACTTATCTCACGAAAATCTTCGTTACTCAAGCTACAGCAATACAGCGAGCGCCACTACTGCCAGCTAAATAAAAGATTCAAACTACGGAAGGTACTAACTACTAATAGGCATAGTTAGCAAATGAAAGATTTTAATAGAGAACAAACAATGTATTTACCTTAATAGTCATCAAAAGTCATAATATGTATAGCAGTTCATGACATCCAGTCTTACAAATTTCAAAACTCCGTCATTTCTCTCCCCACATCCACCACTGCTGCGGCTCACTTCCAACTGCCCAACGCTACGCGCTGTTCACATCGAGCTGCCCAACACTACAATGGCAGACAACAACGCAAACTAGCCACAGACTGCACACAGCACAGCCAGTGATTTTCATACAGAGCGTTACGTAACGTTGCCAATAAGAAAACATAAACAGCCTACTTACAACTGTTTCTATTATGCTTTTTTTCACAGTCTAGTATACCTTCTTCCTGTTTCCTTGTTTGATTTGTGTTCAGTTTTTAACGGGCTGTCCCCTGGATCCTCTTACCAAGAAATTTGAGGGGGGTGCGGTGGGAGGTTTACCTTGTTAGCAATATCAACGGACTTTCATCAACGAGTACGACCGACAATATGGACACCACAAAAAATTTAAAAACTGCATTATTGTTGACCTTTATCTCAATTTCCTTTTCATTGTGGCACTGATGTGCAAGTAGTCCCTGAACGTGGAATTACTGAACTGGGGAAATTGATATCTACTACAGAGATTTAAATTTTTGAGTACAGTTTAACTGAAAAATTTAGACATCCGTCCCCACATGATCCATGGACCGTGCCGTTGGTGAGGAGGTTTGCGTGCCTCAGCGATATAGATAGCCGTACCGTAGGTGAAACAGTATCTGTTGAGAGGCCAGACAAACATATGGTTCCTAAAGAGGGGCAGCAGCCTTTTCAGTAGTTGCTGGGGCATAAGTCTGGATGATTGAATGATCTGGACTTGTAACATTAAATAAAACGACCTTGCTGTGCTGGTACTCCGAATGGCTGAAAGCAGAGTGAAACTACATTCGTTAATTTTCTCGAGGACATGCAACTTTACTGTATGGTTGGAGGATGATAGGGTCTTCTAGGGTAAATTATTCCGGGGATAAAATAGTCCCCCATTCGAATCTCTGGGTGGGGACCACTCAGGAGGTGGTTATTATCAGGAGAAATAAAACTGACGTTCTACGGATCGGAGCATGGAATGCCAGACCCCTTCATCGGGCAGGTAGATTAGGAAATTTATAAAGGGAAAGGGATAGGGTAAAGTTAGATATAGTGGGAATTAGTGAAGTTCAGTGGCAGGAGGAACAAGACTTTTGGTCAGGTGAATACAAAGTTATAAATACAAAATCTAACAGGAGTAATGCAGGCGTAGGTTTAACATCGAATAAAAAAATAGGAGCGCAGGTAAGTTACTATGAACAGCGTACTAAACGCATTATTGTAGCCAAGATAGACACGAAGCACATGACTACCACAGTCATACAAGTTCATATGCCACCTAGCCCCGCAGATGACGAAGAGGTTGAAGATATGTATGATGACATAAAAAAAATCATTCAGATAGTGCAGGGAGACAAAAATTTAATAGTCATGGGGGACTGAAATTTGATAGTAGGAAAAGGAAGAGAAGTAGTAGGTGGATATGGAATGGATGTAAGGAATGGAAGAGGAAGCTGGCAGGTAGAATTTTGCACAGACCGTAACGTAATCATAGGTAACACTTGGTGTAAGAATCGTGAAAGAGGGTTGCATTCGTGGAAGAGGCCTGAAGACAATGGAAGGTTTCAGATAGATTATATAATGGTTACACACAGATTTAGCAACAAGATTTTAAACTGTAAGACAATTCCAGGGGCAGATGTGGACTATGACAACCAATTCTTGGTTATGAACTGTAGACTAAAACTGAAGAAACTGCAAAAAAGGTAGAAATTGGTGAGATAGGACCTGGATAAATTGAAAGAACCAGAAGTTGTATAGAGTTTCAGAGAGAGCATTAAGGAACTATTGACAAGAACAGGGGAAAGAAATACAGTAGAAGAAGAACGGCGTAGCTTTGAGAGATTAAATAGTGAAGGCAGCAGAGGCTCAAGTAGGTAAAAAGATGAGGGCTAGTAGAAATCCTTGGGTAACAGAAGAGATTTTGAATTTAAATGGTGAAAGGAGAAAATATAAAAATGCAGTACATGAAGCACGCAAAAAGGAATACAAACGTCTCAAAAATGAGTTCGACAGGAAGTGCAAAATGGCTAAGCAGGGATGGCTAGAGGACAAATGTAAGGATGTAGTGGCATATATCACTAGGGGTAAGATAGACACTGACTACAGGAAGATTAAAGAGACCTTTGGAGAAAAGATGACCACTTGCGAGAAAGTCAAGAGTTCTGATGGAAAACCAGTTCTAAGCAAAGAAGTGAACGCAATAAAGTGGAAGGAGTATACGGAGAGTCTATACAAGGGCGATGTACTTGAGGGCAATGTTACGGAAATCGAAGAGGACGTAGATGATGATGAAATGGGAGGTATGATACTGCGTGACGAGTTTGAAAGAGCACTGAAAGACCTGAGTCAAAAAAAGGCCCCAGGAGTATACAACATACCATTAGAACTACTGATAGCCTTGGAAGAGCCAGCCCAGCCAAACCTCTACCATCTGGTGAGCAAGATGTACCAGACAGGCAAATACCATCAGATGTCTAGAAGAATATAATAATACCAATCCCATAGAAAGCATGTGTTGACAGGTGTGAATATTACCGAAATATCAGATTAATAAGTCACGACTGCAAAATTCTAACACTAATACTTGACAGACGAATGGAAAAACTGGTAGAAGCTGACCTCAGGGGAGGATCAGTTTGGCTTCCGTAGAAATGCTGGAACACGTGAGGCAATACTGATCCTACGACTTATCTTAGAAGATAGATTAAGAAAAGGCAAACCCACGTTTCTAGCATTTGTAGGCTTAGAGAAAGCTTTTGACAATGTTGAGTGGAATATTCTCTTTCAAATTCTGAAGGTGGAAGGAGTCAAATTCAGGGAACGAAAGGCTATTTGCAATCTGTACGGGAACTAGATGGCAGTTATAAGAGTCTAGGGGATCAAAGGGAAATAGTGGTTGGGAAGAGAGTGAGACAGGGTTGCAGTCTATCCCTGATGTTATTCAATCTGTATATGGAACAAGCAGTAAAGGAAAGAAAAGAAAAATGGTGAGTATGAATTAAAATCCATGGAGAAGAAGTAAACATTGTAATTCTGTCAGAGACAGAAAAGGACCTGGAAGAGCAGTTGAACGGAATGGACAGTGTCTTTCAAGAAGGTTATAAGATGATCATCAACACAAACAAAACGAAGACAATGGAATGTAGTCTAATTAAATCAGGTGATGCTGAGGGAATAAGGTTAGGAACTGAGACATTTAAAATAATAGACGAGTTTGGCAATTTGGGAAGCAAATTAACTGATGATGGTCGGAGAAGAGAGGATATAAAATGTAGAATCACAATGGCGAGGAAAGCGTTTCTGAAGAAGAGAAATCTGTTGTGTGCGAAATCGTATGGGACTTAACTGCTAAGGTCATCAGTCATTCAGCTTACACACTACTTAACCTAAATTATCCTAAGGACAAACACAAACACCCTTGGCCGAGGGAGGGCTCGAACCTCCGCCGGGAACAGCCGTACAGTCAATGACTGCAGCTCCTCAGACCGCACGGCTAATCCCGCGCAGCAGAGAGAGAAATTTGCTAACGTCGAGTATAGATTTATGAGTCAGGAAGTCTTTTCTGAAAGTATTTGTATCGGGTGTAGCCATATATGGAAGTTAAACGTGGACGATAAATAGTTTAGACAAGAAGAGAATAGAGGCTTTCGAAAGGTGGTGCTACAGAAGAATGCCGAAGATTGAATGGATAGATCACGTAACTAATGAGGAGGTACTCAATAGAACTGGGGAGAAGAGGAATTTGTGGCACAACTTGACTAGAAGAAGGGATTGGTTGGTAGGACACATTTGAGGCATCAAGGGATCATCAGTTTAATACTGGAGGGAAGCGCGGAGGGTAAAAATAGTAAAGGGAGACAAGGGCATGATTACACTAAACAAATTCACAAGGATGTAGGTTGCAGTAGGTACTTGGAGATGAAGAAGCTTGTACAGGATAGGGTAGCATGGAGAGCAGCATCGAACCAGTCTCTGGACTGAAGACCACAACATGAACAACATGAAATCTGGTAGAAGAATTTATTAACAACATTAATTATTTGTTTTACAATATAATTTAACTTGCGAAATTACAATATTTTCGAAAGTTGCGTGTTAACTATCACACCCCCCCCCCCCACCCCCTTGGTAATCTGATGGTTAATAAAACTCCGGAGTTTTGGAAGTGATGATTACTGCAACTATCAAAACCTTTGGTTACTTGGTTAGTCAAATGGAGAAGGGTGAATTTGTTCCTGATATCTTGAAATATGGATCTACACACAACGTGTCTGCATATCTTGAGAACCGCCGCCCATCTCTCTGATACAAATATTACGTCCAGGGGGAACAATATAACCAATAACGATGGTTGATCAGAGAAGTCGCCACACGAAGATTATTTTTATTGGTGGACATAGTTTGAGCTGCTATTGGTGCATGACTGTCGATACTTCACGGCTTAATATGCAGCTGCATGAAACGGTAAGCGTAAGAAAAGTAGCAAAAAAAGTATATAAATTCCACACATGAGGATACAGAAACCAAACACTGTGTTAAACCATACATTTCCTTATAAGTCAGTTACGGTTTGGAAGACCCCAAAGGTTTAACTCATATAGAAGGACCAAGAGTAATAACAAGAAAGCTGTGTTGAAATGAATCGCTCCGTTGAAGACAACTTGAGTTATTTGCATTTTGAACTCCCTGTTTCCCCAAGGCAATCTGAGTATATTTCTTATGATATACAATTGCGTCTTTATGTCACACGAAGTGATGAGTGATATCGAATGGGGACCTTATGTTGACACCACATATCGAAATTTTCCGAAGGCTTTTGACACTTTTCCTCACAAGCGATTTGTGATCTTATTACATGACTGCGCAATACCGTCTGAGCTGAGCTAACGGGTTGGGTTGGGTTGTTTGTGGGAGGAGACCAGACAGCGTGGTCATCGGTCTCGTCGAATCAGGGAAGGACGGGGAAGGAAGTCGGCCGTGCCCTTTCAGAGGAACCATCCCGGCATTTGCCTGGAGCGATTTAGGGAAATCACGGAAAACCTAAATCAGGAAGGCCGGACGCGGGATTGAACCGTCGTCCTCCCGAATGCGAGTCCAGTGTGCTAACCACTGCGCCACCCCGCTCCGTGAACTAACGGACTTATGATTTCTTGTCAGAGAGGTTCGTAGTAAATGACGGGAACCAATCTAGTGAAAGCCATATTACATCTACCATCCCCAGAGCAGGCTTAGAGGTACTCTGCTGTTGCTACACCATATAAAAGTTTTCGGAGACTCCTTCTGTGGCGCGTGGTTAACAGGACTGCCTAGTAATCGCCGCCACGGTGGTAGATAACTGGCTGCCCTCTGAAGAAAAAAAGATAATAATTACAAAAAAATAGTTCAAACAAATACCTGGAGATAAACAGTGACGAACAACTTAAATTGGAGGCATCAAATGGAAAAATTTGTGGAAATACTGCGATTTATTGGCAAAATCGAAGGTACAACTAGAGTCCTAACGAGACTTCCTACACTACATTTGTACAACTCCTGACATAATGGTGCATGGTACGATGCACTTACCTAACGGGTTTAACGGAGGACGCGAGGAAGTTCAAACCAAGACAGTTAGTTCTGCATTATCACTAAAGAGGAGAGAGAGTATCAGGGATACGATAAGCGATTTCGGGCGGTAATCGCTAAAACAAGGACAATTTTTGCTACGGGGAAATTTTTCCACTAAGTTACAAACTTTCTCCTCCGAATGCTACAATATTTTCTTGTCTCTTATCTACACAGGATGGAGTGACTGTTATGAAGAAATACAAAGAGCTCAGACGGGAAGATGGAGTTGCTGATTTTTCTCACGAGCTGTTCGAGAGCACTACCGTAGTTAAACAGTCCTCAGGTGGTTCTGTAAAAACTGTTTCAAACATTGAAATACAATTGCAGGTAATTCGGTCACAGTATTGCATATTTTAAAGTATATTTCTTCTGAAACTGTGACTAAAGTTGTAAGTAGGCTGTTTAGCGTTGCGCAGTTGGAGGTGAGCCGCCAGCAGTGGTGGATGTGGGGAGAGAGATGGCGGAGTTTTGAAATTTGTAATACTGGATATTATGAACTGCTATGTATATTATGATTTTTCAACACTATTAAGGTAAATACATTGTTTGTTCTCTATCAAAATCTTTCATTTGCTAACTATGCCTATCAGTAGTTAGTGCCTTCCGTAGTTTGAATCTTTTATTTAGCTGGCAGTAGTGGCGCTCGCTGTATTGCAGTAGTTCGAGTAACCAAGATTTTTGTGGGATAAGCGATTTGTGAAACGCATAGGTTAATGTTAGTCAGGGCCATTCTTTTGTAGGGATTTCTGAAAGTCAGATTGCGTTGCGCTAAAAATATTGTGTGTCAGTTTAAGCACAGTCATGTATAATTGTTCTAAGGGGACGTTTCAAAGTAATAACATCAGTATTTAAATTCTGTTATTCGCCAAACGTGGTCACATATGAATATATTTACTGAATTCTGGAAAGGTGTTTGAATAGAGAGTATGGGCCTATTGAAATTTTTTGATGGTCCAGCAGCCTAAGTCCGCTTCAGAGAAACCAGAGAAGACGCCGGAAATTGCCCCGTGTCGGAGCCGGAGCTCAGGAAATTATGGAGGCCGGGCGGGGCTGTGACCTGCCTGCCACCGGAGCTCCAACAGTCACTGAAAAACCGCCTGGCCGTCTGAGAGTCAACGTGGCGAAGGCAGAGGGACGGTCTCTCCAAAACCATTTATGTGATACACACAGTCCAGTCACATTATGTGACCGCCGCCAATAATCAACGTGACCATGCAATAGCAGTTTACGGACGGCTGGTGACAGCACTAGCAGAGGAGGGTGTTTAAAGCGTGTCAGGAGGACGCGGAGAACAGTACACTCGCTGTCGTAATGCGAAAACGGAGCGATTTGTATGACGTCTTAAAAGGGCATGTTCATTGGTTTTCGAGTCAAGCTCAGGAAATTATGTGGATAGCTTCGGAAGTTCACTGAGGCTTTTTGCGGATGATGCTATAGTACATCGAGAGGTTGTAACATTGGAAAATTGTACTGAAATGCAAGAGTCGTGCAACGAATTAACGCATGATGCAGGGATAGCAATGGAATCTCAATGTAGACAAGTGTAATGTGCTGCGAATACATAGAAAGAAAGATCCTTTATCATTTAGCTACAATATAGCAGGTCGTCAACTGGAAGCAATTAATTCCATAAATTATCTGGGAGTAGGCATTAGGAGTGATTTAAAATGGAATGACCATATAAAATTAATCATCGGTAATGCAGATGCCAGACTGAGATTCATTGGAAGAATCCTAAGGAAATGTAGTCCGAAAACAAAGGAAGTGGGTTACAGTACACTTGTTCGCCCAATGCTTGAATACTGCTCACCAGTGTGGGATCCGTACCACATGGGGTTGATAGAGGAGATAGAGAAGATCCAACGTAGAGCAGCGCGCTTCGTTACGGGATCACTTAGTAATCGTGAAAGTGTTACGGAGATGATAGATAAACTCCAGTGGAAGACTCTGCAAGAGAGACGCTCAGTATCTCGGTACGGGCTTTTGTTGAATTTTCGAGAACATACCTTCACCGAGGAGTCAAACAGTATATTCCTCCCTCCTACGTATATCTCGTGAAGAGACCATGAGGATAAAATCAGACAGATTAGAGCCCAGACAGAGGCATACCGACAATCTTTCTTTCCACGAACAATACGAGACTGGAATAGAAGAGAGAACGGATAGAGGTACTCAAGGTACCCTTCGCCACACACCGTCAGGTGGCTTGCGGAGTATGGATGTAGATGTAGATGTAGAAGGATGGATGCATTACCGAAAAGGCCAACTTTTGTAAACTGTTCGCCAGCTATTTTGCTTGAAGTATACCGTACGTGCCGAAGAGGAGCTATCTAAAACCAGCGCCGAAGCAACTGTGGTGCACCGTGGGCCATAGATGATCGACTCCACTCATAGGGGACATGGGACAGCGGCCGCTCAGTTTGATTGTTAACGAGATAACAGAGGGGAACGACGGCTAAGGAGATGCGTACGGGCTATTTGACGTGAAACCGTTGAGCAGCTGACCGCCAAGATGAGAGAATGGGCTACCAACGGTGTCTCCACAAAGAGTGTACAGCGAACGTTCTACATATGAGCTTCTGCAACAGGCGTCTGGTTCAAGCACCAAGGCCGATTGATGTTTAATGGCGACGAAGGCTAGAATTCGCACGCTAGTACCGTTAACAGAATTCCACTGTTAAATGCAGACGATAGGGCGGATAGATGGAAAGCGTACACTGAAGGCCTCTATGAGGGGCAAGATTTATCTGATGTAATTGAAGAATAAATAGGAGCCGGCCGGTGTGGCCGAGTGGTTCTAGGCGCTTCAGTCTGGAACCGCGCGTCCGCTACGGTCGCAGGTTCGAATCCTGCCTCGGGCATGGATGTGTGTGATTTCCTTAGGTTAGTTAGGTTTAAGTAGTTCTAAGTTCTACGGGACTGATGACATCTTAAGTCCCATAGTGCTCAGAGGCAATAAATAGAAGTCGATTTAGGAGATCCAGTATTAGAATCAGAATTTGAGAGATCTTTGGAGGACTTAATAACAAATAAAGCAGAAGGGGTACATAACATTCCATCAGAATTTCTGAAATCATTGAGGGGGGGGGGGGGGGCTGGGAAACGTCTCTTCACTTTGATGTGGAATGTATCAGTCTTGTGACATACCATCTGACTTTCGGAAAAACGTCATCCACACAATTCTGAAGACTGCAACAGCTGACAAGGGCGAGAATTATAGCACAATCAGCCTAACAGCTCATACATCCAAGTTGCTAACAAGGATAATATGCAGAAGAATCGAAAAGAAAACTGAGAATGTCTCAGGGGACGATCAGTTCGGCTTTAGAAAAGGTAAAGGCACCCGAGGGGCAATTCTGACGTTTCGGTTGATAATGGAAGCAAGACTAAAGAAGTATCGAGACACGTTTATAGGATTAGTCGATCTGTAAAAAGTATTCGACAATGGAAAATGGTGCAAGATGTTCGAGCACCTGAGAAAAATAGAGGTAAGCTGTAGGGTGAGACTGGTAATACAAAATGTACAAGAGCCAAGAGAGAATAATAAAAGCGGACGACCAAGAACGAAGGGCTTGGATTAAAAAGATTGTAAGACAGGGATATAGTCCTTTCCCTCTACTGTTCAATCTGTAGATCGAAGAAGCAGTTATGGAAATAAAAGAAAGCTTCAGGACTGGAATTAAACTTCAAGGTGAGAGGATATCAATGACACGATTCGGTAATGTCATTGCTATCATGAGTGAGAGTGAAGAAAACTTGCATGCTATGCTGAATGGAATGAACAATGTAATGAGTACAGTATATGGATTGAAGGTAAATCGAAGAAAGACGAAAGTAAAGAGGAGTACCAGAAATGGGAACAGCAAGAAACTTAACGTGAGGATTGATGGTCACAAAGTAGATGAAGTTAAGGAATTATGTTTCCTAGGCAGCAAAGTAACCAATGACGGACGCAGCAAGGAGTCCATCAAAAGCAGACTAGCACTTGCAAAAAGGGAGTTCCTGTCTAAGAGAAATCTGCTAGTATCAAAGATAGACTTTAATCTGAGCAAGAAATTTCTGAGAACGAATGTCTCTGAAGAACAGCAGTGTATGGTAGTGAGACATGGACTGTGGGAAAATCAGAACAGAAGAGAATCGAAGCACTTGAGATCTGGTGCTACAGGTGAATGCTGAAAATTAGGTGCTCTAATAAGATAGGGAATGAGGAAGTTGTGCGCGAGAGGAAAGGAATATGTGGAATACACTGACAAGGAAGAGGGACAGGATGATAGGACATCTGCTAAGACATCAGGGAATGACTCCCATGGTACTAGAGGGAGCTGTACAGGGCAAAAACTGTAGAGGAAGACATAGAGCTACTCTGATATCAAGAGGTTGGCACAGTAGAGGAATACGTGTCTGGCCGCTTCAGACCAGTCAGAAGACTGATGACCCAAAAAAAAAAAAAAAGGAAAACGGAACTGGACGTGCACCGAGTGGTGACGTGTGGCCTTTTCAGATGAATTAAAAGTTACGCTGAGTCCGACAGATGGCCGGTGATGTACGAACCTGCGACAATCGTCGGAAGTCCTAGGATGGAGGAGGGAGCGTTATGGCCTGGAGAATATTTTTGTGACATTTCCTGGATGATCTTGCCATTCCTTAAGTCGCAACTGATCACAGAAGTTTGAATCTATCATTGGAGTCCACGTCCGCCTCAACATTAGTCGACCTGCAGGGCAACGCAACGTGTCACGCAGCTCGCAGTGTAAGTGCATGCTGCGAAGATCACCAGGATCAGAGTACCGTATTCCGCTGACCACTAAACTCCCCAGATATAGGCCGAATCAAGAATCTGTGGGACAACCTCGATCGAGCTTTTCGCGTCATGGATTCTCGACTGAGAAACGTAGCGCAGTTGGCCACGGCACTAAACTTGGCATGGCCCCACATCCTTGTCGGTACCTTCCAGAACCTCATTGGCTCTCTTGTTCCAAGTCCACTCTGAAAAATGGTTATTCAGACTTCTGACAGTTACCCGTAATAATGTGACTGTGGCTTGTAGAAAGACAGTACGACAGGTAACCAATATACCTTTATTACCGAAATATATTATAAGGTCTCAACGTAAACGCACGAAGAGCTGCAGTCTGTGGAGTGTGACCACTAAGTAGCTAGACAGTTAGACATTCCGTGGACATCTCCCCGTAATTACATGAAGTGAGTCGATTTAAATGTCAATACGCTGCCGGAGAAAAATGCAGCACCCTCAAGAAATGTTTGCAGTGGCACCAGTATATAATCAATGTCCTTACTGAGGGCTTGCACTGCTAGTGATTCAGTTGTCACGTAGATCGGCTGTCAGATGGAGGTGAGGAGGCCTGTCTGTGCACCCTTTGCATTGACCCTCCGGGCAGTAATTGTACTGAATTTAGAGATGAACAGTGTTAGCAACACTCGTTCCGGAATTCAAGTGTGCCCCACTGACAAGTACGTACCTCTGTTGACCAGCTCCAGCCATATGAATGAGGCTGCATTGTGATGCCAAAGGAACCCGGATGGACGTGTGGACGGATTGCAGCACATGCTAGCCAATGTATCGTGGTTACTTCAGAAATTTGCCCAATCATTTTAGATCTGTTTCTCGACGTCTGCTTAGGACCGACGGATCTCACGATTGACGGTGCGAGCATCGGTGGCCGACCTAACTTCATTGAAGGACGAATTTAAAGCACATGCTGCACCTGATGTGCCATAAGGACCCACTGGGAACAGTCGGCGTCCAGTTTTGTGAAAGAGTTGACTCGAAAGGGGAATGGCGTGCTCACACAATAGGTTCCGTCTGTATGTGACTGGTACACGTACACGTGCCTGGCGTGGACATGATGTGCTGCCTATGCCAGAATGCATTCGCCCTCAGCACATATGGCCCATCCAAGGCTTCAAGGAGTGGGAGGCTATCCGTTACAGCTCGCGGCCACGTTTGGTGTTTCTACAGGGTAAAGTGCTACTGCCATCTCTACAACAGGAAGGTGATGTGTTTTACAGCACGTCAATGGACGTCAAAATACGGCTGCCATGACGTAGTGTGTTCTTCATGGTGTAAAGCAACTGCCCTGGCCGGGAAGATAATCAGATCTCTCCCCAATTGTACACGTATGCGACACGACGAAGTGGGAACTTATCCATTACCCAGAGCCTGTAAGAACCATAGCAGAATTTCAACAAATAAAGGAACGTGCTTGGGGTAATGTACCGCAGGGTACCGTTCCAGCCCCTTTGTTCGTTTGCCTGCGTGAATATACGCCCACGTTGCTGCCAGAGGATGCTACACTGCCTACTGATGCAACAGCTAGGCAGCCATTTACTGTGATATTTGGTTCTTGACTTGTTATAAAACACATCTGCAATGATGAACTACCTGTCACGTCATTTTTCAATAATATGACCTTGTGTTCGAGTGTGATGCACTTTCTTCCGGAAGTTGATGATGATGTTTGGTTTGTGGGGCACTCAGCTGTTCGGTTATCAGCGCCCATACAAATTCCCAACCTTTGCTCAGCCCAACCTCGCCACTTCCTTGAATGATGATGAAATGATGATGACAACACAAACACCCAGTCATCTCGAGGCAGGTGAAAGTTCCTGATCCTGCCGGTTATTGCACCCGGGAACCTCGGCTCAGGAAACGAGAACACCACCACGAGCTGCGGACTCTTCCGGAATTGTTGTTACCTTCTATTTAAGTATAGTGGTATGCAGATCATTAGCTATTGTTCACATAACGAAAAATAATGTTTAATGTAATAACAGAAGTAAATGTACACAATGTTTTCACTAAATTAGTTACATGTTTCTAAATAAAAAATTATCTGATTAGAAGAGTGCCGAGAATGAGGTACATAATGTACATTCACAGTTAAATTTTCTCTTTGTCTGGCTTGTATTTGAGTTAAGTGAAATGTATTCGCAGTTGCGACTATGGACAACCATTAGCTGTGTAATGGAATGACTATAATTAAAATTTGTGAGGGACTGTAACTCGAAGCCGGATTTCCGTCTTATAGCCAGCAGTCGTCTTACAATTAGGCTATCTGCGCAAGCTTCACTGCCAGACCCGAAGTTCCATATCTCGTCAACCAAGTGTCTGAAACCTCCACTCCTTCATCCATTATGTACGAGGGTCGTTCAGTAAGTAATGCCCCACTTATTTTTCCTCAGAAAATATTTATTATTAAGAGTCAGAATTTGGTGACAATATACATCAACATGTCTTGTACATGTCCTATTTTTCTACGTAGTCTCCATGACGTTCTATGGCAATAAGCTAACGTTGTGGGAGAGCATGTATTCCCTGCAAGTAAAAGCTCTTCTCCTGTAGGCGTAGTCATGTTTTCACTGCATGACTGACACTCTCGTCATCATCGAAGTGTGCTCCCCGCAGAGAATCTTTAAGCGGCCCAAAGAGAAAGAAGTCCGAGAGCGCCAGGTCTTGACTGTACGGTGGATGAGGCAACGATGTCCAGCGGCTGTGACAGCACGTCCCGAGTGTGGCTGGTCATGGAGCACTGTTTCTGCATATTCTGAGGCTGTCACTTTATTTACCCGTCACCCTACTGTACTCCTATCAACTGCAGCATCGCCATACACGGGACACAAACGTTTATGGATCTTCACCACGGTTTCTTTTTCTGCACACAAGAATTCAATAACAACACGCTGCTTGTAACTTGAGTCGTCTGTAGACGCCATTTTGACGCTGTACTACGGCTCTACCATCTGCCAGAACAATTCGAAACTTCACCGGCATACAGAACAAACATCAAATGTGAATCACGAACAGGGACTTTTGCCTACGTCTTTTTTTATTTTTTTTTATTTTTTTTTTTTTTTTAGTGTGGGGTATTACTTATTGAACAACCCTCTTATGTTCCCAACCAGGGACACATTTTAGTTGAAAGTCGCTTGCCAGGTGTCGGCGGATAAATACAATTTCTTATGTACGTCCGAAGGGACATTGCATCGTTCTTCTCAACAACATAGGCGCCGCAATATATTATGTACGTGACTGACCGAAGGTTTTGGGAACGAATTAATCACCTCTTTCTGACCTGTGGAGGATGTTAGCGTCATATTTGATTTAGTATTGTAATTATAGACATTACTAATTACTCAGAACCCCGCTTGAGTATTTAGAAAAATTATCATTAATGAAAATACGTACAGTCATGCTGTAGTTAACATCCGAAATACAATATGACCGTGTGTGATAACTTCATTTTATTTTTGTATCATGCTTCTTTATTGCGAAAACTTTCTTCACTAAAGATGAGCTGTCGCAGAATGGAGGTCTTGGTAGTGCTGTGAGTAGAGAACCAGTCTTCAGTAGTGAATATTCCTGGTTCACTTCCGTATAAGGATTTTTCTTCGTTTCATTCCATGCAGGACGGCAGCAGCTCCACTCACTCAGCCCACTTTCGAAATGGATATCCGGGGTCTTTCCTGAGGGTCAAATGAGGTTGAGGCGACGGAACAGCTACCCTCCCTCTCCCACGGCAGCGGCACATACAAGGCCTGCACTCCATCCACAGCCAAGCACGTATTCTGGTCACGAGCTTGTACCAGACTATAATTTTCTTATCTGACAACGTGATTCCATTTGAAAACATTATACGAAAATAAAGCGAACTACGCGGACTTGGTGACTTGGCTCTCTCTGAGACATAATATGGGGAGCAAATTTAGCTGAACGGAGATCACAAAGCTTTCGTACAGAGACGGCCACGCGCTCGAGGTCTGCAGAAGGCGGCCGGGCCTAGGTCCGGCATGGCTCAGCATTGCTCGTTCTCCTCACAAGTACCCAGTAATGCTCGACATTTCATTGAGTATTGTGGGGTGGCATTTTTCGGTCGGCACAACTTTCGTTACTTCGGCACAGTCTTAGTGTCAGGGCTGTTTACTCTTCGCTATTTGTTCATAGTACAAAGAGGCAGTCTGCCGACCTATCGTCACAAGCCTTCAAAAATGAAAGGAAAGGACAGAAGAGAGGGATGGGAATTCTCCATAGATATTAAGCAGCCCCATAAGCAACAGTTATCGCATATATGCAATGAAACGGCATTACGATACCATGCAGAAGGAATTTAAAGGTTTAGTTTACAATGAAAGAGGAGAAAATTATGACGGTCGACAGACGGGTTTCATTGTTCTGAGCTTTGTGCTAAATTGGGCGGCTTGGAGCACGTGAAGAAGTCGGTGGTATGAATGGTGGAATTACTCATGTCCCACGCATTATTCCGCTGTCAGTTGCAATAGTTGTAAACAGTCTTCAGGGGTTTGCCGCCATATGGCGTTGTGCAAATTCCACATTATTTCCTCGGAGCAACTGTCCGACAACTTCAAGTGGTTCAACCATTCTCGTGGCTAGGTGGGACTGACGGTAGCCGCTCGTCGACGCCTTGTATATACAGGGTGGTCCATTGATCATGACCGGGCACAAATATCTCACGAAATAAGCGTCAAAAGAAAAAAGCACAAAGAACGAATCTTGTATAGCTTGAAGGGGGAAACCAGATGGCGCTATTGTTGGCCCGCTAGATGACGCTGTCATAGGTCAAACCGATATCAACTGCGTTTTTTAAAATACGAACCTCCATTTTTATTACATATTCGTGTAGTACGAATATGAATGTTTTAGTTGGACCATTTTTTTTCGCTTTGTGATAGATGGCGCTGTAATAGTCACAAACATATGGCTCACAATTTTAGACGAACATTTGGTAACAGGTGGGTTTTTTACATTAAAATACAGAACGTAGGTACGTTTGAACATTTCATTTATGTTGTTCCAGTGTGATACATGTACCTCTGTGAACTTATCATTTCTGAAAACGCATGCTGTTACAGCGTTATTACCTGTAAATACCACATTAATGCAATAAATGCTCAAAATGATGTCCGTCAACCTCAATGCATTTGGCAATACGTGCAACGACATTCCTCTCAACAGCGAGTAGTTCGCCTTCCGTAATGTTCGCACATGCAATGACAATGCGCTGACGCATGTTATCAGGCGTTGTCGGTGGATCACGATAGCAAATATCCTTCAACTTTCCGCACAGAAAGAAATTTGGGGACGTCAGATCCGGAGAACGTGCGGGACATGGTATGGTGCTGTCATTCTGTCATGAAATATGCTCTTCAAACTCGCTTCAACCGCACGCGAGCTACGTGCCGGACATCCATCATGTTGGAAGTACATCGCCATTCGGTCATGCAGTGAAACATCTTGTAGTAACATCGGTAGAACATTACATAGGAAATCACCATACAATGCACCATTTAGGTTGCCATGGATAAAATGGGGGCCAATTTTCCTTTCTCCCATAGTGCCTCACCATACATTAACCCGCCAATGTCGCTGATGTTCCACTTTTCGCAGCCATCGTGGATTTTCCGTTGCCCAATAGTGCATATTATGCCATTTTACGTTACCGATGTTGGTGAATGACGCTAAATAGAACGCCTGCAAAAACTATGTCATCATCCCATAATTTCTCTTGTGCCCAGTGGCAGAACTGTACACGACTTTCAAAGTCTTCACCATGCAATTCTTGGTGCATACAAATATGGTACGGGTGCAATCGATGTTGATGCAGCATTCTCAACACCGACGTTTTTGAGATTCCCGATTTTCAGGCAATTTGTCTGCTACTGATGTGCGGATTAGCCGCGACAGCAGCTAAAACACCTACTTGGGTATCATCATTTGTTACAGGTCTTGGTGACGTTTCACACGTGGCTGAACACTTCCTTTTTCCTGAAATAACGTAACTATCCGACGAACGGTCTGGACACTTGGATGATAACGTCCAGGATACCGAGCGGCATACATAGCACACGCCCGTTGGGCGTTTTGACCACAATAGCCATACATCAACACGATATCGACCTTTTCCGCAATTGGTAAACGACTCATTTTAACACGGGTAATTTATCACGAAGCAAATACTGTCCGCACTGGCGGAATGTTACGTGATACCTCGTACTTACACGTTTGCGACTATTACAGCACCGTATATCACAAAGCGAAAAAAGTGATCCAACTAAAACATTCATATTTCTTTACGTACTACATGAATATGTAATAAAAATGTGGGTTCATATTTAAATAACGCAGCTGACATCTGTTTGACCTATGGCAGCGCCATCTAGCGGGCCAACCATAGCGCCATCTGGTTTCCCCCTTCAAGCTAGACGAGTTTCGTTCGTTGTAGTTTTTTCGGTTCATGCTTATTTCGTGAGATATTTGGCCCGGTCACTATCAATGGACCATCCTGTAGAACACGTACATATCCGTACAGCCGATAATATCTTCAACAGGGCTACGGGATTTCAACTGAGCACAGCCTGGAACCCTGCATTGGCTACTACTAAATCACTGAGAGAAAATTAAGATTTTTTCGATGACAAACCCGTCATAACATTGGTCTAGTACAGTTTTTTAGTGAGTGACGTCTTGGCCGCGTCATTAGTAAACACAGCGCACGCGCTGGAGGCCCGCTCTACGATTTTCGCCCTACGGCGTTTTAGTATGGCACAATCTAACTGCAGATCATTGCGCTTGAGTGATTTCCGAACCTGCGCATTCTTAGCGCGCATTTTCTATGTACATGTTGTCGACGAGCGGATACCGTCAGTCGTACCTAGCCAGCAGCAAGGTTGAACTACATGTAGATGTCGGACAGTAGCTCCGAGGATATCTTCTGGAGTTTGCACAACATCATCAGGCGGCAAATCCGTGAACACTATTTACAACATATCCACCGGGAAAGCTTGAACAGTCACAGTTGCAATAGTTTTCAACTGAACTGAACCAAGAGTATGGAGGCTTTACATATAACTGCAAAGTACGTAGGTGAATTTAAGGCGCATGCTTGGAATGATTTTTCAATATGAAACTCGCTATTGTTGAATTTATGAAGGAAAAATTAATGAAGAAACGAAAATTGGAATATCCAGAACGGATGGTACACACCGCGTTGAAGTGGACGTGACTGCACGGTGCCTATAGTGGGACACTGCAAGGAGAGAAACAACTAATTTTTGATTTGTTGGGAATGCATTTAAAAAGAAAATCATCTTGTGGAAGGGGCACATTCTGACACACTGACCTGTTCCCAAGGTCACCGACGTGTCTCTTCTGACACACAGTCCACTTCCCTAAGGTCACTGACGCTAATGAAATCGCGATGTCTGAAGAATTTATTGTAACCTTTAAGGAATTACAAAGATAGTTTTCTAAATGTTTTGAGGACACTGCCAATCTTGCATCTGTTAACGAGATATTTTCGAAACCGTTTGCAGTTTCAGTTGAAAGCGCTCATGTGCATATATAGCTATGACTGAATGATTCCCTTCACATAGACAAGCACTTTCAACGTTAACACCGCCCAAGGCACTACATTGCTTTTGATCACGTATAGTTTTCATGTCACCGTAATGAGGTTCCGAAAGTGATACAATGTTTCGACCAACTAATTACGCGAGGAAATAGCAGAGTTATAACTATGAAACTAAATAAGTCACGATTACGTGGCAACTTGACTGCGAGAATCTGATATTGTACGCTTCTCCCCACATGCCTACAGTCTACACCAGATAAAAATTATTTGCCTTTAATGAGCCAAAAACAACTAAATAATACCGAAAATTGGTTTTTCTTATCTGCGTTGTTGAGAAATGCCACATATAATAGCAAGTCGTACGTAGCGCGACTGCACTGCAATTTAAATGCGGCAAGTTCGTAGTTTCGTCCTCCTCACACTCAGACACGTCACGTGGTGGTGGGAGAAATGTGCCAGCCGGTATGAGCGCTATGGTGTTAGAGCCAGGGCCGAATTCTTGGACAACCCTGCCCTAATACCTCGTTATCTCTATATTTTAGTCAACGTGAAACACAAAACTTTAACGATTCAGCATTACTTACAAAACAGCCGCGTGGTGTATCCAGGCGGGCTAAGTTACGTTGTGCAAGACGCGACAGTTGGCTGCGACTGCGACGCTGCCCCCTCCTCTTTTCCCACCCTGGCAGACGGCGACACGGCCGCAAGACGACTGGAGTCGTCGCCGTTTCCCAAGCTGCGGCCGGCGGCGGCGGATTCAAATACATAAGAAAAATAAGAATTCCGATTTTCTTGCTGTAAAAAATACTGTATGTTAATGCAAAAAAGTTACATCGGCTCCCAGAGTTAGTTTTTCGATACAGATTCTCCTTTTACTTTAAAAAATTGAAAAGTATCTCTTCAGGTTTTGCGTGTTTTTTTCGCTGTATATTACTTCTCTATCAATTGTGAGGAAAGTAAAAGGCACAAAAAATTGATGTTTGCGTATCTTACAGTTTCACATCACAGCTTGATAATGAGGTGTCTATTTTTCCGATATTCGTCGCAGTTATCCCGATACTTACTTTACAAGTAACCTACTGCAGAAAATTTGAATTGTGTACAGTGAAAAATGTGGTCGCTGGCTACTTTACGTATGGTTTACGTTAGGTCATACATCGTTGCCGATGAAAAGAAGCTAACATATTGAAATTATTTTTAAAGTTGAGATCAGAATGATATCGAACTTCGTTACCGAGATTTGGGCTCATATATCTCCGGGAGCGTCGCGACTAGCCGCCAGTTCTATCGACGCGCAACGAGAATCGTGTGGTCATCACACTATAGAGAATGCATTTATTTTGTTTCGCTGACACATTTGGACCTAATGAAACCATTTTATGTCATATTTCTCCGGTATGAATTACTAATATTTCTCCATATGCTCTTGATAATTTCATTTAAAATGCCACGAAATGTAGGTTTCTTAAACCCAAGTGATCAAGCAGAACCCATTTTCGTGGTTTTTCTGAGGCATCTGAACCTGTTCCAAGCTTTCTTTCTCGCTTATTTCTCTGATACGAGTCCCGAATATTCCTCCATCTGTTTTTGCACATTTCACCTAAAATTCCAATGAAAGATAAGTTTATTAACAATAACCGCACGCTTGCGTCATTGCATTGTTTCAAGTTCCTGACAACAAGATAGGGTTACACCTTAAACATCTCTAGAATTTTCATTCTGAACGTCTACAGTATACACTGGCAGAAATGTGGAAGAAATAATGTCCGTGCTTGTTCACAAAATTTCCCCAAATTATACTTGTCAGTTTCTCCCATGCAGAAACTTTTGGAACAAGCTAAGGCAACTTTCATAGCCGACTGAGTCTTTATTCCCATCCAAATGAACTTCCATATTCTTATATTTTGACAGCATACATCGTTATGGATGACATGAACATTTAATCTTGCCAAGCTGCACTCAAAAGATGACTCCAGGATTTACAAAAGACGAATTTCAATTGTGAACTGTGTCAGACCAGAAGGGCCTTGTAAAACAGTAGTGCACTTTTGGCACAATTCTTTTGAGCACCATCTTCTACCAATAAATTGAAGCGAATGTGACAAATTACTTATTGCAGCATACTGTTTGCGCAATCTGTTGAGAAACGCCTTCCTCAAAAACGAGCATCTATTGATTATAGAAAGCTGTACAACAATCTGGTGGTGGTTTTTCACAACTAGAAGGTATCATCAAGACACCAATCTACCGTTTACTTTCAAAGTGAAGGTATTGTAAAATGTAACTTTCTCGTTGTTCTTTAGATTGTTCATTTTATAACGTACTTGACGTTTTCAATTTTTATCGTCACAAAAAAGAGTAATGCGGAAATTGACCTTCAAGTTCATTTTCATCATTCTAATTCTACATCTGCATGGATTATACTGATTTTCATAACAGGCCTGAAAAATTTGCATTAATGGGAAAATATTATATATTTCACTCACCTGCCAGTTTCAACTGTGCACCAATTTCTTCGCAAATTCTGTCTCTGAACATAGTGTCTCTATATTTAGGGTTCTTCAAATCGTAAAGGCAAGGATGTCGCGAGACCAGCTCACAGAGCATCACATCCTGTGGGTGGGTCATTTCAGTTTTCCTTGACTGGCTCGACATCTTTCTGGCAGCCGTACGTCTTTGTGTCGTGCGACTCCCGTCCCAACACTGCTCACTGGTGCAGTGCTGCGGCAGCTGTCGCAACAGCCGCGCGTCGCATCCAAAACTCGAACTGCACATGCGCCAGCAAGCAACTTCTGACGTCACGTAGCGACCCGTCGCAGTCGCTAGTGTGCGTCGCTTCTTGGACAACGTACCTAAGGCGCTCTGCAACCGGTCGCGCCCTCCACCCCCCTCGTCAGCGGTCAGAGGTTCGACTCCTCCATCAGGCCTGTTGTCCTTAGCCTAAGTTGGTTTAAGTTAGATTAAGTAGTGCTTAAGACAGGGACCGATGACCTCAGCAGTCTGGTACCATAGGCACTTACCACAAATTTCCACTTATAAAATACAGCTCACTCTTTAAAACTGTTGTCACCAACTGACTGCATGTGGTGGGAGAGGCGGTTAGCATCGCTAGCTGATGTGTCATGGATCACCAGTTCAAACCCATCCACCATCCAGTAGATGTTATTCGTACGGTAGTATTTATTGTTTCGGGAAAGTACATACGCGAAATTTTTTGTTTCTTAATGTTTGTATCTGCTGGAATACTGGATGTTTGTATAAAAAGCAGCACGCTAAGTCCAAAATTTACGCAAACGTACTTTCAGATGTGACAGATGTACTTCATTCACGCCCCTACCTTAAAATTAGGACCTGATTGTGGTTTCAAAGTCGCATTGCTTTGAGGAGCCGCCTGGTACTTCAAAACATCTAAATTAGCGTGGCTCCAATTAGGCAATGTACCCGTCCCCTACAAATTAGCAACCGGAATACAACCAGTACATCGTGCGTGAGATTCGCATATTCAGATGGCAGATGGATTCCAAAACAGCAGTAGATGAGCTTCACATTAGGCATACGTCATTGCTTTGTGGAGATAGTAGTCTGGATCCTAACAAAGGGCTCAAAAGATTCGACCGAGTCACCAAACAGAACAGGTGGAGTAACATAATGTATAAGTGAAATGTTTTACTTGGATGGCAAAGCCCAGCAGTGACTGGAGAACATCGAAGAGAAGCTCAACAGCTGAGATAATTCCAAACCGAACAGAAGAAAATATTGATCAACAGTCAGTAGCGAATCCGAAACCAGTGACGTCAAGGAAGTACAATTGTGAGCATTGAAAGCCCTTTATCACAAACACCAGCATACAGCAGGAACAGAATTTATCTTCTGGAGGGAGCATGGTATTATTTTCACAAAAAATCTAATATTCTAGAGCATACTCACATAAATTATTTGAAGAACCCTCCATAAATGATAAATACTAAGTAACAAGTAACCTCTGGCTGTCTGATTTGAACTGGCGAATCAAAACACACCAGTCACTGACCCTAACCACTACACCACACTGCGACCTGTGCAAATCGCGCCGTTGTTCGCTCTCTTGCAGCAACAGCGGCTGGCCGTCTCACAAGTTATCACTGAAGCCGACTGAGCAGCCTGGAACCAGATCTTGTTAATGGTCTTCTGCATGGCTGTGAGGTGATGCTCGTATTCCGATCCTGTTGTAACACCTTCATCACTATCATCGAAGTTAGTCCATCCTCCGAGCAATAACGGCGTCGAGTGTATCTTCCGTATACTTGAATAACTTTAATTGAACATATACTAATTCGTTCGAAGAATAACGGCAAGCGAACAAGTCTTCAGTTCCGTTAAAATGTGAAGTACCCATTGTCGATCTGTGTCTCAGGGCTAGAGAAGACCTTCAATAGGAGAACCTTGGATGATGTCTCTGCCCTTGTGTCTCTTTGACGATGCATCGTAAGTGCAGTAACTAGGACAGATTCCAGACCGAAGAGAAGAAAACACCAAGTCCACTTAGCGAACAAACAATACAAGAACAGTTAGCCAGGTGAAGGAGAAACGGCACAGTATTACATACAGAATACTTTGATCATGTACCAATATGAAAGAAGTCGAAAAAATCTTCTACTTTATCATGAGAGCCTTAGAAGATATGTACCAAGAACTTATACTAGATGACGTCACAGCAGCGAAGGAATTGATTACGTGGAGACTGACTATCGAGGAAAGGCACCAGAAATGGGTAGGACAAAGGAAGTGTTCCCGTCTCCCGAACGTGGCCCACATGGCAATTGAGGAAGACCACCATGACCTCGCCTCTCATAACCGCTAAGATAGTGGTTTTTCTTTCTTTCTTTTCTTTTTTTCTTTTCTTTGATTCAGCACTCTTCTGGCTGGTTTGACGCAGACCGCCATGAATTCTCCATCTCAGGGTAGCAACTGCAACTGCTGTCCTCAGTTATTTGCTGCATGTATTCCAATCTCTGTTTTCCTTTACAGTTTTTACCTTCTACAGTTCCCCTAGTGTCTTGGAAGCTATTCCCAGATGTCCTATCGTCGCGTCCCTGCTTCTTGTGAATGCTTTTCATATATTCCTTTCCTCGGCGTTCCTGCGGCGTTCCTCATCATCCTTTACCTTATCAGTGCACCTAATTTTCAACATTCGTCTGCAGCATCACATCTCAAATACTTCGATTTTCTCCTATTCCCATTTTCCCATAGTCCACGTCTCACTACCATATAATGCTCTGCTCCAAACGTACAATTTCAGAAGTTTCTTCCTGTTATCATATCCAAAAGACTTTTCTTGGGCTGGAATGTCCCCTTTGACAACGCTAGTCTGTTTTTTTATGTCCTCCTTGTTACATCAGTCATGGGTTATTTTCCTGCCTAGGTAGCAGACTTCCTGAACCTTTTCTACTTCGTAATCCCCAAGTCTGATGTTAGGTTTCTCGCTATTCTAATTTCTCCAAGGATAGCAATGTCATCAGCGAATCTTATCTTTGATATCCTCTCACCTTGTGTACTGATGACACTCTCGAATATTTCTTTCGTTTCCATCATTGCTTCGACTGCGTAAAACTGAGCAGCGGGGGCAAAAGACTAGATTCCTGTCTTACACTCCATTTTAATCCGAGCACTTTGTTCATGGTCTTTCACACTTTCTGTTCCCTCATGGTCTTTGTACTGTTAGTACATCAGCCACTTTCCCTATAGCTTACGCCTACTATCCTCATTATTTCGAGGATCTTTGATTTTTGTTCAGTCTTTGTTCTATTACTAACCGCAACGTCAGAACTGCCTCTCTTGGCTTGCACCTTTCCTAAGGCGAATCTGATCGTCATCTAGCAGAGCTTCAATTTTCTTTTACATTCTTCTTGATAGTAAGCTACTTGGATGTATGAACTGTTAAGCTGATTATGCAATAATTCTCGCACTTGCTGGCTCTTACAGGCTTCCGAATTGTATGGACTATGTTTTCCAGGTAGTCAGAGGGTATATCGCCAGTCTCATATATTCTACATACCGGCTTGAATAATTGTTTTGTTGGCGCTGTCCCCAATGATTTTATAAACTCCAACAGACTCTTATAAATTTCTTCTAGCTTATCTGATACTCAGTAATTCAAAGCTCTGGTGAATTCTAATACTCGACAGGTATCTCTTAATTGTCTACACCGGTTTGTTCTTTTATCAAGTTATCAGAGAAGACCTCCAATTCATAAAGGCCTTCAATGTACCCTTTCCATCTATGTGCTCTCTCTTCTGCATTGTATTCCTAACGCTCTCAATTTCAATTCCACCAAAGGTTGTTTTGACTTTTCTATTTGCGAGCCAGTCCTTCCACCAATCCTTTTTTTTCCAATTCTTTACATTTTTCATGCAAGCACTTCGCCTAAGCATCCCTACACTGCCTATTGAATTCATTCCTAAGACATCTGTATTTCTCTACTCCTGAATTTTCTTAAACAATTTTTTGCCATGGTTTTCTTGCAGTTATCTTCCTTGTATGTATTTTCTTCTTTTCAACTTCCGTGATTGGCATTTCTAGTGCTTTCCATCGCTCTTCGATTGAACCGCTCACTTAGCTATTCTGTAATGCAGTATATATAGCCTCAGAGAATTTCAACTGCATCACTTCATTCCTTGGCAAATCCGTATCCCACTTCTTTCAGCATTGATTCTTCCTGACTAGTATCTTATATTTCAGTTCACACTTCGACAGTTCTAAAATGTTACCGGAGTTAATATCAGCTTCTTGATATCCCTCGCAACCCAGCATCTGATTTCGAAATTTCTGGCTGACCATGATGGAACCTAATTGAACTCTTACCTTATCTCCTAGAATTTGAGAAGTATACGTCCTTCTCTTGTGATTCTTGAACAGAGTATTAGCAACTATTAGCTGAAATTCACTGCGAAAATCAGTTTGTGCTTTTCCTGAGTCAACCGTACTACCAACTCCATATTCTTCCGTAATCTTCCTTTCTGCGCTTTTCCCTACAACCACATTCGAGTCTTTCATGACTATTAGATTATCATCTCCCTTTCCTAACTAAATTACCCGTTCAGTATCCAATTTCTCTGTCACTTAATTCGCTGCTTGCTACGTCAGTATGTATACGTGACCTACGGTTGTCGTTGTCGGTTTTCTGTCGATTCTAACTTGGAGAACCTATCATTGAACTGTTCACAGTAGCCACCTCTTTGTGCTACTATTCATAATGAATTCTGCTCCTATTGTACCAATGTTTGCTACTCAAATGATTAGAAATCTTTGTCTTCTCCCCGTTTCACTTCACTATATCTAGATTGACCTTTACTTGTCATTTCCCTTTTCAGACAATATGGCTTCCCTAGACGGTATAACTCCTAACATTACACACCAGACTCGTAGAACGTTTTCAGTATGTTGGTTATTCATTCTTTCTTTCTTGATAGGTTAAGTGTAGAAATATAGCGTTTTTGGCAACCAGAATTTGTAGACTGAGTTAGCAAGATAAAGCAGCCTTTAATGTCGACTCCATACGTCAGGAGAAAGGAGAGAATGCTGAAGAGGAAGTGTATTGATCTCTAACACCACTGTCCGCCTCCAGTAGAACAAGGCAGGAATAATGGACTCGATCAGCTCGTTTTTATGCGGCAGTCGTCAAACGACAATGCAGCATTCGACACCAACACGGGTACAAGCAACTTCTCCGCCAAGTATAACTTCGCTCAAAGAATCAGACATTTGGAGGGGAGAGGACCATACAGCTATAAGTTTCGACTGCGGACAGCCCTGACGCGTTGTAACCTACTGCAGACAAACAAGACGAGATTTTCACAAATACTACGCTGCAAGATGTCAACCATCGCACAATCCTATTCAGGATATGCAAGACGTCAACCATCGCACAATCCTGTTCACGATATGCAAGACGTCAACCATCGCACAATCCTATTCACGGTAGTCGACTACAGACGATTATAGTAGACCGTTGGAACGAAGCAGATAGACGCACCCTTGAAGACGTCGTTTCCAATGTCGCCGTACCCGATCCCTATGTCGTACAGAGGTACCAGCCGCTCACCTAGCCGATGACTATAACAAAACTAAGCGAGGCAACCATCTATGGCTCTAAGGCCTCCACAGGAAAAATCCTTCACGGACGACGGTCACCAAGAAGTAATGGAATCTCACTGCCTTCTCCAGTGACGGCAAACTGATCCTGTACCTGGAGGACTCAGAGATTACTTTTTCTGAGATACCAAATGTTTACCGCCTCCTGACCAAGAACACTATTTTCTATGAAATGAAAGCGATTGTATTGAAAATCGCAAATGGGAAACACGCTTGACTCAAAGGAACATTATATAGCAATAATAACTGTTAATGACCAAACACAGCCCTTTGAATTTGTACTTTCATCAGAATATAGTTACACTACTATTCTCGGATAGTACTTCTTGCGGACATCATAAGCACTCACAAACTCTGTAAGGTTGGTCCTCTGGATTGACGAAACTATTCCAACAAACATACGTAACAAGCATATTTTACTGTTATTTGCTGCAAATAACTTGTCAGCCCATCGTCGTCAAAGAGATAAATTTCGGGCGTCAATTTAGGTGCTGAGTTAAACTGTGAAACTTTGGTCTTGGGCAACTACTTCTCATTCCTAGTGGTATGTTTCTAGGAATTACCGGATCAATGCAGGATGGACAGCTCATTGCCCTCCATGGAGAATCTATAATACATACAATGCAGGAGGAAGCTACTAGCGAAGTTCTAGTAGGATGTGACCTGATGGACGAAGAGCGTGGAAGAGTATTAGTCACTCTGCAACAGTGTATTTGAGTGTATCTCTGCCAGAGTTTCCTCTTCCGAGTTAATAAGATGTTTTGTTTCGACACTGTATGTCATATTTTACGGTGTTTGGAAGTCTCTGACTTTCTTTACTACTTTTAGAAAACCGCTCGTAATTTGTGTGGTGAGCTTGTTCAGTTCCATTCCTGTTGTCTTCGCTGTTGGTTGTTAAGAAAATTCATTGTTTGTAATTTCTGGTTTCGCACTTAAAAGTCCAGAATTTACAATGGATGGACTGTCATCTGTGAATCTCACTTCTACCTTTCGATAAAATCGACAATTGCTAAGGAAAATGTGGTGGTTTATAAATGTTTTGCTGTTTTCAGATCCTCGTAGAACTATTCTAGTATCTCATTGATTGAAGTGGAAATAGATGTGTAGGGACAAACAATTTGAGCGGTAGTTTTAGCATTTAGGCCAAGGATCACATACATCACGCTGCCTGGCGTTGTCTTGGTGATAAAGTGTTCCCTCCTGTTGTTGATAGAGCTACGCCACCAGTACGCGAATTTAAGTCGGAGTTATTCTGTGCCCAGACTTGAGGATAATGGTGAGTTCGCCTTTGAGCCTCGTGCGATTCGAAGCATGTCCTATTCGATGTTCTGCAAGTCATGTTCAGGTGCCGAGGACTTCTTTCTTTGTGACTGATTTGTTGTTTAATTTTATTAGTCGACTTTTTGCCGCCAGTCCACTCTTCCGGAATTCATAGGGCAGACTGACAGTGCAGGATTCTGAGTTTTGCTTGTCTGAGGTGTGCTTCTTCTAAAGTTCGATATTTTCATTGAGACAGGGTTTGGACCATATCTTGCTTGTCCGATATAAGTTGAGAAGAGATGGAAGTTTGTCTAGGAATTAATAGAGATTTTTGAGGGTATGTTCTCCTCAGATTTTGCAGGTGAACAAGAACACGAGCTCATCTAGGGCAGAGTAGGTGAGGGTCTCCATGCTGCTCGCACCGAATAGTTACAGGAAACCACCTACTACCACAGCCGCCACATTTCGCCTCGAAAATTCTCATATTAATATTGTGGTAGTCTCGTTCGTGTGAAACCATCAAGGACAAAATCAATAACACCCTGTGCCGACTGTGAAGTGCTGCGTAGAAAACTGGCACCACGATCATCTTGTTTCTTTCTATCTTCAGCATACGGTAAGTTTAAAAGCTCTTCAGCAAAGATGCTTTTCGCTTTTATTGACAAAGGAACGGTAGTGGTAACATTCTAAACACTGCTACTAGTAGTAGTAGTAGTAGTAGTGCTCTCAAAATTTATAGACTGAACAACAGTTTTGCTTAAGGATGACTTCTGGACGTTACTGCCAGCGTTGTGTATTCCTTGTGCCACGATCTGGTGACAACTGCTTCTCCCCTCTTGTTAGCTGGTTTAAACTTCTCCATATCTTTTTCAACCCTCTTTTTCGGTCATGGCGTGTGTTTTCTATGCACAGCAAACTTTCCCTTGTTGGAACTATTATTCGTAGGTTATGAAGTCTCTTTGAAGATTTTCACGTTTTGCAATCAGTGCTGTGTTTTATCTTTTCATTTGTCCTATGTTTTGAGTGCAGGGTCAATGACAGCGTTCTTAAGAAAGATATATTCACGGTCTATAATGATCAAAAAACGTACGGCCTATACATGTTTAGAGTATAGTGACTGGATGGTCCAAAAATGAGAATTCCTTCTTGTGAATCAGTATGCTTAAGAAAGAAAAACACAAGTACATGTAGCAGTTACTGATTTACGATGTTTATACTGCAACCAATGTATCTGTGTGTTATTAGTAACTATGCTCTAGTTCTTAAACCTAATTGCAGAAATGCAAATTACGACTCGCTGACATATAGTCTCGGTATTCCAGCTATTGAATGCTGCATCTTTGAGATTCAAACTGTAGTCATTTTCTGGCCCACTCAGGTTGCTCCCAGGTTAGAACAGAATCATCCTGCTTTATCAACGTGGCTTTTTTGTGACATTTCCATTGAATAATCAGAGTGATTTTCACTTAAAGTGTTATTTAAAGTTATTACTTTATTGTCTTGTGTCCTGGAATGTCCTTCCACCTGGAAATTGCCACTAATCTCGTCTGTTATATTCAGATTCATCTGTCCCACCTGCAACTAGGACAATAAGGGAGAGACGAATTCTGTAGTTTCTCACTAGCTCTGAGGTAATGTTGTCGAATGCAAAGTGGAAGCTGCTTTGATCCAGTATAGGTGAAGGCCAGATTTCTTAGCCTTTCTGTGACGAAGCTACAAGCAGCCAGATGAATATCCGTAAAAACATCTTAAGAATGCTTCTCTATCAGAAGACTTTTCAATTCATCAAACTCTGTGTAGTGTAAGGGCGAAAATACTACGGTACTACAAATAGATAATACCTCTTTCATTTATGTCAACGTAGGTTTCACTAACTTTGAATACACAATTTCATTGAGGGAATGTGAAATTTCCTTCCTACGTGCATTGGCACAACACAGCAATAAACATAGACCATTTCAAAGTTCAAAGTAAGTAATACTTTACTACTTCGTGCTGATATAGGCAGGCTCCTGTTACAAATTTGTAAAGTTTTATTAAAAAAGACTTATATTGTAATGTTATCATGATAATATGTACTTCATTTCAATTAGTACAGTGCATATTTAGCTAGCATTTTATGTTAGTTTGTTGAACACACAGTAAATAAGAGAGATAAATTAATTATTAACAACACAGTGTGTCCCAGTAGAAATTGTCAACATACATGAGTACGACAGGAACGATCTTTAAAAGTAAAAAGTAGAAAACATGGGCTCTAAAAAGCATGGCTTAAGAGGTATGACCACATGTTCGTCTTAGCTATTGTGGAACTAATCTCTTCTACTGAACAAGTGCTCATATCTCTTAAGGCACGCAATTTACACCCTATGTTTAGTGGACAAATTTATCTTGTTTCGATCAACACTAGCTCCTCTCAAAATATGGAAAGGAAACAGCTTTCATTAGAGGAGATTTGTTGCTCACTATTTAATGTGAAGAAGACCTCATAGAATTTTAGAGAGCATATTTGCTAGACTTTTTTGCTTTGAATTATAGTTCTTTGATATCACTGAATACTGACGACTACTCCTTGGACACCCAGTATATTCTGTCACATTTTCTAAACAGTCTGTCAATGCTCAGGTGGTTTACTGACACCACGCTAGCAGAAATCTACTGATTTTATCTAAACATGTCGCCAATCCAGCTGTCACCAGAATTTTCGTCTGGAAAAGAATTTTATTGATTGTTTTTCGACATGAAGCGGGAAAGGTAAACATTTTATGGGCATAAGACGAGAAAAATAAGTACATGATGTATGACTTCGCAAAAATACTCCTGCATTGTTTTGTTTGTGAAATCAGCTGAGCGAGTTATCGTGTAGCAGTAACAAATGGTACAGTTTGGTCCGTCGTTTTTCTTACACTGTGCTGGAAAGATGTCTCAGTTGTTGACAGCAAGTATCAGCTGCGATGCACACGTCACAGGCGAGGAGGTCGTAGGGTACAACACACTTTTTGAGCCACCTGACGAAAAAATATTATGTTCCCTCTGATCGTCGCTCGGGTATGTGTCTTCTGTTATGGCTTAGCTGTAAATTTCTTCTTAAGAAGTTAACATAAACGCATCAAGACATGTCAACAGTATCAATATTGCATAGGAATGCTCAATGAGAGAGACTTCCCTCGGCCAGCAATGCCTTTCTTGCCAGTACCAGTCTGCTTCATCTATCCTGCTAGCTCCGTTCAACCAAATACGCAGGAATATTCAGCCCTTTATTTTTTGTGCTTTGAATCAGAGCATGCAGTACTCCTCAACCTGACTTCTATACCTCACCCATGGAGTGCAAATGTCGTACGACTGTTAAATGGTCGCAGTTCATTAGATACGCCAGTTATCGACACTTATTGAATGTTGAAAATCATTCAGGCAAAAACAAGAAAATCTTGTTTTGACGTATTTTGTCCTAAAGCGGCAGGCCCACACGCAACACTAAAGGTTCGAGCTGCCAGCGCTGCCATCACCTCTCTTTGGTTACTCACCAGTCTTCTGATTGGTTAGATTTGACCTCAATTACTTCCTAGATGCATTTCGATCTCTGTGTTCCTCTACAGTTTCTGCGCTCTACAGCCCCTTCTACTGCCATGGAAGTTGATCCAGATATCTTAACAAATGCCCTATCATATTGTCCCTAATTTTTATCCGTTCCTTCCATTTATTCCTTTCGTCACCCAATCTCCAGGGAATTCATTCCTTATCTTCGCGTAATTTTCAATATTCCTTTGTAGCACCACATCTCGAATGCTTCTCATTCTCTTTTTGTTCCGGTTTCCCCACAGTTCATGTTTCACAACCACACAATTATGCGCTCCAAACTTACATTCTCAGAAGTTTCTTCTTCAAATTAAGGCCTATGTTTGATCCCGTTAAACTTCTCTTGGCGAGAAATACCGTTTTTGCCATCTGTCCTCTTTGCTCCGTCCTTCATAGGTTACTTTTGTTGCCTAGGTGACAGAACTCGGTAATTTCTCGATAATAATTTACTTCGTGATCCTCAGTTCCGATGTTAAGTTTCTCTCCGTTCTCACTTCCGCTACTTCGTTAACTTCTTCTGCTTCGTGGTCTTCAGAACCAATGTTAAGCTCTTGCTGTTCTCATTTTTCTGCTACTTCTCGTTATATCTGTCTTCTTTCTGTTGACTCATTAACATGTTAATTCCATTTAACTAGTCCTGCGATGGTTCTTCACATTCTCCGAGTACAGCAATTTCATCAGCGAATGTTATCGTTGATACAATTTCACGTTGAATTTTAATCCCACCTTTAATCTTCCTTTTCTGTCCTCGCGGCTCTCCCCCGTCAGACGTTCGAGTCCTCTCTCGGGCATGAACGTGTGTGCTGTCCTTAGCGTAAGTTAGTTTAAGTTAGATTAAGTAGGACTTACCACAAATTTACAATTTTTTAACCTTCCTTTTATTTCCGTCATTGTTCCTTCGATGTGTGTATTAAATATTAGGGATGAAAGACTGCATCCCTCTCTTACACACTTTTTAATCGTAGCACCTCGTTCTTGGTCTCTTTTTTCTCTTTTGTTTCATGTACATATTATATAAAATGCACCTTTCTCTACAGCTTATCCCTATTTTTCTCAGAATTTCCAACATCTTGCACCATTTAACATTGCTGAACCCGTTTTGCAGGTCGACAAAGCCTTTGAAAGTGTCCTGTCTTTTCTTCAGTCTTCCCTCCATCGTCAAACTCCCTATTACAACCAAAGCAAACAGTGTGTCAGAAATGTCAGAATTTTTTTCCTCTTACGATTTCATTTTACAAATCTAAACTTTATTTTAAATTGCAAGAATGCAAAATCCATGCCCACTTAGTTAGCCATGCGGTCTGACGCACTGCCTTATGGGCGGGACGACGTGAGTAGGGGCCAAGGACGGCGCCAGTCCATTATGTTAGTGAGGGTTGCCTATGTTAGGGGCAGGTATGCACTTACGGGCAAACCTATTGTTCTCCCTTGATTGACAGGTATTTAACCTATTGTTCTGTTAACTGCTTTCCATATCACCCCCATTCCCTTTTGATTGACAGGCACTTAATCTTTTGTCCCCCCACCCCATCCCCCACCCCCTCCCCAAACCCCCTGACCCCTCACTGCTACAGGTACACTTTTAGGTTTGAGTTGTTGGAAAGGCTCCCTCTCCCTCTCACTTTTATCAGTTTGAATGAGTACTTAATTAAATTGATCAATTAATTAACCACCCTGGTGGGAAAGTGGCACACCCCTCAGCCACGCCCCTCTGGCAGGAAGTTAAAATTCCATCTGGTCAATGCCACTTCTACTAACTTAATAAAATGGAGGGAAGATAGGTCACTTGGGCTACCTCCACTAACCTAAGTCATCCAACCCCCACGTCTTCCTAGGAATCGATGGGAAGTTTGAATTTTATAGCGAAGATAGGTCAATTCAACTATCTCCACTAACCTAAGAAAATGACAGGTAAGAAACAGCACTTGGCCTGCCTCCACAAACATAAGTCATCCTACCGCCACCTCTTCCTAGGGAATGGTAGGAAGAGAACTTGGCCTGTGCTGGACGTAAGTTTTTGCATGTACTATTTATTTAAACAATTAGCGGCAGTACCTACATCCAGTGTGCTAACCATAAGGTCTGGAGTCCTACTGACCTAGTACACAGAAGTACCACCAGATGGCACTGTTATTTGTTCTGTGATGTAATCCAATATGGTGGGGAAAATGGTGGGAAACAGTGTGGTCACCATGGGCTCCGGAGTCCAGCTGACCTAGTACACAATACCGACACCAAGCGGCACTGTTATCCCTTCCATGATGTAATCCAAGATGGATGTCTGGTGTTGGAGAGGAAGGGCCTCATAACAGGAAAATCAAGGATGTATTGTTTATTTATAAAAGGAAATAATTTTGTGAGTGTTGGATTTCTCTTGCTCATCATTATCTGCTGTTTGGAAACATGTATGTCTTGTGAGAAGTAATTACACGGAGCAAACATGTTGCATAACCTAATCTTTGGCAATGTACTCTGGGTGCCTTAACCTAATGTTTGGCCATTTGTCGGCACTTAACCTATTCATATCAGTGCACACTCCACTGCAAAGTGTTCTGTTAAATGGTTTTCCATGTCACCCCCATTTCCTTAAACTATTCTACTGCTTTCATAACAAATTAAGTAGTTAGTTATGTTCTACCACCATTTTCTGGTACACTTTTCGAATTTCACATGCTTTTGAAGGCCATTTTTGGAGCATTCTTCTTTGTCACCCACTCCCTTTAACTATTGTACTGCATTTTACATAAAAATTATGCAAATTAACTTAGTGTTCTGAATTTAACCTGCTGTTCTCCTCCATTTCACCCACTCACAACCAGCCTCCCCTAAACTATTGTACCGCTAACACCGCACTGACATAAAAAATTTGTGTAAATTAATTAAATTGATACTTTTCACATGTATGAGGTAGTTTTTTTTTTATTCACAGCGTCCTATTGGTCAGTGAAATCGATGGAATACAGTTTCCACAAAAGATCGCTAATAAAAAATAATTCCCTCCACCTGATGTCCAACGCAGCCGCCACCCCAGCTGCTGTTGCCACTGCTGCCCCCAGTCCCGACCCTATCCCGGCCATGGCAGCCACAGGAACACTCTGGCCTCCCTCCCTCAGGCTAGCGGGTTAGGGCTGCAACAACCACAATGCTCACTGCGGCCCGATTTCACAGCGCCTCCTCCTCAACCATCAAGTCCTCGCCGATCACATGTGGTACAGTACACAGCCCTGTCCCCCTTGCCACAGAACTACAAGGCATGCTCACACAGACCCCATATTTGAAACGCCTCTGGGCAGCATATGTGTTTACCATTGCTGGCACTATACCTATGGATACTCACGCCACAGACTGCACTATAGAAATCTGTTACAGAATAGCACAGGCTGCTTTCTCAGTAGCTATCCTAACATTGTAACGCCGGAAATGCATAGCCTCCTATTTCCATCTATTGTAAATTTTTTCCTTGTTTTGTTACCTCAAGATATGACATTTCTGTCTCTTTGTATATTGTAATTGTTTTACTATTTGTATATTTATGCATTTATGTCGATGTATAATTGGTTTGTTTCGTAAATATTATTTGTAATTTTACGCTGGGTCTTGCCTAGGGAAGACTGCTATCGAACGATTACGTCGATAGGTCGTGTGAAGAATCAAAGTGTGTAGGATCTTTGGTAGTGAACTCTGCCGCGTGGAGCGCGAGCTGAGCAGAGAGGGAGTCTGGCGGGAGTAGCGAGTGGAGCAGGTGTGTTGTGTGACGCTCCCGCGAGTTGCCGCGCTTTCGGGGTTTGGCAGCATGTAATTGCGCTCGACTTGCGATGATAGTTTCTGACATGGTGTCGCGGACGGGAAACATTAACTAGCGCACATCAAGAGCCCGTTTCGTCTGGTGACCGTGTCGAGAAGAAGGCGCGCCAACATCCAGCTTCTGCAACAGCGACGGCCGACAATGAGTGACTGTCGCCACCTCCTCGACCGACGGCTTCAAACCTTCAATCAACCGACGAGGAAGACTGGACGCACGTAAAGTTTTAGAACTGTATGGCAGACCTCAGCTTTTCAAACTGTTCCATTTTCGTCACTATAATTACAGCAACTTAGCATGAACTTTTGTTGCTCATTGTCCCAATTGCATTACCAAGCAGAGTCCCTTCCTTTTCCGAAATGAACCCGAGTGTCGTTGAAATTCAAACGCCAGCATTAAAGTAATATAGCTAACTCGTTTTCACTGCTTTAATTTCAAAGTTCAATTATGGCATTAGTAGCTGGCTACAATATTCAGATTACACAAGCACGAATTAAGAGTGCGAGCTTTGTTACCGTATTTTTGCTTGCCTGTGACTGCAGCTCAGCTTGGTACGTACTAAATTTTACTATTGTTAATTGTTCAGAATCTTTAATTCAAGTTCAAAGTTAAATCTCTTCTTTCTAAATTGCGTAGATTCAAGTAGCTTTTGAAATGATTGTTGAGGTAGTCCAAGACTAACCGTATTTTACTGAATTTCGATGTGCTTCAGAAAGAAAGCTCACTACTAACTTCAGTCACTAAATTAACTTTCGATTTTTCCGGTTTTATTAATTCTTTTGCTAAATTAAGTCAGGGTGTAGCGAAATTTATTACTTCTGACAAACTTTCAGTTTTCACACTACACGTGTCAACCTTCAGTTGCCACGCTTCTAGTGCTAATTATATGTGTAATAACCTTTCTTTTTCAGTTACTATAGTAATTGTCCTTAGGACTGGCGACCGTGATTTCCCCCAAATCTCAAATACCTAATTACCGCTAGTTAATTGTTAATGTAACGGCTGCACATTTACTTTCTTTATTAACTTTACCCCTTTTCAAAATTAATTTCCACCAGTTTCATTAGCACATTTCCTTTCATTTAGATGTAACCCTTTCCTCCCTCTTTACCGACAGGTTAACTTCGGTGACGATTGCTTTTCCAAAACTCCCATTAGGTACACGCGGTTTCATTTTTCACGGTCATTAAGGTCGGTAAGTGAGGGGGAGGTTACAACATGACATATGAGCTGTGTCCAGCCATGCTTACCTGCCCCAGTGTGAGTGACGTCTCGCTGCGAAACATCTGTGTGGTGACTCACCAACTAAATGGTTCTCATTGTTATATTGATGTCACATGGCTAAGTAAACTAATAGCCAAGTCGACCTCTCGGAAATTGTATTGTGTCCCAGGAATAGTTAATTATCGCTTTTGTAGGAGTTTTTATGGTGGCTCAGCTTGTCTGCAGGGAAATTCTTGTCCTAACAGAATCTTTTTACGAAAATAGTGCGAAATAACGCCGAATGCATTTCTCCTGATTTTCCTAACGTGGCACCTCGTCTATCATGTCTTACCATTCCTGCTTTCAATGTACACAAACTTTCTCAGTGCTATATAGAGATTCCCAAATCCCAGCTCAAAGGATGTTTTGTGAATGAATGGGGATTATGATTGGTTCTTATCTTATTTACCCGCCGAATTACTGATGCTGCCGGTGTGGAAGCACCGTCCACCCGTTTTTATCTTTCTGCAAATGAGACTCTCATATAGGTAAGAAAAGGGGTTCGCTACACTTTCGACTACCTAGTTTCTACTACTTTTCAAGAACATCCAACTGCTCACTTCCACATCCAAAATACAGGCACATAGATCGTTGTATATAGGAAATGTCTTAGGATTTTTAGTAGCTATATATATATATATATATATATATATATATATATATATATATCGTATGTGTACTAAAAACTATTTACAATAAATTCACACATTATAGGATACTTTGTCATCTATAAAATTTACATTATTACAATGCTAATTTATAAAATAAAACACAAGGAACAATGTATACAGTATAATAAAATTTTATACAGTCTTTGCTTGATATCGTATTCTTCCAGAAGTCGACATCGCTGCAGGCCACCATGTCTTGGGCCATGCAATCTCTTGGATGGTTTACTAGCAGACATTGAAGCAGATGGTTCATGGTCTGGATGTTCCCACACGGACACAAAACACTTTCACTAATTCCCCACTTGTGCAGATTTTTGCTGCATCTCCCCATTCCTGAACGCAGTCTGTTCAGGGTTTTCCATCTCTCCCACTCAAGTTCCGCACCTGGTGGCAGCACTTCCTCAGAATCGTGGGGATATTCTTGTTGTTCCTGCCACAGTCTCTTTCTAGAAGTTTTTGGTGAGTCTGTGAGTAGTTCGGTTGAGTGGAGAAAACTTCTTCTTGATGTAAAGCGTTTTGGTACCATTTGGTACTCTGGTACCCGTGTAGCGGATCACGTGATCTTGAACCTGTTTCTTCGTTCAATTTTGTTCTGTATTTAAGGTCGGATATTTGGAGGAGCAATTCCTGGTAAGGAGTATAGGTGTTCTACTCTTGTTGGCTTAAGACATCCAGTAACATCTCTACACGTCTGGTTCAGGACAGTGTCTAGTTTGTTTGTGTGGCATGACCGCTCCCAAACAGGACTTGCAAACTCAGCAGCAGAGTAACAGAGTGCCATTGCGGTGGTGCGTAAAACTTTTGGATTACCTCCCCATTTTGATGTTGTTAGCCTGCCTAGTAAGTTATTCCGAGATCGGACTTTTGCCCTGTTCTTCACAATGTGCACCTTGAACGACCGTGTCCTATCAAGAGTGACTCCCAAATACACTGGGAAAGGACAGTGTGTTAATCTAGTGTCATTCCACATTCGGTAGCATAGCAAATAAGATAGGTGTATATTCTCGTACAAAATATTTTTTAATGTCTACATTTACATTTACACACAGAAAACAACTCTTTCATTATTTTTGCTTGATGTAGTTTTAATAATGTAGAATTAAATTTTTAACTTATAACTTAAATCCACATCTGAATCATCTATTTCTTTCTCCAGCCAGTAATTTTACAAATACAGAGAGGGTATATTCTACATAATACATATATAATTTTCTTCCCGTCAAGTACATGTCTTATGGCTTTAACTATTAGCTCTGTTCGTTCCTGCAGGTCTTCTAGGCGAGAGCATTCTGTGATTTTAATTTTTCCTCGTATCTCCTCCATGAGGTTACTGTTAAAGCGTTCCACGTCCTCCTATGTGTATGTCGGCTACTTTTCTGCTCCACATTTTTGGGGGATTTCTGTATAGAACTTTAAGTTTATAACTGTGGCAAATGAATGTCCATTAAATGTAGTTATTCCATCAGTTTTAAACTCGGCAAATTGCTGTTCTGTTGCTAAGTGGACAACATTCAGCTCGCCACACTTAGATAGACTATAACCATCCTTTTTAAGCCAATCCAAATGGGAACAGGGGTTAATAAACACATTTTTCGTGTATCCCTTAATATAGTAAACGTTCTCGATTCCATTGATTTTGGCCAGTACTCCAACTCGTGACCACTTTCCTTGGCTGTTTACTGTAAATGCAAATATTTTGTATTCCCCCATCGTAGACAGAGTTTTCCATACATTGTATTTAAATCCGTGCGTAAACCTGGCCTGAACATCCACAATAGCCTCTTCCTTTTCCATTTGCAGTTTATATTCTTCCTTTATGGCAGCTGTCTTCTCTGTATACTCTAGTTTTCTTTTATTTAGTTGGATGTCTTCCATTTCCTGCTTCCTTTTTTGTGCACATAAAACATTAACTGCACTTAAAAGATTAATTTAAAAAAATGTGGAATGGTTTTAATCTGTATGATACATTTACTCTTTTGCTTAAGGCTTGAGGTATAACATTAGTTGTAGGAACCAGTCCCAATTCGGCGATATCTATATCGGACCGTATTGTGGAGAACAGTGTTCTAGACTGAGAAAAATAACTTTCTCCTGCTTTAACATAACACTTCTGCGTAATACTAAATTGCCTTTGTTGGAGTCTATGTTAAGAACCTCTAGGTAGTTTACAGGTAGATAATTAAAACTGTATGCAGACAGAGCATAACTTATAAGCTTTTCTCGGTCTTGAGAGTCCGGCAGACGTACTTGCACATTAGTCAATTTTCGGTGTTTTTATTACCCCATTAGACTAATTGCAGAACGTTCTTAAACACCACACAGCAACTGTTCTGCAAAATTATTAACTAGCCGACACCACACAGACGCAATTGGCACACAGTAAAGTGGAGCACATTTTAAATACTGCTTGTTAGTATCTAATACAGTTAAACAGTTTTGCACTGGGTCGAACACACGATCCATTCTGTAGTTGTATATAGTAGCTTCCAGTCTCGTAATACCAGGCTGTTCTCCACAATACCGTCCGATACAGATATCACCGAATTAGTACTAGTTCCTATAAATAATGTTATACCCCAAGTCTTAAAAAAAGAGTAAATGTATCACACAGATTTAAACCATTCCCCATTAAAGAAATTACTCCTTTAAGTGCAGTTAATGTTTTATGTGCACAAAAAAGTAAACTGGAAATGGAAGACATCGAACTAAAGAAAAGAAAACTAGGGTATACAGAAATGACAGCTGTCATAATGGAAGAATATAACCTGCAAATGGAAAAGGAAGAGGCTATTCAAGATGTGCATGCCAGGTTTACGTACGGATTTAAACGCAGTGTAAGGAAAGATCTGTCTACGGAGAGGGAATACAACCTATTGGCATTTACAGTAAACAGCCATGGAAACTGGTCACGTATAGGCGTATTGGCCGATATCAATGGAATCGAGAACGTTTCCTATACTAAGGGATACATGAAAAATGTGTTTATTAAACTCTGTTCCCATTTGGATCGGCTTAAGAATAGTCTATGTAAGTGTAGCGAGCTGGATGTTGTCCACCTAGCAACAGAACAGCCACTTGCCGAGTTTAAAACTGATGGAATAACTACATTTAATGGACACTCGTTTTCTAAAGTTATAAACTCAAAGTTCTATACAGAAATCCCGCAAGAATGTGGAGCATAAAAGTTGCCGAGATACACACAGGAGGACGTGGAACGCTTTAACAGTAACCTCTTGGAGGAGATACGAGGAAAAATAAAAATCACAGAATGCCCTCACCTAGAAGAGCTGCAGGAAGGAATAGAGCTAATAGTTAAAGCCATAAAACTAGTATTTTACAAGAAGAAAACTAGATATGTATTAGAATTCTAGGACATATTTTATCTGTATTTGTCAAATTACTGGTTGGAGAAAGAATTGGATGATTCAGATGTGGATTTAAGTTATAAATTAAAAATTTAATTGGACATTATTAAAACTAGACCTAACAAAAACAAAGAAAGAATTGTTTCCAATGTGTATGAAAAATTAAAAGAAATATTTTGTACGAGAATATACACCTGTCTTATTTGCTAAGCTACCGAAAATCCTAAGACATTTCCTATATATATAACGATCTATGTTCCTGTATTTCGGATGTGGAGGTGAGCGGTTGAATGACCTTGAAAAAAAGTTGAAACTATGTAGCTGAAAGGGTAGCGAACCCCTTTTCGTACGTATAGGAAACCGCACAATGATGTACTCACTCAGTACAACCAGTCCAGTACAGTATGATGAGAGGATTATACGTCAGGACCACTCCTCTCATAAACCTTAGTCTTCAACCACATTTAACAAGAACGATGAAATTAGGATTGTCATCCAGCACCAAGATGCACTCACGCTTCCATGCAAGAGTTTCATACATCTAGATGGGTCTTTCAACAAAACCGACGACAGCGATAAAGTGAGATCCAAGTTTACACGTAACGCTTCCTCTTTCCTATTCCAAGAGATACGCTACGAACTCAACGAGTCTGAGATCGACCGTTCACACAATGTTAGCATAACATCAACCATTGAAACATACATCTCTGCATCATCCACAGATTTGCATAGTTTAAAAAGTGCGGGATGGTTCATAGACGCTCCAGAGAATAAATCAGTTGCAGAGTACAAGCGATTTACTGCAAGCATACCTCTAAAAATGCTACTTTGAGGACATGAGACAGATTATTATTAACGCTAAACAGGAGCTAATTCTGGTGTGGAGTGCAAGGGACAATAACTCATACACTGAAGGAACTCAAGAGAGTATGATCACAATCAGCAAGATAATACGGAAAATGCATCACAACAGTGTACCTGATGAGGAGCGTATGAAGCTTTTAAAAGACCGGAATTCCGGTACATTTCTGTCATTGACATTTCGCTCATGGGAGGTTTTCGAGTATCCAGTGTTACTGACTGCGAGCAGACAAACATGGGCTATTAAAACCTCTTCGCAGCTAGAGAACCTAGATTCATCATACCTGCGTTTCAGACTGATAGAAGAGGTAATATAGCAAATGATTCCAACGTGTTCAACAACTGCAAGTTAACTAATGACAAATTCAATTCAGAATTTACATCGGCAGTGGAATCAAAATGTATACAGTCTAGCATATGATATGTATGCAAAGTTTCGTGCTTCTTACTATGAAATTGCCAAAGGAGGGGGAGGTGGGAGTGTACTCGGTCCACGTAAGTTCAAGGAGCTTTCACCAATCATCATAATAGGATGCTCGAAACATAACGAGATAATTAAGTCTGGACCTGTAGATGTGCAGATTGAATTTGAATCTCTGACAAATTTCCCCGAAGACACTGCTGCGTATGCTATAGTTCTACATGACAGTGTGATCAACTACTGCCCGCTCACCGGTGTTGTGCAACGAGCTTTATAAAGGAATAGGTGCTGCACCACACCCAGAGCATTTCACAATGGCGTCTCAAGGTGTGAACATCATTGCAGACGCTCAGAGTTTCTATGATGGTGAGTGTAGATGTTGCGTTTGTAGCGTTCACGCAATATGCTGGAATAATAGAGACATTCTCAGTAAACATTGCATCACCGAAGTATCTGAAGTACGTGAAGTGTGCTAAAGCACAGAAGAGTGCAAAGTGGTTGAAACATTTCTACCATGGAATTTACTTGGATGATCCTGGCATACCCTATGAAGGTATGGTGATGGCGCTTAAATTATTCGATCACATGGAGACCATCGTCTATGTGAAGGGGAAGGAGAAGATCTCATGGATGCGCCGAATCTTTAAGTTCGCTGCTGTTCAAGACCTGCAATTCTAGTGGTGTCCTCTCCATCGACACAAGAACATGTGTGAAGAAAGTGTTGCTGTGTCTGCTTATGAAAATGTAAAACTGCTTTTAAGTTGGATGAGAAATAAATGAATTTTTACCTCACAACCTCTTCTTTGTTCTCAACCCTGCTCCTACTGTGACAGTGTATAGTTTTTTAAACACATGCTATGTCTGTGCTTTTCTTCAAGTACAGGAGATATAATTATAGACATGTGTGCTATATATGTTTGGAAGTGGACATGGTCACGTGCCTCCTGCTCCCATAATCCAATTTCTGCTGCATGATAGGCGTAATTCCAGGCAACCATTATATACAGTGTGTTTCACTAAATGTGTTCCTTCTGTAAGTTACGAAGTAATAGGCAACGAAAATATTTATTGTGGTAGGTCACCATAAGATACATTACACTGGCTGTGGAGCTATGAACATAGGAGGCGAGGTACTGGCGGAATTAAAGCTGTGAGGACGGGGCGTGAGTCGTGACTGGGTAGCTCAGTTGGTAGAGCACTTGCCCGCGAAAGGCAAAGGTCCAGAGTTCGAGTCTCGGTCCGGCACATAGTTTTAATCTGCCGGGAAGTTTCATAGTTTATTCTGTTATTATCCAAAGGGTTACAGCAAAAAGATGCAATTTTTTTAATGGAACAATAGTTGTTTCTATCATGCACTGGAATCAGTGACACCAGCTATGAATACATCAATTTAAATCACATTCTTACCACTTTTAGTTTGGGAGCTACAACCCTTCAAAGTTTCACGGGCGGTACAATAGTTAAGGGAGGGCGTGTGCGATTAAGTGACATGGAGCAGTACAGCAGGTTAAGTGCAGAACACTAGGTCAATTTGCATTATTTTTATGTAAAATGCAGTACAATAGTTTAAGGGAGTGGGTGACAAAGAAGAATGGGCCAGAAATGGCGTTCAAAAGCATGTGAAATTCGAAAAGTGTACCAGAAAATGGTTGGAGGAAATAACTCATTACTTAATGTGGTATCAAAGGCTGTACAATAGTTTAAGGAAATGGAGGTGACATGGAAAACCAGTTAACATAACACTTATGTCCATCCTATCCAGCAGAGGCTAAGTCCTTTTCCGGCCAATTCCTAGGAAGACGTGTTGGTTGGATGATTTATGTTAGTGGAGGTAGCCCAAGAGCCTTCTTTTCCCACCATTTTCTCAGGTTAGTGGAGATAGCCTTGGTATGTTGCATTGTCCTTATGGAACTTCAAGCCATTTTCTGGGGGAGGGGATGGGAGTGGGGAGAAGAGGGCATTTAGCAGTGAGTGAGACGTTAATAAATTCATCAGTTTAATTAATTAGTCAATGAAATTGAGAAGAGCTATTCCAATAACTCAGACCTGGAAGTGTACCTGTAGCACCGAGGAGGGATGGGGGTTGGGGGAGGGGGCACGAGCACAATAGGGTAAGTGCCTGTCAATCAAATGGAAATGGGGGTAACATGCAAAACCACTCAACAGAGCAATAGGTTAAGTACTTAAATATGTTCAACATTTCGTGGCCCTGTCAGAAACTGTTTGGATGGTAGGAGACGAGATACTGCAGAAGTAAAGCTGTGAGGACCGGGCGTGAGTCGTGCTTCGGTAGCTCAGTTGGTAGAGCACTTGCCCGCGAAAGGCAAAGGTCCCGAGTTCGAGTCTCGGTCGGGCACACAGTTTTAATCTGCCAGGAAGTTTCATATCAGCGCACACTCCGCTGCAGAGTGAAAATCTCATTCTGGATGTATCAATATTAATTTTAATTGTAATAAAAAGCAACCTCAGTTGCACCGTTTACCTAGAATTTACCTAGGTTTCAGTCGTAATAACCTAACCTTCTTCAGAATAACAGTATCTACGCTTTGTCCATAGTGGACATCGTGAAGCTAAAACTACAATTCCATAAATTATCGTCAGACTGTAAAACTTACCTGGCTCTGCCTGGCCCCACTTCGCGACCACTCCGCGGCGGCCACGAGTGCTGTACTGGAACTCAAGTGGACTGGCGCCACCCTTGTCCCCCTACTGGCGTGCCAGTGCCCAGCACGAATCTGCCCCACGGATTAGTGTCGAGGTCCAGGGTGCTGGCCAGTCTGTGGAAGGTTTTTAAGGCGGTTTTCCATCTGCCTCGTCGAATGCGGGCTGGTTCCTCTTATTCTGCCTCAGTTACACTATGTCAGCGATTGCTGCACAGATACTTTCTCCACATGAGCGTGTACCATAACTACTCTACCACACAAACATTGGGGTTATTGGGCTTATACTCGTATGGTGTGAGACGTTCCTGGGGGAGGGGGGGGGGGGGGAGTTGTCCACTGGGGCCGAACCGCACAATAACCCTGGGTTCGGTGTGAGGCGGCGGTAAGGTGAGTGGACTGCTGTAGCCTGTTGTGGGGTTGCGTATCACTGAGGGCTATGGCGGGGACGACGCCTGTCCGTCGTTTCTAGACCCCAGTTCCATACAATACAATGCAGTACAATGCAAAATCCATTGTGTATCTGCAAGATAAATACTAAATGTTCAAACAATGAAATGACAGTAGATAAATTCACCCATGCCACCTCGTCGGATAGCGCACGACGCTGTGGCAGCGTGTGGCGTTAAGCCGTTAGCCGGTAGCGAGGAAACTGTCGAGCGTAGTGCAAGGAAACTCTCGATCGTAAACCATTCTGGGCTGCACCCTCACACGAGTCGTTTTGCCTATTTCTTTTCTTGCAGTTATTACCACTACTAGTGGGTTAGAAAATGAAACGAATTATCTTTGAGGCGCCATCAGATTTATAACTTTAGCAAAAAGCCGGAATGCGTTGAAAAAATAGTTGAATGTGGAGTATTCGTACTCGCTACTTTGTGATAACATTTTTCGACGTTTAACACTGGACCACCGGCTGATACAGCAGTGTAACCGCTCTTGAGCGATACGACATTTACTCTAGACACTTCCGCATGCCACAGTGCTGCCAAATCGTGTATTACAACTACGAGAAGAGCCGGTTTTTGTTGGCCACCTTAAATGAACAACTCGGAGTTCGTTTTTGAGGTAGCTGCCGGTAGCAACGTCTTACGTCTAACACTTATGTAGAAATAGAGATACCATACTAAGATGGGCGGCGTTTCCTTGCAACAGTCAAACTATGATACTTTCTCGTGGCGCACAGTGTAACGTTACGAAGATGTAGGCGAGTTATTCGTCCATGTAGGACTGGTATTGAAGAGAGCTGTATTTGCTTGTTTGAGAGGGAGCGAGTCCCCAGAATGAAGACTTGGCGCGGCCGCTACAGGCGAGCTCAGGTGCAGAGAGGATGAACGCATAGCCAGATATGGATAACTCCCCTTGCATTACCTTCGTGGAGGAAATCCTCCAAGAAATGTCGGAGCATCGGACAAGCTCAGAGATAGTTTCTTACAGCTCTTCAAGAATCCGTAATAATTCACAGTCAAGTATCGAAATACTTCTGTGAGCTCAGGATGATGAGGAGTATCCAGTGACAGAACAATATGTCAGTATCTTGAACACTACAGAAGTTAATATTTCACAGCGAATAAATATTTTTACAATGAACCTCTGAAGAGATAACTTTTAAATGCTTTACGAGCTTTCAACGATACCTCACTTGATTGCATTGCATGATAGCTGTCATTCCAGAAAGTCACTCACCTGTATTTGTTTCATTTATTGATTTATTACCTCTTTTATAACTGTTATTGTTACACAAATTTTTATCAGAACATCTAATTCTCCACAATCACACAGAAAATTAATGCTATATGAATATATCAATTTTTTTTTTATTTCTTTGTTTTGGCTTTGGGTTACAAGGACCAAACATTTAACAACGCTTACAAGTGCGAAAGAAACATAATCGCAAAAAATACCTCACATATTGTTCTACTCATCTAGTTACATAGTGACAGGTTTCTATTTAGCCAGTAACTTTTTTTGAAATGTCTATTGCAAGTGCTACCAAAAAATATGCCAGTTTAAAACTATGATACTTTCTTAGTTTAAAAGTGGTCAGTTGAATGTGTTAGTGCACACCACAACCGAAAATAGAACCTAAGGTATTCGTGACAAGAAGACATAGTTGCTTAAATAATATTTAATGATAATCCGTTGTCATTTAAAGACAGCACACTTGGAGTAGAATATTACGTTACTTATTTATCAACATTGACCTGTGTGAATGGTCTGACTGTGACAGAATGTTTATAACATTTCTTTATTTAAATATTGATGTAATACGTAAGTTTAGTCTGGGAAAGGTTAGATGAGTCGAATGATGTCTGTAGAGATTAATATCGTTGTATTTTCGGTGGGGACAGCATTCAGCTAATGGAAAAGCAGACAGTAGGAGAACACAATGGGGGTCAAGTGGAGACTGGACTTTTTGAGTGAAGAGCTCATGGCTGCACTGGGTCTGTAGTGCTGGAAAGATGCCGATTTGCCTATGGTAATGTGAGTGATTCAGTCGTGTAGGTGATGGATTGTGTGCAATGAACAACAACTACAGTGCTGAAGGGACTCACAGAAGTCTGAATGTGCTCAAGTGTAGGATTCTAACCTTTCTCGCTTAATTTACAGAACTGGGAAGAGACACAGTTGGAGTTACTATTCCTTATATCGTGTATATTAATTAGTGAATCATCGTAATGAGATTTTCACTCTGCAGAGTATGCGCTGATCTCTAACCTCCTGGCAGATTAAAACTGTGTGCCAGACCGGGTCTCGAACTCGGGACCTTTGCTTTATGCGGGCAAGTGCTCTACCTTGCGCAGTTTGGATGGTAGGAGACGCGGTACAGGCAGAATTGGAGCTGTGAGGATGCGTCAGAGCTACCCAAGCTCAGAGCACTTGCCCGCGAAAGGCAAAGGTCCAGCGTTCGAGTCTCGATACGGCACACAATTTTAATCTGCCAGGAAGTTTCTTAGTTAATCATCGTGTTGAACTGTCAACTGTTTTGAGCTGGTGAATATTTCGTTTATTGTTATTACGATATGGACTTAGTTTCCTCGTATTTTTGATGACTCATAACGCTCTCGCCGTAACTTTACCAAATTTGATAAGGCTAGTTGCTGTCTGCGTGTTAACGCAGCACCATCGGACCACTTCCCGTTTCTTTAAGGCGTCCTTTCATGAATAAACATTATTCAACGTTGATACGTGGCGCCGTTGGTGCCCTTCGCTCCTCTGTATTCATTTCAGATCTAAGATTTCTGCAATCGACTCTGTATCGCGCGGCAGCGGTTTTCCTCTTTGGTCGCTCTTCGGCTATTTAAGAGCACGACACTGTGAGGAGAGGGCTGGTTTGAGGTGGGTGGGCTGGCGCTCCGTGTGTAGTGTGGCTGTCAGCGGTCGCTCTTTGCGCATGCGCTACCTGTTTCTGTCACGTGGCCAGTAGGGCTGCGGACGTTGACGTGGGTGCGGTCTGCGAGTGTGTACTGCGTCTAGTGAGAGAGCGATAGTCTCGTCTGTGCTGCTAAAAGATGTGAACATGCGAAAGTGGCTTTGGAATGTATCAGCGTGCAACCGGATACGCCACAGAATCAAACGGAGGGAATTATTCAGCTTCTTAATGTCCTGCTATATAAATGTATATTGAATTTCATGCTGTTTGCAGTTATCGGCTCTCCCAATATTTGGACGCTCATGATATCTGTTTCGTATTGACCACTAGTGCACAACTTATTGAACAGTGTTTACCTGTGTGAATGAGGTTCTGCTGTTCTGGACGGACTTGAGATACTCTCTATGTGCGTGTCTCTGCACCCCGAAATAACTGTAGTTTCGATTTTCTGGCCGTCTGCTGGTATTTAGGTAATGTGTTCAGAGGTAAACAAGCAGTGGCTTAATGATGAAAATCTTGTGTGCTAGATTATTGTCGTATTGTAATGGTTGAGTATGTGTTTATGGAATATATACGATATAATTAATCGGCTCTGGGGTTACGTTATGAGTTAAGTTACGAGTACGTGATTTAGCACTATGACCAGCTTCTTATATATTTGAGTGTATTATCACTTCTGACAGTAATAAGCCTGTCTGCAAATATTATTAATGACAAAGTAGTGCAAATATTTAATGTGGTTAATTCTGAATGTGAATGGCTTCTAGGTCCCTCGTGGCCATATTCCTGTTTTGAAATTCTTGTAATGTGTTAAGGATCGTGTTATTCTGGATACTGCCCAGTTACTGTGTGATTTTATGTTGCCGTTTCAGTGGTACAATCAGAGGTGCGCGTACCCCATTGTAATTGGTCATTTAACTAGGGGACGACGCCTTGGCGGCGGCCAGTTTGAATTGTAAGAGAGAGAGCGGTCGCTGTGTTTATCTGTAGATTCCAGACCTTCGGCGAATTTAAGTTGAGCATCTTATTATTTGTTCCTGGTGACGTCGAGGCTCCGTCTTTCCTTCTTCACCGTTCCTTTCAGATTTCATTCAGGCTCGATCTGAGTAGTAGTTCGTGCACACCTCTGATGTGTCATTACTTGTCACTGAAATTTTGTAATACCTTAAAGATGCCTTTCATTGTACTGGGTTTTTAATGTCTTATTCAGAAAGAGAAATTGCGAGTTGTTCCTGTTGTAATATCTTAAAAGGTGTCTGCTTCTGTGGAAGTTTTTCTCAGTCAACCATTTGTTGCTTTTATGGTTCTTGGGGTAAGACGGATACTGCCTACAGGAAAATTAAAAAGACCTTTGGAGAAAAGAGAAACACTTGCATGAATATCAAGAGCCAGATGGAAACCCAGTTCTAAGCAAAGAAGGGAAAGCAGAAAGATGGAAGGAGTATACAGGGTGTCCCAGCTATCTTGTCCACCCAAAATATCTCTGGAACAATAACAGCTATTGGAAAACGACTTTCACCGGTATCAATGTAGGGCTGGGGCCCATGAATGTACATATTTGGAAACATTCTAAAACGAAAGCATATGTGTTTTTTAACACAAACTTATGTTTTTTTAAATGGACCTCCTATATTTTTTCTTCAGCAATCCATAGCATGACAAATCACATACACAATGGCGTTGATTGCATCGCGATATTCCCATTACATCCCGAGATATTAAGACGCGAAGTTGACGCTTGAAACACCCGACATGCGCTGCTAGCGCACGTCCTGAGGCTCAGGCGTGAGCCCCATGCTGCCCGTAATCGCGATGTGACTGACATGCGTAATCACACTTCCATACTTATGAAGAGGTCCGAAACGAATAATACGGTCTGCTGCCATCCTGCATTAACGTCGTACATTCCAGCAGGTATTTATCCCATAGGCTAGAGGTGATGCGGTTCTGTAACATATCTGTGTACCGCAATGTTAGTCACAAAGTTAACTTCGCTTATCGTTAATCCGTTACTAAAAAGGTAATGCCGTTCAACGTTAAAACTTTACTTTACTGTAGATCTAGTTAATCATTCACTCGTAATAGTAAAATTCATGTTGATGGTCTTAATGAAACGAGCAACTGGACTAAAAGTTTTACCGTTGTTTAGGTAAAAATGTTTTGATTTGGGAAGTTCAGGTAGGACATAAAAGATGTATGTAAACATGTTTAACCAATTAGTTTTATCATCACATAATTATCAATGTTATATTTATCTAATGCGTTAAATGACAAATTGTTGCAAACAAATGTTTCTTAACATCACTGGGTGAAATGGCCCTTTGTAGAAACTTCCACTGTGATACCAGCACTACATACTAAACATAGCGTTCACATCTCATGCTCAAAGTGATGCCCATTGGCTTGCATACATAGGGTCACTCTGCGGATGAAGGATGCCGTACTTCGTGCTACTGTTTCCTCTTGATGGCTGTACAAGCATCAATAATGCGTTGCTTCATGTCTTCTGGTGTTGTTGGTTCATCTTGGTAAACAGCATCCTTCACTGCTCCCCAAAGAAAATAATCCAGCGGTGTAAGGTCCGGAGATCGAGCAGGCCACCTAACTGGGCCACCTCGTCCAATCCACCTACCAGGGAACTTACGGTTCATAAGTCGTCGTGCTCATAAGGCGTTATGTGCAGGGCATCCGTCATGCTGATACCACATGACCATTCTCGGGTTCAGAGGTACGGTGTCCAAGAGAACAGGAAGATTGTGTCTTATAAATCTGGAGTATTGTCTGCCATTTTGGATGTCATTTATAAAGAAAGGTCCGATAATGGTATCTCCAATAATCCCACACCAAACATTAACTGTCCACGGACGTTGATGCTCTACCTGACGGAGCCATTTTGGATTGTCTGCGAACCAATAATGCATATTCCTCATATTGTCAATTCCTTTGTTGGAGAATGATGCATCGTCGGTAAAGAGAACATGTGCAAAAAAATTTGGATTAGTCAAAAGTTTTTGCTGAGCCCACCGACAAAATGTCCTATTGCGGAAGTCATTTCCATAAAGATCCTGGTGTAAATGAACATGGTAAGGATGAAATTTATTATGTTTAAGAATACGCTGTGCACTTGATTTCGACACGCCAACTACACGTTCAATTTGACGCGTGCTGATTTGAGGATTCACAGCTATGGTAGCGAGCACAGCAACTTCAGCACGTTCATCTGTGCGTGTTCTAGGACGATGTCGAGATCTTGGATTTAAGCTTCCCGTTTCACGTAGACGAGATGTGAGACGACCAAACATCCGACGCGAAGGCGATGGCTTGTCAGGGAATCGTCTTCTGTACAGTCGTTCTGTCTGAACAGCATTTCGTCCACCTACAACATGGTACAGTACAGGTATGTAGAGTAGGGTAGAGAACACATATTAACTTTATAATCATAATGTTCGCTAACAGTACCATCAACAAACAAGCAATCTCATAACGTATTTCCCGTCAACGTACATTCTCCATAGATCAGCAGCATTTCTACCATATCATCATGTGTGTACATTATACTGTATAGTATAAGTTCCACAACACAACGTTTATTCACAATGTGTACTACCTCCGTGCCGTCACTAGATTACTCTGATGCACGACTACACTGGCAAGCGGTTTATGCACGCCAGTGCAACAACAAATGGGATGCTCGGAGGGTGGTGGAGTACAGGAGTTTGCATGGGTCGCAAGTCATAAACAAGGCAAAGTGGTAACTGTGGCAGTAGTGGGAACTACGTTGGACACTTGACTAGGTAGAACCAGGCCCTGCGCGACAGGCACAATGGGTCATATAACGCATTAGATAAACCTTATTTTGGGTGTGCAGGATAAATAAGACAACCTGACTGGTGTACACCGATCGGTACTGGTTCATATTGTGTACGTAGATAAGTAAAACGTGCAAGAGGGAAACCATTATGTGCTTATGAGAGTTGATGGCAGCAGACCGTATTATTCGTTTCGGACCTCTTGATAAGTGTGGAGGTGTGATTACACATGTCAATCACATCGCGATTACGGGCAGCATGGGGTTGACGCCTGAGCCTCAGGACGTGCGCTAGCAGCGAATGTCGGGTGTTTCAAGCGTCAACTTCGCGTCTCAATATCTCGGAATGTAATGGGAATATTGCTATGCAATCAACGCCATTGTGTATGTGCTTTGTCATGCTATGGATTGCTGAAGAAAAAATATAGGAAGTCCATTTAAAAAAACATACGTTTGTGTTAAAAAACACATATGCTTTCGCTTTAGAATGTTTCTAAATATGTACATTCATGGGCCCCAGCCCTACATTGATACCGGTGAAAGTCGTTTTCCAATAGCTGTTATTGTTCCAGAGATATTTTGGGTGGACAAGATAGCTGGGACACCCTGTATAGAGTGTCTATACAAGGGCGATGTACTTCAGCGCAATGTTATCGAAATGGAAGAGAATGTAGATGAAGATGAAATGGGAGATATGAGACTGCGTGAAGAGTTTGACAGAGCACTGAAAGACTTAAGTCGAAAGAAGGCCCCGGGAGTAGAGAACATTCCATTAGAACTACTGACCACCTTGGGAGAGCCAGTCCTGACAAAACTCTACCATCTGCTGAGAAAAATGCATGAGACAGGTGAAAAACTCTCAGACTTCAAGAAGAATATAATCATTCCAATCCCAAAGAAAGCAAGTGTTGACAGATGTGAAAATTACCGAACTATCGGTTTAATAAGTAACGGCTGCAAAATACTAACGTGAATTCTTTACAGACGAATGGAAAAACTGGTAGAAGCCGACCTCTGGGAAGATGAGTTTGGATTTCGTAGAAATATTGGAACACGTGAGGCTGCTGACCCTGCGACTTATTTTAGAAGCTAGATGAAGAAAAGGCAAACCACGTTTATATCATTTGTAGACTTAGAGAAAGCTTTTGACAGTGTTGACTGGAATACTCTCTTTCATATTCTGAAGGTGGCAGGGGTAAAATACAGGGAGCGAAAGGCTATTTTCAATTTGTGCAAAAACCAGATGTCAGGGGCACAAAAAGGAAGAAGTGGTTGGGAAGGGAGTGAGACAGGTTTGTAGCCCCTCCTCAATGTTATTAAATCTGTAAATTGATCAAGCAGTAAAGGAAACAAAAGAAAAATTCGGAGAAGGTATTAAAATCCATGGAGAAGAAATGCAAACTTTGAGGTTCGCCGATGACATTGTAATTCTGCCAGAGACAGCAAAGGACTTGGAAGACCAGTTGAACGGAATGGACAGTGTCTTGAAAGGAGGATATAAGATGAACATCAACAAATGCAAAACGCGGATAGTGGAATGTAGTCGAATTAAATGGGGTGATGCTGAGGGAATTGGATTAGGAAATGAGACACTTAAAGTAGTAAAGTAGTTTTGCTATCTGGGGAGCAAAATAACTGATGATGGTCGAAGTAGAGAGGATATAAAATGTAGACTGGCAATGGCAAGGAAAGCGTTTCTCAAGAAGAGAAATTTGTTAACATCGAGTATAGATTTGTGTGTCAGGAAGTCGTTTCTGAAAGTATTTGTATGGAGTGTAGGCATGTATGGAAGTGAAACATGGACGATAAATAGTTAGGCAAGAAGAGAACAGAAGCTTTCGAAATGTGGTGCTACAGAAGAATGCTGAACGTTAGACGGGTAGATCACATAACTAATGAGGATGTATTGAATAGAATTGGGGAGAAGAGGAGTTTGTGCACAACTTGACTAGAAGGATGGATCGGTTGGTAGGACAAATTCTGAGGCATCAAGGGATCACCAATTTAGTATTGGAGGGCAGCGTGGAGGGTAAATATCGTAGAGGGAGGCCAAGATATGAATACACTAAGCAGATTCAGAAAGATGTAGGTTGCAGTAAGTACTGGGAGATGAAGAAGCTCTCACAGGATAGAGTAGCATGGAGAGCTGCATCAGACCAGTCTCAGGACTGAAGACCAAAACAACAACAACAACAAGATTTATGTAAAGAGGGTTTTAAAATTTTTTTCATTGCTTGCGGAAGGGGGGGGGGGGGGTTGACGCCCGTAGACATTTCGTCTGTTTAGTGGTGTTTCAAACTCTAGTGCGATTATGTATATTGTTGTGGGGTAAGAGCAGCTTGTTGTTGTCACGCAATTATTAAATAAAATCTGTTGGAAATTGTGGTGTCACCGCCAGACACCACACTTGCTAGGTGGTAGCTTAAATCGGCCGCGGTCCATTAGTACGTGTCGGACCCGCGTGTCGCCACTGTCAGTACTTGCAGACCTAGCGCCACCACATGGCAGGTCTAGAAAGACGGACTAGCACTCGCCCCAGTTGTACGACGACATTGCTAGCGACTACACTGACGAAGCATCGCTCATTAGCCGAGCAGATAGTTAGAATAGCCTCCAGATAAGTCCATGGCTACGACCTAGCAAGGCGCCATTAGCCTTACAGTGATTGTAATTAACCGTATCTGGAGATACTCATTTGTATCGTCAATAGCGATGTACCACAAGGATGAATTAAAGTTAAGTATTCAAGGAGCTACATATTTTTCTCTATAGCATTCATCAAGTATCCTGTTCCAGAACCCACGCCAGCCGGCGTGTGTGTACGCGTGCCTATCGGTAACCTCACCCTGTGTCTAGACTCTTGTCTAGACACAACAGAAATTACAAGGCAGAGTTTGTGTTTGATTCATAATTATTGCCTTGTCTTTATTGAGTTGAAGTATCCTTGAGCGTATGTTCCACGTCTCAAACGTAATTCTCAAAATGGTTAAAATGGCTCTGAGCACTGTGGGACTTAGCATCTGTGGTGATCAGTCGCCTAGAACTTAGAACTACTTAAACCTAACTAACCTAAGGACATCACTCACATCCATGCCCGAGGCAGGATTCGAACCTGCGACCGTAGCGGTCACGCGGTTCCAGACTGAAGCTCCTAGAACCGTAAGGCCACACCGGCTGGCAAAACGTAATTCTCTATCGTCTACATCAGTCACAGACATAAAATACAAACCTTTTTATTAAATGAAAGAAATTGTAATTTGTTTTGTATTTAGGTGTGTTTTAATAACTCGCAAATGCACAGACTATTTGACTATAGGATCACAGGTACTGGACATTATTTGCAGTGAATTAGCTGTGGGCACGAAAGCAGCCCTATGACTAGATCGAGGTATTCTTCCCAAACAGAGCCGTGCATGGGCTAACTGCTTAAAGTACGAGTAAACTCCGGTAAAGAAGCAACTGGTTTGCTCGCATGGAATGTTGTTTGCTGCTATAACCCTGTTGGTGCATGAATTTCACTGCAGTGGAGAACTTATAATGGTGAATTCTCTGGCGTTTGCAATCAGTCATGAGGCTGGAAATGCATGCGGTACACAACACCAGTAGGGAGTAGTCACTGCAATGAACTGTGTGAATTTGCAGCCTCAGGACTGATTGAAAATACCAAAGAAGCGACCATTAACAGCTGTCCACTGTAGTGGACGCTATACGCCACAGGATTAAAAAGGAACTACATTAGCTGTAACCGTTAGGTACCGTCGCAACAGCATCGTCGGTGACCGGTGGGCCTGCCTGGGTGGCCGAGCGGCTCTAGGCGCTACAGTCTGGAACCGCAGGTTCGAATCCTGCCTCGGGCATGGATGTGTGTGATGTCCTTAGGTTAGTTAGGTTTAAGTAGTTCTAAGTTCTAGGGGACTGATGACCTCAGAAGTTAAGTCCCATAGTGCTCAGGGCCATTTGAACAATTTTTGTGGCCCGTGGGTAAGAGCCACCGCCCGTGCCAGCAGTGCTGCAGAAACTCTGATCGCCGCTCTGTGCTGGAGGTGCCACCCTCTGCCACCCTCGAGACCGCGAGGCGCTCGCAAGTCGCCGAGCGGCGCGGGGCTGCGGCAGCCGGCGCCTGCCGACCGGCCGGGCAGCCGCGGTGCCGCCGCCGCATAAATCGCGACCGGCGGCCGAGTGGCCGGCGACATCTTTACTGCCTCCCTGCTCTCCTCTCCAGCGACTAGCCGCCATAACTGTTATTTATCGCCTCCAGGCCGGAGGGTCCGGAGGCGGTCGCCGGAAGAGCGCCTCCCACTGTCCGCCGAGGCGATGGCCGACATCGAGGTGCTAACGGGGCGGCGCGCTGCGCTGTCGGCAGTCTGGTCGTCTAACGGGCTGACACTGCCACAGACGACAGTTCTGCGCTCTCTGCGATGGACTGAAATCACCAAAACTAAAACTTCTAAATGGGCAACAGTAGGGGAAAGGGAGGTAAGATAGCCACTCTAAATTAGTCGGAATTTATACCAAAACATTGTTATTAATAGAAATTTTTCGCATGTAGCTGTTGAATATATATACTATGAGGTATCAAACTAAACATTTGCAAGTTAAATAATATACCGAGTGATCCCGTGACGATGTTACAAACTTTCAGCGTTGATGGATGAACCGTCAGTTAGGGCGGTTCACAAACAACAACTCAAGTACACATGATATTCCAAACCGTTATCGTGGAAATAGGGGCCGCGAGGTGCTGGTGAAATAACACAGACTGCTAAACATACATTTTTATTTTAACTTTCTCAATAATAAATTTTTAAGTCTGGCATTTCTTCAATAAATAATATTTTCAAAACCATTTCAAAAAGCTTGACGATTTTCATTATTAAAAGGAGTTTACCAAGTCTGACATTAACAACTTGGCAATAATAAGATTTTAACTTGACAACAGTAAAAAAACTCTTTTAAAAGTAGCCCTATGTAAATCATATTGCAACGTTTGACGTTAACAATAAGAAGATTTTAAACTTGTTATATCAATAAGAGAACAATTAAAAAAAACTCAAACAGCTAGCTTGTACTAAGCAAAAATAGTTGTCTCTCGCCAGTTACATAACTTATATTTGTTACAAGGTAAATGTGAATAAGCCAGCACACAAACCTTCAGATTAAAGGCAGTTCAAAAAAAAATTTTTTTTCCTTAGCTCGGTGACCGAGTGACACGGTAAAGGGGCCCAAATCACAATTGGCGGAATAATTACTGGTGGCCTACAGGGCCATAGCAGATCAGCGCTAAAACTTCCATTACAAACCGCCACCTCAAAACCAGAAGATGTAGCAAGGGCGGTGCCTGCACAGACTCCGAACCACAGAGACCCGCGACACCGGTCGAAAAACACCCTATCGAGTGTGAATGAAAGCGGCCCGATCACGAAGCAATTACCACATTCTCACGGACAGGCAAACGAAAACTGTGGTGAGACGACCCCAACAAAACCACTGGTGGCATAAAAACAGTACTCAACTTCTCACACTCCACCCCAGCGCCGGCAACACGTCGCACTTCCAAATGCTCGTCAGAGCCAACCGCTACCAGTGGTTTCAATGGCCGATAAGAAGACATACGGTCCCACGCACTGCTCTCCTGCACCACGGCTTCTAAGCTTCATAAGCCACGTACATGCGGGTATGCCAGACTTAGCCCCTGACAGCCAAGAGGTCGGCCAAAGCACGTGGCGAGCAGTTGACGACCCCCAACAACAGGGCCCCGCTCGCGCCACCACCTCTCTCGGTCACCGCCCAGTACGTACTCCTTGATCTTCACGCGACCGCAAACTTGCTACACCTCCCGCCAGAGGGCTGTAGCGATCCAAACAGCGCCCCAAACCGAAAGAGCCACCGCAACACTAGACGCGAAGCGAAAGCACTCCGCCTGGCGCGTTTTTCGAAGAGCCGGACACAACAACGGCTCAATGGAGAAGGGTAAATTTATCAGTCTGCGGCAAGGCACCCTGGTCCGGGAACGCGCGAGTCGAAATTTACAAGCGAAAGTCATTCTGATACCTCTGACAGTGGAATACTTGTACCACTACTGTTGCTGTTAAGACTGTACACTACGCAACTTTCAGAGGATGTGTTACGGACCAAAACAAGAAAAAACAAGGCTAGTAAACGTGGGCTCTAAAATGCGTATCTTACAAGCTATGGCCAGTTGTTCAATAGGAGAGATCTGTAACACCATAGGTCTAATGCTCTACTGATTTATTTTGCTTTTGTTTCATTTAATGTTACATCGTTGAGTATCTGTAAATGTGTTTGATTGAATAGATAACACAAAATTGTGTACTCCTTTATTCGTACAAACTTTGATGTCATGGTTTGGTTCTATGCAAAGTAGTGTATCTGTCATTTGCTTTCCTTGTCCCATTTGGAGGGAACAAAACTTACTGTATATGATTGTAATTTTGTGTGAATAATCTTTTGTAGAAATGTCAGTATGTCCAAATGTTCTATTTTATTTAATGTATTTGGTTACTGTTATGTAAACTGCTGATCCTCACTTAGGGTTCTTAGAGAGTTTGTATGTAAAATGTTTAGTGGTTCCCCTCGGGAACGGAACTGTGTAGCGCGCGCAAATTGTGGTTGGCCTATGTAGAAAAGGTGGAACTGATAGTCAGTCGGGGACGAGCTACGAGTCGGGGACGAGCTAGGAGTCCGTGCACTGCCATGTAACAGATGCATATTGTGCTGGTTCCGAGAGAGGCTTTTCCTGCCGCTTTCCAATGCCTCGGAAGAATGGATAAATAGCTAGAAATATTCTGGGATTGGTATCAATCATCGCCACCAAGAAATGACAGAGTCCAGCAATTCTACCTGCAATTCCACCTAACAACATGCAGTTGCCACCACATTGCGCAATCATTACATCGGAATACTACAATGATGTACAGTGATGGATCAGCTTAATGGATGTGTTAGTGTGCTCAAATATAAGGTAATTTATATCTGAATTTATGTACCTACCCTGATTTTTCTCCTCATCATAACACCTCTCAGGTTCCTCTCCGTTTGAGCTAAAGTGATATCCGAGTGTCCTTACTAAAAGAACATTAAAGCCCAATATTTGTATTTCGCTGTAGTAAAAGTGAGAAAGCTGCAGTTGTGAAACGTTATATACTCATGTTTGCTAAGTGTTTGTCCCTCTTGTTTATTAGAAGTGCATATTAATAGTAATGTTATAAAGACTATTCACTTTGTGTAAGCCCTGAAAGTAATAGTGTGTTTCGGTATCTGTTATAATTTGGCAAATTGTTTCTGCTGCTCTGTTAGTTTCAATCTTACCGCAAACATATGTATGTGTCAGAGTTCACTGCAGTCGCTTGTGACAAAGTATAGGTTGTGTTGATCCGTTATAGTTACCTATACCTACTTTCTTAAACGAGAACGTTAATCTTTCTCTTGCCTAATTAGGCTGGCGACCGTTTTCCTTATTCTATAAACAGTATAGCTAGGCAAAATTTTGTTTGTTACTGTTCAAATATTTACGTAATTCTGACTTTCACTTCCGATAAGCCACCTCCGTTAGGTACAACAGGGTCTACATAACAAAATTCCTCTCAGAGGGTAACACTGATCTGTTGCTTTATACCATTATTACTCTAACAAAATAATTCTGTTTTGCAAATTGCCTCCAGCTTCGAGGTTATGGTATAGCAGTAGCAGACAGGAGTGTTATAAAGTGCTCATAGCTCTTTAGGTATAGTCTTAGAGCTCATGTTTGATCGATATTTTTTTTCCGTTTTGGTCCGTACAACAATCTCTAAACTTCACCTACCCTACAATATTAGCAACAACAGTACGTATTCCACGATTTTCGCTCAATTTTCGGCGCGGTAGCTTCGGGACCAGGGTCTCTTACTTCAAATTGATACATGTACCCTTCTTCACCGTTCCTGAATGTCTGTAGCATCATCAGGGACTCACTTGTATAATGAGTGGGAGCTGTATGCATTTAAAAGTGGCCACTTTTCCTAACGGGGTAAGATGGCCATTGTGTTCATACTTACTGCGGAAGTGGAAAACAGTCCTCTTTTGACTGAAGCGACGCCACGAGCTTGGAGTCTTATATTAACCAAAAACACTTTGGTGTTTTTGGACTGAACTGTCAACGGCTTAACCCACATTAGAAATATGATCAGTAGGCTGAAGTTTTTTTTGCACTATTTTAAGTATATCAAAAAACTTGTCTACATTGACATTGCTAAAGGTATATTCCCTAGCCACTGAGATAAGTTTCCTAAGATTAAGTTTATTGCTATCTTTGCCCGCTACCACTGATCGTTTGTGAAAACGAAGCGCTATTTCATTCCGCTTTGCACAACTGGAATGCTGATCACAATAGATCGTTTAATGTAGGTCAGTAAAACCGCTTTTCCATTTCAAGAGCTAAATCAAGAATTTTTGCTCTTGTTCTTTATTGAACACTCTTCACAACCTTCTCATCCTTTCATTATCGTATACTGCAGCTCCGTTTTTTCCCTTGAACTCTTCTTTTCAACGTATTACCTAGAACATCAAATCCCTTTGCTACTGCAGAAAAAAGCCTTTATCACTTTTTACCACCTCAGCCCTATTTCCCACCATGACAGGGTCTCACTTTAGTTGCTCTGATTTATGCACATATTTTCTAGGTATCTTGATTACCTAACGTATGAAAGAATACCAGAAATCTGCCGCAATCCGTTTTAAATCGGATATTTCTATTAGGCAAATTGCGACAGAATACGATTGGTTTTATGAAATATTATTTAATTAGTTGAAATCTCTTACAAAGAGATAGAATGACGGGCGATTAGCCGGCCGGTGCGGCCGAGCGGTTCTAGGCGCTTCAGTCTGGAACCGCGCGACCGCTACAGTCGCCGGTTCGAATCCTGCCTCGGGCATGGATGTGTGTGATGTCCTTATGTTATTTAGGTTTAAGTAGTTCTAAGTTCCAGGGGACTGATGACCTCAGATGTTATGTCCCATAGTGCTCAGAGCCATTTCAACCACTTGACGGGCTATTTCCTTGTATGTAAAAGTCATTCCGTAGTATTACGAGTGATCTCGAAGTAACTAACTATAGGTGGGGTTGACATATTAAAAATGAACTGCCAAATCAGCAACTTCTCCTGACAAGTCGAGCAGCCACTTTTCTCGAGCCGATGCCATGTCAGTATTAATGGTTCACTGGCGAAAGAATCAAACAGTAAGAACCAACACTGTATCACACCTGCAAGCCAAATATTGACGTTCAAGCAATGATATTTAAAAAAAAAATTATTCTCTTCGTTTAAGTGACGTAACAAGATTAATGACTAACCTTACATGACACGACTGAAAACCATAAAAGTTATTATTGAAAACAACGGAACAACGTACCGTGCCAAACTTACTGACAGAAGTGATGGTATATGTTAAAATTACTTTCACCACTTCTTGGCAGCAGCAGTACTGCTCTCTCTTTCCCCGCTCTGGCCATTTCACACCCACCTTTCCCTGTATCCATCTTGAAATATGCCTTGAGGACTGTGGATGCTCATTCAGATGAAAATTACACAGGGTTCATCATTTATTCTGGACACCACTGAAACCTACAACTATGGATAAAGGGATGTAAGGCAATAGGTTATGGCCGATGTACCATAATGTGTAATTTTCTGTCACTATCGTATTGACATACATACCTCTGAAACAGGTAGGCCTTCGGCAATCGTAGCTTCAGTTAATTACAACACAGATTGAGTAAGATCTCAATAATAGGGCAACGAAAACAGGTAGTCATTGGTTAATAAGAGTTTCAGCTTACCCAAATTATGAAATAGCTCTTCATTTAATTAAAAGGGAATAGGTATGCCTTCAACAATAACAGCTTCAGTTAAGTAAAATTACCGAACAGGAAACGTGCAGATCTTCAAAAATAACAGCTTCAGTTAAGTAAAATTGCCAAATGCAAAACAGGCAGGCCTTCAGTTACAACACCTTCAGTAAAATTGCCAAATAGAAAACGGCAAGCCTTCATTGATAACATCTTCAGTTAAGTAAAAGTACAAACACAAAATAGGCAGGTCTTCTTTAATAACATCTTTAGTTGAATGAAATCACCAAACAGAAAAAATGCAGGCCATCTTTAACAACAGCCTCAGTTAAAGTAAAATTATAAATAGAAAACAGACAGGCCTTCTTTAATAGCAGATTCAGTTACGTAAAATTACCAAATAAAAACATACAGGCCTTCAATGATAACAGCTTCAGTCAAGTGAAACTACCAAACAGAAAACAGGCACCCCTTCAATAGAAACAGCTTCAGTTAAGTAAAGTCAACAGACAGGGTTTCAATAATAACACTTCGAATTAAGTAACCAAGAGTTTGAATTTCCTTCTCTCAAGAGGTGCATAAGAAAACTTATACACAAGGAGCGTAAGCCTACACGAAAGAGAAGCTCCAAGGAAGGTTATAACGAGACAACCGGCATCCCAAGGCCTATTTCGTTCGTATCTCCCTCTTTTTTTTAAGTCATTGGTCTTCTGACTGATTTGTTGTGGCCCGCAACGAACTCCTTTCCTGCAACAACCTCTTCATCTGAGAGTACCACTTGAAACTTACGCCCTTAATTATTTTCTGGCTGTAGTCCAATCTCTGTCTTCCTCTACAGTTTTTGCCCTCTACAGCTCCCTCTAGTATCATAGAAGTAATTCCCTGATGTCTTAACATATCTTCTATCATCCTGTCCCTTCTCCTAGTCATTGTTTTCCACGCATTCCTTTCCTCTCCGATTCTCACAGAACCTCCCCATTTCTTACTTCATCAGTCCACCTAATTTTTAACAGTAGTCTGTAGCACCGCCTCTCAAATGCCTCGATTCTCTTTTGTTCCGGTTTTCCCATAGTCCATGTTGAACGTCCTTTTTGCCTTTGCTAGTCTGCCTTTGATGTCCTCCTTGTTCCGTCCATCATTGATTATTTTGCTGCCTAGGTAGTAGAATTTCTTAACCTCAATACTCCGCACCTGTCAATCCTGATCAAAAGTTTCTCGCTGTTCTCATTTCTACTACTTCTCGTTACTTTCGTCTTTCTTCGATTTACGCTCAGTTCATATTCTGAGCTCATTAGCCTTTTCATTCCATACAGAAGATCATGTAATTCTTCTTCGCTTTCACTCAGGATAGCAATGTCATCAGCGAATCGTATCATTGATAACTTTCCACGTTGAATTTTAATTCCACCTCTGAACATTTGTGTTATTTCCATCCTTGCTACTTCGATGTACAGATTGAACAGTAGACTACATCCTTCTCTTACACATTTTTTAATCCGAGCACTTCATACTGGTCGTTAGTCCCTCTTGCCTCTTGCATATATTGTGTATCACCCGTCTCTTCCTATAGCTTACCTGTATTTTTCTCAGAATTTCGAACATCTTGCACCATTTCATTTTGTCGAACGCTTTGTCCAGGTCGACAAATCTTATGAACGTGTCTTGATTTTTCGTTGGGTACAGAGTGGCAAGTCTGGTGATGCTGAGGGAATTAGATTAGGAAATGAGACACTTAAAGTAGAAAAGGACTTTTGCTATTTGGGGAGCAAAATAACTGATGATGGTCGAAGTAGAGAGGATATAAAATGTAGACTGGCAATGGCAAGAAAAGCGTTTCTGAAGAAGAGAAATTTATTAACATCGAGTATAGATTTGGGTGTCAGCAAGTCGTTTCAGAAAGTATTTGTATGGAGTGTAGCCATGTATGGAAGTGAAACATGGACGACAAATAGTTTAGACAAGAAGAGAATAGAAGCTTTCGAAATGTGGTGCTACAGAAGAATGCTGAAGATTAGATGGGTAGATCACATAACTAATTAGGAGGTATTAAATAGAATTGGGGGGAAGAGGAGTTTATGGCACAACTTGACAAGAAGAAGGGACCGGTTGGTAGGACATGTTCTGAGGCATCAAGGGATCACAAATTTAGCATTGTAGGGCAGTGTGGAGGGTAAAAATCATAGATGGAGACCAAGACATGAATACACTAAGCAGATTCAGAAGGGCGTAGGTTGCAGTAACTACTGGGAGATGAAGAAGCTTGCACAGGATAGAGTAGCATGGAGAGCTGCATCAAACCAGTCTCAGGACTGAAGACCACAACAACAACAACAACAACAGAGTGGAAACAGAAATAGTAACACAGCAATGTTAATTATGCGAAAGCAGCAATAACCATCTAGGCACTGCGTGACGGCAGAGGGGGTCTGGCCACAGCGTAGAGGATACACGTTATCGCTCCGGCTCGGGGAACACCATCGGCTCACACAGGCTAAGATAAACTATTAATAAACAACCATGGCCAGTATAGACTCAGGAAAAGCAGACAACAGCCAAAATTCAAAGAACCAACTGGTGGTGAAATACATCAACTAAGAAATGGCAAATGATCGTTACAGACCTATAGGTATCAACAAGAAAATAACAGTTATGACCTCAAAACCGAAACTAAAGAAAAAGTGCTACGTTTCCCAGTTGCCGACTCGCGCAGTACATTTGGAGGTAGTTGGAAACATGATTACTGAATGATTCCTGTCGGCCCTTGGAAGATTTGTTTCATGATGAGGTAGGTGCGAAAATTTGTACAGCGGCAACATGAGAAACTTTGTCGTAGCTAGCCGGGAATTCTGTGAGTTACAAGCTGCTGAGAGCAGTCATTATCAGCAGTCACAGGTGAAAAACCTGATACGTGAAGAAGGCATCGACTGACACTTCATTCCTCCAGCGTCACCACACAATGGCAGAATATGGCAAACAGAAGTAAACTGCTTCAGGTATTATTTAAGGCGAGCTATGGGTCTCTTATGTCCTACATTTTAATAGTTGGCAACCTTTAATTGTCAAATTGAGGCTTGCTTGAACTCTCGTCCTCTCACAGCACTATCTTGCGATCGTTCTGACCTCCTCACCCAAGGTTTTTTCCTGATTCGAACCGCTGTCACAAGTATCCGTGAGCTACATGAGCCTGCTGACAAGGTGGTATCTACAACAGCAAGGGGTTCAGATATTTCGGCAGCGATGGTTGCCTGGCTACCTGCGTCTTCTGCAGCAGTAGGCTAATTGGACAGACCCTAGTCAGCAGGTGCAGCCTGGAGCATTGGTCGTAGCAGGGAAAGATGACTTGCCAACCTTATACCGGCAGCTGGTAGTAGTTGAAGGAGTACATCCTGGGCGCGACGGAATGGAGAATAATCGTACATCAGAAGGGGTTTTCAAGAGACCAGTCACCAAGCTATGTCCTTTATCGAGTGAAGTGATTCAGAAGTGAACAGAGTATGTGTATTTTTTCTATTCTTGTGCAATTTCTTCATCTTGTTTTGTGATTATTTTGCAGCAAACTCAGTGAATTTCACCATTTTCTGTGCTTCAGTGTCTTCCTTCTTTACGCGTGTCAGGCGCCAGTTGCAGACTGTAGTAACAGAAAGACAGGATAAAGACACAATGATATATGCATTTCCATACGTTCTTCTTTGTGCTTTGGTGGGAACTGTATCATTTTGTAAAGAAATTTATGTTTCTTTGGCGGCCGGTATGTTCAGCCGCTACACTCGCCCGAGTCTCTGGAGAGTGCTGCCCTCTCTCTTGAGTTATTTGTCCCTGAGAGGCAATGGCCAGGATGGCGCCCCCCCTCCATGGGCGGCCACGGCGATAGAGGGAGCAGTTGTGAATGGATACACGTTCGGGCGGCTGTCGTATGTCGGGGTCCGGGCGAGTCGTGTGCCAAAGGACGAATACGCATATTTTTTGTGTATGATTGCTTTAATAATAATAGCTTCTCTACATGTGTTGTCATTCATTGCAACCCGAACGGATCGGAACCATTACACAGTCCTTTAAATTCCTACCCCTCCGGTAAAATTGACGATTCCAATTTACGTCTGTGGACGCTAACAGTCTGAATTCGCTATACAGATGGGCTCAACTAGTATGCATGAATATGGTGTCGAGAAACCACTTCAAGTAATCCTATTGAGTCCCTCACTTTACTGCACTCCTGATCTCTAATTTTCCGTATAGGTAAGATCATACCTCGCTAATATACAAGAGTTTTCATACAAATCTACAGATCTTATACATGCAGTTCATACGAAATAACGGTGTCATTCCAAAATCATCAGATTTTGTTCACGCTGTATAACTTTTACCTCCTTCAACATTTCCGTCAGCTGAGCAATTAAAACATCTGAAACATCACCTGTATATAAACATTGGCCAGCCTATGCCAAAAGGACCTTCACTCAGATAACAATTGGTGTGTGTGTGTGTGTGTGTGTGTGTGTGTGTGTGTGTATGTGTGTGTGTGTGTGTGTGTGTGTTGGGGCTTATGGGCACTCAACGTCGAGGTCATCAGCGCCCTGACACACATTAAAGGGAATAAATGTGGACAGACCTAATAAAACTGAAACACACACGGAAAGAAAGCAGGAAAAGAAGGAAAATGATACATAAGAATAACAATTAAACACACAGATGTAGCATAGGAGTTTGAGGCAAGCAGAGGAAATATATACAGTCATCAAACTGGAAGTTAATTAGGTACCAACTGTTCGCCTAATGTTGTAAAGCATCTTAGCACTATGGATAAAATGCAGCATCATTTCTCAAGTGAAAATCTCAATAGTTTACTCACAGCACATCAACGGAAGAAACGAGGAAAACAAAACAGTAAGAGTAAGCTATTTACCTCATTACTTCTAATGAAAGACAGGAAAAATTTATATTGCTACATTTATAGGCATAAAAAGAAAACTGAAGATATTTATACCTTCGAAGATACACAATACGACAAACAAACATGTATAGTGCGATCATCGTTCAAGTATATAAGGTAGTGCGCCATTAACAAATAGATGAACGTTTATGTTTTGTGTAAGTAATGAATAAGAGGCAGAAAATGTGCTACTTACAATTGAAAACAGTCTGCTGAGACCAAAATACTCGCAAACATAACCGTAACGACCATTTTTCTTTGACATGACACTTTAAACAACATGCATACTTAGAGACAGATGGATGTATCATCTAGCAATTATTTTGACGTTTGCTAGTGTTGAGGAAACGCTGGCCTAGCACGCACATTCCCCGCCTCGAGGCGGGCGATTATTGTGACCGCTCTTTATGCCTTTACGAAACACAAGCAATGACTCTCTGCTGTTCACGTACCTGAGCGTGGCCAGTAACTGGCGCTGTTCACATCAAACAGCAGAAAATGGCCCCCACCAGAGAAAGGTGCGTTCAGCTTCGGAAGCTACAGAAATCAGCAACATGTGAGGAGGCCAGTTTACTACGTCATAGCACCAGCCATAGTAGAATTCCTTGTGTACTTTAGTACTTTTCTGAAGGTAGAACTTTGGAATGCTATGTGGAATGAGACACGAAGCAGCGGCTGTCACCTGGAGAACACCCAACGCACAAGTGCAGCTTATGCGACAATATGCAACAGACGCTGGAGTCTACTGGAGTCGCCTACCGACATCGATACACGAGATTATCTTCTCCGAAGTTCCAAGTAAAGCTATGAGTATTTCAAACGATAATTAGACAGATTCTTGGGCATAAATGTACGCGCTACTATCACAGTGAAGAAGAAAAACTACCGAAATCAAATAAAAAATACAAAAGCATTTTTACTGGTCTTAGATTTGTGGCGGGGGTTCGTGGCACCAGTTCAGTTTCCTAACAATGTTTACAGAATGTAACTGACTTCACACTAAACGTATGAAAGGTTGATTTATCGATACATTGCGTACATCAACGCTAAGATATTAGATACCACTCATTTACAGCCTTTTCTCCAGACATTTACACAGAAATATTACTATGAAGATAAAGGGTCTACTGGAGTGACCTCGCTAAACACAGCTCTATGAAGACGTAGAAAATTAAGTGTATAGAAAATAAACATCGAACTTTGACCAGCAGAGATAGCCAAAGATCCGAAATAATATTCCGTTACTGACTACATCAAACATTAATTTGAGGAAGAAATTTCTGAGAATGTACGTCTGCAGGGCAGCATTGTGTACGACAGTGAAACACCGAGTGTGGGAAAACCGGATTTGGAGAGAATCGAAGCACTTGAGATGTAGTACTACAGTAGACTGTTTATAAGTAGGTGGACTGTTAAGCTAAGGAATGAGGAGGTTCCTCGCAGAATCGACGAGGAAAGTAATATGTGGAAAATGCTGACAAGAAGAAGGGACACGACAATAGGACATCTGTTAAGACATGATGGTAGACGTTAAAAACTGTAGAGCAAGACAGAAATTGGAATACATCCGGCAACTAATTTAGGTCGTAGGTTACAATTCCTGCTTTTAATTGAAAAGTTTGAACTGGAGTGGAGTTCGTGGTAGGCCACATTAAACCATTCAGAAGAGCGATGACTCGAAAAATAAAATTATTAACTGTGCTTTACTTCTTCTGGGGCTTTGGGAGTGACGTTGTTGGTGTAACTCAAAGTTTTCAAGATAATATGGAGTGGAGTAGTGGAATTAGTGGAATGAATATTGGCGGCCTGGGTGGCCGAGCAGTTCTAGGCGCTACAGTCGGGAACCGTGCGACCGCTGCGGTCGCAGGTTCGAATCCTGCCAAGGGCATGGATGTGTGTGATGTCCTTAGGTTAGTTAGGTTTAAGTAGTTCTAAGTTCTAGGGGACTGATGACTTCAGAAATTAAGTCCCATAGTGCTCAGAGCCATCTCAACCATTTCTTGAATGAATATTTCTTTGTAGTGTACGTAGCAGCAGGCCATCTTCAGTTGAGTACCACTGTTATAATCTAATTATATTATGAAATACTGATTTAAGACTCTCTCAGAGCGGTCTCCAGCTTAAGTTTGTGTTGCTACTTATGATAAACATTACAAGTTTCACTTTTCGACGAACTGGTCTTATTCGTGACAGCCAATCACGAGGGCTATGGACATTTCACTTTGCATAGAAAATGAAACGGAGGGTAGTTGCTACATAGTTGCTGTCGGGGCTGGATAGAGAGTTTGTGTGTAGGTAAATGATCAGAACGTTTGATCACCTTGCAGATGATCCTAATTCAACTCCAACAACTGCCATGAATTTTTACGCAGTGGGTTGAAGTTCGGGAAAGCCGACAACGACCACAACAGCGGTATAACAACACCACGGCCCTTCATATAGCCTCCGAATCGCTCCTACTCCATAGGATGACATGGTGGCCTGTCAGTATGAAGCGGTCCCGTGGTCCTGATCGAGTATTTATTTTTTTAATTAGCTACGGATTTATGACCTCTACTGGTCTCGAAAATGTCAGCTGACTAAGAAGGATGACGCGCTTTCTTCTAGTTAATGAATGTCCAGATGGTAAGCTACTTTTGTGTTGTTAGTAAGAAGGGAGTTTGCGACATTTTTCCTTTTTTTGTAAAGCCAGAAAGAGGTACTGTAAGTGTTGCTGGGTTGGAGCGTTTTTCTTGAAACGAATCTGGACACTAACGCAAGAAAACAACAGTGTAAGAAATTTATGTAATAAAACTCGTTCAACTAAAATTATATGATGACGGTACACAAATGCTTTTGGAGAGGGTTATCACATTAATCTAGAGTGTTCGACTAAAGCATTGCTTTGTTTCAGAGTGATCAGTAATCAGCGCGAAAGGCAGTTAACTACCTCGGCTGTCAGACGGGAGTCTTTTTCCGCCAGCGCGAAGCAAGTGTCAGAGGTCGACAGCGAAATGGACAAGGAACAAAGCGATTTGTAGGGGGGAGTGAATATCGACTGGCGTAATTAAATCAGCCAGCACTGCCACTCTCACCCGCCTGTGGGCCCGGCCCTTCCCACCGCCTCGCTCCACGAAAGCCCGCGGCTAAAGCGGACTCGCCCTTCTCCCTCATCCCCGCTGTGTCCTGTTTTGCATGCCGGCGCCTCCTGCCCTCCGTCACGTTTCTACAAACTCCAGGCCTCATCAGTTCATGTAACAGAAAAGTGCTCGTTGCCCTACGGACGAGTATGTTCTTGATACCTTGGATTTATCTTCCTGTGAAAGGCATGCCACGACAAAAAATAAAATTATTAACGAAACCGATAATGATTTTAGGACAATTTTCTGACGTATGAAATTCTGAAATTGGCGAAGATGACGCCCATTCTGAAAAGAAATTTCTGTCTATCTGATATTGTGCGATTTCTTTTTGTTCATTTGAGACTATCCAGTACTTTTTACTAGTTTTCAGGAACAAAATACTATAAATTATAATCCTTCAACATTGACAGACGTCATAAATATGACATACGCATCACGTTCTAAGTCCTGGGAACGTAACACTGTAGTTGCCTTTGGAGGAGATCTTAAGAAATCGGCCCATTCCCCTTGAAACTATCATCTTTGGAAATTACGGATGATGTAATCTGCTGTTTGCTACATCACAGCCGGCTGTTGTGACCGAGCGGTTCTAGGAACTTCAGTCCGAAACCGCGCGACTGCTCCCGTCGCAGGTACGAGTCCTGCCTCGGAATGTCCTTAGTTTAGTTACGGTTAAGTAATTCTAAGTTCTAGGGGACTGATGACCTAAGATCTTAAGTCCCATGGTGCTCAGAGCCATTTGAATCATCTGAGCTACATCACGTTTTGAATTGTGTACAGTACCCCATTTATGTGTAATAATAATCCGACCTATGTATTATATTAATGACATGCACTCTAGCTTTCATTATGTAATATGTTTTACACTTTAAGTAAGCTATTCACAGATCAGATGATGGTGGCTCTGTTCATTGAAACCCGTCATCGTAAATAATGGTCTTACAAATGTGATCTTGGCTGAGAAGCTGTCTTCTTTCAAGCTGAACACAGTCACGCCCGGCAGGTTGCAAAAGCGACGGACCTGCGGGCAATGCTACTTCAGGAAGAACAGGTAATCGCGGCTGAGAACGTCAGTAAGTTTCCATGTGCAGCTCCAGCGCAAACCACAAGTACGAACGCCACCGGTTTTGGCATAAAGCCGGCCCACGTGTCGCCACTAGAGGTGTGACGAACTTGGCTCCTCTTGTTTCCGCTTTGTCACATTCGAGCAAGGAAACTAAACCGTATCCGACTGCCAGAGCTGTATTTAGGCAGCTGTCCAACCATGGAGTCAGCCATTCCAGCCGACATACCAATCTGGAAAAAAACTTCTTTGCAACCATTATAAGCAGACTCAGTCTCTCCAACATTGACGTCCCATGGAATTTGTGCATCAGGACTTGTTATCAGCGGTTGTTGTTGACTTTTGTAATTTTGTTGAAGCGCTACCATCCAACATTTAGTCCATCTGGATTTAGTCAGGTACTACTAAACATTCTGCATGTGACTGAAGTCACACATCAGATGTCAGTATCGCTGTTCAATGAACCCGGTCGCCGTAAACAAAGGTTTTACAAATACGTAATTGGCTAAGAAGTTGTTTTCCTTTAAGTTGAATATTTACAGTTAACCCTGTGTTGCTGATGGACGAAGTGTCCAAATACAGCAGCTTGAGAAATCAATCTCAACTGCTTCCTTAATGTGAATCCATACAGCTGAAAGTACAAGCTAGATTATCAGTGTGTACAGTCCATAGAATGACTGGTGCCAAAACAGTATTCGGCAACATCACATTTGTTTGGCTGTTGCAAGCGTGTGGGGGGATTACGCTAAATGTCCAATAACTGTCCACCACGGCGCCGATGGTTTGACAAACGTTAGACATGCGTAAACGGCAAGAAATACATAGACACCGGCCTTCCTCAAACCGTAGTCCATAGACCCTAAAACGTCCTAATCGTAAATGGCGATAGAAAAACTCAATTTGCTTCAAATACGTAGAAATAATATTGTTGTTTCAACTTATGGAAATAAGAATTTAAATTGGTTTTAGAACGTCTGTACTTTTACAACAACCGAACGCAGTTCACCCAAATATTCGCTTCACAGTGGAAAGACTGTTGATGTGTTAACGAATACAGCTCCTAGAGGAATATCCGAAACGCAACAGTCCATATGCTTACACGCAAACGTTAAAATGATCCGTTCTGCGGATCTCACTCATCGGTCATACTTCATTACGTAAATTCACTTGACGAATCCTGATTGACGAACTTGACGTAGACGGAAGAGTATGAAATTCACACGCATTAATGAACAAAAATTTATAAAAACACACCCTTTAAATCTGTCGTTCTTTTTCATCCCACGTCAGTTAAAAATGTTTGGCCGGAAGATAAAATACTGTGTTTCAGTATTACCCATTATGTATGTGACGTATCGGTTCTTATGATTTTACGGTTATAATTGGCAGCATTCAACTTGAACTGTTCTATGGTGCCGAAGGCGGCTATTTCTGTAAAGATTTGTCAGCCGTTACGGTTGAATGCTACCAATTATGACTGTCAAGTATTTTATTGTCCTAGATAACATGATATTTGTGAGCTGCATTCTGTAGGGACGAGTCTTTTTATTTTTTACGACAAAGTAAAATTAAAAAAAAAAATTACTAGCTTGATAGCATTTCCTCCGAATGTGACTTCAGTAGGTGCAACGTTTCACTGTCATCGTAACATAGACGTAGATGACCTCAACTGTCAGTTTAGCATTCCTGGATAAAATAAGTCACTTAAAAAAGCAGCTGTGATCAGGGTTCCCTTTGTCAAGTGTAGGGAAACGGGCTCCAAAAATCGACTTTTACATTTTTGCATATATGAAGTCCCGCTAGTCCCTACACAAAACGGAGTTTACTGCATACAAATACCAAAATATTTTCGTAGGTTATGGCTGTTCTCCTGTTGCACTGTGCGATCTGGTATTTAAATGCCAAGCCTTCTCTTTTGTGCCATGCAGAGAAAACTGTACCGATTCTTGTATTCCTTGTACACCATTCGCTGCTTCTATTTTTTTGTCGATACCATTCGTTCCGATCTTGTCTGTTATTGTTTTCGCGCACTATTGTTAGTATTTAGTGAAGTTTTTGCAAGTGAAGTACGTGCTGATTTATATTTTCTGTTGTTTTGCACGTTTTTATAAATATTTCGAGGAATAAAGTTTTCTCGAATAAAGTAAAATTCAGATGGAATAAATATGTAACGGTAAATGACATTAGCGTATGAAAGGAACCTAGAATGTTACATGCAAAGAAAATGAGTACCTCAAGAAAGAAACTGCATTATCTTCAAGGCGTTTTCTCTCAGTCATTTTCTGGAGATGAGCATACCTTTGGAAATATTGTACTCTAATTCAGTTTAATCAGTGATTTTATTTCCGAAAACGCTGTGCACCGTATGTGTGGTGGTGACATATGTGTGGGAGAGAAACAGTATTTCCACAAAGAACCGTATCAAAACTAACATTGAATTGTGCCAAGTGTGATGCATCACAAGTGGCAAATAATAATCCGCATGAGAACCATATGACTAGTTTATGATCGCAGATAAAGGCATCGAAGCATGCAACCTCTTTTGTGCAATGCTTGACATCCCTACTCCACTTGCGAAATTTATGACTTCAATGAAATTTTGGAACTAATGTTGCTGAAGTCTGTAACCTCTCAATGAAGGAAGCAGCTGACCAAGCACTCAAGGAAAGAGAGGACATTGAAAATGCTATATTTGTGCATGTTTTGAGAGCAGCCGGGCGAAACGTGGCTACACATCACTAAATGGTGTTGCGACACTATTTGATACTGGCAGGGTAATTGATGCAGAGGTTTTAAGCAAGTACTGTATAGCTTGTGACAGTGAAACTCAGAAAGAGACTTTAAGCAAGTACTGTATAGCTTGTGACAGTGAAATTCAGAAAGAGGATGAACACAACTATCAGAACAATTATGCAGGTGTGATGGGTGGGATGCTGGTGCAACGAAAGTCGCTGGAATTCTCTGGATTTTTAATCGTTTAGTGGCAAACAGAGGTGTTAGATACACACACAATTTAGGGGAAAGTGACAGCAAGGCTGTCCCTGGGCACTATGGGACTTAACTTCTGAGATCATCAGTCCCCTAGAACTTAGAACTACTTAAACCTAACTAACCTAAGGACATCTCACACATCCATGCCCGAGGCAGAATTCGAACCTGCGACCGTAGTGGTCGCGCGGTTCCTGACTGTAGCGCCTAGAACCGCTCGGCCTCTCCGGCCAGCAGTGACAGCATGGTTACAACCTGATGTATGCAGAAAACGCTATGCTCCTAGAGTCAGAATTTCCAAATTAGAATACGCCGGGCATGTGCAGAAGAGAATGGGGTCCAGTCTGAGACAATTATTAGAAGAAAAGTAAAACATAGCACTGGAAGATGGAAAGAATGTAGGTAGTTAAGGTCGCCTGACTAATGTTGAAATAAATAGGTTACAGAATTGTTATGGTTTGGCCATAAGAAGAAATATTGGCAATTTAGAAACTATGCTGTCTTTCTCCATAACGTTCCACAAATGAAAAATCCTTAACAATTTCTTAGCCCAAATAATACTGACACTTGGTGCAAGTATAGGAGAAGTGCCACAGTTGACTACAATCACTTTATCTGCTTCAGCAACGAATGAAATTGAACGTATATTTAGAGATCTTTGTAAAGACACTGTGCTGAAGAAATGTCTTCATCAGCAAAGACAAAATTTAAAATAAATTCTGTCATTTCGATGCAGTTACCGAAAACTTAGAAACTTCCTAACAGATTAAAACTGTATGCAGGACAGAAATTCGAACTTGGGATCTTGCCTTTTGCGGGTAAGTACTCTACCATCTGAGCTACCCAAGCACGGCACAGGAGCCGGCCTCACGGCTTCAATTCTTGCAGTAACTCTTCTCCTACCTTCAAAAGCACTTTCCCGCACGAGAACAAGGTCACGAGTTCGAGTCTCAGTCCGGCACACAGTTGTAATATGCCAGGAAGTTTTATATCAGCGCACACTCCACTGCAGAGTGAAAATCTCATACAGAAAACTTTATTTGTTGAGATTGCAGTCCTCAAATTTAGTACAGTATTTATAGTACAATTTTATGCTGCAGTAACAAGGAAGCTGGATGTTTTGGAAGTGTTGGACATGAAATATAGATCGATAGCTGCAAAATCCATGGTGAAAATAGATAAAGAACGAATTTACCAAGCAGACATAGCTAATGTAAAACGTGCAAAAGAAGCAAGACAGAAAAGAAGAGAAATAAAGAGAGAAAAGCAGATCATTATGATGCTCGGTATGGCGCAGGAAAATATTCATTTTAACGAATTCTCATAATTAATTCTACTAAAATTGCAGTATTTAACTTTAGATTTTTCTCAAAACTATATTTTTGTGAGTTTCGGGTACCATTATTTTCTGACTTAAGCCGCTGAAAAATATAAAATTTGCTCAATTTGTACTCAGCATTGTAATAAGTTGTTATGGTAAACTAAGAACACCAACACAACAGAAACTGTTTTATGATTAGTAATCTATAAAAAAGGTTAAATTTTGTTAGTGAAAAATAAAAGAAAATCTCATTTAAATCCATGAAAGGTATTTTATTGACTTTACCTGTAAATGCATGTAGGTATGTTATATACATTGACGAATATTTCACTTTTCCAACACTTGTAGTTCTTTTGAAAAGTGTACCTATTCAAAAGGTGAAATAACTTTGGCAGAATAGGAATGAAAATAGGCTTCCGCTCCTCTTAAATTAGCACTCTGACAACGTACACAGGTATATCAATCGAGTTTTTATTTAAGACTTTAAATTACACTTTAGCTATCATTTCTGAACTGTGTCTCTGTTACGATTCTATCAATAAACAGAGAATCTGGAATCGTACACGCCTTGACCTAACTTAATTATTTCAATGTTTAAAAAAAGCAGAACACCTTGAACGACTACAGACAGGACGTTCAAATCCACAGGACATGTACATTAATACGCTCTGGAGAAGTATTTCAATCACCTCATTTCAGCTTGTGTCCTGTTACCTAGTGGGTACAGGGTCCGCCATGCGCCCTGATAAGTTGCTCCGGAAGTGAGGGCATCGACGCGTATAAGGGGTGAATGGCGTCCTGTGGTATAGCCATCCATGCTGCAATCATGTGGTTGCAATGTTTTTCTGTGGTGACTGGCATGGGGTCAGGGAGCTACGTCTGTCGTTCCACTATACTCCAGACAGTTTAATTGGTGACAAGTTTAGTGATCTGGCGGATCAGGGCAAAAGTCTGGGGTGTTGCGCAGAAAGGGTACGGCTATGGTTCGCAGAATGTCATTCACATAGGTGACATTGGTCACAGTACCCTGAAACGCACCAGCTGTGATTTGTGCTTGCATCACATCATAAGGCCCTGAGTTGGCGCCGCATATCTTGTGCGAATGCAGTCACTGTGACGTATCTCCCCCTGTCCGGTGAACCAAAATCTTCAAATGTGTGTGAATTCCTGAGGGACCAAACTGCTGAGGTCATCGGTCCGTAGACTTTCGCACTACTTAAACAAACTTATGCTAAGAACAACACACACACCTACGCCCGAGGGAGGATTCGAACCTCCGGCGACAGGGGTCGCGAAACGTGTGACACGGCGCCTCAAACCGCGCGGCCACTCCGCATGGCGTTAAACCAAAATCCTCCTATCGTTTTCAAACAAACAGAATCTAGATTTGTCTGATGCCAATCCTGTCCCCACTGACGTCGTCCTTTACGCCATTGCCGTCTAGCATGTTTTCGCACGTTCGTCAGAGGTAGCCGGAAAAGTGGACGACATGCACGTAACGAACGGCGTTCGACCGCTGACAGTGTACGATGTATTACTCTGTTCCACTCTTGCGCCAGAGCCGAGGAGGAGATCTGACCCACAATGCCATTCGGATGAGGTGTCGATTTTGTCCGGGGGGTGGTCTGGATGGTGCAGGTCGTCGTGTTCTAGGGCCTTCCGTGAACCATTCTGCACACACCCGTTGCACAGCCGAAACACTTCGTAACACACGAGCAGCAATTTCCATAAAGTATTCATCATATGTTCTCACGCTAATAATGCGCCCTCTTTTAGACTCGTTGATCTGACGTTACTATTCGCGCTTACGTCTGCGCGGCATCCTACAGGTTTACTCAGGTCATACTAATCCACTACCTTCGGTTTATAGGACAACGAGTGCCGCAGGCACATTTAATTGTTAGGTGGCTCTGCGCTGCACGATGTTAACTTAAAACCAGCGGGCCGACGAAGTTCAAATGATAATACCAATTTCTACAGAACATGCTAATGTACATGTCCTATAAATATGAACGTCATATCCCTTTTCGTTCGGTGTGTTATGTTTTTCGCGCAAATGAGTGCAAATGTGTCTAAATGAGCCTATTACTCCTTGATTTATTTTCTGGGTGTTATTAATACAGGGTGTTTATAAATGAATGTCAGGGTTTTAAAGCTTTATAATATTTATTATATTAAAGTTACAGTTATAAATGATATGTCAAATGAAAGAGCAACTCAAACAGTTTTACCAAGAATCTTGTAAATGTTCATAGTGAGCACCATTTGTCACGCGACACACATTTTGTCTGTAGCCGAGTTCTTCCCAAGCGTTGATGTCTTCAGTGATTGTAGCAACAGCTGCTTCAGTCCATTTTGTTAATTCAGGGAGGTCTGCTAGTAGTGGAGGCAGGAACACACGGTCCTTGATGAAGCCTCAAAAGAAGAAATCACATGGCGTTAGGTCAGGTGAACGTGGAGGCCATGCAAAGCAAGCACTGTCATTGGGCCCCTTGCGGCCTATCAAGCGCTTGGGTACAGTGAATTTCAACCAATCACGTACTTCGCTATGACAGTGAGGTGGTGCACCATCTTGCTGGAAAATGAAGTTCTTTGGCTCATCTTCATCTAATTCATCTAACTGAGGGAAGAGCCATTGCTCTAGTGTATCAAGGTAAGAAGTGCCAGTTATAGTAGGTTCACCAAAACAGAAAGGCCCATAAACTTTCCGCAGGGATACGGCAAAAAAAAAAAAAAAAAAAAACAGTCACTTTACGGGAGCCTCGTGGTACCTCGCGAGAATTTTCTGAGACCCAGATGCGCACATTGTGAGTGTTAACATGTCCACTAAGGCGAAAGGTCGTTTCATCACTGAAGACAACATGATCCAGAAAACGTTTGGCAAGAACTAGGCTATAGAATTGACGTGTGCCGTGTGACAAATGGTGCTCCCATTGAACATTTATGAGGGTGTTGGTAAAATTTGTTTGAGTTGCTCTTTCATTTCTCATATCATTTATAACTGTAAGTTTAATATAATAAATATTATAAAGCATTAAAGCCCCAATATTCATTTATAAACACCCTGCATAATACGTTTCAATGTTTCCAACATTGTTTTCCATACAGCAGAGGTTTATGATGGAATAGTCAGTGACAGTGAATTTACTCCTCTTCGGCCTGCAAACTGCTTCAGGCAAAACTATGTGCACGTTTTAATATTAAATTTTTAAGCGTTGTCTTTTTCAAACATGTTAGCATACTAGTTTGCTTAAGGAGACGCGGTCATTATATCTACTTAAAGTTATCACTTCGGTTGCATGTATCAGACATGTTGCATAGTAACATTCGTTCCTGGAGCTGTGGGAACCAGTATGTGAAATACGATGCTGAGCCCATGCTTTGATTGCAACAAGAATAAAGGATGCGTCCGAAATGTTCAGTAGGTATGTTAAATTAAATCATTAAATTTCTATTCCACTTTGCAATTACCAGTAATTGCTATAGTATATGCCCACAGTTTCACATTTTCATAACGTAAAGCTCGAAACTTGTATCGGAAGGGAGAGTTGTCAAAGTTCGTGCATTGATCTACGACCTTCACAAAATAATCTGTCAGTTTGAGGACCAGAGTTGAACATTTATTTACAGCAGTATTCTGTCAGGTGTGGAAGTATACATGGCGAGAATCTTAGACGTCAGCATCAAGGGAAAATAACAGGAATGGCCTTGAATACTCTTGCAGAACGTCTTTGTTGTGCATATGTGTTATGAAACATCAGTCCAAGCCCATTGCGTCTCTAAAAGCGGATATACTAGTTCCACTGCTTGAAGCAGCTCCTGATGTTGGAATATTGTAGTAGTAATGACAGCGTGCATTTTGTACCAGCTCTCCATGGATTCACCACTAGATTGAATTTGGATGGTGTACGTGCGACCGACTACAGTGCAAAGATGACAGCAATTGAATGTGGCCGGCCGAGGTGGCCGAGCGGTTCTAGGCGCTACAGTCTGGAACCGTGCGACCGCTAGGGTGGCAAGTTCGAATCCTGCCTCGGGCATGGATGTGTGTGACGTCCTTAGGTTAGTTAGGTCTAAGTAGTTCTTAGTTCTGGGGGACTGATGACCTCAGAAGTTAAGTCCCATAGTGCTCAGAGCCATTTTTTTGAATCGAATGTGTTAGAAAATGTAACTTTTGTGAAATGTGTAATGCGATCTAAATCATATGGATTTTTATTTAGCAATGGATCGTTTACAGTAGGTAAGGTATATTTATTGGTAAATGATGCCGCCTACTTACTCATTTCTGAAAAAAAGGTAGTTTCGGTAGTTTCACGTAAAAATAACGTAATAATATAGCATATGCCTTTCTCAAGCAAGTGTTGGTTTGTCGTTTGCTTAACGTACGCACAAGGAACATATCGGGAACAACTCATTAGTTTTACTTTGAAATGATGTTGCTCTAGCAGCAGAATGGGCTTTTCTAAGGAGAAGAATCCTTCTCAGAGGATCTAGATATGCTACATACATATTATAAATTGGGGAACTGTTCCAACCCCAGCAGAACATAAATGTAGATATTCCAAGTAAATAAAGAGCTCGCCGGTATAAAATAATAACATCTGTGGAGAATTGTTAAACCACACCTCGGATCCTAAATTTCTTGGCGTAATACTCGACAGCTCTCTAACACTGAGAAAAGACCTAGAAATAACGCTATAAAATTTAAAAATGACAAAGAACTGACCGAAACAAAGTGAAAGCAAAAGAAGATACTTCAAATACGAGTATAGGAGCACATTGGATTGTGAATCATGTTCTCGAATACATTGATATTGTGTCGCCAATAAGCTGTCATGTTAACGACGCAATGAAAATATTCACTGGAACGTTAAAATCAAGCTCACTGAATGCTTGTCGTATCTAATACAGCATCACTGACCTCAGAGAAGAGGCTATCGAAGGAAAATGGAATATGATAAGCAATAGATAAGTTCCTACAAACACAATTCTTCCCCAGCCAGTCTTAGATCTAGAAAGTCGATATGGGACTTCACCAACGTCCTTCATCCTACGCCGTGAGGTTTAGAAGAGCCTTAGAGAGCTAACTGGACATTTCTTGTCGGGCAAGGCTTGGAGAACAAGAATACCGCTGCCGTACCACCTACAGCAGCTGTCGAGTAAGACCTGGAAGCCACGTCAGTGGCATAAAATTTTTGAGGCCAACACTTCAGGTTGGACTATAGTCTGGTTGTTACTAATATCGATTGAAAAATAGGTTAACAATTACCAGTCAGTATTTATTTCATATTCACTCTATGTTTCAGTAGTTTAAACCTCCAATCTTACTCTCTTTTTAGAAGACAGATGCTCTCAGTTTGGGGGAAAGCCCATAGCGACGGATGGGAATCAGAAATGCTTGATACACGGACGTCTCTAAGGAGAAGCCAGGTTCTCTGATAATGAATGACACTTTATCGTAAACGAACATGTAATTACCATCGGAATACACCTTAAAAAAGTCTACGACACAGTGTATTTGAAAAGCAAAAGGGTATATAGTTTAACAAGCGGCTGGCTTTAGTAATAATTTCTTAAAAGGACGGTCCATTAATGCACCCCAGAATGGAGTACATGCGAAAAATTGATCAATTGTCAGTGAGACCAGCGTCTTGTTCGTGACAGAGGAGCAACACAGTAGATAGGAAAAGCAATATTTATCGTCCACACATGCAGTAAGCAATCAGGCATCGGTAACAGCTATAACACGATTCCATAAACCATTCAGATAACATTCAGAGAGGGGGAGAAGGATGCGTAGTGGACCTGACGCACAGGGATTCATTCGGTGCACAATTTTGCGTTAGACAACGCATGGTAGCAGTTGGTGGCAGAGCCGTACCGAGGTGATCCTGTGCCCTTGACAAAAATGCCAACGCTTCTTCCCCCTCCCTGTAAATTACATTTCTGCAATATTTTTTATACACATATTTAGGATAATTTCTGATTTGTAAAGCAAATTTGATGAAAATGGTGCGTTATTGAAAAATATCACTTTAATGAGCTGTATAACTGAAAAATATCACATATAACTAATTATGTATCATTGTAGTAAGTAAATTACAATTTGTATATACTTTCTACAAAAAACTGAATATAGAACAAAATTTACGAGTCTATCGTGCCGCAGTATATTAAGATGATGTATTATAAAAAAGCCCTTTTCAATCTGTCCCAGGCATGTGCGATAGTGTTCATGACTGGAGAACATGCTGGCCACTCTAAACGAGCGATGTCGTTATCCTGAAGGAAATCATTCACAAGATGTGCACGATGGAGACGTGAATTGTCGTCCATGAAGACGAATACCTTGCTAATATGCTGCCGATATGATAGCACTATCGGTCGGAAGATGGCATTCACTTATCGTACATCGATTATGACGCCATCCATGACCGCCAGCGGCGTACCCTTGCCCTTGTTTACCTCTGTCTTATTACTGATTATCAAGCATACTCTCAACGGAGATATAGCACCTAGAATTACATATGACTAGCATATTTCTTTCGTTAAGGTGAATCACCTTCTTGGATGCTTGTTTGCTCAGATCCACCGCGCGACAGCATTTTGTAAGATCCACTTCTACAGTTATTTCGTTTTACGAGAGGGACAACTAGGTTCTTTGTTCCACCGTGGCAGGTTCCTCGAGCAACTTTAGATAGGAATGCAAAGTCCTCCAACTAGGTCAGGACGGGCGGCATTTTGCATGCGCATCCGGACACAAAGGGAGAAACTCGGCAAAATAAAAAGCATGGGGGTGTGGTCGTCGGGCGTGCAGACGCACAGCAGCGAGCAGTCGCAGGCTAGTGAAGACCCGGAGGCGACCCGTGAGATTCAATCCCCGTCCCACCAGCCGGCAGGGGTGAGCTACTTTGCAAAGTTACCAGCCCTGCTCGTTAACACGTCTTAATGGCGCAAGTTTTGCGCCACGTCGAGATTGGCCGCGGGCACCGGTGGGAGAGGCCGCGAGGGTGCCAGAGATAAGTCCGGAATTCAAATGCGCCCACTCGCTGCAAAAAACGGGAACCGTGCCGCACGCGAAGGAGACAATGGGTGCTGCTCACGATAGGCGCCGTATGGAGACGCGAAAGCTAATTCAGAGGCTGCTGGCGAAGGAGATCATCAAAAGTTCCCACTGTAGTTTCCCCCGCTACGTTTTTCAATTGTTTCCAACATAAAGCCAGTACAAACACAGCAGTTAGCAGTACACCCTGAGGAAGGTGTCTTGCAACAGTCGCCGAACGTCGGAATTTTACAGATGATAATGCGGCCTCAAACCCAGAAGAATTTTGTTGGCAGGACAATAGAGCTTAAGATGTACTGTATTTTATTACGCTGCAGAAAAGCAAGCGCCATTCTGATATGGCTATATATTTTAATGTGGGATTATAGGAAGCAGACTGCCCTGAAGCAGTGAATGTGAGATGAGAGATTCTAGAGACGTCATCCTTGGGTCACATTTGGGTAACATCTCGAACTCTAGACAAAATTATCCATTGGCTTCGTCAGGAAGAAGTGCCTAACGCAACTGGTGTCGTGGTTACCGTTTTATACCAAATTCTGAGCCTAAGACTTACCTTCGAAGATAGCTCGAAGAAAAGGAAATCCACATTTATACCATTTGCAGATTTAGAGAATACTTTTGACAACGTTGACTGAATTACATTCTGAGAAGCTAAAGGTAGAAAGGAATAACATAGAGGGACAGAAAGTTTATTTGCAACTTGTACAGAAACCTCACTGCATTTAGAAGAGTCAAAGAACATGAAAGAAAGCCGTAGTTGAGAAAGGACTGAGATGAGGGTGTAGACTGTCACCGACGTCATTCAATTTGAACCTTGAGCAAACAGTGTAGATCAAGAATAACAACAGTAATTTAGTGTCATCGAATCAAATTGGATGATGTTGAGAAAGTTGGATTAGGAAATGGGAAACTAAAAGCAAAAGATAAATTTTGATATTTAGGCAGTAAACTAACTAATGATGGGTGAAGTAGGGAGTGTATACAATGCACACTGCCACTAGCAAGGAAAACGATTCTGAAAAATTTGAAAGTAATTAAATCTGATCTCAGTTTGATTGTTAGGACGCCTATGTCTTTCCTGAAGGTATTTTAAGTGTAGCCTTTTGAAGTGGACGGTAGGTAGCTCAAACAAGGAGAGAATAGTCGACATGGTGCGCTACAGAATAATGTTGAAGATCAGGTAAATAGATCGAATAACAAATTGAATGGTACTGAATGTAACTGAGCATAAAGGATATTTGTCGCGCAGCTCGACTGAAAGAATGGATTTGTTGATATGAGACATAATGAGGCATCCAGTAACTCCAAAATTGTTAAGGCTTTCGTGGCCACTTGTTGGCAAACTGCCAATCGGCTTCTGTATCGGGATCTTCGGCCGACGTTCATCTAATGATTTTACTGACATTTCGCCAGCACGAGTGGCTGGCATTGTCAAAGCTTCACCCTCCATTGCCGGTGGTGAACTGGAGCCGAGCTCGCGGCCTCAGACTATATGTGCCTGGCGCACCGACGTCAGAGGGCTTCTCCCCGGTCATTTCCGGTGCGGTTCTCCTCTTGCTACCTGCAGTACGAATCACAAGCTTTCACTGGGATACAAATGGTCGCCACACAGCAGTCACGGCCTGAGGAAAGCGATGAAGTGTGTCTTGAAAGATCCATATTTTATCCAGATTTAACCCAACAAAGAACACGTGTGTGTTTTATACAACCAGGGCATGTTTCACGAAAAACCAGGAAAGGTAAGTCACGCGTAAGAATTTAGGAGCGTGACGAGAACATGACAATCTCAAGTGCTCAGTAGTGCTACGATTCTGCCGTACTTCTCTCCGTAGTGGCCTCTAACTCATCAAGTTCGACTAAATCGATACTACACCTGTTTGATTCCGACAGACGGGCTGGACCGAAAGCTGCAATTGCAGCCCGCTTCCCCTGTATTGGTTCTCTTACACAATGGACACGGCGCTTGTGTCTTACTTGAAGCACATACCACTTTCGTCATGAAATTTTGTTGTTCCTGTTGCGCTCTTCAGTATAAAGACTGTGGATGTTGCTTGTTCATTCGGAACTTTTATGTCATCCCATTAAACGCGACATTTATCTTTATAACATTTAACGTGTATCTACTGTGATCAGCTTCGATTAAACGATATAATCCTGTAGCAACCTATTTTCATCGTCACTGAAATGTTTTTATACCTCTGGGGAGTCGTTCATGGAAATCGCCCGTGGGTTGCTGGCTACATCTTTCTTGTCTGATATAGTGGTCTCATGTTCTGTTCCAGGTTCGCTGGGATTCTAGTTTCTGGAGCGGTATTTGCAGGAGATCAGTGCTGTGGAAGGCAGTTGGTTGCGAAGATTCCGCTACAAATGACTTGGGTGTAACAATTTCAGTGTACATTCTGTGGTGAAACTTATTTAAGTTGGTGAGGTTATATCTGCGTTTCTCACTCTCGAGTATCACGCTAGCAGAAATGAGGCTGTCTTCTTGCACGTAACGAAATGGAAGCTCATAGTTTCCTCCTGAGTGATTCAATGGAAACTGATTACAGTGCCGTACAATATCTTTTCATTTCATTGTGCTGCATGGTTGCAGAATAAAGTAGTCTCTGATTTATTCAGAACCTTGAGATGAAAACATGGTGCTCCCATTGCTTGTCGTGAATTTGAATCTTGTACTTGCAGGTTTGAATATCTACGCGGAATTGCGAAATCATGCCCTTGTGCTTAATAACAATATAACCGTTTATCAGTCTACTGCTTTAGGAATTATTTCGATATACATTTTATCATTCCTTGTTATTAAGACAGAAGACGGTATCACACAGCACGTCCACCGTTTCATTATATGTTGTGGCTTCGCCTCGCGACCCATGACCAAACTGATACATTGATGACGACATAGTGAGCTGCAATCAAGCGACTTTGGTAATAAGTACTTCTTTTTACATGCTATCGTGTTACAGGTGCTGACAAGTTAGCTCAAGGAGCACTGTTTATCTGATTTGTGTAATCTCGTAAGCATCTATGATGTTATGTAAAAACCGTATTCATGAATTACACTTTGGCTCTGATGACTTCATGGTCCAGGTCAACCATTACAAAACTAAGGTCACAAACAAATTGCACAGCTGCACACTATAAGCTCAAGGCTAACACTAGTTCTGTTTCGGATTACTGCTTAAGGAGTCATTATTCGCTGTATTCAATTAGTAATAATGAAACCCTGTTTTTTGTCATTTGCGCCTTGTTATGAAAAGGAATTTAACAAGTCTCAAAGCAGTCCCATAAATTTTCTAGGGTATAAAAGCTATAATTTTTCATACCTTGGCTGTGGGACTCATGGGGATAATCATTAACTTTTATCACGACTTACAACTTCCAATTTTGGCTTACACCATAGGATATTTTCTTCCTCTGGACTTTCTGACCAGCTGTTATTACAAGTCCTTGCATTTAATATTTTCGTGTTAAAAACTGCCAAAAGCTTATATAATATTTAAAAAGACTACATGTTGGTAAATGGACCTTTTGTGGAGCACACTTCCGCCATATGCCATGGACTTCATACTGAACAATAGAGCACTTATTACTCTCTAACTTCCACTGTATCCCAATCTGTCTGCAGTCCCTTAAGCATTAATTAAATTTGGCCCAATGTTTCATCACAAAAACTACACAATGGACATTCCTAACTGTCCGGTTCCGCAAGGGGAAATAGTTTTCCATTACGTTAAACATCATTCTTTAGCGGAACTACGGTAACTATCCAGCGCAACATGGACACTCATGTGCTCACACACAAAGCTTCAAACTTTCCAACGATAAGAAAAGGCATAATTCACTGTTTTCTAGTAAAGGTTGATGGTCAATACTACCTTGTTGGTAGACCGAAACGTAATTGGAGTCACAATGCACAGGGTGAATTGTGGTTGGATAAAGACCAAAGTCACCACTTGTTGAATATAGGTAAATGACAACAAAGTTACCACTCACGATAAACCAGTAATACTTCTGATAAATTACTTTCAAAATTTAAAAAAAATTACACGAAAATTACCATCCTTACTGTATATACATGTAGTACCAAAATACAGCACATCGACTGTTACTCAGTACGAAATTCAACTTGCCTAGACTCTGTGGACAGACATAAAGGAACATGGGGGGAGCGAAATGATCAATTGACAAGTTGAATTTTTGAGTGGTACTAGGCGTGTCCTCCTATGAGAAGACAGGAGAGAACGCTTAGGTATTTGCTCAAACTTCGTCTTGTTGACTGTTTGGTTTGCTCTCTCCAACTTTATTTCTGTCCCTGTCCACGGTTTCGAGGCAGGTTGGATTATGTATATAGGGTATCACTGTCAGTCTATAAAGTCCAGCGCTTGGAAGGATGCAGATGAAATTTCTCTGATACATAACGAATACATCATGGAGTCTAGATGATACACAGAAAATTGAAGTGCTCGGGTGCTTTCCTGATCCTGAAATGTGGGAACAAATTCGTGCATTCATGGGATTGATTAACTTTTATGATGAATTTATGATTTTGAATATTTCGGCTATGCCAGAACTGTTTGCACTGGTTGATAACAAAAACAGATTTTGAGGGTGGGACACAGGCTGCTTTGTTCTGCCATACCCTAATTTAAGTAATGATTCTACAACAGATCTAAATGCAGAGCTCCTCTAAGGGCTCGAGATAGAGTCGTGAACCATCGTATTATTGCCCTTGTGAGATGGGTGCTCATCAAGTGTGAACGTGAAGCTCTAGCTGTTGTTTGGGGTTTTCTGAATTTCTGATGCTATATATTTGGTCAGGTCAAGAAGGTCTACACTACCTAGCATTACGATATTTCGTGAGTCCAAAGCTGACGTGTGATATTTCTGCCAGGGGCAGTGCATCAACAAGTGTTCAATTTCACGACTTTGTACATTCTTGGTAAACATAGTGAGATTTCTGATGCTCTTCCACGATCTCATCTAGGATTGAATCATGTGACTGACAATGATTTTGAAGTAAATAATTTTAATGCCATGCATGTGCAGGGGGTAGCATTTGGTTATTTCATTATGAGTTCTTTTGTGGATATTACTAAGGAGCAGGATAAATAACCTTCACATAAGAGGAAAAACACAAGTTGAGAAATCAAGACAATTTTGGAACTACATAGTTTCATTTGGTAACAGATGATATTTTATGTAGAAAAAGTGGTAACGTTAACTGACAGTGATTTGGTTGCATTGTTGACAAATTGATATGACTCACACACCTGAGGTACGCACATTTTGTGGCAAGGAAATGTTTTCACAGAATTTGCTGAGATGTGCTGTTTTCTGAATATCAGGAAACACACCTGCAACGTCTTGGCCTCTTGCAGATATTGTGAAAAGGCAAAACCATCGAGAGTGTCACATCATGCACCGTTACTTACGATCATTACATCGAAATTGAGAGAAACTGCTACAGCGGACTTACTTGGTCCTCTTCCAAGAACTAGTCTATGTCATTCTTACATTTTATTGCTGCTGAACTGCATTCCAAATTTGTATCACTCATGCCATTAAGGAGAGCTATTAATCAGTGTGTTGTATGAATATTTCTAAACAAATTAATATTAGCTTGGTCATGTTGCCAAAATAATATTAGATACTGGTCCATAATTCAAGTCAGTAGTTACGAAACGAGCTTTGTGTAGTAGAAGGATAAAGACAATTTATATCTCATTATATTGTCTGATATCTAATCCGTTTGAGTATGTCATGAACGAGCGAATTAAATTGTGTAGGATTCTTTACCAAAAATGTAATAAATATTGTGATTCAAATAAATACATTTGTTTGAAGAAGCCATAAATGAACCCCAAACGATTTGACAGCCTTACCACCAGCTGCAGCCTTGAACAATTTTATTCAATTGGATAAGATACTGTCAGTTTGAGAGTGAGACATGTTGATATAGCGAGATTCACATTGAAAAACGTAAGGAAGCCTGCTGGGAGGTATGAGATGAGTGACAAACAGGAGATGTTAGCCTATCAATCACTGTATTAGAGGAAATGTTAGCAAGGTAAAATGAACGATCGAACAAGGGACTCTCTCTCTTATACAAATTCTTCCCTGTGTATCTTGGACCATATAGACTGAAAAGCATGGTGCCCCAATATTCTGTGAAGGTCAACGCCCTTAAAAGTCCAAAGAAACTCTTGATATTCTTAACATTAGAAAACTGAGGGAAAAGAGAGTTTTAGAGAATATTAATTTGTCTCAGTTGTGACTAATGTGTATTGACATTTGTAGAAATTTATGAAAAACTTTTGGAGATTTGGAAGTTGAAACTAGAAGGAAGGAAAGGATGAGAAGCATGGCAATGCCAGGAGGAAATGAAGTAGTGATAGGAGGAAAAAAAGAGACAAGCGAAGGATAACGAAGGAGCAATGTGTTTGACCATGATTAAAATTCTAACATGTGTAATTTTTTCCTTATGTAGTTACATGTGCCATTTTAGCTCACTTTTATGTAGAGTTTATGTTTTACTACTAAATGCTGTAACATGATATTTCTGGTTTCTCTAATACATAATATGAACTTAGCTTCTATCATTGGTTGATGTTTTCCTAAAGTAGAGGAGAGCTGCATGACAGCAGCCATAATAACTGAAAATAGTGTTTTAATTACATTTTTTTCAGAGAGAGTACCAATAATAGAAATTTACTAATTTTAAAATGAAATAAAGTCATCGCAGCTTAGTACCAAGAATCTTTAACATTTTGTGAATATATATTTACTGATTACCCATTTCCACTGTTTTTACAAGTGAAAAGTATTCAAGGCATGCAGTGAAGTAGAACCCGACGATTCTAGTTGGTACTGGAACGAAACAAAATTAGTCATCTTTGTATTTTTTTATATTGAGATACATATGATATAGCTAGAATTAACATGGCAATATTAAATCATATGTTGTGAGTTATAGGATAGATCACTGTCCCACAAATTAACATTTATGACATGAATTTAATATAATATTTTGAGTGGCTTGATACTAGGTACTATCCATGAACCTTGTTAAATTTGGTTTAATGATCTTATGGTACTGTCTGCTTAGGTTACTAGTGAAAGTTATGAAGATCAAATGTTGTGTATAGAATTGCATATAAAGTCCCATTATGTGGGAATAGAGTAACTAGTTTTGTATAATATAAGAAATGTTGGAACACGTGAGGCAATACTGACCTTATGACTTATCTTGGAAGAAAGATTAAGGAAAGGCAAACCTACGTTTCTAGCATTAGTAGACTTAGAGAAAGCTTTTGACAATGTTGACTGGAATACTCTCTTTCAAATTCTTAAGGTGGCAGGGGTAAAATACAGGGAGCAAAAGGCTATTTATAATTTGTACAGAAACCAGATGGCAGTTAAAAGAGTCGAGGGACATGAAAGGCAAGCAGTGGTTGGGAAGGGAGTAAGACTGGGTTGTAGCCTCTCCCTGATATTATTCAATCTGTATATTGAGCGAGCAGTAAAGGAAACAAAAGAAAAATTCGGAGTAGGTATTAAAATCCAGGGAGAAGAAATAAAAACTTTTAAGTTCGCCGATGACATTGTAATTCTGTCAGAGACAGCAAAGGACTTGGAAGAGCAGCTGAACGGAATGGACAGTGTCTTGAAAGGAGGGTATAAGATGAACATCAACAAAAGGAAAACGAGGATAATGGTATGTAGTCGATTTAAGTCGGGTGCTCCTGAGGGAATAAGATTAGGAAATGAGACACTTAAAGCAGTAAAGGACTTTTGCTATTTGGGGAGCAAAATAACTGATGATGGTCGAAGTAGAGATGATATAAAATGTAGACTGGCAATGGCAAGGAAAGCGTTTCTGAAGAAGAGAAATTTGTTAACATCGAGTATAGATTTAAATGTGAGGAAGTCGTTCCTGAAAGTATTTGTATGGAGTGTAGCCATGTATGGAAGTAAAACATGGACGATAAATAGTTAGGACAAGAAGAGAATAGAAGCTTTCGAAATGTGGTGCTACAGAAGAGTGTTGAAGATTAGGTGGGTAGATCACGTAACTAATGAGGAGGTACTGAATAGGATTGGGGAGAAGAGAAGTTTGTGGCACCACTTGACTAGAAGAAGGGATCGGTTGGTAGGACATGTCCTGAGGTATCAAGGGATCACAAATTTAGCATTGGAGAGCAGCGTAGAGGGTAAAAATCATAGAGAGAGACCAAGAGATGAAAACACTAAACAGATTCAGAAGGATGTAGGTTGCAGTAGGTACTGGGAGATGAAGGAGCTTGCACAGGATAGATTAGCATGGAGAGCTGCATCAAACCAGTCTCAGGATTGAAGACCACAACAACAACAACAAGAAGCTCATCATAAAAAATGATGTGTACAAATAATTTAAGTTTACTTTGATGTGCAACAACGGGCTTTAGACTATTTATTTCTGTTTATTTTCATGTGTAGGTCTTTTGGGTCGATAGAAATTGAGCTAAGGACACTACTACACTATTCATTGGCTCATTGGCTCAGCACTGTGTTCAGATGTTAGCTGAAGCCACAAGTGGCAGTCCATACCATTAAGTGCCAAGGACAATGGTTATGCCTATTAGAATTGAACTCTTCACCCAGAAAACACAAGGTCACCCTGATGAGATTGTTGTGGCATTATCGGCATTGTTGCCCTGAACTGTGATGGATGTAGTCCAGGGCTCTTACATAAAATCTTATACATGTCTGCAGAGTTTGGAACCTGCGAAATACTGTTTCTCGTACAATAACTTCCATAACCAGTAGTGAACATCCAGCAAAGTCCACAGGCATTGTAACTGGTCCGCTCTGTTCCGCCACAATTGAGAATTATAGAAGAAACTCTGTTATAGAAACGGGTATGTGCGAGTCATGTGCAGATAAAACAGAGTCAAAGTAACTTATTCTTTCCATTAAAGAGTCTTTGCCATACTTGTCCCCCAGCACAAAACTTAATTCTTAATGTTGTAACAGTTTTATGATAGTTCCACGAAAAGCACTATGTACACCCTAATGTACTGTAATACGCTCAGTACTGCAGAGTTTAAAACTGGAGTACTGATTACTTTAGATTTCAAGTACCTTATCATTAACTTCTGTTGGTAGGACGATGCTGAAACCTGGCACACTCATTTTAATCCTTTCAATAATACACATTTTCCAAATTTACTACCAAGATAGCTGGGGGTAACTTATGCCCACTACAGAAAAATAAAAGAAAGACAAGTTTTATTGATTGTTGTTAAATTTTATTAACAACATACTTCTTAGATATGTACCGATATGTAATTAGTGCCCTGTACCTGAAACTATCTTTTAGCATAATCTTAGAAATACCAACACATTTTCGATAACTAATTCTACCAAGGGTGGTGAGGGTCGGGTATTACAACAATTTCATTAATTGTGGTTGATATTTTTTTCACAATATACCTTTTAAGTAAATTCTTATGTGTATGAAGAATCTTCAGCCTAAAAATATTAATATGAAGTTTGTTAAAGTCACATCCACTACTAAGACTTAAGTGTCTGGGTTAATGGTGTAAATGAAAATTTTAAAACAGTTGCAGAATCTGGTAGAAGAAGCAATTAAAATCAATAAATAAAATTTTCAGAAACTTAAAATTCAAGCCACACAACTAAATTACAATACTCTGTAAAGGTGCACCTAAAGTACCCTCTCCAATTGTATTGCAATGGTTAAATGTTACTTAATGGTTCTTTGTAAATGTTTTTGATGAAAGGAAAACCATGTGTAGCAGTTTAAAAGATGCTTTAAAAAACTGCTAGAAGGCTTGCCCTAGTGTTACTTTATCTATTTCAGCTCGTTTTAGTGACATTGACATATACAAGCACTTATACTGTATTATGTCTAGGGTTACTGGTATAGGATTTAAATGCCTGATGTTCACTTGAGAATCTATGTAGGATATCATGTATATGTTTTTCAACATTGATGACTCTTATAAACATGAAAATTTTTATTTTAGTTATTGTGCATTATTTCACTCAGTGCTTGTAGCTGACAGATTTTGGAAATATTTGTTTCATTATTAATCAGGTTAGTCTGGATCATTTTTACTTTCAGCTGCTATGTCTAGCCTGTGGTCACTCATTATTTCTCTTAATGTAAGATTAAGTAATTCTATGCTTATTTTGCATAGACAAATGCACATAGTATAGTTTTTATATTACTAGAAGTTTTTTCCAATGTGACATACTGAGATAAGCAAATTCAGTTTGTATTAAACCATGGCGAACGTAATGTAAAGTTAAGTAAATCCACTGACATGAGGTTCAATGTGTTTTATTTGTCATGTAACATACATTATAGTTAATGTTATTATTCAATAATGTGTCGTTCCAAAACTGTATAGGGATGTTATGCAGCAATTTGTAACATAGTCTTTTAGTCTTCTACAGACCACATTCCAAATATGTTCAATTTACTAATGAGAGTGTGATGACAATTGATTGCTCGTATGAGAATTTAATAACTTAGAATTATATTCCTCTCTTAGTAAATCACGATATTTATCTTTGCAACGCTTTACTTGAGTCTGCTGTGATCGATATAAGCATTGCTAAACTCTTTGCCTGGTTACTTAAGGAATCTTGAGAAGCAGTTTATTTATTGGTAAGCTGCAACCAGTCACAGACTGCATACCAGAAAGTCGTTGTTGTTTGCGAGAATATTCACGACTCTGTGTTATGCTGCAGGTTCGGCTGAATGCTAGTTTCTAGTGCTGAACTTAAGAAGATCTGTGCTGTGGAGACCCATGATACTGTGAGATTCTGCGATGAATAAGGAAATAAATAATATCATTACAATTTATCTGCTGTGATGAAGGTAAAGTGAAGTCTTGAGGTATTTTGGCATTACTTGCTCGAGATTAAGACGTATGGAGAAATGGAACCACGTGCTTGTGTGCAGAAACCTATGGCTTGCTCACACATGATTCAATAGAAACTGATGACAGCGCTGTACATTACCATTTTCTTCACGCTGTAGGTTCAAAGTGATTTCCTGTCCCGAATTTTAAAATATTTCCTCCTTTATTCAAAACCGTCAGATTAGAACATATTCTGAACTGTTGTCGTGAATCTGAATCATGTAGGTTTGAATACCTATGTGGACTTGTAAAATCACGTCATTTGTTCAGTAACTGTATAATAGTCAATAATCGTCAATCAATCTACAGCTTTCGGACATATTTTGACATGTACCTCATCGTTATTTATTACTAAGACACATGACGGTGTCACAGTCACATAGCATGGCAGCTGTCTTGTTATGTGTTTCGGGTTTTCCTCACGATCCATCAGCATCATGATGCATCAGCACTGAATATGGTGATGAAATCACAGTATTTTGTAGCAGTAAGTTCTTGCTGCATGCTTTTTGCATGGTTACAGGTGCTGTTTGTCAGGTATGATGTGGAGCAATTTTGCATCCATGTTACGTAAAAATGATAGTTATGAACGGCATTTAGGCTGTAATGGATTAATGCCCTATTTACTCGAAGTTCAACATTACAAAACTAGGGCTAACACTAGTGCAATTTCCGATCTCTGTTTATGGAGTCATTATTTATAGTGTTAAAGTAGTAGTAATGGAAGCCTGCTTGTCTGGTTGAGTCGTATTATGAGAGGACTTGTTTCTGTGACTATTTCTAGTAAACGTTAGGAGTCTGATAGTGTTTCCAAATAATTTTGCTGTGGTATAAGAATTATATTTTTGCATAATTTGTTTCCATAGACAATCCCCGAAGAAATCTCCCAACATCTTTACTCCAGGAGTATTAGTCCCACAAGTTTTGGAGAACTTCTGTGAAGTTAGGAAGGTAGTAAATGTACTGTCAGAAGTAAAGCTATGAGGATGGGTGGTAGATCTTGCTCAGGAAGATCAGCGGATAGACTCGCCAGCGAAGGGGTAAGTTCTAAGTGTTAACTCCCGGTCTGGCACAGTGTTTGAACCTGTGAGGAGGTTTCAACCTCTAGTGCCCTTAAAAATTCGTGCATTCTAAGTTAAGCATTGAACCTGAAATTCTCAATCGACACCACATTTGTTGTATACAGTTTTGAGCTTCACTGACAAGGGCAATAAATGTTTTAGTAACCTATTTTATTTTCTACACTTTGACAAATCATGTCACAAAACATTTGGTCTTCTTTAAATTTATTTTTCAAGTTTTGTTAAAGGAACATGGAATATAATATCTTTCGGTAACGTTGGAAACTCTGTTATTATTAAGAGTACATAGATCAAGAGAATGCAGGGATGTTGCAGTTTATGCTATGATTTGATATACTTTGACATTTCATTCATACAGCTAGCAGCAGCTATTCCTGAAAATTTTTATCTTCTCCTTGAATCACTTATTAAAATTTTCTTAGTTACCCTCATTACTTTAAAGGATTTATACATTTATTTTAAAAATTATAAATCATATGATTTTGGTAAATTTTATACCAACCTGCCCATTTCACACTGTTCGTTTGGCTTTAAAAATTGAATCAGTCATAAAAATTTTCTCAATTATCCTGACTGATTTGAAGCAATTAAACCTTTCATTGCGAAAAAAAGCTGGATTGTCATTGTGACAAGCCATTTTTCCATTTCATATACTTTGCTTGGGACGAAAATTCGGACAAGACTCCATTATATAATTTCTAGGGAGTCTTATTTTCTCTCTAAATATTTTAGCAGAAACTGCAATGGCGTGTATTAAATGTTATAAACAAGTGCGCCATATTTACTTTTATGTAAAGTTCCCAATTATGTATTATTTTTTGCGCCGGCATGTATCTCATCTAGTACAGTGTCTGCTCTTTTCAGACCTTGGTAATTCTTATATTATTATTTATCTTTGTTGCCGGATGCCCTAAACAACACCACAATCGTCAAGGTAAACTACGAGACGGTATTTGTGTGAGTGATCTGTTCGTGAGTCGCATTAACCTTATTCTGTATGTTATCATGTTTTACCTGCTTTTGTGTCGTATCCGCTAATGTTGGTATTTGGAGACTAACCCAGTATTTACGTGAACAAATTAGGGAAGGCACCTAAACACAGCACTCAGGTGGGCCAGTGTGGAAGACCATGGTTAATGATCCACGGTGTGCTTTCAGTCTGGGTCTCATTCACCTCCATATCTCACTAGGTAAGCACCTGCGTACTATCCTGTAAGATGCAGTTATAAAATTTATAACTCGTTCTCACACAAATGTTGATCAGATATTAAAGAAACTGGGAGTTTCATGCACAAAAATAGCCAATCCGTTTTGAGCCACATTCGTATGTTATGTGTATGTACGATCATCTAAACATTGCACTAGTAAAGCCGGTATTACACGACAAACATAATGCATACAAGCTACGTGTAGATAGCCTGCCACCTAGACCCACAAAAGCAGGAAGTTATAAGTTTAGCAGATCTTTTATCCACCGTGGAGAAATAGGAAGCTTTGTATTCTGCCATTGATTCACACATGCACAGTAGGGGAGGTCCATATGCACATCTGCAAATTCCTGCATTCCGAGTGGGCTCTCTGCTTGTTATTGTCTTCACCTGTGGCCAGCAGGCGAGATATACGTGAGCTCTTGAGGGTTCGTTTGTCTTCTGCATGAGATATTCTACGAGTTTCTCAGTGAGTAATTTCTTCGAAATACTGTATGACCATTCCCTTTTTTATATTCCCGTTGAGAAAAGCTGTTTGCGTATTGATAGTTCCGTATTGAAGAATATGAAAGGAGTAAAGAAAGTATAACGTTACTTATTGTAGCATACACAAAGAAAGGTGTAAAAAGGCACGTCCGCAAATTTTGACTTTGAGCTTATAGGTTTTATGAAAATCTGCATATAATTTTTCTTTCGAGGTGTGTATGTATCAGATTAATTGGTGAAATTATCAAACGTGTTTGATTTGAATGCAGACCTCTTCTTATTTCAGAACGCCGGGATGCTTAGTGTTGAGAGAACAGCCACCAGAGTCACAGCAGTTGTGCTGGGAGTGACCAGTGCCTGCTGTTACCGCCACTTTGCACCTTCTAGGTCATAGCATTGTGCCAAACTGAAAATACGAGAGACAGAATGGCACATGCACGATGAAAGGGCAAAAACTGAGTGTGTGGTGGTTACCTCATTGCTTTGTCATTTGCGCGAATCCTGTCATCTAAATTGTTGTGCCAGAAAATGACTCATCCATTCCGATGAATTTCCTAAATTTCTGTGGATCTTTAGGCCTGGACTCCTTAAGTAACAGGTGCCATATGTGACTACCTTCACCTCTTTTTCTCAGCCAGGGTTGAACCCAATTCCCACTCCTGGCGTTACGCCGTTGTTCTGTCCTTCTCCTAACTGATACGATTGCCAACGTCACAGCAAGTGCTGTATGGATAATTCCGTCCTCCATGTCCAAAATGCCGTGAAACGTAGACCTAATTTTTGCTTGTACAAGCATGACATTAAACAAACGCTTTGGTTTGCAATTTTGTATAACCATAACATAATTTCATTCTAGATGCACATGTAATAGTAACTGCTTAATATCTCACAATTTTCAGCAAGAGTAAATGGCAGCTTTTCGAAAACATCAAATTTCCAATCACCGACATAAACAAGCTTGCTGGTCCGACTATGTACTCTTTCAGTGCTGACCTATACGTTAAGTGTATTGTTTAATAGGGCTTATGAAAAAGTTGGCAGTTCGAGACTTTGTAAGGTGGCAGTCCTCTTTTACCATCTTTCATGGGAAACAGATAAGGTGATAATCCGTTTTAGTACCTTCCATGTGCATCTCATTGACAAGACGATTCGAATGATGTGTCTCACACCATACTTGAGGTTGGAGGGGAGGGGGGGGATAAGAGAGACTTAATTTGCATTCACCACAGGGGGCCAACGACGCGTTGACTACCTCAGGTTTACCAAGGGGAGGTGACTGCACGGCTCATACTAACTGGGTTAGCCGCATTTTCGGAGGTGGATGAGGAAATACGTAGTTGAAACAGTACGTGGCACTCAAACGAATTTTCCTGTGAATTTTCGTTAAAACCAGCTTTCAGGTACCTAGTAAATCCTGAAATGCTGAAAAAATGTGTACTTGGGAAAACACAGGATACAAATGAGAGCTACAATCACCTTCAATGGACGCGTTCACCAAAAACCGTATTTGTGTCCTCAATCTTTGAAAAGATAGCTGCACGTGATACCTGTCTGGTGTTCAACAGTGGAGGTATAGGTAGGATTAAGTGCCTGCAGAGACTAGGCATCCACCCAGGCACATTCATGCTGCAGACACACAGAAGTATCGATGAATTGCGACTGGAAAAGTGCTGGCAGCAGAATAAACAATGCAAAAGTTGGCTAGGCAAAGGAGGCGGGGAAAGAGATTATTACAGGAAGACGAGGAAGAGAATAAAGAGTATGGATGTGGACAATATTAGTGAATAGAGATATAGAAATATTGTGAAAAGTTGAAGTAAAAACTTGAAATGGAACTGCCGTAAACTGACTTTCTTCAGCAATAGTGTACCTTTTCTCAGAAACTATGAAACCTAACAACCTGAAATTTGCCATAGTTCTTAAAAAATAACTTACTGAATAATCCTGTGCAGCACTTTTTCCTTTGTCTTTCTCTCTGAGGAAGATTCTCCTTCAAAATTTGAGAAAATTAGAGCAGTCCCAGGTAACAAAACTGAAAATTTAATTTGAAATGAACTAAGATCTTAAATAAAAACCGTTTCCAAGCGTTTTATTTGCTACTCATGCAGATGTCAATTGTTAAATACCTGTGTTTTTCCTTGATTAATTTACAAGGGAAATACATTATAGAAACAATGGCACTGAAAAATTAAAGTCCTTGTAAAACGTATGTCCATGCGCATTTTCAAACAAAAATTGCACCGAATATCAAGCATTATGTCTTACATAGTGGTCTCAACTTATAACATTTTAGCTGTAATACTTTTGGAGATATATATGTCTAAGTACAAGGATCCATTTTGCCCTATGTCTGCCATTAAACTAAGGAAAAAAGTTACCACAGATCATTATCGTTTTTGTTAGAGTTGTTCTTACGTGTTTTGCTTGTCCTACACGCATTCACGCCTATTAATGATAAAATGTCGTCCACTTTTGTTTTTCAGTCAAGAGCGAAGACTTTTCACGAAAGCTGTTCTCTAAAGCACCGTTCATGTTATTCTAAGTGTGAAATCATATTCGCTAACAACTCTTTCAATACAATCGACGATAATTAATAAAACCAAGCGAAAACGTTTCTTTAGTCATTATTGGCTAGCGGTTCCAAGTATTTCATATTCCATAGCTGTCTTCGTTTCTTCATGAGCGCAGCGTCCTCTTTAAACTGCAACTCTTAAATACGTGTACTTATAGACAGTTGAGTGTTGGTAATGTCACTTTTCTGAAGTAGTTAACGTTAGTGTCATAGTAAATAAAAGTTGTATCTAGTCTCATACACAGAACACACAATGAATGGTAGCACCAGTTCCCGTCAGATAACCTAAGTTAAGCGGTGTTGGGATTAGCTAGCACTTGGATGGGTCACCGTTTGGGTCTGTCGAGTGCTTTTGGCAATCTGAGTGCAGTCAGCCCTTGTGAGGCGAAGTGAGGAGCTGACTCAAAAGTAGGGGCACAGGTCGCGAAAACTAACAACGGCTGGTAGGGTGTCGTGCTGACGACACGCCCCTCTGTATCTGCATTTGGAGACGCCTGAGGCCTGAGGATGACGTGGCGTTGTCTGTCCCATGCGGCCTTCAAGGACTGTTGGGACTGTGTTTATTTTTTATGTGTATATATGAACTTTTTCCTTGACTTAGCATGTAATCATTTTAATTTGGAACTTAATGGTTCAGCCGCTAAAATACTGTAGTCGTGTTTACACAGAGTATTCATTTTAGCTGAAGACGTCGAATTATCTCGAAAATTACACGCCAGATCAAAAAAAAATTTCAAGTCCAACTTGTTTGTCTCGGAGGAGGACATTCAACAATACTATGAAACGCCATACCATCCCGTGTGTGGGTGGCGGGGCAGCTTCAATGGGAACCCCCCGTTTCTTATTGCCAGTTACGATTCTACGGCAAAATTTACATACGTTTGGTCTGAAGCATTTTCTTACAGAAAGCATTGTAATCAGAGGAATAGAAGTGGGAACGCAATCGTAATTTACTACACGCTACTCGGTGGCCCTTGAATATCCAATGGCACGTGGGGCCCCACCTCCTGGCTGCGAAGGTAGGGGAACCGAGTATTTCATAACGTCTAATTTGAAACCCCATTCGCAACGTTGTATTTCTCCAACATATCGTACACGGGACTATACGACGCGCATTTGTGGCCATGTAGCGCCCCATTTTGGCCATTTAGCGAACTACGACGTATCATAACAGGCAGCACACTGCAATTGGAGCTCAGATGTAGAACACATAGCCGGTCTAATCATTACAATAGTTTCGCAGTGTTTATTGCCCGCACACCAACCTATCATTTGGAGAACACACGTGCAAGTGGACGATGTATGTTGCGACCACAGAAGAAAAAACTGAAATGACCGTGATTTATAGAGAATGTTGGAAGAAATATTGAGGCTGCTGTTGCCTTGTATGCCAAGCGTATTCCAGAGAAACTCGCCGTCCTTTGTTCTTTTGCAAGGTTTTGAATGCCGTCATGTCTGATGGCAGCGTGCATACCGCCAAAAGGAAAGGAAGAAAACGTGTTACAGGAGAAGCTAATGAAATAGTTGTACTAGTGGCAGTGCAACAGCTCATCGATAAGCGCCCTGCAGTTAAACAGCGATTACGTAAGACCTCAGGTAGTATTGTCACAATACTGCATCGTCATAAGTATCATCCATACCACGTGTCACTGCATCGAGAGCTTCATGGCACCGATTTTATAACCGGTAGGTGTTTCGTGAGTTGGCAAACGCAAACGCCCCCTATGTTCTTCGCCGAGGTAGTATTTTGCGGAGTCTACATTCAGAAACCACGCTAGAGTCAACCGGCCTAACGTGTGTTACTGGAGTGTAGCTATCACCTCTATTTACGCAAGTTGACCATCAGCGTTATTGTTCAGTTAAAGTGTATTGTGGTATCATGGGGAACCAACTCATTGTTCTGTATTTTATCAACGGCATGTTGAAAGGACGCAAATGTCGAACGTTTTTGGAACAGGAACTCCTGGTACTATCGCGGATGTTGCCCTGGACGTTCGACAACGAATGTTGTTTCAGCATGTCGGTTGCCTAGCGCATTACGCAATTGAAGCGCGGGAGGTGGTCGGTGGATGGGCAGAGGTGGCTCTGTTATTTGTCCCCCTAGGACGCCGGATGTAACGTCTCCGTATTTCTTTCTGTGGAGATATTTAAAAGACCAGGTGTACCAGCAAGCGGTGACAGGCTATGAAGGCATGGTCGACCGCATCATAAATACCTGCTCTAATATTCCCGCAGATATGCTTCTGTCCTGTTTACGGTCCATTGAAAAGCGGATCAAAAGTGGTTCAAATGAATCTGACCACTATGGGACTTAACTTCTAAGGTCATCAGTCCCCTAGAACTTAGAACTACTTAAACCTGACTAACCTGAGGACATCACACACACCCATGCTCGAGGCAGGATTCGAACCTGCGACCGTAGCGGTCCCGCGGTTCCAGACATTAGCGCCTAGAACCGCCCGGCCACCTCGGCCGGCGAAAAGCGGATTACTAAGTATATTTGCTGTTGACGGTCCTACGTTTCAACACTTATTCAGTTGGAAAATTAGAGTAGTGTTCGCCTTGAGCCACGACCACAGTGGCGCGTCGAGTAGACACCTGTTCGATTTGTTGGAGGAGTACAAGGTTTGGAATAGGGTTTCCAATTAAACGTTATGAAATACTGGCCTGTCCCAGCCTGGAAGTGTGGAAGTGGGGACCCGTTTGCAATAAGACATGCAAGGGGCACTGAGTAGTATGTCATAAATTACAATTGGGAAACCATTCGTATTTCCCCTATTACAGTGCCTTCTGTGGTGGAACGAAGAAATTGATTCAGACAAAACGAAAGTAGATCTTGCTGTAGAATCGTAACCTGCAATGAAAAACGGGGGTTCCCATTGAGTGTTTCAAAGTTGCCCCCGCCATACACATATGGGGTGGGGTGAGGGATCGAGTGTGATATCATTGGATGTCCCCCTCTGAAACAAAAAAATTGGAACTGTAATGTTTTTTTTGATCCGATGACTAGTTTTCGAGATATCTAAATGCAAGCAGTATCTCCACCCCAGTTATTGCTTACAAACCACTAAATACTACCGTAGTCAGACACCGAAGGACAGTCGAGAATGATGTTGTTGGTTGAAACGTGGCCACTGTTTCAGAATGCGTCATTTCATAACGACATGGACTGTATTCCAACACAGCAGACGATACCAGAGAGAGCAATCGTGACTCTGACTCGCCGGCTACTGTACGTTTATCTCTGAGCCATCACGTAGATGAGCGATACCTTTGTTTTGGCGGGAGTATCTTTGCGATTCTGCAGAGACGTGTTGTTCATTACAATAATCTCGACGGTGCAAACTGTTCGCAAAAGGGTTGCAAAGATTTTGGGAAATCAGGTAACAGAAGCGCTGAGATCCCTCCATGCCATAGTGTGTAGAATGACACTTTATCGATGATTTTTCTTTCTGTTCACATCGAGAAACGACAGCGACAGTTTGCGGGTAAATAATTACGCTCAGCTCTTCTATATTATTAAAGAGATAAGGCGGTGCACGGTCCCAGTTGCATGTTTCATATCTAACGCCCGCCAGGTGCAAGAAAATCTTAGATTTTATTTCATATAACTATTGATCGAATTTAAAATGGTGTCATAACTTATCACAAAGAGCTATATCTTACGTTAAAGGCTTAACAAATTAAATATAACAGTTAGATGCAACGTATATACACTACTGACCATTAAAATTGCTACACCACGAAGATGACGTGCAACGGACGCGAAATGTAACCGACAGGAACAAGATGCTGTGAAATGCAAATGATTAACTTTTCAGAGCATTCACACAAGGTTGACGCCGGTGGCGACACCTACAACGTGCTGACGTGAGGTAAGTTTCCAACCGATTTTCCATACACAAACAGCAGTTGACTGGCGTTGCCTGGTGAAACGTTGTTGTGATGCCTCGTGTAAGGAGGAGAAATGCGTACCATCACGTTTCCGACTTTGATAAAGGTCGGATTGTAGCTTATCGCGATTGCGGTTTATCGTATGGCGACAATGCTGCTCGCGTTGGTCGAGATCCAATGACTGTTAGTAGAATATGGAATCGGTGGGTTCAGGAGGGTAATACGGAACCCCGTGCTGGATCCCAACGGCCTCGTATCACTAGAAGTCGAGATGGCAGGCATCATATCCGCATGACTGTAACGGATCGTGCAGCCACATCTCGATCCCTGAGTCAACAGATGGGGACGTTTGCAAGACAACAACCATCTGCACGAACAGTTCGCCGACGTTTGCAGCCGCGTCGATTATCAGCTCGGAGTCCATGGCTGCGGTTACTCTTGAAGTTGCATCACAGACAGGAGCACCTGAGATGGTGTACTCAACGACGAATCTGGGTGCTCGAATAGCAAAACGTCATTTTTTCGGAAGAATCCATGTTCCGTTTACAGCATCATGATGGTCGCATCCGTGTTTGGCGACATCGCGGTCATCGCACATTGGAAGCGCGTGTTCGTCATCGCCATACTGGCGTATCACCCGGCGTGATGGAATGGGGTGCCATTGGTTACACGTTTCGGTCACCTCTTGTTCGCATTGACGGCACTTTGAACAGTGGACGTTACATTTAAGAAGTGTTACGACCCGTGGCTCTACCCTTCATTCGATCCCTGCGAAATCCTACATTTCAGCACGACGTCATATTGCAGGCCCTGTACGGGCCTTTCTGGATACAGAAAATGTTCGATTGATGCCCTGGCCAGCACATTCTCCAGATCTCCCACCAACTGAAAACGTCTGGTCACAACACGCCATTCACTACTCTTGGTGAACTCTGGTATCGTGTTGAAGTTGGATGGGGCAGCTGTACCTGTACACGCCATCCAAGCTCTGTTTGACTTAATGCCCAGGTGGACAAAGGCCGTTATTACGGCCAGAGGTGGTTGTTCTGATTTCTCAGAATCTATGCACCCAAATTGTGTGATAATGTAATCACATGTCAGTTCTAGTATAATATATTTGTCAAATGAATACCCGTTTATCATCTGCATTTCTTCTTGGTGTAGCAATTTTAATGGCCAGTAGTGTACCTTGAATCACTGTAATTGACAATGAGAAAATTCTCTGTACACTATTCAACCAGTATTTGATTACAACAGCATATAACTACTTCCAACAAACTTCAAACATTCATTCTCTCTCACACCCCTCAGAAAGTAATGAAACCGAAAATTTTTATCCATTACTAGATTTTCGCTATTCATGTAGTAAAACTTCATCATCTGGCATTAATTTTTAATTTATTGACTTGTTACTATTAACTTCATTCACAACAAATTTTGCAGGCAGTATCTATTAGAATCACAGAATGAATCTCCAAATTATATAACACTGCGACACGCAGCTGAGGAAATATGATGTCACAGACATTGACATTGACGGAAAACTAGTTCTTTTTTCCATTCTTTGCAAAAATGGAGATTAAGTACTTACTGTTTTAGTGAGATTCACATATGATTAAGTTCTTCCACTTTCATAGTTTGACTTCTGTAAATGGTGCAAGTGTGTAGTCATATCCAATAGTTATCCATATCCAATGGTAGTTTTTTTAAACGGTCGTTTTCAAGTAAATTCGAGATAATCGTAATCCTGGCAAACCATATTTTTCAACAGTCAATCTAATTTTTTAAATGGTAGCATTGGTCGATTTTGCAGCGTATTTGCCAATACTTTGACCTTGTGCATCATATTGAAATCCCTCAATGAATAACTTCTTTCTAATGTCACAAACATTCCTCTTACAGCTGAAGAGATGTATGATCCATAAAAATCGTTAAACTACCTCGTGGTTACAATTAAAGTGTACCTTCTCACGGAGATCCGTTGTGAGAAGTAATTATCGTACGACATCAAAACTTATTACATATGCTAATGCGTTAATACAGAACAGCTACACACTAGAGAACATTACTTACAGCTATGACTACCAGGTGCAAATCTCGCACTGTACACGTTTTGTATAACGGAATTCTAGCGAGAAGAGAGACCGTGCACTATTAGTGAAATTATTTCATGTGAACGACAGCAATTATGGTGCTCCATTGAGAGAGCCTCGGCGACTGAAATGTCCAAGGACAGAAGATGATAATGAAATTCCAAATAATGGGTGAGCTTGGTGTGGAAACAGGAAGGCGTCCTATCCCTGTGGAAGTGACTGACGAGTTTGCTTTTGCTGTAACTGACCACGCATCGTGTGCCCTGCATAGTGCTAATGTTGGTGCAGTGTCACGAGGATTGTCCATCCCGTAGTTAACAGCACGGAGAGTTGTGATCTATTTTACACTAGTATCCACACAATATGCAGGAGAAAGAACAACTGAGACATTAAGATCCACAGTAACGTCCTGAATTTGCTCATCGGTTTCTGGTACGGATCTGAAAGAGTGCAACTGTATTGTAACCACTGTTGTCATGCAGGCTGGGGCACCTCACGTCGCTTCCCCAGCGAAAGATCGTCCACGAACGTGTTGTCTCCAGAGTTTTACCAAATGCGGGGCCTTCAATATCACCTGATCTGAATCCTTGCAAATTTAGGCTCTGGGAATGTGTAAAATAATGTCTTTCCCAGGGACACGTTCGATATGTGCCTGGGTCGCACAGCAGCATACAGGAACACATTGCTCAGATTTCACAGCAAGCTGCGAGCAACTGTTGATCACGTTGTTTTACGGTTTCAGCATCTCATCCACGTGTTCTGTACTCATACTGAACAAATTATGTAAGCGGTGATTAATAATGAAATCAACGTTAAGTCTTCCTGACCTGCTTGACCTATTTTTCCACGTCACGTTCCTAGTCCGTTTCATACGGAAGTATTTTTATGTCTGTCCTGCATGCACAAAGCCAGATTTGAAGCTTATGGGCAAAATTGGAAATAACTTCTTTCCACCTTAAATCGGTTCCGCATTAAAATATCTAACAAGTTTCGCTTTCGTTCAATAATTAAAGCTCACATTGGGCCTCTGTCAGTAGCTGCCCTTTAATTGTAACCACGCTGTAAAATCCTAAATCAAAATTAGGACAGAACAGCGTAAAGAGAATTATAGCAGGAGTTAAGTGCACTAGTGATGTAGCAAACTTACCTACTCACAACCAAAATGACCTCACACTCAAGTCACCAACGTGTTAAAAACACAGTTACAGTCCGAAAGTAGCCCCAATGGAAAATTTGAATTACGCATAACTTAAATAAGAAGATTAATTGGTTATTGTTGTTGTTGTGGTCTTCACTCCAGAGACTGATTGATGCAGCTCTCTATGCTACTCTATCCTGTGCACGCTTCTTCATCTCCCAGTACCTACTGCAACCTACATCCTTCTGAATCTGTTTAGTGTATTCATCTCTTGGTCTCCCTCTACGATTTATACCCTCCGCGCTGCCCTCCAATACTAACTTGGTGATCCCTTGATGCCTCAGAATATGTCATACCAATCGATCCCTTCTTCTAGTCAAGTTGTGCCACAAATTTCTCTTTTCCGCAATTCTATTCAGTACCTCCTCATTAGTTATGTGATGTACCCATCCAATCTTCAGCATCCTTCTTAGGGCAGCACAAATAGTTGCGACTGTGCCAATGCTGCAGCAAAAGGGCGCACCAGCACCGTGCAGAGACAATGTGGCAGGTCGCTGCGTACCACAGGTAGAATGTAGAGTACCATAGGGTAGAAGAAGATTGACCACCAGGAGGCAGAACAGACGATCATGTAGGAACAGGGGTAGCCGTTGCATGCCGGAGGGCCGCAAACAAAAACGTGTAATTTGATGGAGCCAAGTGCAGCATTCCCAGTGTGGTTACAGTAAAGCAGTTTGCGCTCTACATCTGTGTCTATACTCACACTCCGCAAACCACTGTATGGTGCGAGGCGAAGGGTACCTTATATAAAAATAATGGTTCAAATGGCTCTGAGCACTATGGGACTTAACTTTTGATGTCATCAATCCCCTAGAACTTAGAACTAATTAAACCTAACTAACCTAAGGACATAACACACATCTATGCCGGAGGCAGGATTCGAACCTGCAACCGCAGCGGTCGCGCGCGGTTCCAGACTGTAGCGCCTAGAACCGCTCGGCCACTCCGGCCGACTATGAACTGGAAAGCAGAAAGCATGTAGAAATATGCAATCGATACCCCTCATTTCCTTCCCTATAACACCCGCATTGCCTCTATGCGCGGCTGCACATTTACGTCCAACATTCGGCGGGATTCTCGAAGTAGCGGAGACTGGATAGCTGGTGCTGGGTGTGAATGTGTTTGGTCGAGAGCCGCGCCTTGACAGTTCACGCAAGGGCGAGGAAAACCGCGTCAGGGTAGGGCAGTGGTTAACGAAACTACCCAATGAGCAGAAAATCACGCGTTAGAAGCCGGTTCCGGCTCCTATTTTCACTCGTTGCCACTGATTCCTCATAAAGTATCCATGTAGCTGACGTCAGTAATTCCTTCACTTTTTTTTCGTTTCTCTCCCTTGCAATTCCCAATTACATAAGGCTGCTTACATGCATCCGCACGAGCCCATATCTCTCTCACCTTGTCTTCGTGGTTCTTAAGTGAAACGTACGTTGGTAGCAGCAGAAGCTTTCTACAGTCTTCTTCAAATTCTAGTTCTCTAAATTTTCGTAACAGTGTTCTGCGGAAAGACTGTTGTCTTACATTCAAGTATTCCCCCTTGAGAACGCGAATCATACCCATAATAGTCGTGTGTTGGTCGAACATAACAGTTAGAAATCTCGCAGCAAGTCTGAGGATGACGATCCTACAGATTTGAGCAATACTGGAGAATGGGTCGCACTAGTGTTCTATACACACTGTCATATATGGATGAGCTACAGTTTCCTGAAACGCCCTTAATAATCCGAAGTCGACCATTCGCCTACCCTAAAATCGTCCCTATTTTCCCGTTGCAGTTCATATCGCTTTGCAACTCTGCGCAAAGATATTTAGCTGACGTGACTGTGGCAACCAGTACAGTACCGATGCTCAATTCGAACATTATGAGAATGCCTTTTTATCCCACTCATATGCATTAACATACATATTTCTACATTCAGAGCAACGTACCTTTCACCACACAGACTACAAATTGTTACAACGTCATCATGTATCCTCCTACAGTTATTTAACAAGACGTATGTCATGGATAGTTTTAAGTCCGATAATTTCGCAGTGCGCAGATCAGCAGGATTGTGAGCTGTGTTAACTGATACTAAACTTCCTGTGTAGTCATCAGCAGACGACTCTAGGCTCCGGTACGTCAAAGTCTGCCTGTGGCAACGATGCTGTCATCTTTATAGGAACTGGAAAAATGGTTCAAATGGCTCTGAGCACTATGGGACTTAACTTCTGCGGTCATCAGTCCCCTAGAACTTAGAACTACTTAAACCTTACTAACGAAAGGACATCACACACATCCATGGCAGAGGCAGGATTCGAACCTGCGACCGTAGCAGTCGCGCGGTTCCAGACTGTAGCGCCTAGAACCGCTCGGCCACTCCGGCCGACTAGGAACTGGAAAGCAGAACAGCATGTAGAAATATGCAATCGCTCTATGTAAGCTTGTCGCTTGTCGCTACTGTTAAATGTCTATGGGACTCTTTTTCCAGCAAAAACCCTAAATTGGATTTAAGATTTACGTGGTCAGTGACTGAAATAGCCTTGGCCTACTGTTGCCTATAATCGTATATATGAGTCATAAAGGGTTGTACGTATGTCATGCATAGTTTTAAGTCCGATAATTTCGCGGTGCGCAGATCAGCAGGATTGTGAGCTGTGTCAACTGATACTAAACTTCCTGTATAGTCTCTTGGCCAGTTTCATTTCGTGCTCTGCTTTCACTAGCATTCGCTGTAATAGTGTAAACTTATTTTCTGATTTTAATGTTTTAACTTTTGGATATTCTATATTTTGTACAGTGGAATTCTGTGTGGCTTCTGTCTTTTCTGATAGTGCAAGTTCCTCATCTGATTAATATTTTTCGTTATAAGTGATTTTACTCTTTGGGACAGTCTGCATGAATTTTAATTTCTCGCTGTTGTCTCTCGCATTTGACTCCCATTGAGGACCTACTATATTATCAATAGACTCTTGTTACTGTTCTGGCTTTCCAGGTGTTTGATTCAAAATTAAAAACATTTTAATGAAATGTGAGTTGGTCAGTATTAATTTACACTGCTGTTAAATGTTTATGGCGCTGATTTCGAGCACAAACGTTGTTTGTGGTTTGTAAACAAGTCGTCTAATTCATTATACTGTGTGGACGGCTTTAATTCATAATGAGAAGTAACTAGGGACAGAAATGACGTACAGATAAATGTTTAAGGTAAAAGTTGTAGTCGTTAAAGGGGGACAAGCACTGCTACTAACGGCCGTAGACTTGAACGTGTTTTTCGTGGTTATTTCGAAGTTAAAGTGATTTTTTTTAAACTGAGAACCCTAATATTTGATTAATATTTGGAAAGATCGACACATTTCACGTATAAAATGGTATATCATTCAAGGTTATGAAAAACGTCAATGAAGGTCAAATAAGCAAACGTGTTTTTACCTCTGGTAGGAATTAACTCAGATTAGAGGAAGGACACAGCAAACTACAGTGTGAGATACAAAATGGAAGGGACATACTAAGGAATGAGAGGGGAGGGGACTTACTGAACGATCTGTAAATCAATGATCTATGTTTTATTTGTTTGTTCTGCCTCGCAAATATCAAAATAACATTTACACATTGTGATGTACTTACACGTTAATTAAAGATGGAAGTTCAAACTTCTCTTTGTTTCCTCCAAATCCGGGGTCACAAATAGACGTTTCCATGAAACAACTGAGTTAATCCCAACTACAACTAAAATATATTAGTTTATTTGATCTTCATTGGACTTTGCCATGATTTTTAATACTGTATCATTTCCCACTCTTTTCAAATCTTACATCAATTGTAAGGGGTACCATTACAAGAAAAATCAATCTGATAACCAAATCAGCATGCAAATAATGTTGAAGGTGACAGTCGTTGGTAGCAAAGCTTGTGCATTTTTGCTACCTACAACTTTTATCTACAACATTTTTCTATATCTCACCTCTGTCCCAAGATATTCCCCATTACGGATTAAAACGGTCCACACTGTTTATGTTCACTTGCAGTTCAACTCAGTATTACTATGACCACTACCACCATTAAAATTTAGATTGACGATGAGCACATAAATAAATCGATATGTTTTTCAAAAAATGTGGTTAATGATATGGCTAAAGATGCAACAAAAAGTTTCAAGTACAACTAGAACACAGAACTCAGAATTCTGATTATCTGTTTTCCAACAAAGACAAACAGCATATCTAAAAACGCCAGAGGCTCGTGCGTTGGTAAAGTTTTACAAAAAGAACAAACAAATGAGGGATCTATGTAACAGGGTCGTAATTCTCCGACATATGCTACAGCAGCAGCAAGGTTAAAAATTCTATACACTTTTGCGAGCAGCATGGTTTAAAAAAATATGCGCGGGTTCGCAAACAAAGTTAAGGATTAACTATACCAGATGATTCCATCCCTTTCTGGTGAATTCATACACTAATGTGCCTGTTCGCAAGACATTAGGAACAATTAAAAACAACGTTACAGAACTGAAATGTCTACTGAACCAATAGTAGAATTAATCTAAAATCTAGACTGACCCCATTCTACAAGTAACTCCTTTATACACTACTGGCCATTAAAATTGCTACACCAAGAAGAAATGCAGGTGATAAACAGGTATTTATTGGACAAATATATTATACTAGAACTGACATGTGATTTCATTTTCACGCAGTTTGGGTGCATTGATCCTGAGAAATCAGTACCCAGAACAACCACCTCTGGCCGTAATAGCGGCCTTGATACGCCTGGGCATTGAGTCAAACAGATCTTGAATGGCGCGTGCAGGTACAGCTGCCCATGCAGCTTCAACACGATACCACAGTTCATCATGAGTAGTGACTGGCGTATTGCGACGAGCCAGTTACTCGGCCACCATTGACTAGACGTTTTCAATTGGTGATAGATCTGGAGAATGTGCTGGCCAGGGCAGCAGTCGAACATTTTCTGTATTCAGAAAGGCCGGTACAGGACCTGCAACACGCGGTCGTGAATTATCCTGCTGAAATGTAGGGTTTCGCAGAGTCGAATGAAGGGTAGAGCCACGGGTCGTAACACATCTGAAATGTAACGTCCACTGTCCAAACTGCTCTCAATGCGAACAAGAGGTGACCGAGATGTTTAACCAATGACACCCAATACCACCACGCCGGGCGATACGCCAGTATTACGATGACGAATACGTGCTTCCAATTTGCGTTCACCACGATGTCGCCAAACACGGATGCGACCATCATGATGCTGTAAACAGAACCTGGAATCATCTGAAAAAAATGACGTTTTGCCATTCGTGCACCCAGATTCGTCGTTGAGTACACCATCGCAGGAGCTCCTGTCTGTGATGCAGCGCCAAGGATAGCCGCAGCCATGGTCTCCGAGCTGATAGTCCATGTTGCTGCAAACGTCGGCGAACCGTTCGTGCAGATGGTTGTCTTGCAAACGTCCCCATCTGTTGACTCAGGGATCGAGACGTGGCTGCACGATCCATTACAGCCATGCGGATAAGATGCCTGTCATCTTGACTGCTAGTTGGGATCCAGTACGCCGATCCGTATTACCCTCCTGAACCCACCGATTCCATATTTTGCTAACAGTCATTGGATCTCGACCAACGCGAGCAGCAATGTCGCGATACGATAAACCGCAATCGCGATAGGTTACAACCCGACCTTTATCAAAGTCGGAAATATGCTGGTACGCATTTCTCCTCCTTACACGAGGCATCACAACAACGTTTCCCCAGGCAACGCCGGTCAACTGCTGTTTGTGTATGAGAAATAGGTTGGAAACTTTCCTCGTGTCAGCACGTTGTAGGTGTCACCACCGGCGCCAACATTGTGTGAATACTCTGAAAAGCTAATCATTTGTATACCACAGGATCTTCTTCCTACCGGTTCAATTTCGCGTCTATAGCACGTAATTTTCATAATGTAGCAATTTTAATGGCCAGTAGTGTATTTCCAACATTTTCCACTTTTTATATCTTAAGAAACTTATTTAAATTTTTGTTAGTTTACATACTTCCACTTTTATTAATTCGCTATTTTATAACTTTTAAAGCTTAAGCTTACACATCCATTGCACTACATTATTACTATTGTAACGAATCTTTTAGACGCATTTAATCTTTATAATTTTAGTGTAACTATACAAGGAACTACAAAGCTTTGCTGATTGTAGATCAGTTCTGCTTAATATCACTACCCCATTATTCCCCGCTCTTAAAACTTGAAAAATAATTCTTACGTGACTCCACATTTTATAATTTTAGCTTAAGACCCTCTTTTTACGTGATATTTTCCCCTTGAGGTTATCTATTTAAAAAATGGACAACAGCCACACACCACGTTATTATCATATGTGGTTCTACTTTTACTTTTTGTAAAATAATAGGTAGCAGATATTTAGTTTTACTTTGTTCTTAGAATAGAAGATGATAATCCAGCTTGATCGAACTTAGTCATGTAGTTCTAAAATAAAATATGTGTGCAACTGAAACTAAGTAATAAATTGTATTTCAAAAATGTGTTTTGTTTAAACGACTTTCCTCCCATTATGGTGGTTTTATTAGTAAATTTTACGACCTCTTTTGTGCAGTCCTTCCAAAAGTGAAATTTTGTATTAGTTCCTTTTGAGTTTCCTCATGTGATTGATGGGCTGTTATGGCAGTTGAGTTCGTTGATGTGGGCATCATCAGATCATTATCTGAAATTACACATCGAGAATAAACATGTTAAAAATGCTGCCTACACCTTGTGAATGGCTAAACACGAACAATCAATTTCTTCTCTCTTTCCTTAATAACGACCATTTAGAGGTCTAACTAGTTACCGACTGAGCTATCTACCTTCCCCTTTTATGAGTTGCTCTGATTATGCCAACTTGTGTCCAGGACAACATATGGAGCATTGGTCTTACTTGACATATAAGCTTGTGTAATCTTTCAAGTATGAAAGGTGAGTGTGTTGATGCAGTGTAAGCAATTTACTAACAAGTGAAGCATTTAGTTGCTATAGTCTTAATGTACTTAGGCGATGCTGAGTACCACATACACAGTCACAGTACACAATATCAGTATGCATACTACTATACAGGATTGTAGTTAGAGTGTATATGCAACTCAAAACCGCACAGATGGCCAAGAATTACATTTCAGTTAGTGCTTCTTATTGTCTCTGACAAAGGAGGCACAAATATGAGCATAGTACAAGTTATTCATATGACAAATATGTCTGATATGGTAATGATTCATTCATGCAGTATCCTCAGAGTCACTTATTAATGTTGAATGTTTTGTTTAAAATTCATACTGTCTCTAACAAAACTCAGCTTTGGTATTAATGTTGAAAGTGTACCTCATCTGAGTACATTTTCTCATAGGCTGTGCTCAGTTTTCAATGTGTTTTCTTCTGCACTACATTCATGTAGAGTTGTGTCAATCTGTTGTGGACGATGGAGGTTTTGACTGACTCTGGTGTGCTGATACATACCAACGGCACACCATGCTCATAGAGAGTTTCCTGTTTCTGCTATTTATTTAACATGGTCCATTACAGATGATGATGATGATGATTGGTTTGTGGGGCGCTCAACTGCGCAGTTATCAGCGCCCGTACAAATTCCCAACTTTTGCCACTTTCAGGAATGATGACGAAATGATGACAGCACAAACACCCAGTCATCTCGAGGCAGGTGAAAATCCCTGACCCCGCCGGGAATCGAACCCGGGACCGAGAACGCGACCGCGAGCCCATGAGCTGCGGACGGTCCATTACAATGCAGTATTGCCGTATTACATGATTACTGATTAACTTCCAATCATGTGGATGTATCAGAGTTCTTTTCTTAAACCAAAATTAATATATATCAAATGTTAATTATTTACTTATACATCGTATATACACATACACATGCGTATGTTTTCAAGATGTATAATGTTCAAATTAACATTCGAAACAGGAAAGTGTTCTTTTCTACTGTGATACAATTCAGTAAAGTATGAAACTTACATCGTACATCCAGGTATTTTTCATGGTATGCATTAATTATGGTCAACGGTGAATGCTGTCATACATCTGAGAAATTCAATTACAGGTATTTTTCATGGTATGCATTAATTATGGTCAACGCATTAATTATGGTCAACGGTGAATGCTGTCATAAATCTGAGAAATTCAATTACAGGATTTATGGATTCATGAAGTAGGTCCTGAGTCTGATTTACTGATGGGACATGTTCTACAAATTTTTCTGCAGTATATTGGCATATTTACATTGGAATACACCGATTATTAGTCCAGTTAGCGTTGCAATTCGTGGGGTAGGTCTGTGTACACAACATTGTCATACGTCTTTCTCTGATGGAGCATAGCCACCCCTACCGAGATGTTCCATATTTTTGTTTTCTCTGATATTAATACCCCTTCAACTTTACCATGAGAAAAGTATAGGGCTGCCCCGTGTTCACATCTGTTATCAGTGTTCTGACTGATTGAGTCTGTATGATCAGCATGGAGGTCATGAATCAGACTGATTAATAATTACCAATGTATGAAAAGATAATTTGCTACTTGCCGCAAAGAAAACACGTCAAGTTGAAGACAGGCTCAATTAAAATACACTTACATATAGCTTTCGGCCACAGCATTCATGTGTCAAAGAGCGACACACACCATTTACACAGATAAGCTAGCGCACCTCACGCACACAAGACCGCCACCTCCAGCATCTTGGGCCAGAATACAAGTAGGGATTGCATAGGAATTGCATGATGAATGCTGTGTCCAAAAGCCTGTCTGTAATTTGCTGTGTCTTCTTTACAGTTAGTAGCAATCTCTCTTTTCCTTCATTGTTGATATTCCTACCTGGAGTTTCCATTGTCTGATTAATAATTATATTCTCTTCCAAGTCGTCAGGAAATTCGATCCCCTCTGGCAATTCAGTAAGCAAAGAGCTCACATTAGCTGGTTCCCCGCCACTTCCTGCTGGGACATGGCTGCCCATAAACAGACACTCAACCTTGAACCCCAAAATTTGTATGACCGCATCTCATACAGTTCGATTCTAAGCTTTTCTTATTGTTTCGAAGTGTGTGACTCAGTTCCTGCAATGCTGAGCAGCTATAGTACGTTCTCAGAACTCATTACACAAATTACTGCCAGTAGTTGACCCTAGTCGACTTCCTTTAAAGAAATAACCTCTTTATATGTGGCTGCTAGCCTCTTATGTCCATCTTTTTCCCTTCGGGATGCGTTATTTTGTTTGCAAGTGTTCCGTTACCTGGCACGCGCGTGATCAGTGCCACTCTGCTGACTGCAAAGCGCCCACAGTGCTGCTCTTCCAGTTAGGTGGAGCTTGCGAGTTGGCAAGAGTTCGTTGAGTGTCCTTTAAGAAGTGAACATCGGCGCAGTGGAGAAACGGCAGAGTTCGTTTCAGGCCTGATATATGGCAATGGACGGCTATCTCGATCTGTACCGAATAAGCAACAACTACGTTATGGGCAGCTGGGGCGTCCTGAAGGTTTGCTTGTGAAGCGCTTCCTAGTCCGGATAGTGTATTTGGGCCATTAATTAATGACCGTCATGGTGATTTTATAAGGCACTGGTGGCCAAGTATTCGCCTCACGAACCGTATCCCGCAACGAGTGCCATAGTGCTGAACCAGGCTGCACTTTTCTCCCACCCTCACTGCAGGCTGTCTGGGGTGAAGAGGGAATGAGGGGGAAATTGCATACACGGCGCCTTTAAATGGGAATGCAGTCTCACTGCATCGGTCTTGGCTTTATATTTCCCTTTTGTCGGCAACATAACCACAAAAAAATTTGAGTATTATTTATTATTTTGGCGTGATGAAGATGTATTTTTGATCTACAAGAGACAGTCGGGATATGAAGAGATGCTGACTATTTCAAATTTTTGTGCACAGCTTGCCAAGTAAACGTAACTCATTCACTTTCATACTCGAATGGTTCAAATGGCTCTGAGCACTATGGGGCAGAGCATCTGAGGTCATCAGTCCCCTAGAACTTAGAACTACTTAAACCTAACTAACCTAAGGACATCACACCTATCCATGCCCGAGGCAGGATTCAAACCTGCGACCGTTGCGGTCGCGCGGTTTCAGACTGAAGCACCTAGAACAGCTCGGCCATACCAGCTGGCTTCCATATTCGAAAAATGGTCATTCATTGAACTAAATATTGTAGCACTTTTGCAACCTCATTATGTACGCATGGAAACTCTACTTGAAGAAGTCAATGTGAGTGACCTGGACGGTTTTCATGTAAAGCAATTTGTCTTTAAAACGGGAATTACGCTCCACATCTGTCACTTACATGTGCAAATGTCTAATGACACTCTCAACTGTAAAGATAAATGGTCTCTAGATCATCTTTAAAACAGGTCTGGAGATGGCAGTGTCAACAAAGCTTTTAAAATAGTACCCTTTTAATTATTTCAAAGTCACAATGAATTATTGAAACTTCGTGTTTTCCTTACACCAGTGAGCTTAGGGAGCTGGGCTGTATTTTCTCAGAATTTGTCTCTTCTAAAATACTGTTTTCATTTTAAATATATCCTCATATAATCCGAAATAGGTTGTTTCTCAACTGGAAATGTCTTTCTGTGGACAGTGTGCTATAAAGTTCATTTTAAGTGCGACGTATGTAATCCATTCCGGATGTTGTAATTTTCGTTTCTTCACTGATTTTTCCTGCATAAACACAACAACAGCGGGTTTTAAATCGAAAAGTCGGTCCAGACATTCCGCTTGACTCACCCAACGAACTTTCTAGTAATATGTTAAGGTTCCATATTATAAGGTCCAGTGAATCGAAAACTGCTGCAACCGACAGTGGAATAAGGCGTATGAATTCAGTAATTTTAGCATTCGTACTGCTAATTTCTTCACGTGGTCTTCGTCTGCAAATTTAGCAGAAGGTGCATGTTGATATATAGAAGGATGAATCCTGTCTGTCGATCGCTGTAATTTTTTGCTCTTACATTGCCAACTACATCTTTAAACTCCTAAATCTTAAAACTCTTTCTGCACGGTATGGTAATGTCGTTTCATTGCAGATTCGCAGTACCCGTCAATAATGTGATATTCAGAATTCTTATCTCTCTCTTATGTCAATTCAGTTTTCAAGGCTTGTGACGATAGATGGGTAGTCTGCCTCTTTCTGTGCAGACTGACACTGTTCTTCTGAACATCCTTCATGCAGTACCAGAGAAACCGAGTCTTGGCCCGCACATGTTCCACATATCTTGCTCGTCTGCCGTTTGGCACGCAGTGGCTGGCCCTTGTGTAGAGTGAGTGATACAAGCCATAATTCACACGGTACTACCATAATATTATACCTTTCGAGATCCTTTCTGGGGTCAGTTAATTTCATCGGTATTCAAGTGTCGTTAATTTTAAATATTTTGGCAGACACTAATTTGAATCATATATTCTAAGATATTTCGATTTATTAGTTTTTATAAAGTCAGTCCTAAGTTGTTTGTGTTTCTTAATCGATAAAGCACAAGCTGAGACGTTTGTCTTGTAAATAAATTTTTCTGAAGTTCACCACAGAACCCAAACTTCCACTCCCCCTCCTAAGGAGTTTTTTTTTTTAACATTACTAAATATATTGGTAATCCTGTAGATATGTTGCGTATTGGTGACAGAGTGTGGCTGTGTCGATTGTAGCTAGATGTTTCGTAGTATTCACTAGGAGCTTGGGCTTGACTGACGAATTTGTCCTTCATTGTTTCTTCGTTTTCTTTTGTTTTATTTCCCATAGAAGGTTGTGTAGAATGTATTATTTTTTGGGGTGACTTATTCTGGGATGCCTGCATAGATGATTCCATAGATTGCCAATTTCCGAAAGAAATGGGTGGACTAGGAACTTACTATAGGAGGGCAGTAGACCGTTGGCTAATGGTGAGGATTACGACAGTGCATTATAGAACGTGTTCGCTGTTTGGACTCAGTGACGCTTTCTGCTTTTTCAGCGAAAGCAGCGAGTGCAACTGTAGCTCATATTAAGCTATGTTACCATAAGTGACCTCTCTAGCTCCTTTCCTTGAAATGACTTAATCCATTATAGTAAAAGTTTGACGGATTTGAGTGGAATTTAGTGATTATTCCTTACATTTTGTGTGAGCATGTCATTCGCATACTGAGTGCCCCTAGTCTTTATCGGAGACTGGATCGGTCGCTGGTACTGTCAATCCCACCCAGACGTGTGGATCACCCGAAGACAGGTAAATCATATCTGCACGTGTTTGTCGCGCAGTATTTTTTTTGCAACTGACATCTTACCAGCGTATGCGCTGACTCGAACAGCGCACACAGGGACGTTTGTAATTTTTGTTAGAGCTGCAAAAGAAAGCTAGGATGTACGGACTATTGGACGGGAAGTGTTATTCAACAACTTTCAGCCGTCTACTTTCTAAACTTGGTTTATTTGGCTACCAGTTTCATTGTTTTACTACGCCATCTTCAGGCCCCTGACAGACGTGTTGGAAGATTCTACATCAGTTCTGATCAAAACAGGGGCTAGCAATACTGGTATCAGTAGATTTCTACAGATAGTGCGGTCGCTTCAACCACGCAGAGCGATGAATAAAGTGATCGCTATACCAAGTAGAAATCTAGTGATACCAGTATTGCTTGCCCCTGTTTTGATCAGAACTGATGTAGAATCTTCCAACACGTCGGTCAGGGGCCTGAAGATGGCGTCGTAAAACGTGAGGCTGGTAGCGAAATAAAACAAGTTTGGAAACTAGACGGCTGAAAGGTGTTTACTTGACACCCTTCAGCTCATAGACGCTTAATGCAGTTTGTTCGTATAACTACGGCTGACGGCACTAGTTTTAGTAATTGCGACTGCAGTGTTTGAACTAAATTTGTGTTAGTTCGTGAGTTGCAAAGACTGATTAAGATTGACCACAAATACATAAAAGGCGAGCAGGAGCTTCTGTACGAGTATGTTAATAGCGTTGGAAGTGTTGTTCAAATATTTAGTGGTAGAACAGTAGAGGATAGAGTGTGTGTCCCATGTTTACACATGGTAGTAAATACTCGTCGTTATTGCTTGAGACGAAGGATCAAACTGCGTTAGTGGTTTCCTCGCCTGTGAGGCGTGTGCAGTTCACCGTTCCCGTGTTGGTCAACATCCCCGAACAGTTCGCTGCCCGGCCGTGACCGCTGGTCTGTGGAGACGGATGGAGGCCACCAATTCGAGCCGTTCGATGCCCTCTGTCATTAGGACTCGGCGTTAGAGCCGTCAGTGGTTGGGTGGCCCTGTGGGCGTCGTGTGGCGTAGCGCCGTGACCTGCGTCTGGCTGCGGCTTCCGTATGTAAGCTAATATGGGAGCCAGCGTAGCGTGCGGGCGCAGGTCCACTGCAAACAGCACTCAGCGTCGGCGGACGCCCTGGCGCTGGGATCGCGTCCCGTCGAAACAGCGCGCTACGCGGCTGAATGAGCCATTTCGCCTCCTCTGGACGGACACAAAGGAAAACGTAGAGCTGCACTGGATCTCGGGTCTAGAGAGAGCTGTTCGCTGCATTTGCTTCCTTAATGTTGGGATATTAAGTTCTGTTGTGACGTGGTGCAAGCCACGTTTACTGAACACGTAGTGCTAGAATAGTTTACATACAGTACAGGTCCAAAGCAAAAGAGGAGGTCTAGGAGAAGCCAACGGTAAACAGCAAGCGAGGAGTCCGCCAACTTAATAATCCGTAGCGGGTCCATGTGCTAACCAAGTATCGTCGTAGGTGATACGGTCAGTGTAACATCTTATGCGAAAACACATGATTGTGCTTCTGTTTCCTGATTTATTTGTATATATTATTTTGAATTACATACCCTTAAAGCTAGAGCTGCTGTTCGATTAACAATCCCTGGAGACTTCACTTCAAAGTTCCAGGCTGATAGGCCGTGGTCGATACATAAAACTTTCCCCTAACGATCCATCTCCGACTGCGGAAGACATCTTCAGATCTAAAGCGGCGAACTGAGACTAGAAATCGACGGAGTTCCGAATATATAGGCAGTGTAGAGGGCACCACACTCCATCACATAACGTAGGCTGTGGTATTATCTCTCGTAATGCCAACATTCTCCGCTGAAGGTAATCAGTCGTTATCTTCCGTTGGAACGTTGACACTCAAATTTTATCTTATATAACACCTTCCTCTTTCATACTAAAGTTATTCCGGTGTTTACATTGAAAGTCCACCCCTTGTTTGTTAAGCTGATTAACTTTCATGTAAGAAGTATCTCCCTTTAATATAAGCGGACGCAGTGCTCCATGGTTCTCATTTCTACCGCTATGTGTCTAATTCTTTCAATTCGGCCCTATAAATTGAGATATGAGTAATCAAAGCCGCTAGGAAAGATAGTATTCCAATTTAAACATGAAGCAACGCATAACGCAACATCGGTGAATGGACATGGAACAATACGTGCACATTAGGGACGATAAGACTTTCTTTTTCTGATACTATGAATTCAGTTATTCGCATGAAGTGCATAATGTATACAATGGATAGGCCTGGATTGAAAGTTCATAGAATATAGTCATTATCTCAGCGGTATGGATGAAGGATACTAAATAACGCTAAGAGAGAATTTCAATCATCATTGTGATCTATTTCGAAAATATTTAAGAAAACTATTACTCTCTGTGACAAAACATTTAAGAGCACTATTACTCTCTGTGACAAAACATTTAAGGAAACTATTACTCCTTGTGACAAAACATACTTGAAATCTATTATATTTAAGAAAACTACCACTCTCAGTGACAAAACCTACATTAAGCTCTCTCTATCTCTTGCATCTCGTCATACCGGAAACATAGACAACACTTCGTCGCCAGTTACATCTACTAATGATTAAAATAGGTAAAAATGAATGTTACTGAATGGTGGTCTCTTAACATCATTTAGTTATTGTCACACCTATTTAACGCGCGGAGTAGGGAAGGATGTTACCTTTCACTCTCTCAAACATTTACTTGTGTTACTACACATGCAGTACCTTGCAGATAAGTTCATGTTGAAACCGCATATCATGCAACCGCAATGCAACGTGAGCAAGCCAGCCCGGGCTTCATGACTCCACATTATTCATACTATGATTAACGAATGGCAAATCTAGTGACTACCGTTATGAATGCTGGATACGTGTCCAAGTTCGACAACAAAGAAACGAGTAAAACAAACAGCTGAATCATGAAAAATTTATATTGCTGATACCCAGAACGAAACTATGCGACAAGTGAAACATTAATGAACCTATCCGCTATTGACCTAAGAACAAGAACCGTTCGTTCATGCCCTCAATCACCTCGCGCCTAAGTCCGCTAGTTGAAACACATTGTCCGCAGCTCGTGGTCGTGCGGTAGCGTTCTCGCTTCCCGCGCCCGGGTTCCCGGTTTCGATTCCCGGCGAGGTCAGGGATTTTCTCTCCCTCGTGATGACTGGGTGTTGCGTGCTGTCCTTAGGTTGGTTAGGTTTAAGTAGTTCTAAGTTCTAGGGGACTGATGACCATAGATGTTAAGTCCCATAGTGCTCAGAGCCATTTTTGAAACACATTAATCTACAAAATTTCTACAAATAAAATATCGCTGAACGTTTCCCGTTATTAATTCACACCCGAACATGCTTCATGATCAATGTTACCCCGAAAAACCTTCGTTATGAATAACTTTTCTCACCATCAATGACGAGCGCCGCACACCTGCGTCCGTCTCATTCAATCGGCGGCCCCAGAGTATCTTAACATAGCGCGTTCCAGGACCAACCGCCAACTGTTCAAAAAAACTGGTGGTGGGGGTAGGACTTCAGTGAGAACCAACCTCCCAAACTCTGCCCTGCTCATTCCCACAATCCTTGGAATCACGAACTCTCAGCCGAATCTGCTCACGTTGTTACGTTGGTGATAAAGTGCCCTACTGCTACCATCTTTGACTAGACCAGATTATTATATATTCCACACGTAATTACGTTTATCCATCCACATACATCATGGGATCGGAGGATGAGAGAGGAGGTGTGACACCAACAGAAGAAAAAATATAGACGGAAGCATTCTTGAATCCAGAGGTCAATTAGCTATACGAAACAGTGAAAGGACGCTCTCGGCGTAAAATGAATTATTAAACATGTAGAAATTAATCAGTCAGTTAAATGAAGCGTAAACCTGTGGCGTTTCAACATATCTCAACAGCTTCCCTATATATGCGCGCATGATAATGTAAAGTCGCACGGAGTGGCTGCGTGGTCTTAGGCGCAATGCCACGGACTGCGCGGCCCCTCCCGCCTTAGGTTCGAGTCCTCCATCGGGCACGGGTGTGTGTGTTGTCCTTAGCATAAGTTAGTTTAAGTAGTGCATAAGTCTAAGGACCGATAGCCTCAGCAGATGGGTCCCTTAGGAATTCACACACATTTGAACATTTGATAATGTAATGTTTTCGATATGACGGGTCTCACTGAATTTTGTTTCACAGCGCTCTAGGAAACCATGTTCCGCTACGGCCGATTTATCCGATGTCCCAGACGGCAATTCCTCTTGTGTTCAACAAAACAGATGTTAACAATTCTTTTCGTGGTACCAATAAAAACCACTCCACAACTACCAGAGGAATTGCCGCCTCGCACATACGGTAAGTTGGCAGTAGCACAACGTGTTTACCAAGAAGGTGATCATGAAACAAACTTCATTGAAATGACTGTCATATCAAAAACATCGCGCCGGCCGGTGTGGCCGTGCGGTTCTAAGCGCGTCAGTTTGGAACCGCGTGACCGCTACGTTCGCAGGTTCGAATCCTGCCTCGGGCATGGATGTGTGTGATGTCCTTAGGTTAGTTAGGTTTAAGTAGTTCTAAGTTATAGGGGACTGATGACCTCAGTAGTTAAGTCCCATAGTGCTCAGAGTCATTTGAACCATTTGAGCCAAAAACATCGCATTACCATGCGCACATGTAGAGAGAGACTATAAAGATTTACAAAACCACAACAATTTCAATAGAAACGAGAAGGGTGTTAAATTAGATAAAATTTGAATGTCAACACGGCACCGCGAGAATGAGGCTCTACTTCTTTCAATCAAGAATGTGGCATTACCAGCGATAATCTCGTGACAGACGTCATGTGATGGACTGTGGTGCCCTCTACACTGCCTATATATTCAATACTGCTTCGAATCCTGGTTGCAGTTTGCTGCTTTATCTCTGAAGATGCCTCTCGCAGTCGGAAATGAAACGTTGGGGGAAAGTTTTATGCCTCGGTCACGGCCTATCAACCCGAGGGTCTCAAGTGAACTCGGTGCCGACCGTCAAAGCCTACATTGTATGATTCAGTGGAGAGTCAGATACTCTTCAGTCAGACAACAACAGGTTCGGTAGTATGTCAAGCGTATATAACTAGTTGAATATATTTCGTAAAAGATTTACGGTTCCAGCGCTTGTGCTACAACCAATATAACTCTCCACTAATCCCTGCTCGTAAATGAGGAACTGCAAGTTTTTCTTTTTCGAACGAGATACTGAAACAAAATTTCCCAGATGATTAATCTTTTATAAGCAACAAGCAGCAGTATATGCCTGCTAGCTCCGGCAGCCCTGTGAGACTTCCAAATTTTTGTTTGGGTCAATGGTTCAAATTGCTCTGAGCACTATGGGACTTAACTTCAGAGGTCATCAGTCTCCTAGAACTTAGAACTAATTAAACCTAACTAACCTAAGGCCATCATACACATCCATTCCCGAGGCAGGATTCGAACCTGCGACCGTAGCGGTCGCGCGGTTCCAGCCTGCTGCTCCTAGAACCGCTCGGCCATTCCGGCAGGCCAAATTTTTGTTATCTACCTCTATGTTAATCTTCAGCTCGTAATGACCATTCAATTGTAATCGAACCAGTGAACGACATAGCGAGTTTTCTGACAGAGATTGTCTTTGTATCGCGGTATATTGCTGAAGGCTGCCTTCATATAAATATTTGTCTTGGGACTAGTATTGAGTAGATAATAAGTTACTTGTAAAAATGTGTCGTATGGAAGTTCGCCTGCTTAGCTGAGTGGGAACGTGTTTGCCTAGCGTGTAATGGGCCCGCGTTGGATTCCCGTCTCGGCTGGAGATTTTATTCGCCCGTGGACTGGGTGTTGTGTTGTCCTTTTCATCTTATCATCATCGACGCGAAAGTCGGCTAAAGTGGTGTCACCTGAAATAAGAGTTTCAATCCGGCGGCCGAATTTGCCCGGTTGTGGCCTTCCGACCACAGTTACAATTAACTCGAACCATTAACTTGTCAAGAGATTTGAACTTCATTAAAAACACTAAACACATTTGGTTTGCGGTCGTATACCTACCATGCACAGAAGTGTCACTCTGTAATCGAAAATCATGTTTATTCTAGCGCTTTTTTATATACAATACTTTATTTTACTCCTAGATTACTACACCCGCCTGAGATTCTCAATTGCAGTCGGTAAAAAGTCGCTGTTCCCCCATCTGATACAGCCAGAATGGGGCTTGAAACATGGCATTTTGAACTAATTTAGTGTGTGATATACCATTGGAGACCTTACATTTGTAATTAACTAGTGCTTAAACTATAAATTATGGTTTTTCTTTCAGTAAAATATGGAGGAGTAAAATTTACTATGATCTAGTAACAAAGTAACATTTCCATCAGGTCACCTTCCATTCGCAAAGTGGGTGCACTCTGCGACTGTTATGTGACTTATAAATTACAGAGTGCAGCAATCAGTCGTCCTGTATTAGATTTTATTACCCAAATCCAGATTTCGGCTAGTGGATAGCCATTCGGAATGCAATATTTTCTATTCTCGATGCATGTAAATCCCTGTTAGGGCGTCAGTCACATTTCTTTGAATACTGCAACTCGTGCAGTGCAGTAGCTAAACAAAACTGTTTGTTTGCACAGGGAAGATGCAGCATCCAAATCCTAGTCGGCGTTTCAGCTGTGTACAACTGAGGATTGAATTATGTATTACAACAACTGAAGATAGGCGAAGCTCAAAGAGCATTTGCTTAAACAGAAATACGTGAGAAAGTTGCTGGTTGCTGGGTTTCTTAAAATAGTAAAATTCAGAGCCAATGGCGCTCAAAATCCAGTAAAACTGCTAAATTATTGTTTGCAAATTAATTATTTATTTTTCCGTCTAGTGAGCCCACAAATAAATTAGGTTTACTGACGCGTGAGCAGGTGACATACAGCTTTTCATGTGAGAAGTGTTGATTTGCCAAATTCAGTCCACACATTTGTAGCTATTGTCTCTCTGCATCTTTAATGGTAATGGGAAATGCCAGACAATCTGGAAACTGCAATAATTTGTTTTGGAATGCATATCTATCTGAATTATCATGCATATTTTTCATTTTATGTTTTAACTTCATATTATTCACTACCTTTTCACTGAAAGATCGGTACTACTGAAGAATCGCGGTGGATAAATGTTTCTGAGAAGAGTGGTGGGCAGGCCAATTTTAATTGTTAAAATGCATTGCAGCATGCCTGGTAAACCAATGAATTTGATAATTCGTTCAGGTAACTGTCAGCTTCATTTGGATTCATTTCATTGTCGACGGACTGATTTTTTGTCGTTTCCCTGGTAATTCATTGCTAATGTTGTAACTGATGAGTCTGTGGTTGCTATGAGTGAAGAGAAATTTTTTGTCAATATGATAAAATTCGTGGGTTTATGTACATTTTACATTTGCCCAATATCCAACAATTGGCGAAATGTTCAGCGAGGGCTTCATGTTGCAGTGTACACACACACTGATCTTCAAAGTAAACTTCCATACTTGTCGCAATAACATTGACGATTTGGGACGCGCGTTAATTTCAAATGGTTCAAATGGCTCTGAGCACTATGGGACTTAACATCTACGCCAGTTTACCCTGAATCTTAAAACCGATAAAGTTTCCGAGGTAAATAGTTTTCAATTTACTATTTTTATTCCCTTAGTGCACATAGAAATCAGAGAATGATTAAAAATTTCGACTCTGTCAGTTTCAAGGTATATAGAATCAAAATGTTAAATTCATTTACCAAATGACAGAAAACTTGGTCTATCCTCCTCCGCGCTTTTCTCGGAAAGTGCTAAGTGGCTGAATTTCATTCTAAGTTGTAGAAACTCTGCTGAAAACTACTGTTGTAATTGGGGATCATACCACTATTTGGGCATTACGAACAGTCAGTGCTAAACGGTGAAAACTGAGGTTCAAGAAATGTGTTTTTCGTGTTAATTTTTCCCATCCCTGCTGTAAAATGGTAGGGTTAATTAAAAAACATTCGTGGCCATGTACACAACAACTCACAAAAGATACAACACATACCAGACAAACAAAGATACATCCATTTCATTTTCATCTACATTTCCTGTAAAAAATAAAATAAAAAAAAAAGAAATACGAGCAACTCGGCAGTGTGAGCCCACTTCTGAATATGACGTGACACCCCTCTGACCTGGATGCATGCACTGATTTGGTTGTTTCCGCTCGTGAGGCATATTGGCCGACAGTGTAACTGGTCGTTGGTATGATGGATACTGAAACTGGAAGGGAGTTGCCTTTCGAGACGTTCCTACAGATGGTCTTTCGGGAGACAGACCTGGAGAGCTTGCTGGCCATAGCAGTGCAACGTTAGATAAATGGCTTCATGATACTGTCACATGAGAGGTAACACATGAGGACACAGGATGTGTCGTCAGAGTTCCCCAGTCACTGACAACAGTGATACGAAGTCAAAAGCGATGAACCTCCCCGTGATAACTCCACTGTGCCTCTTCAAAACATTGTGTGAATGGGGACTCGCCACATGTTGCCTCCATACTCACTGACAAATGGACACCTGGGATAGTGCAGCACTGTTATCGCTGAAGAAAATGTGCCGTCATTCATCAGCAATCTATGCTTTCCGGTCGTGGCACAATGTTTGTGTTGTGGTCTTAACGGCAGCCTGTGCATGGCACGGTAAATCCTTGGCATGACTACTCCTAGTCTCTCACAAACGGTGAGGGACGACACAGACAGTTGTGTGAGGTCTATTCCTTGTTCTCGAACGGCACGTGCGTATGTGAAGGGGTCAGATGTGCTTGTCCCACAACACGGCGATCCTCCCTGATGGTGCTCAGTTGTGATCGACCAGACCCTTAATGAGACCCACGCCAGTATGCCTGCCATCACGTTGCCATGCAATTCAACATCGGGCTACTTTCATGTCCGAATATCCCACGAAACAGGATGCCGCACGATTCCATTAGGCAGTGAAACTGGCACTTACAACGAGACCCTTTTCAGTTTCTGTCAAGTGCTTATAACGTTGAGTTACATGAGAACGCAATGTCTCTGTGACTTTTACAGTGACCACTTAATATCTGACTTTATATACCCTATGAGGCCAGGTAACGAGACTAAACACGAAGAAGACTAATGCAGAACTCTGGTCGCTCTAACGGTCACAGAGAAATGCAAATTATTTACGTATCTGCCGATGATGTGTAAGTGTATGAAGTAATGCTGTTATTTAGCCATGTGTCTGGGTGCTTCACTTCTTTTGTCAGACAGTGTTGTAGACTGAGTATCTTCGGCCACTTGCTCGATACGTGCACAATACCTAATCCGCTGTCAATGTTCTTGCTTGTGTCTCGCACTGCGAGCCTATTTATGCTGCACCGGAGACCATTGTTTGGCATGACATGACCTCAGCTGTACTGAACACTGTCACAGAGAATAGTAGACTCTGAATACTGTGTGTTATTGGGTGCAGTTTCCTTGAGATCGCGGAACGATTCATGTGCTTAATTTGTTGGACGTGCCAGTCATAAATATTGATGAAACTTTTGTAATTCGTAATTCAGTATAAATACAACGCTATTCCACAAGATATAACTCTGATATTGGGTTTATACAGCTGCCCTCACCGTTTTACGCAACTCGATATGGCCTTCATAACCCACGCACGAGCGTTTCGTGCAAACTATAAATCTTACAGAAAATGAGCAGGACTTTTTGTAGCAAATTTAATGTAGTGAAATTTTGTGCTGGGATACGTCTTCGCTCTTGGGCACGGCTTTAGAGTTATTCAAGGAAAACGTACAGAACTGACCTTCAAACCCACGTCCTTCCATCATTCATCACTCACTAGTCAGGATTTGTAGTATGTTGTTTATGGCACTCCCTCCTACCACTGTACAAATATTTCCGACTACATGAACTATTACCGAACCTCGACCTTTTTGTTCCTATTGATTGGGCTGTTACGGCACTGGCACAGTCGGATACTTGTTTCCCATTATTAATTTAATCGTACCCGTGACAGGAATGAACGAAAACGACTTTTATAAACATTACGCTAAAACCAATCACATTGAAAATACGATTGAAAATTAACCCTTAAAAGCACAGTAGTCTTCTAGCCAGAAGGCCTGACGATTGGAACGATGTAACTATTTACTTTATGCTGTTAAAGTTCACAAAATCATTAGTTAAAAATTACACAAACGTCCATTTTACAATTTTGTAAGTGCTGGATTAATCACGTGGCGTGATAAGGTGAGTGAATGAAAAGAAAATAATGTCGAATTTGGGAAGTAATTCGTACAGTCGCAAATATTTGTACAGTGGTTGGAAGGAGTGCCCTGAACAATATACTATAAATCCTGACGGATGGAGGTTGAGAGTGGGAGGGCGGGTGCCTCTGAATGTAACCTTTGTACGTTTTCCTTGAACAAATCGAAAATTAAGGCCTCTAGCGGAAACTTGTTCCCATACAGAATACCACTACTCTATATTTCCTACAAAAAGTTCATGTTGTTTTTTCTTTATAGCTGACAGTTTGTGCATAGCGAGAGGTAGAATATAAAAATCTCGCACATAGTTTATGTAAACCAGCTCCAACATTTCCAGTTGCATAAAACGATAGCGGAAGGGGCAACTGATACGTCAAAGATAGGTGTTGTACATGACAAAAGGAATCATTTGCGCGAATAGCTGATAGCGGTAGTACCCACTTCACAAATATCTGCGGCGATTGTCATTTTAGTAATCTATTCTGCCCGAGTATCTGGGGGCAGAGTAGAAGAGTAGACGGCAACGACTGAAGAGAGAGAGCTTGGATTAATCTTGTTAACTTATGGTCAAAGTGGCGGTAGCAATTACTTTGTTTTTCTTCAATGAGTCGGGTTAGTAGGACTATTTGGCAGAATGCGGGCACTAGTGCGTAGCGACGTACTATCTGTATTTGTTTATGGTAAGTAAACCATATTCTTTGCATAAATTTAAAAAGGGAAAAGTTCCGACTAATTTATTTGTCTCCACAAGAAAAAAGTTATAAACACAAAATCTTTTGGAAATAAATCTCCAATTACAGATATGAAGAGTAAAGGGAAAGAGAATAGCATGATATTTCACTAAGAACATGTTGTACTATCCCGTTTTAAATCCGTGGATGGCTAACCGAGGAATAGGCCAACAGCATTACAACAACACAATGGTGTGTGTGTTGTACGACGTCATTTTATTCCCAGGTAATTTTCCTGGAATAGCGTTCCTGTCCAGTTAAGCTTGCAACTGCGGTATTGCACAATGGGTATTTTCGCGTACGTCGTTTCACGCTTATTTAGACGTCCTCTGCAGATATACCATGTTAGCCACCAGCGTTTCAGATCGCTAAACTATTCGCTTGAGGATACTTTGAGGTAAATGGTTTCAGGAACGTAGTATAAAACGCGGAAACTCCTGCGGTCTCATGCAAAGAAAAGATTACGATAAAATATTGAACTTATCTTGTAACATACTTGTGTGTATGAAACAATGCTCTTTCTTGAAATTAAAGGATCGGGTTTTCGTTGTTTGACCAGCAAGAGATCTTTCTATGTTTCCGAATAAGGAAAGGAGAGAAATATGCAAACTTTCACAAACAACTTCACATAGATCAACACAGCAGCTACAACAGACGTAAGATTATTTTAACGACGGAAACACGTAAATAGTATACTCAGAAAAGGTAGCAGAGGCTGCAGACAGGCGGTGGTCCATACCTGGAATGTAAGATGAAAGTTATGTACAATAAAACACACGATGTAATAAAGTTATTAACAGAAGGACACCCCAGTCAGTTCGATTCAGTCGCAACAATTTTAGCCAATAAGGTATCCATCAAATGTAGCTATATGTTTGACAGTTGACTGTAAGTACCGTAAGCACCAAACGTAACAGCAGCTGTGAAATGCTGTCAGCTTTGTAAAACAGTTGGTGTTTCCAGGTTCTGCACCGAACTGTGACAATACACACGTCTTGGAGATTAATTTGCTTGGCAGTTCTGTATGGTATGTGTTACTCACTGACTAACTTGCTGCAGTCTTTCTGTCTTACAATGATTAATTCATTACAGCAGCTTCGGTTGTTCTACTGAATTACTGAACACTATTTGCTCATCCTTATTTACAGTTCTTGGGCACATACAAATCCGGTTTATATGAGGTGATGTGTATTAATAATGTAGCGGCACCACCGTTTAGGATAGCGAAAGTTAGTTTTGCGCGATATTCGGAGCACGAGTTAGAGCCAGGTGCGTGTCGGATAGTAGTAAGTTACGCTGACCAGCGGTCGTGAAGTCGAATGGAGGCCACAGTGCCGTCGAACCTCTGAAAATAGTAAATACAGCGGTTCGTATGGCGCAAGCTATAGGCAAAAGGGGCCCTCAGGCGCAACCGGGGGGTTGTGCATACGTGATGTGAAGCGACGCGTTAGCAAAATAGCGCGTGCAGCCGAGTGTAAATAGTTGTTGTTTTCTAATGAGAGTCATTCAAGTGAGGCAGCTCTTCTGGACGGTGGCGCATGTCACAGCGCTGGGCTACACGCAGCAACAGATGGGGCGCCAACGTTCCAGGCCACTGCACGTGGTTGGATCGAGCCTCTGAGACGAACGCGGGGTCTGCAGTCAGCCAAGACGGGCCAGTCTTCGGCTCGCTACCGCGGGCAGTCGTCTCGGCTCCCGACACTCGCGGAGACCTCCGTGGCGAGGGCCCTGATTCTGACGCCAGATCATGGGCAGTCGTTGCCACCGCATTCCCATCTATGCCAGCTGAGAACACTGAAACGTCCCCTTAGAACAATTATACAAGACTGTGCTTAAACTGACACACAATATTTTTTAGCGCAACGCAATCTGACTTTCAGAAATCCCTACAAAGGAATGGCCCTGACTAATATTAACCTGTACCTTTCACAAATCATTTACCTCACCAAAAATCTTCGTTACTCGAACTACTGCAATACAGCGAGCACCACTACTGCCAGCTAAATAAAAGATTCAAACTACGGAAGTCACTAACTACTGATAGGGATAGTTAGCAAATGAAAGATTTTAATAGAGAACAAACAATGTATTTACCTTAATAATCATAATACACTCCTGGAAATTGAAATAAGAACACCGTGAATTCATTGTCCCAGGAAGGGGAAACTTTATTGACACATTCCTGGGGTCAGATACATCACATGATCACACTGACAGAACCACAGGCACATAGACACAGGCAACAGAGCATGCACAATGTCGGCACTAGTACAGTGTATATCCACTTTTCGCAGCAATGCAGGCTGCTATTCTCCCATGGAGACGATCGTAAAGATGCTGGATGTAGTCCTGTGGAACGGCTTGCCATGCCATTTCCACCTGGCGCCTCAGTTGGACCAGCGTTCGTGCTGGACGTGCAGACCGCGTGAGACGACGCTTCATCCAGTCCCAAACATGCTCAATGGGGGACAGATCCGGAGATCTTGCTGGCCAGGGTAGTTGACTTACACCTTCTAGAGCACGTTGGGTGGCACGGGATACATGCGGACGTGCATTGTCCTGTTGGAACAGAAAGTTCCCTTGCCGGTCTAGGAATGGTAGAATGATGGGTTCGATGACGGTTTGGATGTACCGTGCACTATTCAGTGTCCCCTCGACGATCACCAGTGGTGTACGGCCAGTGTAGGAGATCGCTCCCCACACCATGATGCCGGGTGTTGGCCCTGTGTGCCTCGGTCGTATGCAGTCCTGATTGTGGCGCTCACCTGCACGTCGCCAAACACGCATACGACCATCATTGGCACCAAGGCAGAAGCGACTCTCATCGCTGAAGACGACACGTCTCCATTCGTCCCTCCATTCACGCCTGTCGCGACACCACTGGAGGCGGGCTGCACGATGTTGGGGCGTGAGCGGAAGACGGCCTAACGGTGTGCGGGACCGTAGCCCAGCTTCATGGAGACGGTTGCGAATGGTCCTCGCCGATACCCCAGGAGCAACAGTGTCCCTAATTTGCTGGGAAGTGGCGGAGCGGTCCCCTACGGCACTGCGTAGGATCCTACGGTCTTGGCGTGCATCCGTGCGTCGCTGCGGTCCGGTCCCAGGTCGACGGGCACGTGCACCTTCCGCCGACCACTGGCGACAACATCGATGTACTGTGGAGACCTCACGCCCCACGTGTTGAGCAATTCGGCGATACGTCCACCCGGCCTCCCGCATGCCCACTATACGCCCTGGCTCAAAGTCCGTCAACTGCACATACGGTTCACGTCCACGCTGTCGCGGCATGCTACCAGTGTTAAAGACTGCGATGGAGCTCCGTATGCCACGGCAAACTGGCTGACACTGACGGCGGCGGTGCACAAATGCTGCGCAGCTAGCGCCATTCGACGGCCAACACCGCGGTTCCTGGTGTGTCCGCTGTGCCGTGCGTGTGATCATTGCTTGTACAGCCCTCTCGCAGTGTCCGGAGCAAGTATGGTGGGTCTGACACACCGGTGTCAATGTGTTCTTTTTTCCATTTCCAGGAGTGTATATATCCCAGTCTTACAAATTTCAAGTCTTCGCCATTTCTCTCGTCACATCCACCACTGCTGGCGGCTCACCTCCAACTGCGCAACGCTACGCGCTGTTCACAGCCAGCTGCCTAACACTACAATGGCGAGTATTACAACAATGCAAAGCAGCACAGACTGCACACAGCACAGCCAGTGATTTTCATACAGAGGTGGCGTTACCAATAAAAAAACCTAAACAGCCTACTTACAACACCTCTTAGCATAACAGTGCGGAGACAATGAGGACTGTGAACAAGGCTGGCATGACACAGCGTTGTGTTGAACAGGTTACTGGAGTTCTACCTCAGCACTGAGGGGCCTGTGACTGAGGTGAACGGAGCTCTGAAGAGGAAAGGAATAAATAATTTTGGAAAGTTCTCGACGAATTTTAATACGGCACCTTCTGGCACATCACCCATCCACTACATTTGATGTCAATACGCCACATTTGGGGTCTGATATCACAACAATAATTATATTGGGGGCGTATATGCAGAGAAAGATGCCAATAGAGTGAGCAATCATAATCCTTTTATACTGATGGGTGCAATGTACTTATGGCACATATCCAAAATTGTGACTGTTGTTATTGTAACTCACCTATATGTTTGAGAAAAATGCTTATTTTGCGAGCTTCATAGTTGAGTTTGGCTTGTGGAATCATCTCTAGCACCTGTTTATGGTTGGGGAGAAATGGAGAAGTGACTGGAGACATGATATATTCACTGTGTTCTTCCTTCTCTCCTACGCTCATCTCAGTTTAGAACTGTCATTTTTGTTTTCAGAATATAACTGAATATTCTCAAGTGTGAAAGAATTAGAATAAATGCAGACAGTGCTGCTTCAAAAGTACATACTTGACAAGAACTGGAAAAGGGGGCTAGAACTGTACTGGTTAAAAAAGAGCACATAGCTCAAAATTAGGATTACAAAAGAATAACATACAAATGATTTGATTTATTAATTTTATACACATTCAGTTACAACAGAGGACTGAAATAATTACCAAAACTGTCTCTTGTGTATATTGTCCATTTAATAAACTTCCCTTTAATGATCGTGCTGGCTGTTCCTTTTCATTACCTATGAAGTCTCGAACTGACTGAAGGAAATCACCAGTGATCAAGCATCTGACTGTCAAAAGGAGCTGGTTCACTGGTTCAGCAGAGTCATTTCTGAAAGAAAGAAAACAATTACGAGAGACAATTTGTGTGACAATTCAAGAGAAATTTAAAAACACAATATTACAGCCACTCCTCCCACTTGTTGTGATTATGTAGATTCAATAACTAAAGCTTCCTGTTAACTGAATGACAATTACCAGTGCTCTTACAACACACAGATAACTATGGATTAATGATAAATATGGATGTTCTTATGTGGATTATATTGATAACTGAGAAACGCAACAGCTATGTTATCTAACTGAGAAAGTCTGATCTTTTCTTTTATTTAAAAAAAAATTAAATTATTGGCTATGTTGTTAATGGTACTATGCTTGAGTAAGCAGAAACAGTTTACATGTTTATAGAAGTAATGCTAGGTGGAAGATAATTTCGTTAGTTGGAAACATTAATGGGCCTGTGGTGCTAATACTTTCACTACAAGATGGAAGTTGTTGTTGCAGTCGGAGATAAGAATGAACAAAATTGATCTGATGTGGCTGAACTCACGACATTAGTGTTCAATGAAACTCTTGGATAAATGAAAAATCATGATATTGTTCTCTAATTCTTAAGAAGGTGTTAAAGCTAATAGCGTCCAAAGCTGGTGTTGTTTTTTTGACTTGATTAGATCTATTCTATCACTGATAACAAAAAGAAAGAAGTTCTTTCTAATACTGCAGCAATTTTAATACAGTCCACATAAATATCACTATTTTGGCATGAATTGTCATTTTATGCACGTAGATTATCTAAAACACACGATGGTATTTCACTCATGAAGTATTGATATCAAATCCAAATTAACATAAATAAAGAGTATACATTATGAAACACAGAAACAGTCAAATCTGTTAGTCATATGCTAGAGTTTCTCACTTACGAGGTCTCAAAGTTCGGGTTCTTTCGACAGAGGAAATGTAGGTATAAATTCGGATTCATCGTATTCTTCAAAAGAACTGGGGTGGCGTCCTTCTTTCTCCTCCTTTTTCATTCTTACAAACAATTCTGCCAAATTCTCGTCATCTCTGTCTGATTCTATAACTACTTCTGCCATCGTCAAAACTTAGTCTTCAGATAAACACGTTAACGCAGCCCGAAATTGCCGGTTAAGCTACATCGAGTTCAGACATCGGTTAGGCGTTATTTCGGGTTGGTACAACGCGTTTCCAGCGCTATTGCGGGAATAGAGTTTAACCGGTAGTTGACCGGAGTATGTGCAACAGGCCCGAAAACCAAAGTCAGGTTTCGAAATAAAACATTCAGAGACATTATTTGGGGTTGATATCCAAAAAGCATTAACAATTAAATATATTAAAGGGAATCAAAGAAAAGAATAGCAGCTATAGGTTTGGAAAAAAACTTTGATCAGTGTAAAGAAGGATTAAGAAAAAATAGAAAAATAGTTTTGTATCTTCTGGATTTCAGTAACAGATTGTTGAAAAGAAAAGATGTACTTCCTTCCGATTATAAATTACGAAAAGTGTTAGCGCTATATTGCTAAATGAATGATAGTTTGGTCTTTTTTAATTAATTTTATTGCCTTTTGTAGCAAACAACACAGCCATTCAAATTTCTTAGGTTAATGAGTGTTATTAAAGGTATAAATCTAATTCATGCATATATAAAATAAGAACTTCAGTATTTTATTTCAGAACTTTATCTCCGATTCTTGTAGGTAATGGACTATTAAAAACTTGGTTCTCACTCATTAATGTTTTAACACTTGCTGGGAACGGAATCTTCACTTTTACGATATGTTCCCATAGTTTATTCTGATGTGGAGCCTATTTGGAATGTCCGAAAACAATATGGTCAAGATTTACGAAGTCTTCTGCATGTTCACTGGATGTGGGAGAGTCTACCACTCCAGTACTTCAGAGGTGTGCAGGGAAACATTAATATTCAAATATCATTCTAATAATTGATGTTCCCTGTCGTACCGGCAGATTTTTCTAACTGAACCACGGTTTTGTTGGCATACTAGACTGGCCTGAATTGAACAAATTGCCCTTTTTCTGCTGTGGTATTTGCCACTGCTTTTGCCTACTGATTGTACGCATCTTTTTGAAAATGTTCGGAATATGGAAGCTGTGTATATATCGGGTCATCTTCTCTGATACTTGCTTACTTTGAACAAAGAACGACATATTGTCTGCGAATTCCGGGCATTAATAAAAAGTAAATAGTAATTCAACATGCATATCTTAGCTTTGTTTGACGATCATGTAAAATTTGATTGTTAACCCGCACGAATTGGTAACTGATATTAGATTAGTGAATAAGTTCGTAGCGATTTTGTTTTCATGTCCATATTCCGGTTCCTTCACGTATGTACATCTATAGTGATTTCTTATTTGTAGTTCACTGTTGATGTAATAGTTTACACACCGTCATTTTGCGAATTGGATACAGTGAGTGAAACTGTGTACGCAAAAAATGGAGTGCCAAGTGAAGAAATGTGAGCCTAATTGATGGGTGACAGCAGCGGAGGCAGGGACTAACATTAGCGCCTTGTATGGCGATAACGGCATTGGACGGGGCATGGGAAGGACAGGGTTTTCTCGTTTTAAGGAGGATCGTTTTGAGGTTACTAGCTTTCCACATTTAGGAGGACTTGCAGGGTTGATGAAGATCGTTTAAACGCATTAATCCACAATGATACACATCAGTGTTTTCGGGAACTGAGAAATGAGATGAACTGCGATCATTCCACCATCCAGTACAACATTCGAATACAAGGGAGAAAGTTCAAAAATCGGGTGTGTGGATACCACTAGCTCTAAGTCAAAATCACAAAAATCAGCTGATGGCCATGCGTGCATCTTTGATTGTTAGTCATCAACTGGCTCGTGAACAACTCCGACACTTCTTATCCCATATCGTTACTGGTGGTGAGCAGTGGTATCTTTACGTTAACATAAGGAAAAGAAAGTAATAGCTGAGCCAAACAAACCAGCAACTCCCCATACAAGGACCTCAGCGCTTCCTCAAAGGATCTGGTGCTACAGCGACCGTGTGGTGTCCTAAGAATTGCTTGCTTTAGTTATAAACATCACTGCTGACGTCTTGCAGGCGCAGCCCAAGAACAAATACCGGGAAGTGATGCTAGTCCACGAATACGCCCTCCCTCAAGGAAAGAAAAAAACGCTATGCAGAAGTTGGTTTGGCAAGTCACTACGCACCCAGCTTGTTCACCTGGTTCTACACTCTCAGATTTTCACCTTTTCCGGCCTCTATCGAACAACCTTCAAGCAGCTTCCTTTCCAGATGGAAACGCACTCCGAACATGACTTGACGAATTCTTCGCATCAAAACTAAGAGATTTCTACTTTCGCTGAATAAAAAAGTTACCACAGCGTTGGCCGAATGTTGTAAAACTGAAGGAGAATATATTATTGATGACTGAAGTCTCTGTTATTTGTATGTGTTGTATTTATTAAACTTCTGGAGAAACGCTATGAACTTATGTACCAACCCAATACTAACGTATCGTTTATACGTGGCTAATGGATATATTGTAGTCAGGGTCCTACGCTAGGCTCTTCTCCGATCCATTTGTTTGTTTTTCTACATCTTCCACTAATTCCCCTGAATGGTCTGTCTGGAAGCGCGAGACCGCTACGGTCGCAGGTTAGAATCCTGCCTCGGGCATGGATGTGTGTGATGTCCATAGGTTACTTAGGTTTAAGTAGTTAAAGTTCTAGGGAACTGATGACCTCAGATTTTAAGTCCCATAGTGCTCAGAGCAATTTGAACCATTTTTGAATGGTCTGTCGTGTCCACGCAGGAAACAAGGTGGACTTGAAAACATGAGCCGTTAGGTTGAAGGTCTTAAGACGAATGCTAATGCGAGGGAGCTGAGCCTAGTTAGCACAGGAATTAAGATAGTACAACACCTACAAATTGGGTTGCGACCATTTTCTGAGCAGGTGCTGCGTACGCAAAAAATACACGTATTCTTCTACAGCTTAAGGTTGGTGAGACGGATTGTAGCCGTGATCTTTCCTGAGAGGTATAATCCTCATAGAGAAGCATCAATGCCTGCCAAGTATTGTCCCTTAAAAAGAAAGACTTTAATTCAATGACAATTGTGTTTTCAACAGCAGATTTTATTGTACATATACTCACAACCTCAACGATAGTAATCATAGTGCTTAATTAACTAAAGAATTGTTAAAATTAATCGGTCAATTTAAGCATTGAAGCCAATTTTTCATAGCCACCGATGAACTGCAAAAATAAGAAACTACATATTACCCATGGATGATTAGTTTTCATGCTCCTCAGTGAGTCAATTTAGAAAGGCAACAAGATGGTGAAAATCAGTAGAAACTCAGAGCCGTTACATTCAAACTTCGGGCAAACAAACGCCGTTTCGTAGGAACAGTAGTACCTCGTGCGTCCATTGACCTGGTGTTAGATAGGGTTGTCCAAATTAAGTGCCAGGAGAACGAGCTGCCCCTCCGACCGGTACTGCGTGAAAAGGCAGCATTCACTGCCACCCCCCGGTAAAGCTGACTGTAGCAACCTATTTTTCCCAGAGGAGGTACACAACGGTGCTTCGTACGATCTTAAAAGAAAAACCTGGAGACATGCTCTGGGAGCCCTATTCCATTGCGCACCAGAGTCTGCCCCTTCCGTTGCAGTTCTTAGTCAGTATCGCGTCGTTACTGGTAGAAATGCAAAAAATGGTTCAAATGGCTCTGAGCACTATAGGACTTAACATCTGAGGTGATCATTCCCCTAGAGCTATTTAAACCTAACTAACCTAAGGACATCACCCACATCCGTGCCCGAGGCAGGATTCTAATCTGCGACTGTAGCGGTCGCGCAGTTCCAGACTGAAGCACCTAGAACCGCTTGGCCATCTCGGCCGGCTGTAGCAATACAGAAGTTTCAATCATCATATTGTGAGTGTGTTGGCTTCCATCTTCTGGAAGTGGCCCAGTGCCGAGTCAGTTGCGGTTAGTACGCTTCACGTGACTACTTCGATCGTTTTACTGTCTGATCACGTCGTATGCACCGCGAGCAGCCAGCACAGTGGCTTCATCAATGCTGACACTGTGAGCTTCGTGGCGCTGCACTTGTCTTTGCATTCATATCCACAACTTCTCACCATTAACCAGTTTCTTTCATGATATTCATCTCCGAGCATCTGAATTCTCCAATATGACTGTCTAGGAAGTGGACGAGTTACTGTTTCTTGCGGTTCTTCTGAGTATTTTTCTTATCCTACAGAAAGGCTGCCTGCCAAGGATTCCAAAACTGTGACTCTAAACGTGGAATTCCACGACCGTTGTCACTGTCCTTAAAATTCTTTAGGGGCCGCATCGTAAATATGTACGGTCTTCCTCCGGGTGTTCTGGTTACTCAAAACACCCTGAGGAAGGCCCTTTCCTAGGTGAAGCCGGCGTATGCTTAGAACTGGTTACCTTATCCTCCTGGCCGCAACCTCTGAAACGTAGTTTTAGAAGCGTAAGTGTAAAAACCTTAGTTTGTTTATCACACGTAGTTAAGCTTTTATTATTGTTGAAGGATATGATCCTACGATGCAAACTTCAGTAGGGATCTCAATTGATTATCAATAGTACGAGGTGCATTTAAGTTCTAAGGCCTCCGATTTTTTTTCTAATTAACTACGCACCCGAAATCGATGAAACTGGCGTTACTTCTCGACGTAATCGCCCTGCAGACGTATACATTTTTCACAACGCTGACGCCATGATTCCATGGCAGCGGCGAAGGCTTCTTTAGGAGTCTGTTTTGACCACTGGAAAATCACTGAGGCAATAGCAGCACGGCTGGTGAATATGCGGCCACGGAGAGTGTCTTTCGTTGTTGGAAAAAGCCAAAAGGCACTAGGAGCGAGGTCAGGTGAGTAGGGAGCATGAGGAATCACTTCAAAGTTGTTATCACGAAGAAACTGTTGTGTAACGTTAGCTCGATGCGCGGGTGCGTTGTCTTGGTGAAACAGCACACGCGCAGCCCTTCCAGGACGTTTTTGTTGCAGTGCAGGAAGGAATTTGTTCTTCAAAACATTTTCGTAGGATGCACCTGTTACCGTAGTGCCCTTTGGAACGCAATGGGTAAGGGTTACGCCCTCGCTTTCCCAGAACATGGGCACCATCATTTTTTCAGCACTGGTGGTTACCAGAAATTTTGTTGGTGGCGGTGAATCTGTGTGCTTCCATTGAGCTGACTGCCGCTTTGTTTCTGGATTGAAAAATGGCATCCACGTCTCATCCATTGTCACAACCGACGAAAAGAAAGTCCCATTCATGCTGTTGTTGTGCGTCAACATTGCTTGGCAACATGCCACACGGGCAGCCATGTGGTCGTCCGTCAGCATTCGTGGCACCCACCTGGATGACACTTTCCGCATTTTCAGATCGTCATGCAGGATTGTGTGCACAGAACCCACAGAAACAATACGCATGTTTCTATCTCTATCCAGTCTGGAGAAAAAAAAATCGGAGGCCTTAGAACTTGCCGGCCGCAGTGGCCGTGGGGTTCTGGCGCTGCAGTCCGGAACCGCGGGACTGCTACGGTCGCAGGTTCGAATCCTGCCTCGGGCATGGGTGTGTGTGATGTCCTTAGGTTGGTTAGGTTTAAGTAGTTCTAAGTTCTAGGGGACTTACGACCTAAGATGTTGAGTCCCATAGTGCTCAGAGCCATTTTTTGAACCATTTGAACCTTAGAACTTGAATGTACCTCGTAATAGGTTCATCCCTTGGGTGTTGTGTTTGGATATCGGCGCTAGAAGAATTTCAGGCACATTTTTAATTCCAACTGGCAACGTCTTTGCCGCAATGGATACATCGGTTCCCGTCAGATCACCGAAGTTAAGCGCTGTTGGGCGTGGCCGGCATTTGGATGGGTGGCCGTCCGGGCCGCCATGCGCTGTTGCCATTTTTAGGGTGCACTCAGCCTTGTGATGCCAACTGATGAGCTGCTCGACCGACTAGTAGAAGCTCCGGCCACAGAAAACCATAACAACGACCGGGAGCGCTGTGCTGACCACATGCCTCTCGTATCCTCAGTTAAAGATGGCACGGCGGTCGGATAGTCCCGATGGGTCACTTGTGGCCTGAAGACGGAGTGCTTTAATTCCAACCATATTGCTGTTACAGCCATGTGGCGGTGCCTCTTGCTTTCGCTGAGACAACTCAGCCATCACGATAGCAAGAATCCGATGAGTCCGTAGTCGATAGCAGTGCAGTTACCATCCACTAACAGCGAGATTAGTGGCATAAGGCCGAGGGCTATAGTTTAGCAATTGGGTCGGAAGCAACAGTCTGAAATTGCTGAATTTGTGAGTTACCAAACCGACCAATGTACAGGGTGGCATGAAACAGTCTGAAAAATTTGTAAGAGTATTGCGAGGTATATTCTGCTGAAAAACAGTTGTTAAGAAAGAACTCGATATACTGCGCCGTTTCCAGGTCAGTAATCACTGAAGTTAGCCTATCAGGCAATTCCGCGTGTAAATTCGTAAATTCAACTGGGCCGCCCGCCAGATAAAATTTGTGTCAGTTTTTTCCATAGCGTAGACACAGCTCAGCTTTCGGTCCGGGTTCGATTCTTACTATGGTCCCAAGTCCTTCTGTGCATCTCTTGGTTTAGTTTTAAGAAACCGAACGAAGAACACGAATGGTGACACACTCTAGCGACCGTCTTCATCAATTTTTTCGCGTAACGGCCTGACTGACTAACTTTAGTGGTAATTAAATCGGAAATGACGCGACGTATCGAATTTTTTTCTTAAAAAATATTTTTCAGCACAGCCTACCCTCATACACACTTACAAGCTTTCCAGACTGTTTCATACCAGCCAGTATGGTCAAGGAGTGGGCTTTACTTAGCGACGTTGCCATTTGGTCACGGATGGCAAGGTTCATTGCTGTGGCCTTTTTGGTGAGTGAGTAGATGTTTAAGCAATATAATACAACCTTGCTCTTGGTTTTCCTCCAGGCAGCTCTTGCTCTTTTGGCATCTTACAGATTACTCACCCCTGGAAATTGTACTGTATTCCCGCCCAGTAAGGAGTGGCCCATACCACGCCAGATATAGTTCGAGATATCGTCAGGGAGGTGAAATAAGAAAAACAAATAATTATTTCTATTAATACAGTTTGTAAGACCTTACGTGTATAGGATTATTTAATGGGCATTACTACTAGAATCTCAGCCTCAAAGCTCTTCGTCATTGGAGTTCTTTTTCTTTCTTACGTTTTGATTATTTGGTTATAGCAACTGCATAAAAGCTCTCGTGTTAAAATATAAAAATTATTGCTCTGCAAACGACTGATTGGACGTAATTGATTAAAATTAAGTCGCCAGCCACGGCTAATGCTAGAGGCCACAGCTGACTAAAGCTGACTGGACATTATGACATTGGAACAACTTCATGATGTAACAGGAACTGCCGCTACAAAACCATGCAGTTACCAAATCGCCAGATACAGACAAGGAACCAGAATTAAAATGTCACTAATTCAGCAAGAAGGACTGGTAACGTATCATCAAAGCCATGGACTTGTTGTGGCTTACGTAACAAAGTGACGCTGTAGCAAAACAACGATGATCCAAGACGACATAAATAGTCACTACTTTTAGTGAAAGGTATCGCTGTTTGCCAGCCGCCAGTCCTGAGGTGAGGAACTACGTCACTTCACGCGTCTCTATGTCTACGAGTGTACATGGCCCAACCGATCACTCACTCCGAACTCTGCAGCTGCCAGCTGCGACGCAGCTGCCAAATCCGATGACGTGGACTACAGCCAGGCGGTTTGAATGTTTATCTATCAATCGGCGAATGATGTCTGAAGTGGCCACTGCAGCAAGTAGATGTGTGCTAATACCAGTACTGCTGGCACAAACTAGGTACATTATTTCTACACGTAGGTAAGTGGCCTCATGATGGTGTAATGAACCGCCGACACTGTTTGCCTAATAAAATAAGGTCGAAAATTGACGGCTGAAAGGTGTTTAATTTGACATCATCCTGACCGTACACCTGAGATTCAGCGCAGATCGTTGGCTCGTGGCGCTGACGATTCTACGATACTGGGAAGTCGTACCGGGAGAAATCTGGCAAGGAACTAATAATCTTTGATAAATAACCTCTCCAAGTAACTTGTGGGATGCCACTCGTTTCTTGCCGGATGCTAATCCAGGTGTCCGCTAGACTTCACTGTACACATATGTGGACAAAACACAGAAATACAACGCATAGATTAAACATCAAATTACGAGGTGCATTCAAGTTCTAACGCCTCTGAGTTTTTTTCTCCGGACTGGAAAGAGATAGAAACATGCGCATTGTTTCAAAATGAGGCCGCGTTCATTGTCAATACGTCCCAGAGATGGCAGCACCGTACGGCAGATGGAATTTTACCGCCAGCGGCGAGAATGAGAACTGTTTTAAATACTTAAATTTGCGACGTTTTACTTACTTGAACAGCGTGCAATCATTCGTTATCTGAATTTGCGTCGTGTGAAACCAACTGAAATTCATCGACAGTTGAAGGAGACATGTGGTGATGGAACTATGGATGTGTCGTAAGTGCGTTCGTAGGTGCGACAGTTTAATGAAGGCAGAACATCGTGTGACAACAAACCGAAACAACCTCGGGCTCGCACAAGCGGTCTGACGACATCATAGAGAAAGTGGAGAGAATTGTTTTGGGGGATCGCCAAATGACTGTTGAACAGATCGCCTCCAGAGTTGGCATTTCTGTGGGTTCTGTGCACACAATCCTGCATGACGACCTGAAAATGCGAAAAGTGTCATCCAGGTGGGTGCCACGAATGCTGACGGACGACCACATGGCTGCCCGTGTGGCATGTTGCCAAGCAATGTTGACGCACAACAACAGCATGAATGGGACTTTCTTTTCGTCGGTTGTGACAATGGATGAGACGTGGATGCCATTTTTCAATCCAGAAACAAAGCGGCAGTCAGCTCAATGGAAGCACACAGATTCACCGCCACCAACAAAATTTCGGGTAACCGCCAGTGCTGAAAAAATGATGGTGTCCATGTTCTGGGACAGCGAGGGCGTAATCCTTACCCATTGCGTTCCAAAGGGCACTACGGTAACAGGTGCATCCTACGAAAATGTTTTGAAGAACAAATTCCCTTCTGCACTGCAACAAAAACATCCGGGAATAGCTGTGCGTGTGCTGTTGCACCAAGACAATGCACCCGCACATCGAGCTAACGTTACGCAGCAGTTTCTTCGTGATAACAACTTTGAAGTGATTCCTCATGCTCCCTACTCACCTGACCTGGCTCCTAGTGCCTTTTGGCTTTTTCCAACAACGAAAGACACTCTCCGTGGCCGCATATTCACCAGCCGTGCTGCTATTGCCTCAGCGATTTTCCAGTGGTCAAAGCAGACTCCTAAAGAAGCCTTCGCCGCTGCCATGGAATCATGGCGTCAGCGTTGTGAAAAATGTATACGTCTGCAGGGCGATTACGTCGAGAAGTAACGCCAGTTTCATCGATTTCGGGTGAGTAGTTAATTAGAAAAAAAATCGGAGGCCTTAGAACTTGAATGCACCTCGTACAACCACGTAGTCAGTAATACACGCTCGCGACTTGTACTCCCGACGTTATCGCGATTCAAGTGAGTTTTATTGCAGCTCCTTTAAGTATTTGACTGTAGTTTAATAACTTTTCTAACATCAGTGACGACCGCGTTCGACACACGAGCATTCGAGTCGGACGCCCACACTCGACTGTCCTCATCAAGCATCTGAGCTCTTGGAGATCTCCGATGCCAGAAATGCTCTCGACCAACTCTGTGCCAAGGTCTGTTTCGTTTCCTTATATGCTATGAATACTCTCAGCCAATAGGAAACTAATACGTATTTCCAGGTCCCTAGTTGCTAAGTGGCCAGTACCACGTCATTGAAAATTATATCAGCCACTCCATCTCTGCTTAAAGTTGAGTACTTTTACCTAACCTTACGAAATCTGGTGAATTAAATATGGAATACTGGATTTTGAATCATATATACCTGTATACATGCACAATCCTCCCTTTTGATTGTTATCAAATTTGTGCATTCCGAAAGCAACCCCAAATTCTGTGAAAGATATTTTCCAAGAAGTTAATTGCTTCCACTTAATGATTAAGATCTATTGCCATTTTTGTCTTGTGATTTTTGTGCTATTACTTGTTTCATAGATATATATGTTATTATTCAATTAAATATTCTATTTAATTACTGCACATGCAACATTATTCATAGTAACTACGTCTTCATTTATCGGCGTATTGTCGTCCCTATTCCTAGTCCACTAATGTAATTCTCAGCACGTCGTCCGCTGTATATTTACCACTTTACTATTTGGTACTCTGCCGTTCATAACTCACTCTTTAAACACGCACTTAACAAACTTAACTCGCCGTATTCACATTGTCTGCTAGCACTTTGCATAATACGTATCAGTTATTGGTATTACTATACACTGCACATTGTCTACTCTTAGCACTACAATACACTGTTTACAATATTAATTAACTGGCAGTCTTTGCCGTGCGGGATTAGCCGAGTGGTCTAGGGCGCTGCAGTCATGGACTGTGTGGCTGGTTCAGGCGGAGGTTCGAGTCCTCCCACGAGCATGGGTGTGTGTGTTTCTCTTTAGCATAATTTAGGTTATGTAGTGTGTATGCTTACGGTTTGATGACCTTAGCAGTTAAGTCCCGTAACATTTGACATACATTTCATTTCATTTGCAGTCTTTCTCTGTAGGTTAAACTGTAAAGTTGTAGCGTGGCGTTGTTGCTGAACGACACATCAGCTGTTCAATGCTGGCTACTGGTTTCTGGCTTTCGTGTAGAAGACTAGTTGAGCTGTTTTGTAGCGTAGCCCAACGTAGTGCAGCTTGACCATCCAGATTCCATCCAATCAATCGTCATCAATCAATTCGGTGATCGAGGACCCTGTAGATCATGCGCCGACCTCACAATGCTCCTCCATAGACGGCGATCTTGTGCACTTTGGATCCAGTTGCCACGGACTCCTTGTCGGCAGAGGTCTTTCTGTGGCTCATCCTCCCATCGCTTCCTGGGTCTTCCGATTGGACGGGTACCATCAGGTCTTCCCATGAGTTCGGCTTTTGCCCGAGAGGTGTCTGGTCTCCTAGCAATGCGGCCTGGCAAGCTTATGCTCGGCGCTTTCAGTTTTTTAAGGATGTTCGGTTGCTTCGTCAGCTCTCACATTTCTTGGTTTTTCTACTTATCCACGAACTCCCTTCCTGGACAGGTCCAAAGATGCTTCTCATAATTTTTTTTTAGAAGACCAACAAATTTTCTTCATTCTTCTTTGTTGTGCTTAGGGTTTCTGTCCCATACAAGAATACTGGCACTATCATGGCATTGTATGCTTTAAGTCTGGTCTTAATTGACAGAGTCTTAGATGACATTATCTGCTTTAGACAGATTCCATCCAATGAGTGATTAATGATTACTTGAAACATAGAGAAATTGGTACTTATTAATACTATGTAATCATATAACAATTTTTAATTTTAGTTAATGATTCTGAAAATGGTCTACTATATCATTAGTTTTGCTTTTATTCGTTCCTCTTACTCTCTTTACACAGTCACTTGTAACTGAAGGAAATCTATGTTGCATTCTTTTTCATAAATCAAGCTATAGACGTTTTACATAAGATTTTATTTAACTAGAACCATTATTGCTAGCCTACACTGGCCTTTCTTTCTTTTTGGCTCATCAGTCTTCTGACTGGTTTCATGCGGTCCATCACGAATTCCTCGCCTATGCCAACCTCTTTATCTCAGAGCATCACTGGCAACCGAAATCCTCAATTATTTGCTGTATTTATTCCATCTCTGCCTTCCTCTAAGATTTTGCTCTCCACAGCTCCCTTTCGTACCATGGAAGACTTTCCCTGATGTCTTAGCAAATGTCCTATCATCCTGCCCCTTGTCCTTGTCAATTTTTCCCACATATTCCTTTCCTCCCCAATTCTGCCCAGAGCCTCCTCATTCTTTACATTATCAGTCCACTTATTTTTCAACATTCGCCTGTAGCACCACATCTCAAATCCTTCGATTCTCTTCTGTTCCAGTATTCCCACAGTCCATGTTTGACTACCATACAATGATGTGCTCCAGACGTATATTCTCAGAAATTTCTTCCTTTCATTAATGCCTATGTTTGATAGTAATAGATTTCACTTGGCCGGAAATGCCCTTTGTGCCCGCTCTGTCATTGCTGTCCAGGTATCAGATTTCCTTAACTTCATCTACTTCATGACAATCAACCCTCATTTATGCTGCTTCTCATTGCTTTCGTCTTTCTTCAATTTACTTTCAGTCCACATTCTGTACTCATTAGATTGCTCATTAAATTCAGCATATCGTGTAGTTGTTCTTCACTTTCACTCGGATTATCAATGTCATCAGCAAATCGTATCATTGATATCCTTCCAACTTCAATTTTAATTCCAGTCGTGACGCTTTCTTTTATTTCAGTGATTGCTTCTTCGATGTACAGATTGAACAGTAGAGGAGAAAGACTACGTCTCTATCTTACACCCTTTTTAATCCGAACACTTCGTTCTTGGTCGTCCGTTCTTATTATTCCTGCTTGGCTCTTGTAGATATTATACATCACTCGTCCCTGCCTATAGCTTAATCCTATTTTGCTGGTCTTTAGATATCGTATTTCTTCTTCCGGACATAATTTACTGTCGATCAGTATCGATGTCACTGTGGTACTCCAGGAGCACTTGGGATCCTACTTCATTGCTGCCGGCTGGCTGCCGGCCTTGTATCCCGGAGGACCATATCTCCAGCCAGGGATCGTGCAGCCATTCAAGCATGGTTGCCTGTGCAGGCAAACCCCTTTGGCGGCTACCGCTACGTGCGTGGACAGCCAATGACACTGCTGTTGGCAGAGATCGCGTCCACCCCCGGGCCACGACGTGATTCTGTGCACAGTGCCCCAGTGCATTGTGGGATACTGCAAGGTGTTGCAGTCGTCATTCTTGCGGAACAGCTGCCGACATCAGCAGCGGCACCAGACACTGCAAGCTGTCAGGCAGCCCACTGCCAGCTGCAGCTCATTGCAGGTTGTACACAGATTTTGTCCTGGGCTATCGACTTCTCTGAGTATTATCGTGATTTATGCACTTGATGCACGTTAATTGAATGTTCGAGCTATGATATTTCTATGACAAAACGACGGAAGATTAGAGCTCAGCTACTCACCACTCCCCTGATACCCCACCGATGGTAACCGACTTTCAACATCCTGTCCTCCAGCTAACTTGTTCCGCCACCCTCTATAGAGACCTACAATTGAAGCCCCTACAGAATTATTTATTTAAATAACTTTATAAATTTTGTGGCTGCAAAACACAATTTTTTTTATTCTTATAGCAACTATAAAACTTCGAGTACAGCTACGGAGTGTGGTGCTTACATCTGGAAAAATTTCAATTCGAAATTTCCGCCATATCGTAGTTCTACTAGAGGTCGCGGTTGGTGTTCTTGAAAGCCATTGGCTTCCAGTTAACAGTCAGAGCCTGAAAATGGCCAAGATGTTGCGGACAAGTGCGGAGTACAACCGAAGAGCAGCGATTATCGAATGTTTTCGCGATTGGCCTTCGCCCACTAACGTAGTTCGATTCTTCGGGTACCCGAGATCAATTATTTTTCGATATTGTGGCCAAGTATAATGCTTCGGAGAAGTCTTGGGAAGTTTCCCCTAACATATCGAGGAAACCTCATTGAACAAAACCTGTGTCACGAACTGCGGCAGTCATGGAAAAGGCTCAGGTGCTGATTTCGGAGGACCCTGGGCAATCGGTGAGGAAACTAGCGTCAGTATTGAATGTCAGAGAGGACAATGCGTTGAATGGCAGAGGAGGACCCCAAACAAGCCAATTAGTCCAAAATCGGCTCTAGGATAACGTTGAAGTGTTCTGGACAAAGGATTTCTGGCCCCAGTATAGCTGGGATTTGAGCCCCCTCGACTACTATGTTTGGAGCGTAGTCGAAAGAGTTACCAATAAGACGAGGCACTTAATATTGTATCTGTATGCACCGCTATCGAAAAGCATCTAGGAAACTGGACAGTAGTGTTTTAAATGGTACGTGCAATCGCTTCAGGAGAAGATTGGAGGCAGTCACTGCAGCTGAAGAGGGTTACATCAAGGAATGTGGCTTTTGAAACATACCGCTACTTATACGAGAAAGGATTTTCATTTTCATTTGTTTTTTATTTCAATAAATTTGCTTTTAAAACATATTTCAGTTGTCCGGAATTAAGCGCCGTACCCTAGATACAATAGCTTATGTTATCTTTGATATTTGTGAGTTTAATAGACTACTGTTGAGTGGTACTTAAGATAGTTAAATAAATTAGTGAAATCAATGTGAAGTGAAGTAGATATTAGAAAATAAATGGAAAACTTAGTTTAGTTTAGAAAACTTACACACTGGCAAACAGCAGACAGAGCAGCAGTGGCAACGGCCGGCGCTTGCAAGTCAGCACATTCAGGAGAGGCCATCGACCTCCTCACATAAGTGGAAGCTGTCGATTCAGCCGTCAGGGCATCGCCCGACCAGCTCACGTGTTTCTCAATTATCACATGTGATCAAAGGCCCTCGCCTACATTCCAAGAGCCAATGACCGACGTTAAGAAGATTCTTCAAGAAGCTTTTCAACGTGACAGAGGAGATAATGACCGTGAAGTCGTTCACCTCTAGCAAACTGAAGTAAATAAATATGCGAGACACAGTGGGCCTGACAGTAGTTTACGCTTCAGTTTCGGTTCGAGTTCAGTTCCAGTACAGTTCAGTCAGTGCTGAAGACCGTCATGCAGGAAGAGACTACATTGTACACAGAAGCACCAAGTCCACTGCTGTAATAGATTAGCAACCTAGCAGCCTCGCCGCCAGAAGACAGAAGTTAGAAGGTATTTGAAGACTGATTTTTACATACCCGGGCGACTCGTGAGGACGGGTAGGAGACGGCCTCACATCAGCAGTCACCTGTGAGCTGGTGATGAAGATCTGACAGCCGAAGACTGGAAAGCTGGAGTCCATTGTTTGAGTCCGGGACACTGGCCTTCCCCCAGCTGCACCGCTCCGCTGGCCGACGCACAACACTGACACACGCGGCCGCATAGAGAAGAGAAACACTGGGATGCCACATCCAAGGTATCACCATGCGATTCAGGACTTCGTTCTCAATAATTAAATGGGCCGCCTCACGATGCGCATCTCCAGTCAACCGGGCAAAACAGCGACACGAGATACTCGCCACAAGGCATAATCAGACGCCGCCGCTCACACAGCAGAAGGCTTCGCAAACGACACAGCTGCCGCTCTCCCAGCCAGAACAATCCAGTAAGGAAACCATTGTACAAATCTTTTAATAAAAGTGATCTAATGTAAAAATGCTGTTTCATTCTACCTCATACCTGAGCCAAGGAAGAACCTACCCTGCCCACATGTTGTTAAGAGAGAAAAAGTAATTTCAAAAATGGCTCTGAGCACTATGGGACTCAACATCTTAGGTCATAAGTCCCCTAGAACTTAGAACTACTTAAACCTAACTAACCTAAGGACATCACACACACCCATGCCCGAGGCAGGATTCGAACCTGCGACCGTAGCAGTCCCGCGGTTCCGGACTGCAGCGCCAGAACCGCTAGACCACCGCGGCCGGCAAAAAGTAATTTATTTAGTGTTTTTCACCATGACATAATGCTTTAGAATCAAATGCCCTTTGCAGTAATGCTCATCCTAACAACTGACTAGCATCAAAAGAGGTTACCCAGTTAGACTAGTAACAGTAGCCCCCACTTTATGTTATCGCGTCAGCCAAACGCTCCATTGAACCTTGCCAGTAAACTACCCTCTCTTTCACAATGACAAGGAAAAACTGAAACAAAAAGAGACAGCGTGATGTAAGGTGACCTTTCAGGCCAGTGGTACAACGAAAGATCTGCACGGCACTTATTCCGAATCTATCGTCCAGGACGTGCACTCGATAAAAATAACGCCTCACTATTGTGCCTAAATTGCACTTGTCACTACTGTTTTATTGCCATCTAGACACGGTGCACATTTGGCATTTAATGACCTGTGTCGCCTGCACATTAAACAGTAACATGCTCGATAGTAATCAGACTGAAGTCAGATAATGTTACGTAATTCCCATGTCTCTCTTGTATTGGAAACACATAGAAAACGTTATTCCAATTTTATCTATGTTAGAGTGGTAAATGTGGAGGCATGTGGGTAATGTGGAAACGTCTAATATCTGGCCTGAAGACTGCTGCCCTCTAACGGGGTAGGTAAACGTCAAGTAGTTGCCCTCACATCAGCAGAGCGAGGATCCCTGGTGGCTGCCATATGATGTAGGAGTGCTGGCGGTACTTTCACACCACCAGTGATGATCTTCCCCAGGGAAGAACTGAACTAATACTCTACTTAAAGGAGCACCAACTGGAACAATTGGTAAATGCCATTCTTCAGGCTGGATTCAAACTAAGCTCTTCTCCGAGTGGTTTGACCACTTCATTTCTAAGGCACATCCCTCAAAAGAATCTCCTGGGTTGTTAATTCTTGATGGGCATAACAGTCATGCCAGAAACCTTCAAGTTATAGAACGTGCAAGGGAGAACCATGTTACAATCGTGAGCATCCCGCTTCACACCTCTCATAAAACTCAACTACTTGATGAGACCTTCATGGGCACTCTAAAAACCTATTACGCTGAGTATGGCGACCAATGGTCACAGTAGCCGGCCCTAGGGACCATATGACGTATCTGAGTTGTTTGGAAAAGCCTACCTAAAGTGCCAGACTGGCTCTATTGCTGCAAAACGATTTTTGGAGATTGGAATTTTCACATGTGACAAGACTGCTTTGCCGAAATCGTGTTTATAGCTGCCACGTCGGCTTTAGATGAGGCCATACGTCTGAGAGGAACTTATAACAATCCAGCATCTCCAGGTGGAAGTAATGACCTCAGATAGCAAGACACTCAGAACGCCTTCAGACCTGTGACAACTGACAGCCCAAGTGGAGATGTCCAAAGAGAAAGCAGAAGGTCAACATTGTTGTCAAATATTTCATCAAACACGTGTGTGTCTCCACAAGATATCATGCAAATCCCTCCTCTAAAGAGTAAGGTTTCCAACTGAGGTCGTAAGCCAGGTTCATCAGCTGTTTTGACATCTTCGCCTTGTAAAACACGCCTTGAAGACTCCTTACTGAAGGCTAAACAGAAGCTCCCTCTAGAAAACCATGAAAAAGCGGCTTAAGTTATCTGAGGATTCAGATGAAGAGCCCAATGCACCAACTGTCTCTTCAAGCGAGACATACTTGGATCTCCCAGTTGGGGAACAAAAAGCTACTGAAGAAGATGACATTTGTATTTTTTGAGGAGGCATATTTTCCAAAGACGTTCGGGGAGAATTGTGGATTAAGTGTGTAGTGTGTGAGGAGTGGAGTCACTCTTTGCGTGCCGGAAATGGAGATATATACATATGCGATTTTTGCAAGTGAACGTCACTTCTGCAGCATTTTTCTATTTCAGTTGCGTTTAAAAATATTTTTGTGTAATTTAAATTTAATATAAAATAAAACAGTTTCTAACATTTTTAATAGTTTTCGTTTGAAGTAGTCAGTTTCCCACAATTTTAAGGCGTATCCACATTACCCGCAGTTCTTGAAAAATTAATGAGTTGTTGTGCGAGCAGAAAATGTTTTTTTTAATTTTTAACATATTTAGTTTTTGTGTTTCATACTATTACATTCATTGCTAAAACGTCGTGAATTAGCTTTGGCTAATTTTTGAAGCTGAAAGAGAAGTAAACATTTCTTTTATACAGCAAAAACAAACTGGGTTTCCACATTTACACTCCTACCTCTAATTATGCGTTACTGACACAACTGACACCTCAGATTAAACAAAGGTCTCTGCCATACCCTTTGTAACGTACCCTCTCTCTGTTATTGTTTTTTGTTTTTTGTTATTATACTTGTAGCGGTTTGCTTAGTCAGCCGTACTTCGGAATTTTTTGACATTAAATGGAGCCTGAAATCTGCGTAATAAATACTTTGCGTGAAGTGCGATTTGCGGCATAAACAAAAATTAATTGCGAAGATGCAATCCACAGAATATTAACAGATAAACTTTAGAACAATGCGCACGACTGACTGGACACATTCAGAGGGTACGTACATTCGCGTACGAGTGGTTGCGATCTGATGAGAAAGATCTATCTTAATTTTTTTTGTGTGTGTGTAAAATAAGTACATCATAACACACTCGGATATTGCGAATGTACAATCAGGGTAGAGGCACGCACTTTCTATCGTTCCCCGTGGCCTGGGTAGAAGAATTGCAATTACACTCCTGGAAATTGAAATAAGAACACCGTGAATTCATTGTCCCAGGAAGGGGAAACTTTATTGACACATTCCTGGGGTCAGATACATCACATGATCACACTGACAGAACCACAGGCACATAGACACAGGCAACAGAGCATGCACAATGTCGGCACTAGTACAGTGTATATCCACCTTTCGCAGCAATGCAGGCTTCTATTCGCCCATGGAGACGATCGTAGAGATGCTGGATGTAGTCCTGTGGAACGGCTTGCCATGCCATTTCCACCTGGCGCCTCCGTTGGACCAGCGTTCGTGCTGGACGTGCAGACCGCGTGAGACGACGCTTCATCCAGTCTCAAACATGCTCAATGGGGGACAGATCCGGAGATCTTGCTGGCCAGGGTAGTTGACTTACACCTTCTAGAGCACGTTGGGTGGCACGGGATACATGCGGACGTGCATTGTCCTGTTGGAACAGCAAGTTCCCTTGCCGGTCTAGGAATGGTAGAACGATGGGTTCGATGACGGTTTGGATGTACCGTGCACTATTCAGTGTCCCCTCGACGATCACCAGTGGTGTACGGCCAGTGTAGGAGATCGCTCCCCACACCATGATGCCGGGTGTTGGCCCTGTGTGCCTCGGTCGTATGCAGTCCTGATTGTGGCGCTCACCTGCACGGTGCCAAACACGCATACGACCATCATTGGCACCAAGGCAGAAGCGCTGAAGACGACACGTCTCCATTCGTCCCTCCATTCATGCCTGTCGCGACACCACTGGAGGCGGGCTGCACGATGTTGGGGCGTGAGCGGAAGACGGCCTAACGGTGTGCGGGACCGTAGCCCAGCTTCATGGAGACGGTTGCGAATGGTCCTCGCCGATACCCCAGGAGCAACAGTGTCCCTAATTTGCTGGGAAGTGGCGGTGCGGTCCCCTACGGCACTGCGTAGGATCCTACGGTCTTGGCGTGCATCCGTGCGTCGCTGCGGTCCGGTCCCAGGTCGACGGGCACGTGCACCTTCCGCCGACCACTGGCGACAACATCGATGTACTGTGGAGACCTCACGCCCCACGTGTTGAGCAATTCGGCGGTACGTCCACCCGGCCTCCCGCATGCCCACTATACGCCCTCGCTCAAAGTCCGTCAACTGCACCAACGGTTCACGTCCACACTGTCGCGGCATGCTACCAGTGTTAAAGACTGCGATGGAGCTCCGTATGCCACGGCAAACTGGCTGACACTGACGGCGGCGGTGCACAAATGCTGCGCAGCTAGCGCCATTCGACGGCCAACACCGCGGTTCCTGGTGTGACCGCTGTGCCGTGCGTGTGATCATTGCTTGTACAGCCCTCTCGCAGTGTCCGGAGCAAGTAAGTTGGGTCTGACACACCGGTGTCAATGTGTTCTTTTTTCCATTTGCAGGAGTGTATTTAAATGGAAGAATATTGCTTTTTCGATCGGACTCCTATTTTGATACGAAAGGAAGATTGCAGGTTCTGAATGTCTCGGCAAAAACACATCGAAATTAATCTTAGCGGCCACCAAAGGGGTGGTAGTGAGCGCAAACACGTATCTCTATTGTTGAGCAACGCCGTCGTGAAGGTTGTCGCCTCGATCTAAAATTCGCCTTCTCGAATTAACAGAATAATTTGTACTCCATTGGTATGGGATTTAGGCTTGATCTTGACAGAAATTATAAAACACATTTTTCATCATTTAACACCTTCATTTAACACACACATAGACATGAAGCTATACAGTACGTCTTTACCCCAGCACATCAGAACAAAAAGGTAGTTAATACTAGAAGTATTAAAAGAATCTCGAAATTAGTAGTTTGTCTCTCAATGATAAAAAAGTTTTTCAGAGTATTCCTCTGGTATGACAGTCGAACAAACTTTCTTCTTGTATCTTTGAGATTAAATTACAACATTTTTTAGTTCCTTTTCACCTTACAATAAACCAGCACGACTTTGGGTGTTGCGCTACAAAGTGTTCAGACAATAAGAACATTTCTTTCTTTACTGCAGGTTGACGTAACACGTAGGCCTAGTAGGAACAGTATTAATACAGTACTGAGTCCACGCCCCCGTTCGTCTCAGTCCGAGCAGTACGTCACAGTAATCGGCTGTTTATGGGCTATTGTGTTCGCAGAATTCGATTTGTCCCAATTATTCGAGTGTGGAACCGCGCGCAGTTTGCGCACGCTATTGATGAGACGTTAAACAACAAGCACACAATGGCGGCGCAGAGCAAACTGGTGGCCGCTCAGCTTTGCGAGTCGGCCTTGGGCGGACAGCCAGCCCCCCGGCTGGCTCCCAGCTAGCGGCTGGCGCCGGCTTCCGCCCGCCGTGCACACGGCCCGTCCCGCTCTCGCCGCGCTCGCGTGCGCTGCGGCCGCCTGTTTGCCCAACATTAGACGCGTGTGCGCTGGCGCCCACAGCCAGGCAGCGCCGAAAACAAACACCGGCAGCCGCGACCGCGCCGCTCCCTGCTCTGCCACACACAACACACACCGCGCGCCGTCGGGCCCTTCTGTCGTGCGGGACTCGCGTCATTCCGTATCCACAGACATAATTAACGAGCATTCGTTGATTACTGCTTAACTAAAGGGTGCAAAAAATTATTCGCAAGTACAACAGAAAATATACTTTCTTACGTAGGAAGCTAAATTTCTACGAAAAATTCCTTCTTCATTTAAGAACCCTAGCTGACCAGAGTGAGTATTTCTCACTCTGTCGTGATCAGTCTCAGATATGTAATACATTAATGGAGAAATAAGTAGGCGCAAGAAATTGTTATTAAAAGGTCAACTTATGCATGTCAACACGGGAACATAAGAGTGAACGTTTAAGTGCAGTTTCGACAATGGCTTTTCTACAGGCGTATCTAACGACTGTTAATACGTAACCCAAATCTTCTTTTGCCTCTTTACGGGAAATAATATACATAATGCCCCTTAAAAGTCGACCGACAACGCTTAGCGTGTTTTTGGGAACCACTTACAGAGATTAGAGCCACTGGTAAGTTGTGCATCTTGGTGCCAATGCGAGGTGATAAGATCTATGTGTTAAAGATGAGTGCAGCTAGTTTAATAATCAAGTATTATCTGCCTCCCCTGCGTAGGACATCGGCAGCAATGCCTATCCATGCAACTGTTAAAACAACCATACTTTCAGCTGGTAAAATGTGACTAGACAAATGTTTTACTGGAGCCTCCCAGTCCGTCAGTCAAACAACAACTAAAATTTTCTCACTGACTGAAAGATTTCTTTAGCTGTTGCCTTCTGCTCTTCGTTTAGCATTTCATAAACTGTCTTTCAAATCGTACTTTCTTCTTCCACCTTCTTCCGTTGCGTGTTCTGCGACAATCACAACAGAGGCGTCACGTAGAATTATTGACCAGATTTTCCATGATATTTAAAAATATTTTGCTATTTCAGAACTCTGAGTTTCTACGCTATAGGTGGCGTACGCTCTCTCTCTGAAAATTTCGTAAATGTGCGTCTTCAAATATTGTCTACAACTCCTGTATGTTGGTATGAGAACGGAATGTGCAAATGGCAGAAACTCAAAAAATGGCTCAGAGCACTATGGGACTTAACATGTACGGTCATCAGTCCCCTAGAACTTAGAACTACTTAAACCTAACTAACCTAAGGACATTACACAACACCCAGTCATCAAGAGGGAGAGAACATTCCTCAACCGGGCGCGGGAAGCGAGAACGCTACCGCACCACCACGAGCTGCGGACACAAAACCTCCTCTCAGTTACTTGGGCATTTTTGTCTCGAAGCCTACTGAAAACATTCTGTCCATTCGACACCATTAATGACTAAATGTAATTTTCTGCAGCTTGGGGAAACGAGTTCAACAGTATTACACTAGATGCGCGGCGTTCGTCAAACCACTGCGATTCTTTGATTTATAGTAGTAGTACCCAGAGGTAATGCCCTTCGATGTCGGCTGGATTGACAGCAGAGACGCGTCCAAAGCTCTTGTGCTTTTCTTCGCAAAAGTGCTTTGTCCTTCTGACAACACATAATGTTCTGAAATTTCATGGTAAAGTGCTTGCGAGCGGTAATATTATCAGCGAGTAGTTTTTAAATGCCAAGAGTTTGAAGTCCCTATGGAGAACAGCAGTATCCTCGTACCCAGCCTTCAAGTACACCATTTGTTCTTTCCGTAACTGGACAGGCAGTCGCTCGACCGTATGAGATTGGTGAAAAATTCTACGTGCGTCTAGTCGTCATAAAGCCTCTGATGGATCACATCTTTTCTTGCATGCGTGGACTGTTTGCCCGGAATGTGCCGCAAATTCCGTGTATGATACATTCCATAAAAGCTTCAACACCTTCGCCTTTGTCTATGTTTTGAATTTCTGCGCAAATTAAAAATTCTACATCTTCAACTGAGCGTAATTTATCTTCGTTTGCCAGAATCAGCAGAATGTGTGCATGAGACCTCTCTGGTGAAATTCAATAACACAAACATTGCCGATGACTACACTTAGGAAACAGTTCTTATAGGTTAAAGTAATAACGCTTTCAATCCTAAATGAGAAACTCTAGAAACTAAGTGAGGCCTATGCTCAACGAAGAGGTAATTTCACTCTAACCGCTGTTGTCCATAAGCGTAAAATTAGAGTGTCAGTAGACGGCTCCTTCTAAATTCTTTACAGCGACGTGTGTGACCGAAATCTCGTAATAGACAAAGCTTGCATAAAGAATCTAGACAACTGCAATAGATGTGCATTTTAATCAAACAGAGTGTCAATAGATGGTAACTTTCACATAATTTTATAAAAATGTTTTCAAGATAGTTTTTTTTAACGAAATAGTAACTTTAAACTATCTGTGTACGTTTCATCATTAGTGGCGAATGAAATCTTGAAAACGATGTCCAAATCATTAATTTTGATGAAGTAATACGGGAGATATGGCTTACCGACAAAGAGACATCGGTGAGAAATAATATATACGGTACGGGGAAGAAGTACACTACAAGCTTGTACATGCAGTTGATTACTACTGTTGAAAATTGGTTGTTAATTCGTAGCTTTCAATATTCAACTCTACGATTTGTATATTTCCGTTGTCTCCCAAACTGTGAGTAGTTTTTAGAGATCATTCTGTACACAAACACTGGTTATCTTTGGAGGTCTAGCCTGTGAGGTCTGAGGGAAACACGGTCGGTGCTTCCAGATGTTTGGGCAAATGGTATTGTTTTCTGACAAAGAACGCTTGTAGCAGCTTTCTAATATTTAACTCTGATGTTTGTTGAAGCGAGAGGAAGATATGGCTTGGTGTTTGGGTTGTGGGTATGTAGAGTACGAAGGTGCGCTTAGAGGCAATGTCTCCAAATTTTTTGTATAAAATCTTCGAAAGCTTTTTAAATTAAATAAAATTTATAACATTTTAAGTATTCATTACTCATGTATGCTTATGAATTTACAAACATAGTCATCCTGACGATGAAAATTTCTCCCAACAAGAGGCCGATTTCTTGATACGATCACTGCAGAATGTTAGACTTGGTTTCCGAAACCGCTGCATGCAGCGCTTCATCTCCAACGAACTGGGGTACTCAAATGAGTTCTTTAAATTTGGGAAACAGCTGAATATCGGATGGCGTCAGGTCGGGACACTATGGAGGATGATCGACGACATTCAACCCAAGGCGTCTGGTTGTTGCAATCGCCCAAACCCTCGTGTGTGGTGTCACATGGTCTTGCTGAAGGAGTGGGCGGTCAAGGTGTCGACGAACTCTTCGAATTTGAAACTCGGTTACAGCGCACTTTTTATCACACATGCTTTTTATCACACATGCACATTGTTACCTTACACCCATCATGTCACCATGCTACAATTCAGAGCCCTCTTAGGGCAGAGGGCTGTAAATATGTAGACATGAAGAATAAAGACATATAATTATAATAACGTTTCTGTTATTTGAAAAGCTCTAAGAATTTTCTTACCACAAATGCGGAGGCATTATTGTTTAGCACTTCCTCGTACATATTAAGTACTATTTCATTAATCACTCATGACATACTTGCATTTCATGGTCAACTTCTCACTAACTCACGTTGCGTAACTGCTACGCTACGAGGGTGCACTTAGATTCAACTTGTCGAGTTCGATTTCTTGGTTCTTTTTGAGGGCCCAGTCAACAGGTTTTGGTACAGAATCGGACTTTAGCCAAGGAATCCAAAGAACTGTCAGTCAATTATGCCACTGTTCCCATCAGTTTACTGTCTTAAATGGATTCTGACTTGTACGAAATCTCTGATTACGTGATTATTACATATTTCAACCTTACCTCTCATGTTTTTTTGTGCACTAATAGAATTTGTGTTGTTCTATTCACTAGCTGTCTCAATTTAATTGCATTAAGTGGGTTCTGAACGTTGTCTCTCATTTCGTGTTTCCTGATAACTTACTTGATATTTAAAACTTTGGCTTGACTCGTACTCTGTAGCCATTACATAATACTGCATCTAATGCTGTACTCAAACTTTGTAATAATCGATATATGTCACTATTTACACGTGATATTTAGTATCACATGATATTTAGTTTCAAAGATTACTCTGATGTATCCTCTTCTCTGCCCGAATTTTCAGTAATTAAGGTAAGTGTTGACAACGGTGCTACTTGCAGCATGGCTGCACTTGGCTCCACAAAAGTGTCTTACATGCATTATTCACACAACAAAACATGTTTTGCATCACCCCGGTTCCCAGAATTTCTGAACATACACGTTGACTGTGGATATTGTATCACAGACACAGTCCCTTTGACTGTTCAGTCACTAAACCCGCCCAAAGATGTAAACAACCACGCATGAGCAGCGCCTATTAGACGGAGCGGATCCGACAGCCGATCACTTCCAATCATTCCACCAGGAAGGAGCTCGTGTTGTCTGTAGTTCAACCATGCCTAGACGGTCAATACGGCGGTTCGATCGAGTCCGCATTGTTTCTTTGTGCCAGGAAGGGTTCTCAACAGAGAAAGTGCCTAGACGCCTCGGAATGAACAAAAGCGATGTTCTTAAGACATGGAGGAGAAACAGAGACACGGGAAAGGGTTTAAATTTTGCACCCACTCGGAAGAGTTTGCCGGTAGTTGATTTTATTAGTTCAGTTGAACAGGCAGTTTGCAAACTACCTGCTGACGCTGCAGAGGAGGTTAGAAGGGAGGCATGCCGTGTGTTGACTAGGGCTCGTACACCCAAGACTAATGCAACTGCAGCAGAGAGGGCTGCTTTACGCTCTCTCAAAGTTATTATTTTACCCGCGGATTAGGACAATGCTACCGTTGTTTTAAATAAACAGTATTATGTACAAAAGGTGCAACGTTTACTATCTGATTCAGCGTATGGCACAATAGATGCTGATCCCACAAAAAGTGTTGAGAGAAAGACCAACAGCCTCCTGATGAAAAGTGGTTAGTCGCAGAACAATATCAAGAGTCTTAACACCTATAGTGCTGTTCCCCCTAGGTTATAAGGCCTTCCGAAGGTTCACAAGGAAGGGGTTCCTTTCCGCCCTATAGTGAGTAACATCGGCGCTCCGACATATCTTGTACCCAAGCATCTTGCTCCTCTGTTGAGTCCACAAGTAGGTCGGTGTGAACATCTATCAGGAACTCAACTGATTTTTTACGGCGTTTGGAGGGACTGCGGTTGAATGACTCTGACATTTTAGTGAGTTTCGATGTGGTCTCTCTCTTCACTCGTGTTCCGCTGTCTGATTCGTTGCGGTGAATTGAAGCTAGGTTTGGTGCTGAATTAACTAACCTGTTTCGGCATGTATTGACATCCACTTACTTTTCAGTCAATGACCTGTATTACGAGCAGACAGATGGAGTGATCGCAAATTTGTTTATGGAAGACTTTGAGGAACGTGCATTGCAGTCATCGCCTTTGAAACCCGCCTGTTTCTTTAGATATATTGACGATACCTTTGTTGTTTGGCCTCATGGTATGGAGAATTTGAATGCCTATCTAGAACATCTGAACGCGATCCACCTGCACATTCGTTTTACGATGGAGGTGGAAGAGGATGATTGGCTTCCCTTTCTTGACGTGTTGGTTAGGAGGAAAAATGATGGATCATTGGGACATGCAGTCTACAGGAAACGTACTTACAGGCTAATAGTTGTCACCATCCGGCTCAGCGTGAAGGGGTAGTTCGTACTTGGTACACAGGGCATATGCAATTTCTGACGCTGAGACTTTGCCGGCTGAGCTGTTCCATCTTGAAGTTACATTTCGTCAAAATGGTTATGGTGATAGACAGATTGAACGTGCGTTGCGCTATCGACCAACTGTACATTGGGTGATTGATGATAATTCTGTGTCGACACCTAAGTCTACTGCCTTTTGCCTTACGTAGGAAACACTTCCAACAAGATCGGTCGCATTTTACGGAAATACGATGTGAAATGTGTTTTGCGACCTCCATCTAAAATTAGAGCGCTTTTGAGTTCTGTTAAGGATGTTCTTGGTCTGTGTAAGGCGGTTGTATATCGCATTCCTTGTAGCTGCGATATAGCATATATTGGTCAAACTATCAGGACCGTGGAGGGCCGATGTACTGAGCATAAACGGCACACAAGATTACAGCAGCCAAATAGATCTGCTATTGCCGAACATTGCTTGGATACTGGTAACCCCAGGTTACCAGAGATATTGGCATGAACGTCCAGCTATTGGGACCGTGTTATTAAGGAAGCAGTTGAGATTAAATTAGCTGGCAGGTGTGGTCGATCGGTTCTAGGCGCTTCAGTCTGGAACCGCGCGACCGCTACGGTCGCTAGTTCGAATCCTGCCTCGGGCATGGATATGTGTGATGTCCTTAGGTTAGTTAGGTTTAAGTAGTTCTAAGTTTTAGGGGACTGATGACCTCATATGTTAAGTCCCATAGTGCTCAGAGCCATTTGAACCACTTGAGGTTAAATTAGGGAGCAACCTCGTTAACAGGGATGGAGGGTTTTGTTTAAACTCTGTTTGTAATCCGGCTCTCTCCATTGTCAAAAACAGAGGGACAGAGTCAATGTTACCTCACCTGCAACTTCGTAGTCTGACTATCGGTAGCTCTGACATTGGTCATCTTTGGTGGCACTAGTGTTCAGTGTGTGTGTTATCTTTCCTGCATCAGTCCGAGAACCGATGTTTTAGATTCGCATGTACGTCGCCTGTCCGTTGCAGTTTGCCTTCAAAATGGCGGGGTTTTTCCGGCCGAAATATCGGCGGTCGCTGGAAGTGTTACCTGGCTGAATTCCCGGAAGTTATTTGAAAGTTGCATACGCCAGGAGAAACTCTGGTCTCACGATTTGGATATTATTGTTACTTTACTTAGAACGTGATAGTAGTCAGGCTTTGATTATTTAAATATGTTAAAACGTAAAATAATGTAGAATAAGCTGTAGCCAATCAGATGGACGGCCTTAGGAAAGGGAACTGCTCTAGTCGCTTGATCGAAGATGTTCGGCGCGCGGGAAAACGCGGCCGGGGACGGGCAAACAGTGCGGCTGCAGACGAGAGAGGGGCAGTTCTGGTCGAGGCAGGGACAGTTCCGATGGAGATGAGGAAACGGACAGTTCGGCTGGAGACACCAAAGGGACAATTAGGATTGGGACGCGAATGCGGACAGTCGGTCTTTATGCAGTTCGGAAATGGAACGACTAAGAAAATTTCGCGTTGTGTGGTATCGCGGGAGGTAGTCTCTGAGCAATGAGCAGCTGCGTGCCTGGTGTGAACTCTATCCTTTCGCTTAGTTAACGAGGTGGATTCGTAGTTCGCGATGAGAATGTGAATGATAATGATCGAACTGTGTCAGATGGATATGCGCTCGAGAGTAACAGTAACTCCAAATGCGACAGCTTCCGCTATTAGTTTGCTTTATCAATAAACATTATTCTAACCAAATCGCAGCTGTGTGACCTACATCATTTATGGGTCGTGAATTTAGTTCCCGATACTATTGTTACTGTTATTATATGTTATATTAAATTTAGCAAACTTGCCATCAGCCAGACAATTTAACAAAAGGGTCATAAGTGTCCAATTTAGGGCGTGTAAATCGACACGTGCGGTTCAACCCGTAGACGAGTTCGAGCCGTGACATTTCGGCGAAGAGGAACGCATTTGAGCCCGAACATCTTCGGGATGTTAGCTCGCATGCTACGCTAGGCGTAATGGACATCAAGCTCAGAGAAGTTTGCACGCAATAACACTGGCGTCCAGTATTCCCGGATACCGCCTGAACACTACGGCCTAACTGCACCCCGAGAGTTCTCGTGCATCGGAAACGCTCCGTGTGCCCGCAGTGACAATAGTGTTCTCTATGATAAGAGGATAAGTAAAAGTGAGTATGCTCAGCTTACGAAGCAGCCAGGAGACGCTGGAGGGTCTACCATGTACGTCAAGAGTAAAAATAAGGCAAAATCAACACTCTAGACTTGTGGTTAGACGTCAGGTGAGAAAAGGGCCAGTTACAGGACATTGTCGGATAGAGAAAACATAGACTAAGAAAAAATTGTCTCCGTTCCTTAAGAATATTTGTAGGTCCTTTCTTTCTGTTTTTGTGAATGTATATTGTCTCTAATAAACAAATTAACGACTCAACTAAGTCACTTTAGTTACAGCTGCAATCAATGGCTTCTTAGCATCAACCCTATAAATACCAGGTAATAAAGTTAGAACGACTCACCGGCAACTTCCGCCGCCGTAACTTCCACCTCACCATTTACAATTGTCCTGTATGATTAACTAACACAGTAAAATACCTCGAAATATCAACCACCAACTAACATGGGAACCTCAACCACTAACCATTCAACAGAAAGGCGAAAACAGACTGAAACTACTAAAAGCACACACTAACCTATCTTCGGGGTCACAAGCCTCCACTAACCTTGATCTGACTCATCCTCCTCTAAGCAGTTCTTGCTAGAACATCCGCCCTCCTAAGTTTTATCAGTCCCTCCAAATCCTTGAACGGCATGCACTATGCCGTGCCTTCCACATCCGTTTACCGTCACCCCGAGGATTATCTACCATGTCATCAATTTACCACCCAATCTCGCTTACATCGAAGACCTCTGCGTATCTTGTGCTATCCAATAACCCCTTTTTTTCCCACCACCTTCTCCCGATGACCAGGCTAGGTGTAGTGGAGACTGAAATCACTGAAATCCTCAAAAATACAGCATGTGGTAGGACAAGGTTCAAATGGTTCAAATGGCTCGTAGCACTATGGGACTTAACATCTTACGTCAACAGTCCCCTAGAACTTAGAAGTACTTAAACCTAACTAACCTAAGGACATCACACACATCCGTGCCCGAGGCAGGATTCGAACCTGCGACCGTAGCGGTCGCGCGGTTCCAGACTGAAGTGCCTAGAACCGCTCAGCCACACCGGCCGGCTGGTAGAACAAGGAAAACGCAGAAGAGTGAACCCAGAAAACCAGCGACATTTGTCCTTTGAATGGTTACATTTATTTAACCATCACATAATAGCATGAACACATAAATACCGCGGGCTAGAGAGGCCGAGTGGTTCTAGGCGCTACAGTCTGGAACCGCACGACCGCTACGGTCGCAGGTTCGAATCCTGCTCCGGCACGGATGTGTGTGATGTCCTTAGGTTAGTTAGGTTTAAGTAGTTCTAAGTTCTAGGGGACTGTTGACCTAAGATGTTAAGTCCCATAGTGCTCAGAGCCATTTGAACAATTTGAACATAAATACCAAAATCGCAAATAACTATGAGCGACAGCGTACCGGTAAGTCTAACTCATTGCTTACAGCAATAATCGGTTTTAATAAACGATTTTTACATCAACAAGTCACACAACTCAGCACTAGAATAAATATAAAAATGCAATTAAAGAAAACTTCTTTCCTTACGAAACAGATGCCGGTCTAAGGGCAACAGCAAACATATATTTAAGACAATTTAAGAAAAGATTACTGAAGGCCTTCGAAGGATTTTCGGAAAACTAATTTATTTTTTTAAAATAAACAGGCCCTTAGCATACAAGAGGAGAAACAAACTGCTATAATCACCATACACTCTACTGAAAATTTAATTAAGCACCAAAATATATTAAGGTTGTCCACACGTGAGGTAAATATAATGTTAATTTAGGCTCAAGCCGATAATTACGGTTAAAATATATGTAAATCTTCACTTTACATAATAATCAGCACATTATCTTGTGATTAATCAAGTTTAGAAAAATCCTAACTTCATAAGACGGGCAATGAAAGCATGTTCCAAAGGAGATGTACAACTTTAAGTAAAACTTTAAGTAAGGTTCGGTAGATCAGAACATGAATAAACACCAATGTGGTGCGTACCAACAACAGCCCCCGCGATTATCAGCCGCTCAAAAATCGGCAGCGAAACTCATAAGAATAAGTAGGGATGTTCACAGACACCACTTAGGTGAAACAGACGCCAAACAATTAAGTTAAGCAAATCTTAATGGCCACCTTCTCAATAAATGGTCAACAAAAGGCCTCTTAATATGTCACCAAATTCAAAAAATTAGTCTTTAACCAAATTTATGAAATATTCAGAATGAATAGTAATGGTGAAGTCAATACAGGGAAACTTAATAAATGTCCAGAGAATAAGGTCTGACAGTAATTTAGCCAAACCACTTGGCAAAGAGCCCTAAGTGAACCAAACAGTTATATAAGGAAACTGACACCCTTACTTCTATGAGGCACTACCTAATAATTATTAGGCCTTACAAGCGAATGTGTCCTATTGTGGGATTTACACATGGTAATCTACAACACAGTTTTAACATGCATATTGAATACAGGAGATTTCTGTAAAAGCAAACAAAATATAAAATAAAAGATTAAATGCAAAATACTTAAGAACACTTAACATGGAAATTAAACCTGCAAAATTTTTACTACGGCTTACTTTAAAAACACTTTCCCCGAATACTATGGAAGAAGAAAGCTGTTGGCCATAGAAGTGGGAAAAACTATCAATAAGTATAACTACTAAATTTAGTCTTTCACCTTGCATAGATCCTACACAAATACACTATAATGAGGCTCTCAGTGGTAGATCTAAATGCCCAATACAGGCGCAATTACATACACAGCCAAATATTCGACTGATCAGAAATATAAATAATCTGAAGCAACAGAGCCTTCCCTCAGATAATTACACTCAAACATATATTGTAGTACGCCACCAAGCACAAGCAATAGAGGTTGGCATATAGTAATCTAAGAAATATTGACCACAAACGCATGATGTGGCAGATATTTGATAATTCTGGACATATCCAGTGCGGCTCCCAGCGCCCAGTCCCACACACAACATGGAATATCAAAACCAGACAAATCAGCAGGCGCAGACAGAAAGCCGTACTCAGCTCAAATTGATAACTACAACTTCATGAATTATTCCAAGTTTCCACATAAACAGAACTAAAAATGGCCGACTGACCCACTATCTCCGGAACTCGGTCTGTGAATCCCTCTAGTCTTGTCACTCGCTGCCTTGCTCTTACTGCTCCACCAACGCTGCTCAACATCTACTTGAGGACTCGCTCTGTCAGAGATAATCAGCGACAAGCTACAATAAATTCATCAATGGTAGCGCCAGTGAATAACGGCCGAAATCAATGCTTTATAAATAAATTGCAAGCCTCCCATTGCTCAGAGGCATCCTGGGAGTATCTTTCCACAAAATAACAATGTAGTGTTGATCACAGCCACAGCAATTTATTTTGTACTTGTTGGCCTTAGAATACTTGTTGTGCCCATATCCTTACTTGCATATAAGTTATAGATTATGGAATTATCTACTTTCAGATCACATCTGATCGTCGTCTTCTTCAAGCATTATTCTATTTTTAGAAAATAAAGAAGTTACACTGATATCCCATGATCGTGTTGGCATGCTCACAACGATTATTTTCATTGATGAGTCGCATATGCATTTATTGTGTTTACCATTTCAAGCTTTAGCCATCATCAGACACGTTCACATCTGTGTAGCCTCTATGACTAATGCATGTCTATGCACAAACATGGAAATTCTTCTAATGTTGAATAAAAATATATCCTTTCGTAAGTTGTTATGCAGCGCATGTACAGTTTATTCACAGTTGAAATGTTCTACGGATGGATGGTATTGGCAACGCTACGTAATAACAAACTTTTAAGGTGCATGGACCATTCTGTAATGTCTGGTATACTGGACAATAAAGTATTATTTGTGAAAATTGTTGCACAGAGAAGAATACACATGATTATGGACATGACAACACAGAAACAGCTAGAATTACGGAATTGTACTCGCATTTTGACTGAGAGAATTCGAATTCATTTTGGTGTGAAGCTGACGAATGCAGCAGGCAGAGCATCTAGATGTCGTGGTATGGAATCAAAGAGGACGTTAATATTCTGGCGGAAAAACACACTGCCGCTCAGTTTGTGGATGCACCCACAAAGCTATGTCAGTGGTTGCAGAGGACCAAAACGAACAAGCTGCAGACGTACCATACCCCAGTCATGTTCTATGGGTGACACGACAGTCATACGTGCAGGACAGGGAAGAAGTGGTACCTGCCATTAATCGGAGAAGGCCTGTTCATTTCTCGTCATATATGGCCACAGTATCTCCCAACTGAAATATGGCTTATGCAGTTGCCTGCATGAACGGCAGTGTCTCCGGCTCTGAAATCTCTCTCATGTAGCAGTTGCTGTTCCGACTGCGCTCAATGTGCAGCACGTGGAAACTCATGTAATAGCCATTGCCGCCTGAAACCACCGCACTTCCTTTTGGTCCGCTGTGATACTCAATATACTCTTTCCGATTGTGTGTACAGTGTTTAGCATCCACGTGGCTAGAAACAGCCTTCAATTAGGACGAGATGAAGTGGAACTTGTCTTAAAATAGTACATTTTACAGCGCAGTCTGAGGCAATGGTGGTTTTTGGTCAATGAAAGCCGTTGCAAAGAAATGTGAGGCAGCAGCATAACTCTCATTAAATGACGTCAAACAGTCGACGCAGGTACATACCCATTGCAGTGCATCAAAAATGTGTGTGAAATCTTATGGGGCTTAACTGCTAATGTCATCAGTACCTAAGCTTACACACTACTTAACCTAAATTATCCGAAGGACAAACACACACACCCATGCCCGAGGGAGGAATCGAACCTCCTCCGGGACCAGCCGCACAGTCCATGCAGTGCTTCAGCGTCGATTCAGCACTTTGAGCTACAGCCATGAGGACAAAATGCTGGTCGTCCCACATTGTGGTTGCATGTTATGGTCCCTTACCTGCTTGTCACTGTGAACGACTCTCTTGTACCTACTGGTTCTATGTCGTTCGAGCGTGCCCTTTACAAGCGGCATTGTCATGGTACGACAGACTCATTTCCTGGAAACCGACCTTTCTTCCCCGTTCGAGCTGATGCACGTACTGACATCACGCCCTTTGACGACGCCAATCCAGACCAGTACTTGGTTGAACGTTTCCACTTACTTTGACGGGTCTCAACCATCCGAGCATGATGTAACGTTAACTTAGTGGGCATCTGAAGGTGCATACTACTGTGCCTAACTGCACTCACTTTTCCACAATTTTAATCACTTATTATGGTTCCACTGTTCTAAATATTTTCCTACATTTGAATGTTGCAATTTTCGCAAACGCTATAGTATACAGCGTAAACCAGACCTGCACTGACAAAATTTCAGAAGTGATATTGTGGATGGAAACCAAAAATTGTGCCTAGTAAATACGGGCTCTAAAATGCATACGTTAAGAGCTAGGAGCACTTTTTCAACTTGGCTATTGTGAGACATATATCTTCTGCTTAAAGCTCGTTGCTTTCCATATTTTTAGCTGTGGCAGTATTGACTGAAAAAAGAAAAATTTTCTAGCTAACGTGGGTGGTAAACAGCATACATCAAGACTTATTATCACTTTTTTTATCTCCGCTACTATGATTCACAAGTCTTCTACTCAAAAAGTGTTCATAGCTCTAAAGGTACACATTTTAGAGTCTATGTTCAATCTTTACATTTTTCTTGTTTTCGTCCATACTACTTCCTCCCTAAAACATGGAAAGCAAAGTGCTTGTTCCGAAAGTTTAACGGTGGAATTTTAGCTCAGCAAGTTACTTAAAAAAATGAAGATGACTAACACTCATAAAGATAATAATGAAATGTATATGCACAAGTGGTTGAAATATTTCTCGTGTAACATTTGTAGTTGTTGTAAATCTTTCTTCATTAAAACTCTTGCAAATGATTTTGGTATTTATTTTTTCTATTTGGTATGTGCTGGTTACTAGATTATTAAAGCTTTGAGGGAATGTTGGTGACTGCTGTAGGATTTGGTATTGTGTGGTGTCATGGTTGTGTTGTATGGTGATGGGGGATGGGTCAGGCACATAGCCTTCTCCTAAAGAACTACATTAACGGGATTGCAAGGCATAATGTCCCCTTCCATGAAAGAGAGCACCATATGTGATGTCACTGACCTCACTTCATTATATTTTGGCTGAAATTCATGACAGTGGCGCTGATTTTGCTGACAAGGAACTTCCAGCCAGCAGCTCGTGTCCCATTACTAGTGGCGGAAATTTCATCCACCGCCAGAAATTGAAACGGATGCTCCCAGTTCTGCATCAGCATACATGCAGTCATTAGCAACAGGAACTACAAAGGTTTGTTGTAATTTCCATTTTTAATACACCTTGATTAGTAGTAGAAATTCAGGTCTAGTAGGGAATTAAATCGTTTACGCGCTTATATTTTTTTTTTCTTATGTGAGTAATGTGTCTCGGATTTTGGAACGTATTTGCAGGAGGCGCTGATTTTGAACCATCTGGAGGTGCAGGCGCTGCTGAGGTGGGTGAACTGAGGTGAGGCGAGGTGGTCGCCATTCCCTCCACCGGAGCCGACGAAAGCCCCGTGGCGGGGAGCAAGCTTCCCGGGGGATGCAGCCGGCTTCCTGCTCTGCTCCGCTCCACCCTGGTCCCGGTCCCTCGGGAGCGGGCTTAAACTTTGCGCCATTACCACGGCCTCAGCCCTCTAATGGCCCAATACGGCTCCCCGCCCTGCCCATGCTTCATTAAATAAATCGCGTACACTAATTTAATTAACTCGCAAGTATGCACCGCGCCTACTGCTGCGGCGGATTACGTCGTAGGCGCAGTTTTACTTCGAATTCCAAGTCCTCAGCTCCCTCGAGGAGGGCAGGACGCCCCTCGTGGTCACAAAGTCCAAATATCTTCTCCATAGGTAGCATAATAAATCAGGCCGCACGAAAAAGCACCAGTATTGTACTGGACAGAACACTGAACCTCTTTCAATTAAGTAACAGTAAATTGTATTTGATTTACCTTTTTCGCAATTACAAAAGCGAATGTGCTGCGGCCTGTAGCAATTAACAACATTAGATTTAATGAAATCAGCGTATTAATGCACTGTTTATACCAGAGACACCAAAACTACACAAAAATAAATACACCTCCAAGGCAAAAGAAACCGGCCAGATGAGATTAGTACTCACACTCAGAGGGTTTCGTATAAACATAATTGCATAGATAGATGATTATAATAATTTCGTGTTGTTTTGTGCAAGTCTTACTATTGGGTGGCACATCGGAGACTCCAGTTAAACAAGTGGAGAAAGGGGACCTACAGCTTAACGTGGAACCACGTGTTGTATCTAGCGTTTCCCCACATCGTTGAAGGACGAAGGCTAGGTTTAAACAAAGACTTAGAAGTCGGCGGCCCGGCTGAAGTTCGATCCGACGACTTCTCGGTTTTCAAGCATGTGATTTACGCAAGACCACCAGGCTAAACAATTACATAGCTTGTTCATCTATAGGTTTCCATGAAGGAATTTGCAAGAATCAAAATATGTGACACAAATGGCCTTTTCTTTTGAGTGCATTGACTTAGAAGCTTAAATTATGTACACCGTCAAGGACCATAGAACTTAGTATGTGAGATAAATTTCAGTTTTATACCACCCGAGTTCCCGAGAACAGGTCTTAACAGTCAGACAAACAGACAAATGGACTAAAATGTGATCCTATAAGTTTTTGCCAATAGAGGTACGGATTCCTAAAAAGAGTACGACAACGGTAAATGGTTCTAGATATTGGAAAATTTCGAAATAATATTTATAGCTTCTAGAGGAAGACAGTAAACTTAAAATGTGTACATGAATCAGCAGGTAATTGTAAGAATGGAAGACAAAGAAAGAAGTACTCTGATTGGAAAGGATATCAAGTATTGAAGCAACACCTCTCTCCCATAGTTAAGGCTGTAAGTCGAATGTGCAGTAGGAGATATAAAGGAAAACTTGACGAGTGGGACTAAAACAACAGGGTAAAGTGATATCAGTGATACGATTCAGTGATTGTGCTGCTATTTTCAGTGAAATTAAGAGAAGTATACAGGACTATTTGATGGGAATATCCAGTTTTAAGAGCACAAAACAAATCTGAAAGCGTTGAGCAATAGAAACGAGATTAACTATAAACTGAAGATCAAAATAGGAGCCCATGTAAAAGATTAAGTGAAGGAATCCTGACACGTTGGCTACAAAATAACACATGCCAGACGAAGTAAGGTAGTTCCGAGGGGTAGGAATAAGACTTTAACTATCGTCTACAAAAAATAAAGATAAAGAATTAGTTTTTGCTTATTTTCCGGTACATGTCTGCAGTCGTGATCCACAATAAAATCTACACGCCACTGTATTAAAACAGAGAACCCAAAATAAAATGAGGCAGTCCACAGGTAAGTGGACATGGGTTTCGTCCTCTTGTTTTGGCTTGCTGACAATCCAATACAAGGTGAACAGCACAGGCAATGACCGAATTACTTGCTAAACCAAGTCTACTAACATCATAGACCGTAATATGAAAAAAAAAATGTTTTGAGGCTGCACTTGAAGAGCACAGTGGCGATTCATGGACAGCTGCAAAATCTGAAAAGAATGAATCCAAACCGTTTCATATGCGCTATTAGAAAACGTTGCTCAAAAATGATGCATTAAATAAGAAACAAAGTCAGACAATTTCGTGTGGTCTCGTCGAGGAAAGTAATGTGTTCAAAACATTGATGAAAAGAAGGCACAGTAAATCCGGAAGCTACCGTATAGTGCTAGGCCGAGGGTACCTTGTACCACTCAAAGTCACTTCCTCTCCTGTTCCACTAGTAAGTACAGCAAGACAAGAATGGTTATCTACATGCCATCGCATAAGTACCAAATTTCTGCGGCAGAAGAGTCGTTCTGCAGTCTACTTCAAATGGCTGTTCTCAACAGTGTTTGGTGAAAAGAACGTCGTGTTCCCTCTAGGGATTTCCATTTGGGTTCCCAAGGTATCTCCGTCATACTAGCCTGTTGATGAAACCTACCAATAATAAATGTAGCAGCTCGCCTCGGCATTGCTTCACCGTCTTCCTGTAATACGACCTAGAGGGGAAACTAAATATTCGAGGCTGTAGTCAAGCATGGGTCCAATTAATATTGTGTACATGTTCTCCTTCATAGGTGAGTTAAATCTCTCCCAACCAACCCAAGTCGACCATTCACGTTCCCTACTACATCTCTTGCGTTATCGTCCTATTTTATATCGTCTTGGTGCGTTACGCCTACATATTTAATCTATGTGACATTGTGAAAAAGCACACTACTGAAGCTGTACTCAAATGTTATTCAGTTCTTTCCCCGCTTACTGGATTAACTATTCCATAAATATAGAGGAATGTACAATTTATCATTCTAAATAGAAATTGGAAGTCGTCCTGCATCCTCCTACAATCACTCAACGATGATACTTTCACTGTACTACAGCTACATCAACGAACAGACACTGATTGCTGCCCACCCATGAGTCAAGTCATTTATGTATATAGAGAATAAGTGCCATCCTGTCACATTTCCCTGGAGCACTGCTGACGACAACTTTGTCTTTTATGACCACTCGCCGTCGAAGATGATGGACTGGGTCTGGGATCCATTACTTAAGAAGTCTTCGAGTCACTCACATGTAAGGGAACCTACTCCGTATGCTCGTAGCTTCGTTAACAGTCTCCAGTAGGGCACTGTCTCAAATGCTTTCCGGAAATCTAGGAGTATGGAATCAGCTTGTAGCTCTTCATCTACATCTACATCTACATCCATACTCCGCAAGCCACCTGACGGTGTGTGGCGGAGGGTACCTTGAGTACCTCTATCGGTTCTCCCTTCTATTCCAGTCTCGTATTGTTCGTGGAAAGAAGGATTGTCGGTATGCTTCTGTGTGGGCTCTAATCTCTCTGATTTTATCCTCATGGTCTCTTCGCGAGATATACGTAGGAGGGAGCAATATACTGCTTGACTCTTCGGTGAAGGTATGTTCTCGAAACTTTAACAAAAGCCCGTACCGAGCTACTGAGCGTCTCTCTTGCAGTGTCTTCCACTGCAGTTTATCGATCATCTCCGAAACGCTTTCGCGATTACTAAATGATGCTGTAACGAAGCGCGTTGCTCTCCGTTGGATCTTCTCTATCTTTTCTATCAACCCTAACCCTATCTGGTACGGATCCCACACTGCTGAGCAGTATTCAAGCAGTGGGCCAACAAGCGTACTGTAACCTACTTCCTTTGTTTTCGGATTGCTTTTCCTTAGGATTCTTCCAATAAATCTCAGTCTAGCATCTGCTTTACCAACGATCAGCTTTATACGATCATTCCATTTTAAATCACTCCTAATGCGTACTCCCAGATAATTTATGGGATCAACTGCTTCCAGTTGCTGACCTGCTATTTTGTAGTTAAATGATCAGGGATCTTTCTTTCTATGTATTCGCATCACATTACACTTGTCTACATTGAGATTCAATTGCCATTCCCTGCACCATGCGTCAATTCGCTGCAGTTCCTCCTGCATTTCAGGACAATTTTCCACTGTTACAACCACTCGATATACCACAGCATCATCCGTAAAAAGCCTCAGTGAACTTCCGATGTCATCCACAAGGTCATTTATGTATATTGTGAATAGCAACGGTCCTACGACACTCCCCAGCGGCACACCTGAAATCACCCTTACTTCGGAAGACTTCTCTCCATTGAGAATGACATGCTGCGTTGTGTTATCTAGGAACTCTTCAATCCAATCACACAATTGGTCTGATAGTCCATATGCTCTTACTTTGTTCATTAAACAACTGTGGGGAACTGTATCGAACGCCTTGCGGAAGTCAAGAAACACGGCATCTACCTGGGAACCCGTGTCTATGGCCCTCTGAGTCTCGTGGACGAATAGCGCGAGCTGGGTTTCACACGACCGTCTTTTTCGAAACCCATGCTGATTCCTACAGAGTAGATTTCTAGTCTCCAGAAAAGTCATTATATTCGAACGTAATACGTGTTCCAAAATTCTACAACTGATCGACGTTAGAGATATAGGTCTATAGTTCTGCATATCTGTTCGAAGTCCCTTCTTGAAAACGGGGATGACCTGTGCCCTTTTCCAATCCTTTGGAACGCTACGCTCTTCTAGAGACCTACGGTACACCGCTGCAAGAAGGTCGGCAAGTTCCTTCGTGTACTTTGTGTAAAATCAAACTGGTATCCCATCAGGTCCAGCGGCCTTTCCTCTTTTGAGAGATTTTAATTGTTTCTCTATCCCTCTGTCGTCTATTTCAATATCTACCATTTTGTCATCTGTGTGACAATCTGGAGAAGGATATCATGTCAGAAAACAGAAAGCTGAGTTTTGTTCGTGCGATGCCTAATAAAGTTTACTGTATTCTATATCATATTATGTTCACAGTGTAATATACAGACAAGAATGAGACTTTGAATAAATGACGACCCTTGATCTAAGTGCCAGTCCGTGAGATGAAGGGATTGTCACAGGAGGTGAGGTCACGACGTTCCGCTTCAAACCAGTCGTAAGATTCATGATGCAAAACCAGAAAAGATGTAAACGAAAACGTTTTCTGGGTATGGTTGCAGCGGCATTCTTCTGGGTCTACCAGTGGCCGAAATGTTACTTTGGTTTTTCTCCAGCAGTAGTTTTATACAATATGGCGCGGTACTATACCCAGAAAACTTTTATGTCGACTGACTCCGGCCGAGGATGCCTACGCAAAAAATTCGATTGCCTTATGAGATACGTTATCACAAAATAATTTATCGCTTACCGTTCCGGGCGAGAAATGGTGCGGTGCCTACTCAAGTCTTAAGTTAGTCTTTAGGAACTCATGCGTTAACTTTGAAGATTTTGAGTCTGTCAGGCAAGGTTACCTCGTAGGAGACCACGTAACGTTCCAGGGTAAATCACGTATCAGCGAGTACTGCGGATGGAGCCGAACATACAGCGTGGATGAGACGTGGCTTGAACAGTGCTGAAGTCCTCCGGAATATTCTGCGACGGTGATAAAGTATTCTGGTCACAGCGTGCTAATCCCTTATCCGATGTGATCTGCCTTAGATCCGTTCTGATTCTTGGTGTATTGTCCTTCAGTACTTGCTTCGGGTGTATCGCGCGTTGCCAGAGGTCGAGAGGTAATAACATGCTTTTATCACCAGCTGGAGTGGAGTCGGGGATCTCACACTACCATTATAAACGGAAGGGACGCACTAATGAGACAAAAGGTTATGACCTAATGTCTAATAGCGAGTCAGCTACCTTTAGGGCGTAGATAACAGGGATTCCTCACTCGCACTGAAGAGGACTGCTCAGAAAACGGTCGAAGCGTTGGCGTTTCAGTTGCTTCTGTGTGTCATAATGAAACGGCCTGATGCTCAAAATGATTTTATTCTAGTCGCCACGGAGCGACGGAAGCTACGTACTTACTGCTGAAATTCTTCTTGGCATTAATTAGAGATTTCCTTTGTAGTTTATCGAAGTAAGTGACGCCACAGATCAATAAATCTGTCACTAAATTCTTATAGTAGTGTATGGCATCCTAGATGTGCGACATCAGACGAATTTCGCACCCAGGATATAATTAGGAGCTGCAATGCTTCTCCAAGCACTGTGGCAAGATTCTCGCCTTGTGACAGGCATAGTTATATTACTTGAATGTATCATCGTTATCGGGGAAGATATCATGCCAGAAGTTTCCATATATCCATCTTCATATGGCTAACCGGACAACAGCTGATAATATACAAGAAACGATGAACAGCACCGTCAACTGTGTGTATTTATCAGCTAAGTAACTGTGACTGGTTCACGTGATGCACTGATTCGTCATCGGTCCCCTCTGTGGCAAATGGTGATCATCGAGCAACTGCTAGTAGATAGGACGTTCCTCAGCATTTAGTAACGTATATGTATGAGCGCGCGCGCGCGCGCGCGCGCCAGTGTGTGTGTGTGTGTGTGTGTGTCTATGTGTAAGATAATTTTTTTTCAAGTAAAAATTGGTAGGACAAGGTTCAAATGGTTCAAATGGCTCTGAGCACTATGGGACTTAACTTCTGAGGCCATCAGTCCCTTGAACTTAGAACTACTTAAACTTAAATAAACCTAAGGACATCACACACATCTATGCCCAAGGCAGGATTCGAACCTGCGACCGTAGTGGTCGCGCGCTTCCGGACTGCAGCGCCTAGAACCGCTCGGCCATTCCGGCCGGCGATAATGGATTATGGCCCAATCAACGAATCTAAAATATGTATACGTAGTGTCATCATTGATGACAAAGAAAGCTCCATTACGAACCTAAAATTATATATCAGGCAGAACATTATCGCAGTCGACCTATTAACGATATAAGCCCGTCCAGGCCATAGCAGCGTCACCTGGAGAGGAATGACTGGTTGTCAGACACACGCACAGCGCATGTAGTAAGCGTGATGTCCGTGTGTGGAATAAGAAAGATGCATGGTCTATGTGAGACTGTCTGAGGGCAGATTGTAACGGACCTTTCGGAAATTGCACGACTTGTCTGATGTTCGATGAGTGCTGTGATGAGTGCCTTTCAATACCTGGTAAAACCAAGGTGCAGACGTCGTGGGGTTGGGCAGCCAACCCTCATTGCAGATGACGGACGTTGTAGGCTAGGCAGACTGGTAAAACAGGGTAGACGGCCAATTGTGCCGGTACTAAAATAGGATTTTCATGCTGGACAGAGTCAAGTGTGTCTGAACACATAGCGCAACGAGGGATCCTAACTATGGGCCTCCACAGCAAATGGCCCGTGCGTGATTTTGTTAACTCCATGACACTGGCAACTACAACTGAAATGGGCACTTGAGCATTGGCACTGGATGTTGGAGCAGTGGTAGAGCATTGCATGGCCTGATAAATCCCAATACTTTCTTCATCATGCTGAAGGGAAGGAGCGAATTTGTCGTCTTCCAGGAGAACAGCTCCTTGACACCTGTACTGCAGGACAGAGGCAAGCTGTCGGTGGTTACTTTATGCTCCGTGAAAGATTCACGTTGACATCTGTGGATTCAATGGAGCTCGTACAAGACACTTTGATGGCCTATGAATATCGTACACTGATTGCAGACCACGTACACCGCTTCAAGACGATCATGTTTCCCCTATGACGATGACGTTTTTCAACAAGATAATGAGCAATGTCATGAAGGAGTGGTTCGAGGAACACAGTGGTGAGTTCCAGTTGCCGTGCTGGTCCCTACCTCGCCTGATCCGAACCAGATAGAACACATCTTGGATGTGTTTTAACGTGGCATCAGAGCTCACCGCCGCTCTCCCCTTAATTTATGGGAATTAGATGACTTGTGTGTGTTACAACTCCCTCCAGAGACGTACCAAGGCCTCATTGCTACCGTGCCAAGACACGTCACCGCTGTTATCCACGCTAAAGGAGTTCATACCGGCTATTAGGTAGGTGGTCTTAATGTTCTGGTTGATCAGAGTATGTATGTGTTGTACAGAAGTATGAGGAACATTGCGAGAAACTCAAGCTCGAATATTGAATGCAGGCGCTGGCCAAGCCTTCAGGTTGCGCTTTGGTGTTTGGCAACGAACGGTATCTTTAAAGTGCCCTCAGTACATTGCAACTGTCAATTGTGATCAGAACAGTATTCGGTGGAACTGTAAGTACGTCATATGGTAGTCACTGGGGAAATTGTTGATGATCATACCGTGGGGACTCCATAACCAAGGTATCGGCAGTGTTTGCTGTTTTGAGAGGCATCATATCGGAGGCTTACACCGCTCCACCCTCTTCAATTCAGAGTAGTACTGGCACCCTACATTTTCAGTTATTTGGTTTATGTTTTCCAGTCACCGTTGTCCCCTTCAGTTTTTACCCACTACAACTCCACGAAGTACCATGGAGGTTACTTCTTGATGTCTTAAAACAGGTCATATCATCTTGTCCCTTCTTCTTGCCATTGTATCCCATAGTTTCTTCCTTCGCTGATTCTGCAGAGAACTTCAACGTTCCTCATCTTATCAGTTCACCCCATTTTGAACATTCTTCTGCAGCATCACATCTCACTGTTTCCCCATTGTCCATTATTCAATACCATATAATGCTCTGCGCCAAACTTATAGCCGAGCGGTTCTAGGCGCTACAGTTTGGAACCGCGCTACCGCTACGGTGGCAGGTTCAAATCCTGCCTCGGGCATGGATGTGTGTGATGTCCTTAGGTTAGTTACGTTTAATTAGTTCTAAGTTCTAAGAGACTGATGACCTCAGCAGTTAAGTCCCATAGTGCTCAGAGCCATTTGAACCAAACTTATATTGTCCGTATTTTCTTCTCCAACGGCAGTGTGTGACACCAGTAGAATTTTTTCAACAAGTTAATGCTAAATGTCACGAAGCCAGGAGTGCGATGGAGTGGTTCGAGAAACTCGGTGACGAGTTCCAATTCCCGTGCTGGTCCCTAACTCGCCTGATCTGAACCAGATAGAACACATCTTGGATATGTTTTAACGTGGCATCAGAGCTCAGCACCGCTCTCCCCGTAATCTATGGGAATTAAATGACTTGCGTGTGTGTGTGTGTGTTTCAACTCCCATGCCTTCTTCGCATGTGCTGCTCTGAGTTCCTAGAGGTAGCGTGTTTGATTTATAATCAAGACATCCTAAGTATCAGGTTTGACCTTACCACAGCTTAAATTTTGAATAAAAATCACCAGCAACGGCGACCGATGACTTCCGGTATAAGTCAACGGCCTTGTCAGGTTCAGGGGAGGGAAAATGCCCGTACAGGTGGAAGAATCAGCAATGATCAACGGATGAAAATGCAGAAAGTAATGAAAACCACTGCTTTTAAGCCAAATAATATGTATCCACAGGACAGGTGCCTTGTAATTGGAAAAATGTAATGATTTCTTCATTGCCAAAAGATTACGGACTAATCCCCAATTCGGATTTCCAGTAGGGGACTGCTAAGGAATTGGTGACCATGACAAGAAGATTGAACAACTAACGAAAGGATAGCGTTCTACGAGTCAGGCTGTGGAATTTCTGAAGTTTGAGCGTAGTAGGGATGTTATAGAGCCTGAAAAAGGGAAATGCTAAGACACAGACTAGATATAATGGGCGTCGGTTAAGTGAAATGGAAGAAAGACAATGATTTCTGGTTATACCAGTACGGGGTAATATCGACGGCACCAGGAAATGGTATAACGGGAGTAGGACTCTTTATCAATAGCAAGTCAGTTCAGCGGTAGGTTTGTTCTCATGAGAATCGACAGCAAACCAACAACGACAAGATAGTTCAGACATACTTCCTGATGTCGTAAGTCGAAGATGAAGATATAGAGAAGGTATATGAGGATATTTGAACGTGTTATTCCGGTATGTAAAGGGAGATGAAAATCTAGTAGTGACGGGGGACTGGAATGTGGATGTTGGGGAGGTGTGCAAGTAAGGTTTACGGGAGAATATAGGCTTGGTACTAGGGATGATGATAGTCCCATACTCCGAGGAGCGTAGGGAACGATGCGGGAGACCCGCACTGCCTACTAGGCAAGGTCCTAGCGGAGGTGGTTTGCCATTGCCTAGGTATGAGAGAGGAAAAACACTAGCTGAGTTCTGTAATAAATTTGATTTAGATATAGCGGATACTCTGTTCAAGAATGACAAGAGAAAGAGGTATACCTAGAAAGGACCGGGCTGTACGGGAAGATTTCAATTAGATTACGTCAAGCTTAGGCAGAGACCCCGAAAACATATACTGGATGGTAAGGTGTGCTAAGGAGCAGATATAGACTCAGGTAACAACTGAGTAATGACGAGGAGAAGGCTGAAGAAGTGGGCTGCGGAAGTATTAAGGAATGAAGAGATATGCTTCAAGTTTTCTGTGGGGCTCTTCAGTCGAAGAGGAATGGAAGACTCTCAAAAGGACAATCGCAGGAGTGGAAAAGATAAACATAGATACATAGAAGGTAACTACGAAGAACTCGTGGTTAACAGAATAAATACTTCAATTGACTGACGAAAGTACAGAAATGTTCAGAGAAATTCGGGAACACTGAAGTACAAGTCACTTAGAAACGAAATAAATAGGAAGTGTAGGGAAGCTAAGGTGAAACGGTTGCATGAAAAAGTGAAGATATAGAAAAAGAAACTGTTAATGAAAGAACCATCTCAGCATATAGAAAAGTCAAAAAATTAAAAGCAAGTGCGATAGCAAGTTTTGCAACATTAAAAGTACAACGGGAAGGGTATTCCACTGCCAACAGCAGAAGAGAGAGCGGATAGGCGGAAAGAGCACATCGAAGGAGTCAATGAGGGGCAAGACTTGTCTGGTGTCGTGATAGTAGAAACGGGAGTCGTCGTACAAGAGATTGGAGATTCAGCATTACAATCATAATTTAAAAAAAGCATTGGATGACCTAAAAACAAGAAAGGCAGAAGGATAGACAACTCTCCATCAGAATGTCCGAAATCATTGGGCAAAGTACAACAAAACGATTACTCACTGTCACATATCGACGACTTAATGACTTCTACGCTGTTACGCTTAGGGTTCTTTGCAGCCATGAAGGTGCCAAAACTTGTCTTTCATGACGTAAAATGCGTCTCAGGTCTTATCTTATGTAAGCCTTGATTAGTTGTCTACTGTTGGTTAGCAAGTTTTCAGTTGAACCACTTTTAATGTGTCCTTTTAGCGTTATTGCTGCTAGCTGTTAATTGGCATATTAATTTCTGACCGTATGGACTGTAAGGTTTCGCTGCTTTCCCCTTTGGTCAGTAACGAGAGCTTGTAAATAGGAGTGGTACATGTGCATGTTCTTTTAAATGATGACAGTGGCGCGTTGTTTTTTTTTCCTTTATTGATTTTCAATTCTCCCCGAAGGGGGCGGGCTGGCAGCAGCTTAGTACGCTGCTCTACAGCCTACAGACTTTTATTTAAAAAAACGGAAGAAGAAAAGAAACAAGAAAAACAGGCTATAAAACGGTGACGTCAAGTTTAAAATGGCGGAAAAATGCGGAAAGTTAAAACAGAAAGCAAAAGGGGTTGGCAACGTTAATAAAAGACACAGGAATCAGACAAGTAACATAGTACACACACAATTAAAAAAAAACACTGCGACAGTCTGGTTTCCGTTCGCAAGAGATAAAAGGCACACCCAGCGACAGTATGATGGCCGTTCGCAACACTTCCCAAAAAACACAACACGGAACACTCACTGTAAAACACTCACTGTAGAACACCCAATGTAGAACACTGCACAAAAGTGGCGGCACAAAGATGACACTCCCGAGCCAAAGGCTCAAAACTTGTTTTCCACTCGTGTAAAAGGAAAGTTTCATTGCGCTTCACAGTTTATATATAGATTTTATATCGCAAATTCCACTCAGTTTTACCACAGTCCTGATTTGTACAATACGCTTCTTTACTACGCAAAATGCACTTTTAGCTTATTTCGTGTATTTTTATATAATTATTGTTTTTTTTCTTTTTAAATGTAAACCACTAATGGAAATTGAAAATGGCCGGGATAGTGGCCCCGCATTCTTCTCTCTGTCAATAGATGGCAGCACTTTTGCCACTCTGGAGTACCAGTTTGCTTCCTCTTCCGCATCCCCTACTCCCTCTTCTGCGCTCATAGGTAGCACACCGCGCCTATTGCACGTCCACCGCGGCGCTCAGGGGCCACAGCACCAAGTGTAACTGTAGTAATATAGTTTGTATATTTCCATACCCCTCCCTACCCAGGCAGCCGTCCGTAGTACTGTCTAGTGCAACTTCCGCATTGACATAGGTTTCACAGTACCTAGCCCGACCGGCAGTTTTTGAAAAGTTTTTAAAACTTTGTATGAAATTTTTCGTGTCTCATGTGTGTTGCTACGAGTGAAAATTATCTCCCGTCTCTTGCTATTTCCAGTACGTCACCTGAAGATGGGTTTATAAGAGCCCGAAACCGTTAGTGTGATGATAAAAGAACTTTACAACTGAAGCGGTATTTTCAACCTCTGGTAAGTGTGTATGCACAAGCAATAAAGTAAGCTACTGTATCTGCATAATACCAAAAAATTAATACATCAACTATAATGTAGGATGCAACAATAAATAGCTTAACTACGTACAAAATTTACATGTCCAATATAATATGTTGACGAACAGTCAGTACAAAAGAAAATGTAATGAATTCCATTATAGCTCTTTCATAATAGGCACTTTAAAGTATGTTATGTGAGGTATATTGTAAGGCATTTTGTATGAGTATGTCACATATGCTCAATGATATTTTGTTTGAGACTGTATATGACACAACAAAAGAATTGCCACAACATTAGACATACATTCCGCTACCTTTGTAGTGCCGTTTGTGCTGGTGGCAACGACCTTACTATTTTCGGGGGATGCGATTGCTTCTCCACAGCTCAGAGAATGAAAGCAAGAAATGCCTTCCACTGTACAGCCTGACGAGTTGCTCCCCCTGCATATCTCTGAACCTCCACACTGACTACAGCTCGACGAAAGAAAACCAACTTGCTGGCAATTGGCAGTCAAGCTAACTACCAGTAGTGTGTGTATTGCCTATGCAACTGGAGACCTGGGAACCGGGGACCTGGAAACGACGGAGAGGCTTCGTCGCGCCTTTACTCTCAGTGGTTCGCAACCCCACAACAGGCCACAGCAGTCCATCCACACCACTGCCACCCGACAGCGAACCCACGGTTATTGTGCGGTTCGGCCCCCAGTGGACCATCCCTCACCCCCTCCATCCCCCTCGGGAACGTCTCATACCAGACGAGCGTAACCTTAAATGTTTGTGTGGTAGAGCAAACATTTGAGACAATTTTTGCACAGGAATCACGAACATAGTGTAACTTAGGTGGAAGAAGGGGAACCAGCCCGCATTCGCCGAGGCAGATGGTAAACTGCCTTAAAAGCCATCCACAGGCAGGCCGGCACAACGGACCTCGGCACTAATCCACCGGGTGGATTCGTGCCGGGCACCGGTACATCATTCCGCTCGGGAAGCAGCGTTGTAGACCTCGCGGCTAGCAGGGTGGGCGAGCTAACTACTTGCAACCATGGGGCCATTTCCCCAGAAATGATTGTAGCTGGGATAAATGCTCACCGCCAAGAGAAAGAAGCGCAAAATTAAGATATGTCACAAACTAGCATAATACGTTGCATTTTTCAGTAAGCAATGTATCTGAAACAAAAATATTACAAAAGATATCCGCCCCGATAGCTGAGTGATTAGCGTGACGAATTGCCGTCCTACGGCCCCGGTTTGATTCCCAGCTGGGTCGGGGATTTTCTCCGCTCAGGGACTGGGTGTTGCGCTGTCTTCATCATTTCATCCCCATCCTGCGGGCAGGTCGCCCAATGTGGCGTCGAATGTAATAAGACCTGAACCATTGCAGTCGGACCTGCCCCGCAAGGGGCCTCCCAGCCAACGACGCCAAACGCTCATTTCCATACAAAATATAACACTGTTTACTATGAAAAGCAAGCACTACCCCACAGCAAGTAATAGGTTTCTTATGTGATCTGTCGAATCACATCCTAAAAATTCAAGGCAGTTGCTTCACAGAGAAATAATCACGAATGATAACTAGAGTCTGTCCCTATTGCAAGCAAGGTAGTCCGCCCAACAATCATAGTTTGTAACCTTAGCTTCTTCCTAGCGTGAAGAACACTTGATCGCACTGGATATCTGCCTCATATAGGCGAAAGTATTCATAGATGGTAGGAAAGAGCAACAGTAATCGTAGAGCGGATGAGAATTCACACCGCGAACGGAGCTCTCAACATACGTTTGTTACCTGGCTTGCTGGCAAGTCTGGAGTGCGGACAACAGCACTTTGCGGCACCTAAGGCAGCAGTGATCCACTGATAAAATCGCGATATGATTTTAAAATTGATGTACAGAGTAATGCCTGACTTCTTCTGCTAGCCAACACTTGCTAAACATGCTCATTTTTCTGAGAAAACAGAGCAAGGTGGTCGCTTGACGCTTATGGTGAATCTGCCAATGCTCCATATTCTTCGTCCTACACAAGAAAATTAGCCTCCACCAAGATTTAACTCGAAGTGCAGGCACAGTGTGACAACGACGCTACGTGCACTCACACTTTCATTAGTTCAGTTTCTTAGAAATAGGAGACTGCCCAAATCTGCACGTTATCAGCCCACTAGCACCGACAGTGCCAGCGTCTCCAACTGTCGCATCAATGAAGGATCACCGTAAGTGCAACTGGTTGGCATCTACTGTGCATGGTAAGGGTGGGATGAATATCAACGAAATAGTCTCACTGAAACGAGCAAGAGCTTCCCCTTATTAGCTGCCAGCGTGTGGATTTTCATTAATGAATTATAGACTGAAACTATCAAACAAAAGGTATGGGTACAGCCATTCCTGTAGCTGGCAATGTTACTGGCAGTGTTACTTGATTAATCTAATGAAATCAAACGTGTAAAGTTCTACCATAGAGTTTCGTTGAATACTACCAAAATTTAAATTAGTGGACTACATTGCTTTAATTTTTATTAATCAAATTCTAGGCTTATTGGACAAAGAAATTAGTCAAGTCAGTGCGCACGCATCGATAACTCGTCAACTCTTCACAGAAGGCGCAACGATCGAATCACGTGCTAAACTGGATACGCAGTGTCCCTACGTGAGCCGAAGGAAGTAGCGATTCGTGAGACATTCATGTCTCAAGTGGAAATTTTTCGTAAACATGGGTAAATGTAAGGATGTGACAAAGTGATAAAAAAAGTGGTAATGGAGTTTGGAAGTGATCATGGCTATGCGATTTGTGAAGTTGCTGGATTGTTTGGTGTTTCGCAGCAAACTGTTCAGAGAACCTACAAGAAGTAGTGTTACACAAGTGGTCGCGAAACACGACGTCAGAGTTGTGGTGGGGAATGATCCTGACTGAGCGGGACCGAAGACGAATTTCACAGCTTTTGAATCAAAATCGCTTCCAGGCAGTGAATGAAAATCCATCACCAAGTGTTAGCGAGAGAACATTGTCACAGAAACGGCATTCAATGAACATTTGGAGTCAGGCACCTCGCGAGAGGCCATTGCTCACATATGCACATCAAGCGGCACGGACTGGGAATCATCGAACGGGAACAGTAGCTGACTGCTACCTGACGAGTAGCCCTTCCTCTATGTTCTAATGACGCACATGAGCGAGTGCACCGAAGGACGAATGAGGCATTTCACCCTGAATGTGTACAAGGTCACGCTCGAGCTGTAGGATGCTCTGTGAGGGTATCGGGATGTTTTTGTTACCATGAACAGTGCTCTAATACTGAGTTAACTATTAACATGAACTGGCATCATTATTTAAACATTGTGGATGATCATGTGTTGCCTTTCATTCAAAATCTATATAATGAGTATGATATGGATACTCCCAACTTTCAAGGCGACAACAGGAGAGTTCATCGGGTTGGAAAATATATGACTGCCTTTCTGAACACTCCACCACCATATTATATCTCGACTGGCTTACAAATTCACCTTACTTGAACCCCATAAAAAATATGTGGGACTTCTAGGAACAGGGATAGAACTCCGACATCGGCTTCCCCGCAATTTGGAGGATTTCCACGATAAAAGCCTCAGCGAATGGTTTAAACTAGATATTCCTGCATAGCCTTATGAACTCCTTTAATAACCGAATCCAGGCGTTATCAAATCCCGAGGTGAAAATAATTGATACTTGTAATGATTTGACTAGGAGTAATTTTTTCCAATGGACTTACTATTATTTAAAGAAAATCTTTCGACATTTGAGGGGTGACATTTTGCAATGCAAGTTGCCACATTATATAATTCTGATTGCAATTAGTATCAGGGTAAGTATTGTTTATTCAGCAGAATGTGATGGTTTAATATTACACTCTGAAAATTAGTAACGAATATGTGAAACTTATGTATAAGTATTCAGTTAATAGAGTTAATTCAACATTAGCATCATTTTTCTGTAAAATGAAGGTAGTGTTGCGATCTTTTAAAGATAATCTTGCGCTGCGAGTACCAAAGACTAACACAGGGTGTACCAAAACTTAAGTTCCAAGAGCTGGTGGTTGGTAGATGGGCAAAATTTGAGCATATTTTACTAATAAAAGTATGTTCGAGAGGCCTTGGTTTGCGAGCTAGCGTCTTTGTAATGAGGAAGAAGAAGTCGGTAGTAGCGCGAATATAGGCAGCAGCTGGAGCCATTCCTGATCTTACGGGAAAATACGTTGAAGTTGGTGCCAGTCATATTGAGAACCTGCAAATGAATTAAACTGATGTATACTGATGGTAATGTACATTGTCTCCTTCACTCCGAACTGCCAATATCCTCTTCTACATTTCAGAGACGCAAGGAAGCGAACGGAGCGTTATGGAACATAGGTCTACTAGCTCATTATGCTCGAATGATACAATCTCCCTACCACAACATCTTACACCAAAGCTTTTCATAAGCCCTACAATATACAATGCGAGATTAAGAATAATTACGTGGGCCATTCTATGCTGACTATTGCCGATCTCTTTGTATAACATCACTATTATATCAAATACGGAAGTTCTGAAAAATCAGTAACGCCTGTCAAATAAAATCAAGATTATGTATGAAAATATGATTATTCTGTCCCACACTTCCAACTATAGGAGCCCTGTGGTTAGAGAAGCTTCGGAAGTTAGACTCTCTGGAAAAAACTTCAATAGAGTAACGGGCTATACATCTGGCATTTTATATAATAGTGCAATTGATAAAGAAAGTATGTTATAACATTAGAAGCTAAGATCACTTGATGTGAAATAGTTTATTTCATGTCCACTTCCCGACGGTAACTAGCTGTAGCTCGGATCTACAACGTACGGACAGACTAACCATAATTTTGTAATGTGCATGATTGTACAACAATTATACACATGGAACCATATTACCTAGATAAAAGGAAATACGGTTTTTTCCCCTTTATTGTTATTTCATTCATGGCAGTGGCGCAATTCGCTGCTCTTCAGCCCAGAAATTATATAAAATACGACAAGGAGATCAGTACATATATAAAACATGGGGATAAAAGATGAAATCTATACAGAAGAAGGAGAAAGAATTGAAGTTAAAATGTACAAAATAGTAGTAGTTTGACGAGACACATTTGCATAAAATCCACATACAGTTAAAATGGCACTCCATGAGGACATAGAACAGAAACACTGGCGGCAAGAATAGCACAATTAGAAACGGTGATCATAATATGAGACGACGACACTGAACATACACTGCAATTATGTTACTACACTGTGAGCAACAAAACACGCCAAAGTAACTGCATTAAAATGTGAAGGGCCTGCCAAGAGATGGGAGGTCAGAGACAAGGAAGAGAGGAAATAGAGATGATGGGTTGATGGGGGATAGGGGCAGGAAGGGGGGAGGGGTGGAGTCAGTAGCACACCAAGGGGCAGGATATGGGGAGGGAGTGCAAGGACTGGGAAAGGAGAAGGACAGGGGGGAGGAGGGAGGAGCAGCTGAGGGGCGAGGGGAAGGAGAGGGAGCCCAAGGGAGTAGGGGAGGGGAAGAGGAGGGTCAGAGCTGGAAGGAAGGAAAAATATCAGGGTGAAGCACATCATCCCGGATGGGGAGATGCTGGAAGTTCCTTTTGGAGAGGAGGTGGAGGGTGTGGACATTGAGAGAGGGTGGGACATATTATTAAAGGCGCAGCAGCAGGTGGGGAGTTTAGAGGAAAGAAGACACCTGGGGATGAGGGGTTTCGAGGCAGCAGTTGATGTGGAGGATTTGGGTGTGTTCAAGGAAATGGAGGAAATGTGGGAAGGGGATGGGGTCATGGAGGATCCTCATGGGGACAGGAGATGGATACAGAAAGCAAGGTGGAGCGCCTGGCGTTCAAGGATTTGGATGGTTTTATAGACTTTTGTTTGTAAGGGTGAAGATCCAGACAAAACTGGCATAAGAAAGGATGGGATGGATCAAGGAGTTTGAAGGATGGTGGAAGTATGCAATCGCCATGTCCAGTCCAGCCAGTTTCAGCAGGTGGAGTCTATTTGGGCTTTGCGTTGGATGTAAGAGGATGAGGAGTGTAGGTGATTGTCAAGGGTGAGGCCAAGGTATTTCAAGGTGGGGTAATTTGGATAGGGCAGTCGTAGATGGTGAGATAGAAATCGTAGAGCCAGAAGGAGGGGTTGGTACATCCTATAATGACTGCCTGGGTTGTGAAACCATTGATTTGAAGGAGCCACTGGTTGCACCAAGAGGTAAACTAGTTTAGGTGAGTTTGAAGGTAGTGCTGGGACCGTTGAAGGGTAGGATAAGGGCAAGAAAGGCGGTGTCACCAGGATATTGAAGGAGATGGACAAGTGGGGGTGGTTTGGGAATATCAGTGCTGTACAGGTAATATAGGAGAGGAGAAAGGGCGGAGCCCTGGGGCCCACCTGTGGCAGAGTAGAAAGTATGGGAATTGGTATTACGAATAGTGGCATAGGAAGGACGGCGGGAGAGGAAGAAGGCAGTGAGACAGATGAGGATGATAGGAAGAGTGTAGATCTGGAGCTTGAAAAAAAGCCTGGAATACCATACTAGGTCAAGGAAGTTAGTTCATTTCATTTTCTTTATTGAATTTCCATCCCCCCCCCCCCCCCCCCCCAGGGGAGCGGGCTGGCAGTAGTGTAAGATGCCGCTTTACAGCCTAAAGAGGTTACAAACATAATAAGAGGACAATAAAACAATAAAAACTGGCGACAAAACTGTGAATAGTTAAAACTGGAACATGGCGAAAAGTTTCAAAGTGAAAGTAAAAAAAGCCAGTGGTTGGTGATGCAGATTAAAACACACAATAATTAGAGAGGCACAATTATAAAAACTCGCGACAGTATGATTTCTGTTCGCAAGAGTTAAAAAACACACCTAGCGACAGTATAGTGTCTGATCGCAACACTGAAAGAGGGTGTAATACATTGAACACTCACTTAAAACTGCACCCTAGAGGAGACACGACGGCAGATTTGGGAGAGGGGGGGAGGACCCGAACCGATGATGTGGGAAGAAAAAGGGGTGGGAGAGGAGGAAATTAGGTACATCCCAGAAATATAAGTACACATCTGTCTCGTCGACATACAGAGAACATGTCCAATTACAACAATACAGATCCGTGCTGGTTTGTCGAATATATAAAACTTGCTAAATAAAATATCCATAGCACCAATAATAAGTACAGGAGCAAAATGAGTAAAGAATATATGTCAACGACAACTCAAATAGACTGGGTCCCTGCACCTCAGAGCCCATGTTAAGGGATTTCAAGCTTGTTTGCCAGTTGGCGCACCGCACTAGGCAACAAAGTGTACATGATTATTTCGAAAATTGAACAGACTAGCTTTTTACATAAAAACATTTAAACTGTGCTATGCAATGAATCTATAGGCAGAAGCGTATTTCCGACTAGACAGTAGAAAATGAAACGGCACGAAGCACAAAAGAAGTATGTAACCCTATTATGGATGCCTGTGGTTACTATATTATCATAAGTGTTACATAGACACGAAACTCCCCTCCTCCCTTAGGCTCCCTGTCCTACCCCTACCCCCTCTGCTGCTTCTTCCATCATATCCCCCCCCCCCCATCCAATCCTTCTCACTTCACCTTTGCCAGTCCTTGCACTCTCTCCTCGTCTGCTCCCTCTACACCCTCACTGTCTCCTACCCATTGATGTGCTACAAGGCTCCTCCCCTTTCTGCCCATTCCTGAACCCCATACTCCGCCGCCCCCCATTCTGTATTTCCTCTCCTCCTCCTCTCTGACCTCCCCTCCGTTGTCAGGTCCTTCCAATTTTAATACAGTTACGCTGTCGTGTTTTGTTGCCCGCCTTCTATGTAACATCAGTGCAGTGTGTGTTCACTGTCGTCGTCACATGTAGCTCTCATTACTGTGGTCGCCGTATTCAATTGTGCTTTTCGTGCCGCCAGTGCTTATGTGTGTCGTCTTCGTCGAGTGTCATTTTAATTATATGTGGAGCTTATATAAACAGGCAACTTGAAACTACCCCTTTTTGTATATTTTAACACACATTGTTTTCCCTCCTCATCTGTAAACTTCATCTTTTATCCCCCCTTTTTATGAATTTACCGTTCTCCTGTGTTGTTTTATGTAGTATTTTGACTGAAAAGCGGTGAACTGTGCCCACATAGGGCAGGGGTACGAGACAAACATACAGTGAGAGCGATAATTACATTATGCAACTGACAGCCAGTAAATGGAAGCATATAAACATAGCTTGTACTGAGCACATCCTTAAATTCAACATAGGCACATAAATTAATATAACAGTTATAAAGTGTGAACTAATAAAATAGCTGGATGAGATTGGCTTCATGAGAAACATTATAAGAAGTGAATGGTTCTTTCGTAAGGAATATAACCTGCTGATTAGGAGCTGGGCGGTCGGGTGGGAAAGGGGAAGATAGAAAACAAATTTAATAGAACAAGTCACATAATGAAACGTCAGACAAGTACAAAGTTCTAACTTAAAGATAAACGTTCGACGTAGCCTCTGATGATGATGATGGGAGGGGTAGTCTATAACGTGGTATTTTATCCAAATTTGTCTCGGCAAATTACTCGAGAACTTTTTATCCAAATATACTACATCCCCGAAAATGTATTTAGTGGTGACTGGATCGTTACACGCTAGAAATATAAGTATTATAAATAAAAAAGTAATATTTATGACTGGCCTTCTATCTATCCAGGTAGACTGCTTGATTTATTTTTACCCCATTACTGCTTTGACTTTTGCGACATTGACTGTGTATCCAAACTATGATCGTATATTTATAATTTTTAGTTTTTGGTATATATATGATACATGATACTGACTTGTTTTATCATGTAATCCATGTAATAAGGTTCTCTCATCAGAACTATTTGTTCAATACGAGGGCTATGTATTCTGGAGCGTGGTTATGGTATTTATATGTGTAGGGATTCATTAATGATGTAACGCAAATTCTTTAAACCGATCATATAGTTCACATGATAAATAGATCTCAATACAGTGCAACCTGACGTAATCTTCCACATTAAAAACGCAGATTAAAGTTCTTTCCTGTTGACAACTGTTGTACCATAGAAGGACTGCAGGAACTGAAATAAATCGTCAGTTAAGAATATGGTTGGGAGGGTGATTTCGGGGGTGGGCCAAACAGGGTTAGGGAAGGGTGGGGAAGGAAGTCGGCCACGTACTTTCAAACGAACCATCCCGGCATTTGTCTGAAGTGATTTAGGGAAATCACGGGAAACCTAAATCAGAATTGCCGGACGCGGGTTTGAACCGTTGTCCTCCCGAATGAGAGTCAAGTATGCCATAAGAATACGTAAGCAGCAAAGCAAATACATTGTCTCATGGGATTCGTACAACTTTTTCAATTTGTAGGTTCATTTACAATATGTTTATCGCGAGTGTCATTCATGGGGCACGTCAGTAAAGTAATTGAAGTGAAGCACAGTTAATCAAACCCAGAACTGAAGTCATTTTCGTCTGCCAACACAAGGCATGTTCTTGTATTTCGGTTGAAGCGACAATTTTAACGTCAAAATTGGCTGGCTATTTTAGGACTGCGCACGACAGCTTTTGACTCCCGCAAATTTAATGGCCCTCGGTCTATATAGACGGTGTATTGTGCAAGTTCTCTTCGTGTTGGAAACACAGGAAGAGCTATACGGCCACACAGGCGGAGAGCATTGTAAAGAGTGTGTGAAAGAGGGATCTACATAAACGATGAGAGAGAAGCGTTCAACACACTGACTACTAGCTTTAATGAGAAAGGCTGTGACATTTGGGAAAGTATCTAAATAGGATATTTTTGTTGCACTTTCTCTGAAAGCAGAGAACCACAAAGCGTTCAGTTTTCTGTTAAATGAGCTGAAGTTTCGTGTTTTGTTTCCTGTATGCTGTTGTTAAGTACTGATGTTTAATCACTCTGTAACGTGAAACTCGGTGACAGGCACACGGAATAAGAACAGATTCCCACCTAGCTTTTTAGCATTACAAGTACGGCTTAGTTCGTTTACTCACCAATTGTGTCTTCGCATCGAATAACTGTATTGAATGATGCAATTTTCAGCATGTCGACCTGTTGAGTCTTCTTCCTTAGTAATGTAAGGGTTTGTTTAACTTATTTTGTAGATTTTGACTCCTATAATAAGGAAAAATTGCCTTTTTCTGTCTCTACTTTTACTAATATGCACTGCTTTAAATTTGATCTATTGGTGCTCATAAGTCGTAATCAAAGAAATAACGTTCCTATCATTTACTCATATTACAACGAAAACTATATTTATTTAAAAATCTATTAGTAGGAAGAGGAGAGAGCAAGAGAGAGGGGGTGAGGGGGATTTGCTGTTGTATGTAAATAAAAGTAAGTACTATACCAGGGTGGAAACATAGAGGCAACTGCAACAGCATTACTTCCAATAATAAATTCTGAACTAGAATGCGAAATATCATTATTGTTGTCCTCCATACTTAACTCACTGGACGTAACTTAAATCGAACGAGGAAAATCAGTTCTTCATAGCATTCTGCCAATGTACTGCGTAGTTCTTACAACCGTTGCAGACTTATTGATGTCACTAACATAAAGCATTTAAAAGCGTATTATTTTTTTTACATACTTACGTAAGTAGTAGTCATAAAATACTGAAATTTGATAAAAGTATCACCTATTGAATTCCGTGCAGAGTTTATTCCGCGTGGTCAAAAGAATGCAAATTACAATGATCAACAAAAACAATCTTCTTTCTGTTACATGAACAATACACCCTAAGATTACAAAAGACATGAGGTACCTCCTTTTGCCAGGCGTAGAAGAGCAACTGAACGTGACGTAGACTCTACAAGACGCTGAGAGTCCTCTGAAGAAATTTTGAACTGTGTTGCCTCTTCATCTGTCCATAATGGTGAAAACGACGACGGTGCAGGAATTTGTGCACGAACTGACCTGTCGAATGCGTCACATGTCGGGCGCTCTGGGTGAGTAACTATTGCCCTCTGTCCAGAATGTTTTTCAAACCAATCGTGAACTGTTGTGGCCCAGTGACATGGTGCATTGACATCCAAGAGAATTCCATCGTCTGGGAACGTGAATGACTGCAAACGGTCTCTATGTAGCGGAACATATGCATTGCCAGTCAGTCATCGGTCGTTCAGTTAGACCTGAGCTCACAGTCCATATCATGCAAACACACGTTAAACGCACACTACGAAGTCACCGCCAGATTGCACAGTGCCGTCCGCAGCTCGTGGTCGTGTGGTAGCGTTCCCGCGCCCGGATTCCCGGTTTCGATTCCCGGCGGGGTCAGGGATTTTCTCTGCCTCGTGATGACTGGGTGTTGTGTGCTGCCCTTAGGTTAGTTAGGTTCAAGTAGTTCTAAGTTCTAGGGGACTGATGACCATATGTGTTAAGTCCCATAGTGTTCAGAGCCATTTGAACCATTTTGCACAGTGCCTGTTGACAACTTGGGTCCGCATCTCGGTGGGGTCTGCGCCACACTCGAACCCTACCGACAGCGCTCACAAAGTCAAATCGCGACTCATCTGTTCAGGTCACGCTTTTGCGGTCGTCTAGGGTCCAGCAACCGATATGGTCACGAGTTTGGGAGAGGCGCTGCAGGCGATGTCGTGCTGTTCGCAAAGGCACTTGCGTCGGTCGCCTGCTGCCACGGCCCGCTCTTTTCTGACAGACACGTTCGTCTAACCCCCACATTGATTTCTACGCTTATTTCACGCAGCGTTGCTTGGTTTTTTTTAGCTCTGGCAACTACACAAACGCTCCTGCTTTCGGTCGGTAGGTGACAGCCGCCTCCACAGCGTTGTCCGTGGTCAGAAGTAATACCTGAAATCTGCTATTCTCGGCACGCTATTGACACTGTGGAACTCGAAAAATTGATTTTCCTAACTTTTTGCGAAGTGGAATGTCCCATGCCTCTAGCTCCAACTCTCATTTCGTTTTCAAACTATCTTATTTCTTATCGTGCGTCCATAATCTCGTCGGAAACCTTTTCACGCGAATCACCTGAGTAGAAATGCAGTTCCGACCATGCATTGCCCCTTCTTATACTTCGCGTACGCGATGCTAGCGCCGTCAGTATATCTGCATATCACTAACCAATAACGTTTGTCATCAGTGAACACTGTTGATGTAAGATATTTTTCCTTGAGCCCATATATAATTTCAGAACTTCTGTTCCAGCTACAGTGTGAGCAAGACTCGGATTTCTTTGCAAAATCAAAAGGCAATCTATATGCGAAAAATACAACGTTCATGCAACAAAACTTGCAAACGCAAGCAGTACAACATCCGCCAGTACATAAAAGAATTAAAGAAATGGATGGTGTAAGGCTATAGAAAAGCAAAAGGAAAATAATACTTCTTGCAGATGAAATTTTCTGGGATTTATGAACATGTGCCGCTCACTGACACTGAAATTAAGGCCGAGAGTCTCCATGGCGGACACGATATCATTATAAGCACACATGTCAAAATCCTTAGATAAATACTCAGAAAAAAAGCAGCACAGTGGTGAAGCGTGCCCTACGTTGATGCGGTTTCACAGAGTGTGGAATTCACTGAGACGGTTCCGCGATGGATCTGCGGGCGGCATCGGAGCAGTGGTTTTATCGAGTGGGACCTACCCCAACAAAGCAGGAGCACCTGCTGCAGCGGCAGCACGGCAGGGTTGTGAGCACCACAGTGAAATATCAACTGTAGTCAGTCGCTGTCATTTGTTGTCTGACAAAGACCAATCTCTTCTGCTACAGTATTCATCAGCATTTTTGTCGCTTGGATTGTGAGCAGTTTTTAGCGCAGTTGTGGATCCTGTATTCAGCCATAAAATAAGATTCTGCTTATCAGGCTCAGTTTGCTATCAACAAGTTTCGTACAGTCTATCAAAATTCTTGAAAACATTTCATTTTGTTACTGTGACAGCACTTGATGTAACGATTCTGCATTTTTAGATGAAACTACCTGCCAGGTTAAAACTGTGTGCCGGAGCGAGACTCGAACTCGGGACGTTTGCCTTTCGTGGGCAATTGCTCAGATGGTGCAGGTAAAGGTCCCGAGTTCGAGTCTCGGTCCGGCACACAGTTTTAATCTGCCAGGAAGTTTCATATCAGAGCGCTCTCCACTGCAGAGTGAAAATCTAATTCTGGAAACATCCCCCAGGCTGTGGCTAAGCCATGTCTCCGCAATATCCTTTCTTTCTGGAGTGCTAGTCCTGCAAGGTTCGCAGGAAAGCTTCTGTAAAGGTAGGACGGGGAGTGAATCGTGCTTGGGTAGCTCAGGTGGCAGAACACTTGCTCGCAAAAGGCAAAGGTCCCGCGTTCGAGTATCGGTCCGGCACACAGTTTTAATCTGCCAGGAAGTTTCATATCAGCGCACACTCCGCTGCAGAATGAAAATCTCATTCTGTATTTTTAATTGCTGGAAAGTTATCGTATTATTTACGAAGAATACCCATACTCGACCTTTAATTCGGAAATTCTTTTCTAGAAAATGAATATTTGTAAAAACATCCCTGATTAGTTCTGCTCAATTGCTTTGCGCCAGTGCATATATCACAAGTAATTTTATTATATCGGTGGAAAGGAAGCTCTTGGAACAGTATTTAATCTTCGTGTAAAGGACTGCTAAACTTCATTTCTGGCTTGAAGTTGTCAAACCAGAGAAGAGATATTCTCCACAAGTATGTTAGTTCACATTTGTTACATTACTGACAGGCTGGTCAAAAGAATCATGTCCCTTGTTCTTTGCTGATTTCGTAATTTGGAGGCAATCAATAGATGGCGCTAAAGGTTGCTATTTTCATTTCATAATAATAGATGAAACCACCTTAAAACAAAACAAAACGTTACACACTGTGAATTCCTCATCCACTACAGGACCTCTTCGTGACTGCGGAAGATTACCTGTGACTTCCATGAGAATGTAGTACTGATCGAAGGTGGAAAAACGCGAACGTGCTGATGCTGATGCCAAGTTTTTAAAATGCTGCTGTCAGGAGTGACAGATGTGACTGGAGGGGAAAACGGCCTACTAGCAACGAGCAAATGCAGAAAGGAAGAGGTCTTCATTTATGCAGGAGATATTTCGCCTCAGATCAGAAACAGTAATGAAACCTTAAAAGGATATGATTTAAAAGTGAGGATGTGTACACGCGAATGAAGTTACGAATGAAAATTTCGTACCAAGGCTGTCATTGGAAAGTGAGTCTCCTGCTCACTAGACGGATGCGCTAACCACTACGGTGGCTTTGCACAACTGCGTGCACTAACCCAGTACTGCTTTCTTCTCAATTCAAATTCCCACCCACGGATCAGTTTGGTATTCCTAGCGCTGCAGAGGCTCTCCAACTGTATTGGAATAGAACCTCAGCACTGAACGAAACTGAGATTTCTGCATGAAACCCAAACCTAGATGTTTTTATCAAGTGAAACCAAATGGTTCCTTAGACATTTTCAAGTCTCAAACATGTATAATGTATATATGCAGACTGAAACTACGACCATGTCTGATGCTAAGGCGTTATTCCAAAACACCTGGAGAGACTCTGTAATGCTGTTCCAGTTTAGGGGGAACACCAACTGGGCTGAGACGTGAGTGGGATATCTCTACGCACTGTAATTGTTCGTTTGCACTTCATAATACGTATATATTTTTGATACGGTTTTTGCATTTTTGGAAATACCATTTTGACTATCAGTTACGATGATTTGGAAATGGGTCCCGGCTAGAAACCAGTCATCGAATTAAGAAAAATAGTGGAATTTGGAATTTTGGTTAGTGTTTTCGTTGCTGTAAATTCGTAAATCGCTTAGTAGCTAGTCAGATGGGTTAAGGAGGCGTGAATAACCTGCAAGAGGTAAAATAATGACCAATCAATGAGTTAGCAATGCTGCAATGCTCAGAGAGAGGAAATGCACAAATGTTTATGCATTGAACTGCACTGCCTCATGTGACAGTAGCCTCCAAATCCTCCACTTACATTCTGCCTCTGAGAGATTCCAAGATGCTTCTCCAGGCGGGTGTAAAAGTGAATCTGCGCAACGGAAAATAATAAACGCTAAAATGATGATTTCGCCCTGTGTGACTATCCCGTGAAGCAGATCTTAGGATTTCTTAATGCTCTTTTTTACAGATAAATTACAATCTAAACATAAATGAACAATGAAGGTAACTAATACTGCTAAGTGATAAACGTTGCTGTTCAATATATATTTATTGTAGATTAAAATCAGCCTTTTAATTACAATTGTCTATATTTCCTAACTAAAATTATGAATCAATTGTCCAACTCTGCCCCTTGTTAAGACTGTGCGGTTTAAAATGGAAGAACTCCAGCCACAAATAAACATTTTCAAACACTAGGACGGCGGAAGGCGGTCCTCTGACTAATATACTCTAATACTGTCTTCTCCTCTCTCTGTTCTACAGACGAGAAACGCGAACTCCCAGCCACAAGGACAGAGCTCATATAACGTCTCAACGTAAGTATAGGCAGAAGAATTGCTGTGTACTCAACGACGACTTCCAACCCTGAGGTGAAGTCCAGAAGCGTATAGGTTCGCAACAGTACTATAAACCCTCCTGATAGCAAAGACAACAAGTCCGTCTGTACCAACAAAGTTGATACCGAATGACCGTCACACACGGGCGCTCACAATGGAAGACGTCGTCTCTCCATCGCTGCCGACCAACCATATTTTAGTCTTTTGTCGTCTAGCGCGGAAAGTTTACGAGGATAAACTTATACTCGTACAATGGTACGCTTCTGAGTAAAATCCCTTGGAAATAACCCCACCTGCGTGGTTTACGAGGTGCCGCTTCTTTCGTTCCTCTCACCTGCGAGCAAGATTTGCAGGGTTCCCGGTTATCCTTCCGGTCCTGCAATAATAGCGGCCGGCCGTCACTCTATTTTTCTCCAGAGCTCAGGTGCCACGACGTCCGTCTAGCTACTTCCTGTGTTTAAGCAGGACCAACACCTGTGCGGGCCTTCCACTCAGAGCTTGAGTTCTGCCTGCCGTTTCATCTCCAATGGCATTCCAACCTCTACTAGTATAGGCAACCATTCATTACGCCGTTCTGTTAATAAAGACACTCCGTCACCTTTCATGCAATAAGCGTTAACAATTATTTACACGGCGTACATGGCAATGTCAGTCACCTTTAAATATTCATATATACGATGTACTACCCATCAAATGATACTTAACTGTGGTTGTAGTTCAAGACAGAGTATGTGGATGAGTGCTTGGAAGGTGCGAAATTATAGCCACCTTATAAGATAATCAACACAGACAACAGTCGCTGGAGGTCCAAGGACAGGACCTTCACTTTGGGCGCTGACTGTGCTGTATCTGATGGATTATATAAGCCAGCGTAGAAGAAGGAAGGAGCTAAGCCGCCCAGGGTGTTGGATCAAAGCCCCAGAAAACAGAAGATGAAATTGACAGCTGTCGACTTGCATCCCCACAAACATAGAGGGAGGATCGATTTGTCACATCAACCTCGCATCGGCTGCACACACGTTCACGCAATACTGGTTTTCTTGATGGTGAGATTAGACGGTTCATTGCCCCATGCCCCACTACTTGCCAATTACTATGGTATGTCTACGTATATCTAGGCAAACCGGTTCTAAGATTTGCGCTGAGGTGACAAAAGTCGTGGGCCAGCAATATGCACACATATGAACGGCGGTACTATCGCATACACAAGGTATATAGGGTAATGAGGTGGTGGAGCTGTTATTTGCCTTCAGGTGATTCACGTAGAAAGGTCTCCGACGTTATTATGACCACACGACAAGGATTAACAGACTTTGAACGTGAAGCTGAACGAATGGGACTTGCCATTTCGAAAATCGTCAGGGAATTCAGTATTCCGAGATCTACAGTGTCACGAGTGTACCGTGAATAATAAAATTCAAGCATTACCTCTCACCAAGGACAAAGCAGTGGCCGACGGCCTTCACTTAACGACCGTGAGCAACGAACTTTGCTTAGAGTTGTGAGCGCTAAGAGACAAACCACACTGCGTAAAATAACAGCAGAAGTCACTGGGGATCGTGCGTGGAATGTATCCCCAACGGAAATATGGCGAAATCTGCCGTTATTGGGCTATGACTAATGGCGCAAGTGGCTTTGCTAGCGCGCGACATCACTTACAGAGCCTCTCGTTGACCACATCGTTTGGGCTCTGGACGACCGGAAAACCGTGGCCTGGTCAAATCAGTCTCGATTTCGGTTTGTAAAAGCTGAAGGTAGGGTTCGAGTGTTGCGACAAAACCACCAATCCATAGACTCAAGTTTTCAAGAAGTAAGTGGGCAAGGTGGTGGTGGCTCAATAATGATGTGGGTTGTATCTGTCTGAGAACAGAATGGGTCCTATGAGTTAACAGAACCGTTTAAGCTGTTATGTTAGGCTACTTGGTACCATTTGCAGCCATTTATAGACTTCGTCATCTCAAAGAAGGATGGAATTTTTGTGGGTAACGAAGCACCACGTCAGCAAGCCCGATCGTTGGCGACTGGTTTGAAGAGCAGTCTGGACAGTTCCAGTGAATAATTTGGCTGCCTATATCGCCCAACATAAACCTTACCAAACATTGGTGGAACGTAATCGAGAGATCAGTTCGTGTATAAAATCCTGCGACACTGCAGCAATTGTGGAAAGCTATAGAGGGAACATGGGTCAATTTATCTGCAGGGGACTTCCGACTCGATGGGACCATGGCGTGTTGATTTACTGCACTATGCTTGGCAAATTGATGTCCGACACAATACTAGGAGGTATCCCATGACATTTGTGATCTAAGAGTATATTTGTGTATTAATAAACGTGAATGTTGGCATGTTTTGTATTTTAATCAATTTGTTTCTGCTACAAAGTGATTTGCATATCAGTTTTAAACTCTAATACAACTTTTGCACCCAGCATGGTGATTAGTACGTTGATTTCCACTATTCATAGTCAGTTTTAATTTTATTTCATTTCACTTCTCGTATGAGACGACCTCATTTAACATTTGAATCTGAATTTTCAAATTCACATCATTTTTATCACACAGCATGAGGCAATCTCACTTCCATATACTATGATTTGATGTCGAATGTGCGGTGAAGTTATTTCCGTTTCCTGTATCTTAGTCCCAATTCTTTAGAGTACAATGAAAACAGGAAACCAATAATCGTGAATCGATAGTCTCAATGAAAATAACTACCCACTACATCATGCCACCCAGATGAGGTGGCGAAAATCATGGATGACCTTCTAATATCGTGTCGAAACTCATTTTTTTTCGGCATAATGCACTACCTTGACCTGGCCACATGTCGTTTGAAGTCCCCTGCAGAAATAATGTGCCACGCTGCCTCTATTGCCGTCTAAATTACGAAAGTAATGCCGGTGTAGAATTTTGTTCACGTACTGACCTCCCGGATAGGTCCCATAATTGTCCGATGTGATTCATATCGGGTGACTGTGTAGCCAAATTATTAGGTCGGACTGTCCAGAATGTTCTTCGAACCAATCACGAACAAATGTGATCCATAAAAATTCCTTCTTTGTTTGGGATCATGAAGTGAATGAATGGCTACAAGTAGCCGTAAATAGATACTGCCAGTCAATGATCGGTCCAGCTGGGCCAGAGGATCCAGCCTGTTTCATGTAACACAGACCACACCATTATGGAGTCATCACCAGCGTTTACAAACTGAAATCGGGACACAGCTGACAAGGCCACGGTTTTCTAGTCGTCTAGAGTCCAAACAATATTGGCCACGAGGACAGAAGAGGCGTTGCAGGCGATATCGTGCTGTTAGCAAAGGCACTCGCGCCGGTCATTTGCTACCATTGCCCATTAACGTCAAATTTCGTCACATTCTCTTAACTGATACGTTCATCGTACGTCCCATATTGATTTCTGCCGTTAATTCACACAGTGTTGCTTGTTTTTCAGCACTGACTACTCTGCACAAACGCCACTGCTCTCGTTCGTTAAGCGAAGGCAGCCGGCCACTGCGCTGTACTTGGTCAGAGATAATGCCAGAAATCTGCTATTCTTGCAACACTCTTGTCGCTGTGGATCTCGGAAGACTGAATTTCCTAACGATTTGCAAAATAGAATGTCCCGTGCCTTTACCTCCACCTACCATTCCGCGTTCAAAGTCTGTTAATTCCCATCGTGCGTCCATAAAAACGTCGTAAACCTTTCAACGTAAATCATCTGACTACAAGTGATCGTTCTGTCAGTGCACTCCTCTTTTATACTTTGCGTATGTGAGACTGCGACTATCTGTAAATGCGTAGATCGCTATCACACGACTTTCGTCACCTCAGTGTAAATTTCTGTCACATCATTTGTCAGAAGCTGAAATGATCCTTTGCAGATAACATCAATACAATAAACAAGCTGTCCTACGACATCCAGTCAGTCATATTTCCTTTTGAGAAAAGACAATGCACGTACTAAACAGAATTAAACTCTTCCGTTAAATGGCTGCTAAAGTGCTGCTAGTAGCAACAGCCACCGAATATTGTTTTGTGAGTAAGGGTTTTATGTTTCAGAAAGTAAGATGGAATACATCTCCTGTAGATAAATGTATCGCGTCATATAGTCTCATGGAAGCAGCCTCATTGTATGGTTCAAATGGCTCAAAGCACTATGGGACTTAATATCTGAGGTCATCAGTCACCTAGACTTGGAACTATTTGAACCTAACTAACCTAAGGACATCACACACATCCATGCCCGGGACAGGATTCGAACCTGCGACAGTATCAGCAGCGCGGTTCCAGACTGAAGCGCCTATAACCGCTCGGCAGCCTCTTTATACTCCACGTGTCATGGAATACAGTGTTGCACTGTGGTCACAGCGCAGTTTCTGAAGCGTCAGCGTGGGGAAATCCTAGACTCTCACTTCCGTATCGTGAAGAACACTCCCTAATTTTAATCGTGAAGATAAAGGCTAACGCATTTGTTTCGACGAATCATAAACAAGATCGTTAAGATCCTGTTGTGCAAAAAGTGTGGCTCGTTTGATTCACTGTAGTTTTGAAACGATGTATCCACATTCATTTCTCCTTCGTACTTCCTTGCAGTGTCGTCACTGTGTTCGTTTTTCTTTCACATTCTCAGGAGGTATTGGCATCGACAAATCCCCACTCTGACGTACAGGCCTTACAGCTGATGACAAATCAGGACATTGCACAGTTTTCCTTCTTTTAAAGGTGCTTCCACTTATTCCACTTATTTTCTCATCAGATACACTACTGGCCATTAAAATTGCTACACCAAGAAGAAATGCAGATGATGAACGTGTATTCATTGGAAAAATATATTATACTAGAACTGACATGTGATTACATTTGGGTGCATAGATCCTGAAAAATCAGTACCAAGAACAACCACCTTTGGCCGTAATAACGGTCGTGATACGCCTGGGCATTGAGTCAAACATAGCGTGCATGGCGTCTACAGGTACAGCTGCCCATGCAGCTTCAACACGATACCACAGTTCATCAAGAGTAGTGACTGGCGTGTTGTGACGAGCCAGTTGCTCGGCCACCATTGACCTGAGGTTTTCAATTGGTGATAGATCTGGAGAATGCGCCGGCCAGGGCAGCAGTCGAACATTTTCTGTATCCAGAAAGGCCCCTACAGGACCTGCAACATGCAGTCGTGCATTATCCTGCTGAAATGAATGGTTTGGCAGGGATCGAATGAAGGGTAGAGCCACGGGTCGTAACACATCTGAAATGTAACGTCCACTGTTCAAAGTGCCGTCAATGCGAACAAGAGGTGACCGAGACGTGTAACCAATGGCACCCCATACCATGACGCCGGGTGATACGCCATTATGGCGATGACGAATACAAGTTTCCAATGTGTGTTCACCGCGATGTCGCCAAACACGGATGCGACCATCATGACGCTGTAAACAGAACCTGGATTCATTCGAAAAAATGACGTTTTGCCATTCCTGCACCCAGGTTCGTCGTTGAGTACACCATCGCAGGCGCTCCTGTCTGTGATGCAGCGTCAAGGGTAACAGCAGCAATGGTCTCTGAGCTGATAGCCATGCTGGTGCAAACGTCGTCGAACTGTTGGTGCAGATGGTTATTGCCTTGCAAACATCCCAATCTGTTGACTCAGGGATCGAAACGTGGCTGCACGATCCGTTACAGCCATGCGGATAAGATGCCTGTCATGTCGACTGCTAGTGATACGAGGCCGTTGGGATCCAGCACGGCGTTCCGTATTACCCTCCTGAACCCACCGATTCAATATTCTGCTAACAGTCATTGGATCTCGACCAACGCGAGCAGCAATGTCGCGATACGATAAACCGCAATCGCGATAGGCTACAATCCGACCTTTATCAAAGTCGGAAACGTGATGGTACGCATTTCTCCTCCTTACACGAGTCATCACAACAATGTTTCACCAGGCAACGACGGCCAATTGCTGTTTGTGTATGAGAAATCGGTTGGAAACTTTCCTTATGTCAGCACGTTGTAGGTGTCGCCACCGGCGCCAACCTTGTGCGAGTGCTCTGAGAAGCTAATCAATTGCATATCACAGCCTCTTCTTCCTGACGGTTAAATTTCGCGTCTGTAGCACATCATCTTCGTGGTGTAGCTATTTGAATGGCCAGTAGTGTATTACAGTGAAGAACATAGTCCACCTGTTCGTACTATAACACGGGAACAGCATCTATTAGTATTATAAAATCATATCCACTCTGCGCTTTTCTATCTGTATGTAAAGGTTAATGTCAAGACCTACTGTAGGGATTTTGATGTGGTTTTCACTAATCATCGTATCATCATTTCACTAATAGGTAGAGGGAGTCATGAGGAAGGTTTTTAATGTCATTTATAATTGTAGAAATCATGAGAGTAATATATGTAATGTTGTTTGTTCCATATTTAATTTGCGTTTGGGAATAACTGGTTCAAATGGCTCTGAGCACTATGTGACTTAACTTATAAGGTCATCAGTCGCCTAGAATTTAGAACTAATTAAACTTAACTAACCTAGGACATCACACACATCCACGCCCGAGGCAGGATTCGAACCTGCGACCGTAGCAGTCGCTCGGCTCCAGACTGTAGCGCCTAGAACCGCACGGCCACTCCGGCCGGCTTTGGGAATAACTGTAGAGCCAGTGAGAGAGGTACAAAATGGCCAGCTTCAATGGAAGCGGTGTTTGGTGGTAAAATCAGTAAATTATACAGTCACCGAAATTAGAGGGAGTATCCACAGTTGAGCAGAATCCACAAATGTCTATCATTTCATATCTGTTTGTCTACCTACTTTAAAGTCCTCACCTGTGCGATTCCGTAATTCTCTACCTATATGTGAAGGCTAACCATAGGAATTACCACATCGATTTTGATATCCTTTTCACTGACGATTGGCCAATTAATTAGGAAAGTTTCTGTATGTAATTTCTACATACACTGTTACTTTATCCATGCTATAAATACACCCATAAATCATGGTCGGATGTAAAAGTAACTTCATACACGTACACATCCTTGACTGGTATGTAAGTGGTTAAAGTGCGAATTCTCTGTGACAGGCAAAGTGGTTGCTAGAGTGTATTAGTGACGTTCGCGTCTAGTGTTCTTACCAGTCCTGGTGGGGCATATAAGGAGTGCAATCGGAGTCAGACACTGTGTGATCACCGTGAAGACCAAGGAGATGCCTGTGGGGTATCGTTTCTGAAGGTTGAAACTGTACACGAATCCGAGACATCATAATGTACAATCATATACCCTGAGCAGGCCACACCTACCCATGGTTCTCTTATGTGTCTAATGTGCTTGTTGTTGTTGTTGTCTTCAGTCCTGAGACTGGTTTGATGCAGCTCTCCATGCTACTCTATCCTGTGCAAGCTTCTTCATCTCCCAGTACCTACTGCAACCTACATCCTTCTGAATCTGCTTAGTGTATTCATCTCTTGGTCTCCCCCTACGATTTTTGCCCTCCACGCTGCCTTCCAATACTAAACTGGTGATCCCTTGATGCCTCAGAACATGTCCTACCAACCGATCCCTTCTTCTGGTCAAGTTGTGCCACAAACTTCTCTTCTCCCCAATCCTATTCAATACTTCCTTATTAGTTATGTGATCTACCCATCTAATCTTCAGCATTCTTCTGTAGCACCACATTTCAAAAGCTTCTATTCTCTTCTTGTCCAAACTATTTACCGTCCATGTTTCACTTCCATACATGGCTACACTCCATACAAATACTTTCAGAAATGACTTCCTGACACTTAAATCTATACTCGATGTTAACAAATTTCTCTTCTTCAGAAACGATTTCCTTGCCATTGCCAGTCTACATTTTATATCCTCTCTACTTCGACCATCATCAGTTATTTTGCTCCCCAAATAGCAAAACTCCTTTACTACTTTAAGTATCTCATTTCCTAATCTAATACCCTCAGCATCACCCGACTTAATTCGACTACATTCCATTATCCTCGTTTTGCTTTTGTTGATGTTCATCTTATATCCTCCCTTCAAGACACCATCCATTCCGTTCAACTGCTCTTCCAAGTCCTTTGCTGTCTCTGACAGAATTACAATGTCATCGGCGAACCTCAAAGTTTTTATTTCTTCTCCATGGATTTTAATACCTACTCCAAATTTTTCTTTTGTTTCCTTTACTGCTTGCTCAATATACAGATTGAATAACATTGTGGAGAGGCTACAACCCTGTCTCACTCCCTTCCCAACCGCTGCTTCCCTATCATGCCCCTCGACTCTTATAACTGCCATCTGGTTTCTGTACAAATTGTAAATAGCCTTTCGCTCCCTGTATTTTACCCCTGCTACCTTTAGAATTTGAAAGAGAGTATTCCAGTCAACATTGTCAAAAGCTTTCTCTAAGTCTACAAATGCTAGAAACGTAGGTTTGCCTTTCCTTAATCTTTCTTCTAAGATAAGTCGTAAGGTCAGTATTGCCTCACGTGTTCCTGTATTTCTACGGAATCCAAACTGATCTTCCTCGAGGTCGGCTTCTACTAGTTTTTCCATTCGTCTGTAAAGAATTCGTGTTAGTATTTTGCAGCTGTGGCTTATTAAACTGATTGTTCGGTAATTTTCACATCTGTCAACACCTGATTTCTTTGGGATTGGAATTATTATATTCTTCTTGAAGTCTGAGGGTATTTCGCCTGTTTCATACATCTTGCTCACCAGATGGTAGAGTTTTGTCAGGACTGGCTCTCCCAAGGCCGTCAGTAGTTCTACTGGAATGTTGTCTACTCCGGGGGCCTTGTTTCGACTCAGGTCTTTCAGTGCTCTGTCAAACTCTTCACGCAGTATCGTATCTCCCATTTCATCTTTATCTACATCCTCTTCCATTTCCATAATATTTTCCTCTAGTACATCGCCCTTGTATAGACCCTCTATATAATCTTTCCACCTTTCTGCTTTCCCTTCTTTGCTTAGAACTGGGTTTCCATCTGAGCTCTTGATGTTCATACAAGTGGTTTTCTTATCTCCAAAGGTGTCTTTAATTTTCCTGTAGGCAGTATCTATCTTACCACTAATGTGCTTTTGTGAAGAAATTCTATGCTTCCTTGTACGGAGGAATGACCGTTCTGTATCCCTCCGGATAGCATGCTGCGGGAATGAGGAAGTGAGTCCCGCTACCTGCGGCCGGGTGCTTGCCCACAGTATAACGGTTTTTAAGCAACAAATTTCTCTTAAACGTACCCATATCTGGCACATGCAACTCGTAAGTTTTCAGGTCTTCGACGCATCTACTAACTACACAAGAAAGGCAGAAGAACAAACAGTGAACAAAAAGCCACAGGCGACTCTGATCCAGATCTGCAATTACAGCCCAGTGTTACTGAGGGACTACTTGATGAAGAAAACTTGCACATTATCCTCTCACATACCGGACAGTTTCAAAGGAAAATAGCCACGTTACATCCTGGGTGCTCATGTGAGACATTAGAACCTGAAAAAGACTAAAAAGGGCCGGATTGTGGATCCAAATTTAATTAGCTGTTCAATTTGTGCGATTTGTCGATCCTTTGGGCGTTTGGGTGTGACATTTTCCCGATGTTGGACTGCACGGGAACATGGGGGAGTGCATACTCACTGTCAAGGTTCCGGTAGACCACGTGCGGGTATCGCAAGGGACGATCTTTGTGTTGTGCACCAAGAACATCGTAACTTCTCCACTCTGCGCCTACCATTACAGAACAAGGACAGGGCTATCTGAACCATTATGTCACCCTCCACCAGTCATAGGTCACTAGTTGCAGCAGGATAGGCAGTTACTGCCCATTGTGAAGGCTACTGTTATCACAATGCAAGTTGCTGCATTTGGAGTAGTGCTGTGATTAGGAAGTATGGAGAGCTGATGAATGATATCTCATTATCTTCAGACCTGAATCATGTTTTATGATATCTCATTATGTTCAGACATGAATCATGTTTCTTCACTGAGATAGACGACCATCTTCAGCGAACATGTCGGTGACCAGGGGAAAGGTCGAGTTCACCCAGTGTTTGAAGAGCCACGAAGGTTACTCCCGCCATCATGGTGTCGGGTGCTATCGTGCGTGACGTCAGGTCATAGCTGGTAGCGTTTCAGTCAGCTCTGTTACCACAATGATAAGCCATAGATACCACGCGTCCTGATGGACAGTCTTGGTACAAGTTTACAACACAACGATGTCCATGCACACACGCCACGTGCCTCTATGAAGTGTCTTGATTGATGTTGAGGTATCCCCGTAGCCTACAAGATACACATATCTTCACGATAGAACATGTGCGGATCAGTTCGGACGACAACCCCCCCTTCCCCCCTCCCCTGTAGTCAGTACCGCGGACGTCAAATACCAATTATAAGGGCTATGGGCCAGCTTGCTTCATGATATGATGCCACGACTTTTTGACACCCTTCCGAACCGAATCAGTGCATGCATCTAGGGCAAGCTAGTGAATTTGATTCGAATTTGAAAGCGCTCCAGCAACATCATATACCTTCCTAACCTGTGACATCACTTGGCGTTTTTTCTTCCCCTCGTCAGTTGTCCGCTTTTTTAGTGATCCGCAGTGTTTCGTGCAAATTGTATGAGCTTTGATGAATTATAGTCATTCCTCGCGTTTTTCTGTCCGATTATGAAAGCTGCTCTCACCAGTAGCTGCATCACGAGGAAGATTGTCTACTTAACTTGTTAGACAGACAAATCGTTCGTTCCCAAATACTTATTGCTACCCTTGGCATGTCAACTGCCAGTACACCCAAAATAACGTTCATAGCACACCTTCGCAATAGGATTTTTTAAATATTTTTTTTAGATTTTGTGTCTTCAGAGTTAACTCTTCACAGGTATAACAAACAGAGGTGTGAAGCATTCCTTGTTTTAAATAAAACAAACACCAATTCTTTTGGGACAACAAATAGTTATCAGAACTGATATGCTAGAGGCAACAAACAAAACGTGGTTCTACCTGTTCAGTCCGGAACCATGCGGCTGCTACGGTCGCAGTTTCGAATCCTGCCTCGGGCATGGATGTGTGTGATGTCCTTAGGTTAGTTAGGTTTAAGTAGTTCTAGGTCTAGGGGACTGATGACCTCAGATGTTAAGTCCCATAGTGCTTAGAGCCATTTTGTTCAAGCACTATACGGCTGTGCTGCCAAACCATCTTTCTTTTGTAGAGATAGATTCCTGAACTGCGGTTAGTGTGAAAAATTCCGTGTTCCTATTTCCATTATATTCCAACTGGATTTACAAACTATTTAAGTTACACCGCTGAAGACTAATCTATTTTTAGCGTTTCAGATTTCGATAGATGGCAGTGTGTTATAAGGAAACTGAGCCCGATAGCCGAAAATAGATTTCATTTTTGAATTCAGTACTCACGACTTAACAAATAACACGATTCACATTCTTTATAACAAAAATGTAGTTGACTAGAGTCTCCAATGATGTGGATTTCCATTCATGAGGCAGTCGCAAAGATGTTTCAGTAAACTTCGTCTGTAGGTTGTTCCACGTACGAAAGCTGTCATAAGTGGCCTATATTTTCTAGTGTAGCGACGACCGGATCATGGGCGTAAAGAAATAAAATAAACATCAGTTTCTTTACTGCCGGCGTTGGACATAATTTGTGAGCCACAGACGTTAGTCATCTTAGTCACTGATACTCCTTTTTCTCAATATTGAATTTTTCTTTTTTTTCTTTTTTTTATGTCTTCGCTGTCCTGATTTGTTACATGTGGCCTTGCATGAGGTCGTCTGCTGCATCAAACTCTTTTTCACGTAGTAGTACTTCCACCCAACGTCCTCAGGTATTTGTTGAATTTAATCCAATCTATGTCTACCCTCTGTTGTTTCCTCAAGTACCAAAGAAGTTATTCATAGATGCCTTAACACACAACCTATCACCCTATCTCTTCATCTTGTCAATCTGTTCCTTTCCTCACCGAATCTGCAAAGAACCTCCTTATTTCTTATTATATTAGTCCACTAAACTTTCAACATTCTTCTTTAGCACCACACATGAAACTCATCGATTCCCTTCTTTTCCAGTTTTCCTATAGTCTATTATTCTCTGTCATACAACGATTTTCTCCAGATTACATGGTCAGAAATATTTTTCTCAATTTAATGCCAGTATTAAATACTAGTACACTTCTTTTGCCCAACAATAGCTTCTTCGCCTGATCTAGTCTCCTTTTTATGTCCTCCTTGCATCGCCGTTATGTGTTAATTTACATCCAAAGCAACAGGATTCCTTCAGTTTACATATTTCATTGCACTAATTTTGATGTTAAGTTCATCAGTAATCTCATTTCTACACTCCACGTTACTTTCGTCATGGTTCGGATTTACCTCAATGGGTTGCGTCTGTAGATTACATCGTTCATTACATTTAATAGGTCCTTCAGTTCCTCCAGACTTTCAATGACTGTAAAAAAGTTAGCAGCGAATTTTATCACTAAATTCTCTCATTCTGAATTTTAATCCCATTCCTGAACCCTTCTTTCATTTCCGAGCACTTCGTTCTTAGTCTTCCATTTCGGTTTTCCTTAAAGTGTTTACTAACTATTCTGTCAACAGTAGCAGTATCTGCTGAGGCTGCACTGACAGTGCTTGATCTTAATAATAAGCAACATTAATAAACGCTTTAAGGAGTTTCATAAAGTTGCTGAATCCCCGTCAACAAATGTTTAAACTAAAGAATTTGACTTTTTCCCTCGTCGTTCATGTACATAATGTACATCAATCGTCTTTCGCTGCAGCTTCCAATCTATTTTCCTTAGAATTTAGGACATTTTGACCGTATTAAACTGTCGAACGTTTTTCCTATGTCAACGAAACCTTTGTACGTGTTCTGATTTTCCTTATGCATTGCTCCTTTTATCGATGGCAACGTCAGAACCGCCTTCCTGGTGGTTTCACCTTTACTAAGGCTGAAATTACGTCATAAAGAAGATCTTCATTTGTCTTTTCTGTTCTTCGTGACGTCATTCCTGTCAGCAGCTTAGAAGCATGAGCTTTTAAGCTGAATTGGTGATAATTTTCGCACTTATTTGCCTTTGTTGTCTTCGGAATAGTGTGGATTGTATTTTTTCTGAATATCGGTGTGTCTCCAGACTTACAGATCCCAAAAATAAACGTGAGTAGTCATTTGAATGTCATGTGCCACATTGATTTTACAAATTTCGTAGAAATATTATGTTTGTATTCCATCTTATTTGTTAGCAAGTCTTGGACAGCTCTGTCAGACGCTAGTACCGGTTCCTCTAAGGCTTCCATATTGACGCTCATCTTTTCTCCTAATGTATACAAGGTAGTGCCTCGCTGCCGTAGAGAGTTTGAGTGGAATCTTCCGACTAATGCGCTCTCTACTGTGCTACGCATTTAGCAGTGGAACCGCTCTCTGTTTTGAACATTTTGGCTGCAAAGCTTTTAAAATAAAATTTATACTCTAAATGTGATCTGTCATTCATTATAGGATGTGGAAATTACCAGACATGGGCGACGAAACCGTCGCGGGGAATTGCGTTTCAAGCGATGAACGGCAGCACCCATCGCCGCTGGTCGTATCTTTAATGATTCATTATAGAGAGACTCTGGCAGCGCTACGAATTTAATTACTGGGAATGCCGGATTTGTGTGCAGTGACTGTGAAACTTTGACGTCTCGCGCGCTTCTAAACGGCCGGAATGAGTGTGCACAGCGGCTCAGAATAAAATAAACGAAAATCCCAAAACTGTAACTACGATTCACTTTTCCGGTGGGGCTAACAGCCGGCTCTGAAAGTTTTATTCCGGTGAACGGAAATTGTGAGCGAGGTAGAGTTTCCTCTCTCTCTCTCTCTCTCTCTCTCTCTCTCTCTCTCTTCCCAACCCCCCCCCCCCCTCCCTCTCTCTCTCTATCTCTCTTCTCTCCTTTCGGTTTGCGGGTTTTTCCTGTAGAATCTCTAACGAAATAGCTGAAGAATAATGAATAGCCCATAACTGCTCGTTGAAGCTGAACGAACCGTAAGGGATATCACGCCGTAACTTGGCATTAATTTTTAAATGCAGTGTACTGAATTTTCAATTTAAGCACAATGGGCAATTTCCAGGAGCTATCCGTTGTTTCGTCCAGAGGACGAATGCGTATCTCACAAGCAAAGTTACTTTTCGCTATTTGAAGAGCTACCGTTGATGCTGATTACATTTTAGAGATGTTCATTCTCTTGCTTTTATAATGTATCAAGGAAAATGACTTTTATTCACGGTCTCTAACCGTCCTTCATCGAATATATTATAGAATAGTGAATTTCCACAGGACCCACGTAAACTCTCATAGAAGGGGATGTGTTGTGTTTTGGAACTTATCTCAAACTTTCTACTCTAGCCAGCACTGTAATGGGAGTATAGTATACTTTTATTCTCTTTTGAAATGATAGCATTCACTTTATGTCTACTGCAGCGTTTTCCTGGGATAGTCAAAGTTACAGTATACCAGTAAGATTTTTTTCAAAAGCGCAAAACTGTTTCAAGGTACAACAAGGACGTGAACCTAGGATTAAATGCTGCACTCAAATTTAAAAGTAATGCAGTCGTGAAAATCCTAACAATACTGCCTATGTGTTACATTATTACTCTATTACACACCAATAACCAAATTAAGGAGAAGCATTATCAACACTCAGTTAAAACTTAAAAGCATTTTGGAATAGAAGCTGTTGGTAAGTAATACAAAATTCCATTTTGAAGACAGGGAAAATTATTAAGTAATTAAAGAAACTCCGATGAGTCGTAAATATCGCGTGTTTCGCAGTAAAAGATTTTTTTTCTGTTCGAAGGTATAATACAGTGCACAACCAACGAAATATGACTTAACCAAGCACACGTTATGTAACCAATTTTAAAAATATACGGAAGTTCACTCACCATAACACTTTTTGAATAAAGAATTTACGATATCCTATAAATAATTTTAAAACATAATACGGCACTCAGACAAGTAAAACTCTTAGAACTCGTAATATTTTCAAATGGTATGAAAAGTACAACCTCATCTATGAAAAAAATAAGTAGAAAGTGCCGAAAATTAGTCATGGTGGTTTCTAGTTCGCATCCGCTCATGCGATCCTAAAATCTGTCACTAGATCGAAAAACCGACAAGGGATACCCATGTGTTCCTGGGTACACTATCCTCCCAGTACAACTCTCACCCCTATAGTAACTTGAGAAATCTTAGGTTTATGCTTTTTTTTTCACTATTCACAAGGCAGACAATAAGAAAAGGTAGCTTCTCTGCTTTTATTTTCAGGTATCCTATAACTGCAATTTTGTTGAAGAAGCAAGATTATTAGCTTCCATAGAGTCCTCTTCCACTTCTCAACTTCTATAGCCTTTGTAGATACTATGTGTACACATATTATTGAACTGATGGTAGTTACTATGTCTAACTGTATTAACCAACTCTTAGTAGGTACTATGACTACATATATTATTCAACTGATCACTTCATCAGAGTGTTTGCTACCCTGACATTCTTTAAATGATTATCAGGATTAACTCCAACCTTGCTTATCACTGTTTTATAATTATTCCGCATGTAAGACAAAAAAGGAACGATGTAGAACCGTCACTTAAGAAACAATGTGTGCATCTTTCCAGATGTACACATATATTTTCCCCTACAACCTTTGGAGGTTCTTACATCCTTTTAATCTGTAAATTCATTGTTTGTGTATTCGTATTTATTTGTGGGTATGCGGAAGTGTTTTCGTGTATTCTGATTCTTCGGCCTTCTTATCTGAAGATAAGTTTAAAGTTATTGGAAAGCACGGAAACTAGGAAGGACTTGTGCGATAGAAGTAGATGAATATGGGAAGAGGGAAAAATAGATAGGTCCTCAAACGAGAAGTAAGAAAGGAAAAAAGGTAGATGTAGTTGCTAAGATCGAAGAAGAGAAAGAAGACAGCCCCAAATATAGGAAACCCTTCCCATCCCCCTTCGCCAGGATCACTGCCTTGCCGGTACCTGAGTGACAAGCCGCAGGAGGTATGGTGTTAACTCGTCTCCTACAGAGCGCACATTATCACCTTCACCCTTCAGGTCCCCGAAGAAAATCTTAGCAACCCTATGGAAACGGAAATTGGGGAAGAATCAGGCACACTTGTTTGCGAGGGTCGTTTGAAAGGTGTGATGTGTGTTTCATATTAGTCATGATTTATCTGTTAGTGTAAATCATGCTTTTACCTACACTACCTACACCTTTCGACATCGATACAAACCCTCCCGTCTACGTCACATCTCATAAAAGGTATAAAATATTCTGTACCAAGTGTAAATTTATATTTTCCATTATCACCGTCATTTAATTAGCTACACGATATTACGTTTTCCACAAATATAATGTTCTATTCAGTTTACTAAAAAAAAATGCTTCAATGACTTTAACTCGTTTACCTTACTTTCGGTGCGAGAATGGTATTCTTACGATTTCAGAAATTATTTTGAAATTTATGTGCCAGGTATGGCTCCCTACTTACTTAGAACTATGTGACAAATGAAGGATTATCAGGCAGCTTTCAAGAAAACCATTTTTGGAACCATTGTAATTGTCATTCATATTAATAGAATATACAAATTTAATGACGTTGAATTCACCCAGATATCTGCCCACAGATTTGCAAAGAAAACTGGTGAAGAAATTACTTACAAGGACTAATTCAGGCAAAAAAAAAAATCTAGCTATACTTGGAGCTCGCGTCGGCTGCTGTCGACATTATAATCGAAACCGCGGGAGAAAATGACTGGCTAGGCAGATTTAAACTATCTTATTTCAGGGATAATATGCGTGCCAGTTATCACCTCATGTCGCCGCCTAGTAAAGTCAGAATAAGTTGGGGCGAGCCGGGACGAGTCGTGAAGACAGGTAAAGAGGTACCCCTGGAATAACCGAGGAAGACGCAATCAAAATTCGTTGCGGGCACTACTCTCTAACAACCGAGGATGACGCAGTCACATACCAGAAGCAATTTTGGGTGACGTAATAACAATTTATCGCTAGTATGTTTCTCTAATAAATTCTAAGGGGGGATGGTAGAATAGTGTAAGAAGTTGGGAGAATTCACAGAGGGAAAATTTTTTTGCAGAAGAAACACCGAAAACAACTCGGGATCCGACGGTCGTCACTCTGCCCGTTAAAACAGAACGTTAACGTCCCTGGGAAATATGTGACTACGCCCAGAGTCCATGGATCTCATATTAACTTCACTTGAGCAAGTGCAGACCAGTACTTATCGTTAAATTTTGTTTGAAAGTCTCCCCACTTCAAAACAATTACCACTTTACTAAATAACACAACAATAGTCGACGATACACATTTTTGTACTTTGTTTTGGATAAGGTTCAATTCTTTACACATGTCATCTATAACGTTGCTAGTATCATTAAGTTTGGATGAAACAACAGTCGAAACGTTTCCAGAGGTTATACTCTCGATAACTTTTCGGTCAATTATTTCCTCTACCTGTTTCTCCAGACTACTTATATTTATTAAGTATGAAGCTGCCAGTTTCTCTTTAAAGTTTCCACGTTATCTACTCGAGTGTTAACGCCTGCAATTTGCGATTGGACTATTGGTATTAACTTATCCTGCTTTTCAATACTGTCCCTCAAATTGTGAAATCTTTGCTACATAGTATGAAATGTAACATTACATACATTTTTAAATGATCTTAACTTCTCAATATGTACAGATTCTACATTATTACATTTATCTTCAGTATCAAATTCTAACTTCTTTGTCAAATCCTGAAATTACTCATTTTGCCTCAAAATAAAGTCAGTGAACAGTTGATTTACTCGATTGCTTAAAGAACTTGTTAGTTCACCATTCAAATCTATTTTAAAATCTTCTACATTAGTAGTTAAAGCGTCAAATTTATCTTTCAAATTTCCCACGCCTTCGTATAAATGGCTAAATTCCTTACTTTGTTCATCTTCTTTAGCACTTAACAATCCTAAAGTTTCATTCTGAACATCCAAGTTATTATTTAATTGAGTATTGACTGAATCTAATTTAAGACATTGAGCATTTTAAGTTGTATTTAGCTCCTTTCTTAAAGAAGCATTTTGAGCAGTTGAATCTGTCCTCTGGTCATCTATTTTATCATTTAAAGTTTTGATCAAATTCACTAATTCAGACCAGTCTGGCACCTCCTTACTCACTTTCATTGCCATGTCTGGTTTCTCCAACGAACTGTACGTTTTCCATGGTTTTACCAATTTTAGAAAAAAAAATTCTAAATATAATAAATACACAAATACAGTTTATTGAACAGTTTCTTCAACTTTATTCTCAAACAATTCTTGTTTTACGCTCATGTGGCGTAGAGTTTTAGGCTGCGTCGGTGAGGGGGTGTGGAATCAGCACTGGCGAACAGCAACTGGTGCAGGGGCGTCAGGTTGTTGGTTCCGGCGTGGGCGTCGCGGCGATGTGTGTGAGAGCTGTATACTCTCCACGCTGGATCCTCTTAGCTGAATTATTCTCGTCGTATCTCTTATTAATCTAATACGTCGACGTATTCTTTCCGTTCTTTTAATGTTATTACTTACTTACGTCTTTCCCTTTGCTGCATTCACAAATTTTCTTTTTCCATTGATTTCTGAGCTAAATCCAATTTCTCGTAACTGTCTTTTCATCTTGTTATACTCAGTTGATATGGTTTTATTTTATTTATTTTATTTAAATGTCAAGTTCCGTAGGACAAAATTGAGGAGCAAATCTCCAAGGTCATGGAACGTGTCAGTACATGAACTTACAACATAAAAAGTAATAACAGATAAAAATAAATGTTCATGAACATGAAAGGAAATCAGTCCATAAGTTTAAGCAAACGCTATCAGCACTACAATGAGAATCCTTTTAATTTTTCAAGGAACTCCTCGACAGAATAGAAGGAGTGACCCATGAGGAAACTCTTCAGTTTAGATTTGAAAGCGCGTGAATTACTGCTAAGATTTTTTAATTCGAGTGGCAGCTTATTGAAAATGGATGCAGCAGTACACTGCACACGTTTTGCACAAGAGTTGAGGAAGTCCGATCCAAACGGAGGTTTGATTTCTGCCGAGTATTAACCGAGTGAAAGCTGCTTATTGTTGGAAATAAACTAATATTGGTAACAAGAAACGACAATAAGGAATATACAGATTGAGAGGCCAATGTCAAAATACCCAGACTCCTGAAAAGAGGTCGACAAGAGGTTCGTGAACTCACACCACTTATTGCCCGAACCGCCCGTTTCTGAGCCAGAAATATCCTTATAGAATGGGAAGAGTTACCCCAAAACATAACACCATACGACATAAGTGAATGAAAATAAGCAAAGTAGATTAAATTTACGTGTCGAAATATCACTCACTTTCGATGTCGTTCGAATAGTGAAAATGGCAGTATTAAGTCTTTGAACAAGATCCTGAATGTGGGCTTTCCACGACAGCTTACTATCTATCTGAACACCTAGGAATTGGAACTGTTCAGTTTCACTAATCATATGCCCGTTCTGTGAGATTAAAATGTCAGGTTTTGTTGAATTGTGTGTTAGGAACTGTAAAAACTGAGTCTTACTGTGATTTAAGGTTAGTTTATTTTCTACAAGCCATGAACTGAGGTCATGTACTGCTCTACTTGAAATCGAGTCAATGTTGCACACAACATCATTTACTACCAAGCTAGTGTCATCAGCAAACAGAAATATTTTAGAGTTACCCATAATACTAGAGGGCATATCATTTCTATAAATAAGGAACAGGAGCGGCCCCAACACTGATCCCTGGGCCACCCTCCACTTGACAGTACCCCACTCAGATCCCACATCACAGCCGTTATCAACATTGTGAATAATGACCTTTTGCTGCCTTTTGCTAAAGTAAGAGGTGAACCAATTGTGAGCTACTCCCCTTCTTCCGTAATGGTCCAACTTCTGGAGCAATATTGTGTGATCAACACAGTCAAATGCCTTTGTTAAATCAAAAAATACGTCAAGCTTTCGAAACTTTTTATTTAGCCCATCCAGTACCTCACAGAGAAAAGAGAATATAGCATTTTCAGTTGTCAAACAACTTCTAAAGCCGAACTGTACATTTGATAGCAAATCGTGTGATATAAAATGATCAATTAACCTTACATACACAGCCTTTTAGATAACTTTTGCAAACACTGATGGCATAGAAATAGGTCTAAAATTATCTACATTATCCCTTTCTCCCTTTTTATAAAGCGGCTTTACTACTGAGTACTTTAATCGCTCAGGAAACTGACCATTCCTAAAGGAAAAATTACAAATATGGCTAAACACAGGGCTAACATGTGCAGCACAGTACTTTAATATTCTACTAGACACTCCATCATAACCATGAGAGTCCTTAGTCTTCAGTGATTTGATTATTGTCTCAATCTCCCTCTTGTCTGTATCACAGAGGAGTATTTCAGACGTCAGTCTCGGAAAGGCATTTGCTAAGAAATTTATATGATTTCCTGTAGATACTAAATTTTTATTTAATTCACCAGCAATGCTCAGAAAATGGTTGTTAAATACTGTACATATATCTGATTTATCAGTAACAGAAATATTATTACTGCAAACTGACTTTATATGGTCAACCTTGTGCAGCTGACCAGACACTTCCTTCACAACTGACCATATGGCTTTAATTTTATCCTGTGAATTAGCTATTCTGTTTGCATACCACATACTTTTTGCCTTGCTAATAACATTTTTAAGCACCTTACAATACTGTTTGTAATGGGCTACTGTAGCTTGATTGTGACTACTTCTAACATTTTGATATAATTCCCACTTCATTCTACATGATATCCTTATCCCACTAGTCAGCCAACCGGGCTGTCCATTACTGCTAGTACCCCGTTTAGAATGTTCTAATGGAAAGCAACTCTCAAAGAGCATGAGAAGTGTGTTATGGAAAGCATTGTATTTATCATCTGTATTATTGGCACTATAAACATCTTGCCACTCTTGTTCCTTGACAAGTTTTGAAAAACTCTCTATTGCTGTTGGATTAACTTTCCTACGTAGTTTGTAATTAAATACGACATTGGTTAGAGTACAAAAACCTTTTAGTGTTAAAATTTGTGCATCATGGTCTGAAAGGCCATTAATCCTTTTACTAACAGAATGCCCATCTAGTAATGAAGAATGAATAAAAATATTGTCTATGACTGTGCTACTGTTCCCCTGCACCCTAGTTGGAAAAAACACAGTTTGCATCCGATCATATGAATTTAGGAGATCTACCAACATCCTTTTTCTTGCACAGTTATGTACAAAATTAATATTGGAGTCACCACATATAACTACTTTCTGGTACTTCCTACAAACTGAATCAAGAACCCTCTCTAGCTTAAGCAAAAATGCTCTGAAGTCGGAGTTAGGGGACCTATAAACAACAGCAATTAGAAGTTTAGTTTCACTAAATTCAACTAATGCTGCACAACTTTCAGATATCTGTTCAGTGCAGTGTCGTGATACGTCTATGTACTCAAATGAAATACTGTTTTTTACGTACAGAGCCACTCCCCCACCCCGCCAGGAACTCCTTGAGGAACAGCCAGCTAATCTGTAGCCTGGTAAAGGAAGCCTCTGAATTATCAAATTATTTAAGTGGTGCTCTGATATACCAATAATTTCAGAGTTAACATCTATTAGCAGTTCACTAACTTTATCTCTAATATCTCTTATATTTTGATGAAGTATGCTAATTCCTTCTCTACTTGGAAACATTACATCCTCTGGAGGTGAGTCCTTAGTTAGAGGCACTTCCTTTAAGCAGGTATACCTATCAGCTTACTTCAGTCTAAAAAAGGTGCAGCTCTAACACCAACTACTATAGGAATTTTTCCATGAGTGATACCACTACCACCACCACCACCCATTACACTGTCACCTATAAGCTTAGCCAGCCTCCCTTTTCCATACCTATTGAGGTGCACTGCATTTTGCGGCGTGCACTGCAGCTGTAGCGGTTATAAGCTAAGCACTGACAAACTTATTTGTGCTCTGTAATACAGTTATTAAATTTAATAGATTTCAGCGGTGTTACGTGCCGTTTGTGGCGAAATAACGACTTAATAAACTTTTGTAATCGTTCGCTCGCTGTGTTTTAGAGAGTTTTCAGTGTGTTGAAGTCGTTAGTAATTTTCGTGCTTTAATTTTCAACTGACGTTTATTATTCTTTCTAGTGAAATATTTCAGTAAAATTTTCATATAATGTTTTAACTTCGCTCAGTGTTACAGTGGTAGTTTTAATTTTTTGGTTGTAGCTAATAATTTTGTGAACTTTTGCTGGTATTGGTATCGGTTATGTTGTAGTAGTATTAATACAAGTAGCTGCTTTCTTAGTAGGCAGAGAATTTCGAGACCATTATTGTTAGTTCTTAAATAGTTCTACTGGTGTAACTGAACTTTGGTAACGTAGACGCATAGTTTTTTTCAGTAACTGTAAATTTACCATGAGTGAAAAGTGTGGGCTCTGTCGTAGGTTTGTGAGTAGTGGATTACGGTGTGGGATTTGTTCAAAGTTTTTTCATTGGGGAGAATGCAGTTGGGAAGCCAGTGGTCATTTTAGGGAGATCCTCTCCTGGGAATGTAGAATCTGTAGTAGAAACAAGTTAATAGAGGAGCAGGAGCGTAAGATCTGTGCCCTTCAGGTGCAGTTACAATGCGCAAAGGAGGAACTAGATAGGTTGAGGAGGGTGAAGGGTGGTGGGGAATGGGAACTGGCAGTTGGCAAGAAGGTAGCTAGGAAGAGGAGGTACTCAGACAGTTTTACTTTGCATAAATGCAATAGATACGACCAACTGTCAGAGTTGAGTGGAGAGGAGCCTCGTGTAGCCGTAGATGTAGGTAACCTGCAGCAGTCCTCAGCAGTTAGGAGGCCTAGGTTAGTTGCAAAGTCTAGCAGAAAGAAGGTTCTGCTGCTAGGTAGTTCCCACGGTAGAGGTGTGGGCCAGCAGTTGCAGGAAGTGTTGGGGAGTGAGTACCAGGTCACCAGCATTGTGAAGCCTAGTGCAGGGTTGGCTCAGGTGACTGAAAGCATAGGGGAGTTATGTAAGAATTTTACGAAAGAGGATCAGGTAATGATAGTGGGTGGAGCAGGGAAGAGTCTCGATAGGGACGGGGAATATGATGTCAGTGGTGACTTGGTTAAGATAGCTACTCAAACTGGTAGTACGAATTTGCATTTCGTGCAACTGTTTCAGCGTCATGATAGGCCTCACCGTAATGCGGCTGTTCGGCGCGTTATGTGGGGCTGGGGAGGGCACTGATGGTAGTATGCAACATCCACTTTTCTCGTTTTCGTCTCTAATTCCCGTCACCACGTTCTAACATTTTAGACGATAGAACGTGTGGAGTAAATATACAAACTTTATGTTTTCACCAATTAACGATGTATTGGATTATGAAGATTAACATTCTCGCATTTAATATGTAAATATCTCCGTCTTCTCGTATTTCACTCAAATTTAGAGCTTTAGAAACGCCTTAAATTAACATTCATAAGCGAGTTGGTTTAAGAACCACTCGTAATTTATGAACATGTCTTGCTTTTAGCAAGTCCAACACACAAATTACTTGAAAGACTACTCTCATTTCTTCATTTGTTCTTGATAATCATCACAGTCACTAAACCAGCAAAGAATAGCACACGCTCTTCTCTATACATACACTGAAACTCTATGGATCGTACAGCAGTTACCTGTCGGCCGCCGTTTGGCCACAGCGTCCACAATTGCTCAAGACTGTTTTTAGACCTGCACACACAAACATGCAATACGCAGTAGGTCGGATTCGTCTGTTTCACACTTCTATTTAAAATATCGTGGGTTCGAGACGGAAGAAGTCCTACTAGTTTTACAATTTACGCGGACATTCTCGAAGCACTACAGAGTACGCCCACAAGTAAAATGAAAATGGTTAATCAAAAAATAATAAGCAAAATTAAACAAAACCTTTCTTCAGGGGATCTGGAGGTACTTACGTGGCTTCCAATTAAATGCACAATCAGCTTCAAACAGTGTAGCAGAAAATATGCCAAGTCCTTACGTTCTGCTTTAGGAATATTTAATGACCGAATTATTAAGGGTTGCCCCAAAAATTATTTGAGTATGAATATTAGCTGTCAGCGTTGTAAGTTAGGTAGATACGCAGATTGCAAGCGACTTTCGTGAGTCCCTTAAGAGGTCACAGGCATTGGGAAACAGTTGATTTCAGGCTCACTGATGGAGAACTGGAAGTAAAATGCGACAGAGGCACGTACCACCTCTACGCAAACATCCACAAATTCCTTATATTGAGTCCTCTAAACGTAGGGCAAGGCAGTCTTCCAGTAAGCAGAAGAGTTCCAGAGAACAATTCCAGACGGTGAAGAGTTCCTGCCAGTCTCGGATAAACAAGCCTGCAGCAGATACTAAGTGACGGAACATTCTACCTTTGCACTAGCTGCTTCAGTATCCTAGGCTGTATGGTTTGTACCAATTTCTTCGTTTTGTTTTGATTCAATCGAATTTGTGTGTTGTTACGCTCTTGTGTAAATGTACCCACTGTGCAGGTAGTGCATCTATCTAAAAAAATTAAGCTGCAGACGGGATACTGAAATTTAGTAATATAATTCTTCATACAAGATTTGCACATATCTTACAGAATTAGTTGAATTTAGTCTGACGCACGTTGTTCATGTACAAACCAACAATCTAGAAATACAGTTACCTGGTTTACACCAATAAAGCAGCAGACAGGATGTTGGAATTTAGTCTAGCTTTTCTTTGTATACCACATTGCTGTTTGTACTGTTTGGTGCCAAACCCTCATCATCAACCTGCTGTTGGAACTGACGCTTGAACAGATGACGTAGAACTACCCATGTGAGAAGCAGTCCTCTCCCAGGTCGATACCTGAAACGTTTAACGACTGGCCCTTAGATTTATTAATCGTCATTGCAGAGCAGACTTTAAGGGTGAATTGTAGTCGTTTATACTCAGAAATATAGTTATAAGATATACGTGTTATAGGCAACTACAGTTGTACAATAAGAATGACTTGAAAAGGCTTACCCGTCGTACCAGCCCGACTACGGTTATTAGTTTCCATCGAACATTTGTCTACATACACCTATGAGTATATGTCTTTTTCCCCTTGTGATGAGTACTTGAAGCTAACAGGTCGATCTGAGTAATAGATGGTATGTTACTTTAGTACCGTACTTTACTCTGTATACCCGAATTTTAACAAAGTCGTAAGCCAGGGTAGGCATTTGTTCTGGTAACAGACTGGAGAATCTAGTAAGCCTTATCTTTATTTTACACTTACGAAAGTTGCAAACTAATATCCTAATATCTGTGCTCTTCTGCATGTTCATTGCAAACATACGAAGAAGGAATAAAAAGAAGACCGGTAAGCCCAGAGTCTCATTTCCTTAACATCGGCGTATTTACCTCCTTAGCCTCACATACGATTCATTCTGTGCCACAGAGACCTGAGAAATCTCAACTTGATCCCGTTGTCGTTACACATCTGTACGCAGCTGCTTGTGTACCAAGGATCGGATGACCTAAAATCCCTACGTCACCTCTGATTTGAGTGTGAGGTTCTGAGTAATTACGTTGCGACCTGTGTCGTGTTACAACAGCATGATCCATTGCCGTTGTAGTTGAATCAGGAGGGAGACTCTGTTTTCTTTTCAGATATTACAACCGTTACTAAAGTGAACAAAGATGTATCAACAGAGAAAATTGCAGATAACGTTACTGTGAAAGTTACTACCTGATTTTGCAAAATATACTAACTATAGAAACTGAAAAGGGACAGCTCACCCAGTCTCGTATTTTAAAAACGATCCCACCAGCTACTTACGTAGTATTCAACAAGAAATAATAAACAGAGTAGAATGTTCTAAAAGTGTGCACACTGAGGAAAACTTAAAATGTAAATTCCATATAGTAAACTTGCTAAACAGCTTAAATTCGGTTACTTTAGCTGGTAGAATAACTGGCAACTTTGGGGATGTAGAAGTCAGTATGTTAACACTTTTGTATATTGTCATCCGCTATTCTCTTACGGGACAATATTCTGGCTAGCTCCTCACTTACGCAAGAAAGTATTCATTGTTCAACAGATAGTAAATAGAATTGTGAAGGGCGTTCATGCACCTACATCTTGCACACGTCCTTTAAGAAGTAGAGAATATTAAACATAGCCTCACAACACGTTTATTTACTTATTAAATTTGCAGTTTACAATCCATATGGGTTTGAGACTTAAATATTCACAACACTAAAAGGAAAATTGGTCTCCCGTGTCTTTTAATAAATATAACTTGGACGCAGAAGGGGGTTAATTATGCAACTGTAACAATGTTTGAGAATATACCCAGGGAAATAAAAATCTGACAAATTGTAATTTTCGAATGTAGCTTAAAGATGTTTCTCCTAAGCAACTCCTTCTGTCGCGAAGAGGAATTTTTAAATGGAAACAATTAGCGATTTTACAGGAAAAAGGCTGTAAATGACCGTTATCTAGCCATATAAATATTCTTTCTCTGTTTTCTTGTTCCATATTATAACGTTTATCATGAACATGATCTGTGGGACACGTAACTATCAATACTGTATCTCGTCAAGTGTCTACTCCGGTGGACAGGAACATAGCATCCGCTCAGTTCTGCTGTGTAAAGTAACGTCAGCGGTGAGCTGTACATTAGGTGATGCCAGCACATCGGCTGGAGCGGCGCAGAATATTGTTATCGGACAAGTCACAGTGGGAGAGGTGCAAGGCGTCGGGATCACGGCCCGGCGGCGCGGTGGCCCCAGTAAATCCCTACCAGGAGTTAATATGTGGCCCCAGCGGCAGGCGACGCGTGACAAGTTGGCCAGCGCGCTGACAAGCCGGCAACAAGCGCCGGGACCCGTGCTCCCATCACAGCAATCGATTTCACATTTTCACGTCATCCTCTCGCTGTGCTGCCTTCCGTGACACGTCCACACGCTACAGCGCTCAGCTCGTCGAACGAAGCCACTCCCCTTCAGCGCTTGCATACGTCCACGTCTACAAGGCTTTTACTGCTCTTCTTACACCTCGATTTTCTTTGAACATCAACAAAAGCTGGTCAGTGATGAATAAAATTTTCTGCAGTTGTAATTTCGAAGTCCCTTTCTTGGTTAAAAGTGTGTACATTAAAGTTTCATGACACTAATCCCATCTTCAGGTGCAAGTAACTGCGTACGAAAAGTCGCCCAGCACGACCCTTCTGACATTACTTGCAGCTGCGACAGTGCTTATATGAGCCTCTTCGCCTCGAGTCTCACCACCTGAGACCCGCATTTTCATGCCTCACCAGCACAGGCTCTCTCATACGCTTACAACTGGATAAATTCGGGAATGTTTCCACTTTACTTGTACATTTTGTCGTACGCCATTATTTAGCACTTGAAGACGGAATTATTGTCCTGAAACCCAGGTGGTGCACATGCCAATATGAAAATAAAAAATAAAAAATAAAACTAATTTTGGAATTACAACATGTAATGGTACTTGAATTACGTAACCATTACGGCACCTCACCTGAACCTCTCGATACGAGTAATATTCTACTGTTTTTCTGTAAAGTAGTTAACATGTTTCTGAGACAACATTCAGATTTGATTTTATTAGTGTAGAGATACTTGGATACATCGATATGTTTATGTTGCAATGATATTATTCTTATGTGTATTCTTTCTTTTGTCACTATGATCATTGACGTACTTGTAACTCTGAAGTTTTGGGCGCGTAAGCGATTATTAGTTTGTTAGAGAGTCGGACCTAGAGAAAGTCAAGTCTTGTACGTCATGTTGGAAAGACGCATATTGTCGTCAGCTTATAACGTGTGAACTTTTCAAGTATGTTCTATATTGTGAAGTGATGTTTTGTGTGTTACGTGATATTGCAACAAAAGCAATAAAAAGGAAGTGTAACTTAAATTCGGAGTGCTGATTATTTTTTTACATTACCATTGTGCTAACTTTCAAAGGTTTAATCTTGAAGAATGGTTTGTGAAACACATCTATAAAACTTTTGAACATCGCATAATAAAACCTAGGCCTCTTTGCATCCGAGCTTGGAATCATCACCACCTAGATTTTCGACGATTGAGCCATGATTTTACAACGAGACCAGCGTGGGAAACACGAAAAGATGAGTGCCTAGTTTATTCATTATTACATGGAATAACTTCATTAACTGTGATCTAATGACACCTGCGACATAATAACTTCGTTGTTGCCCGAAAATGCAGTATTTAGCAGCGTGAGCAACACCACAATCATTATTAAATTTTGACTTTTGTTGTGGTAGGGTTGTTAGAAACACCAGAGCATGAACAATCCATGTCACAGTTGTGGATGTCCTCTAAGAACACATTATGAACAAACGAATTTGCAGAGGAGGAAACTAATCTGGAACTGCTTAGTAAAGAATGATGCCACCTTCCTCCTCACTGTAACAGCTAGAAGACAGCAGTTTCAGCGCTGTTGGCAAGGAAAGGCCGTCTGTTGACAGTTTTCCATACGTCAGAAGGAGTTCCTTGATATTTAGTAGCACTGCTGCCATTATCCAACCACGAAGTATAAAAGGCTGCCGCATCACTGACAGAGTGCGACAAGTGTTTCATACTGCAGTAACACTGAGGCGTTGTCACTGAACATTAAGGAAAATTCTGTTACGTGACTGGCTGTGGCAGACGGGGGAAGCAACCGCGAGAAACCAACTTTAACTGTCAAGGATCTTCTCTAAATATACGTAAGTAATTAAATATACAGGGTGTCCCATAAAGTACGGTCAATATTCAGGGACATGGCAGGAACGACCAGTTGAACCCACAACACCTGGTAAACATGGGCACTAAATTTCATACTTTAAGAGCTATGGGCACTTGTTCATCTTCCCTACTGTGAAACCTCTTCTACTGAAGAAGGGATCATAACTCTTTAGCTATGCATTTTAAATGGTATGTTTGTATTGTATTGTACTGTATGGAAATGGGGACCTAGAAACGACGGAGAGGTTTCGTCCCCGCCGCATCCTTCAGTGGTTCACAACCCCACAACAGGCTACAGGAATCCACTCACCCCACCGCCGCCCCACCCTGAACCAGGGTGAATGTGCGGTTCGGCCCCCAGTGGACCCCTCAGGGAACGTATTACACCAGACGAGTGTAACCCCAATGTTTACGTGTTAGAGTAATTATGGTGTACGAGTACGTGGAGAAAGTGTTTGAGCAGCACTCGCCGACATAGTGTATCTGAGGAGGAATAAGGGTACAATGTTACTTATAATACGTCTTGATTGCAAAATTTATTTTATATGACCGATTTCGGTTCATCCAGAACCATCTTCAGATCTGTAACGATCTGGATGAACCGAAACCGGTCATATAAAATATGATCTGGATGAACCGGTTTCGGTTCATCCAGAACCATCTTCAGATCTGTAACGATCTGGATGAACCGAAACCGGTAATATGAATAAAAATTTTGCACTCTAAACAGATTATAAGTAACATTGTAAAATCACTGATTGCTGCAATCCTGTGAGACATTATGTCTGTTTTTGCAAAGGAATAAGGGTAACCAGCCCGCATTCGCCGAGGCAGATGGAAAACCGTCTTAAAAACCAGCCACAGACTGGCCGGCACACCTCACCTCGACACTAATCGTCGGGCGCATTCTCCCGCCCGAAAAGCAGTGCGTTAGACCGCACGGCTAACCGGGCTGGCAATCCTATGTTTACAACAGATGTTTTTTATTTTTATTTTATTTTGTGGTCCTGCCTCCCAATTACGCAACTGAAAAAGGTTACAGTAGAATAGAATTGCTTCACAGTATCGAAGACGAAGAACTACTCATACCTCTTATCGTATGCTTTTTAGAATTACGCCTACTAGACTTTTCTACTTCGAATGATCTTTCCTGTAATATCCCTGAGTACTGATCATTGCTACTGGAAAACCCTATATATGCTAGATATCATATTTGATAGCGGAAACTGTCGCGAGTGAATATATACAGTAAGAGAAGCTAAGAAGTTCCAAAAAACACGAGAAACTTTGCACGTAGCTACAAGCGCCACTGGCATCGATAAGAAATGTTTGTGTTTTGTTCCTTTTTTTCACATTGCTTCTTGCTCTATCTAAACCCCTTTATCTCCGAGTAACTTTTTCGGATATATTCCACTCTCTGTTTTCGCCTATAGATTTTACTATTCGCAGCTCGCTCCAGTATAATGTAACTTATTCGCTGAAGCTTTGACTGACGTCTTACCTACCTGCCCTATTTTCAACAAATTTCTTTCCTACCCAATTATGCTCAGAACGTCCTCATTTCTTAGTCTGTCAGTCTACCTAATTTGTTTCTATAAGACCGCATCTCAAACGCTTCATATCCCTTCCGGTTTCACCATTTTCATAATCGAGCTATACAAAACGCCGTCCTCTCGATGTCCTTTCTCAGAAATTTATTTCTCAAGTTAATGCCAGTGTAGATACTAGTAGAGTTATTTCGTCCAGGAGTGTCTCTTTGCAGGGTACTCCGCTTTTGATGACGTCCTTACTACGTCCGTCATATGTTGCTCCCGAAGTTCCACAATCCTTTCATTATTCCTTTCGTCTTTCTTCAGTTCACTCTCAATCCATGTTCGCTAAAAACTGATCATTCCATTCAGTATGTCCCGCTATTCTCCCTCCCTCTCGCTGGGGAAGCAAAATCATCCGTAACTTCTGTTTCTAATATTCTTTCACAGTGGATTTTAATCCAACTCCTGAATCTATTTCGGTCATGTCTCTTCGATGTATAGGTTCAAGAGTAGAGGAGAGCCATGTCTTATACCTTTTCCAAAGCGAGCACATCCTTCTTGGTTATCCACTCTTGTAGCTCCTTCATGATTTTTGTAAATATTGTATGTTACGTATATTTCCCTAAGGCTTACTGCAATTTCTATGGAAATTCGGAAATCCTCTAACATTTTACACTGTATAAGGTTTATCTAGGTCGACACATACGATCAGGGCGTTTTGATTGTTCTTAAGTCTTTCTCCCATTATTAAGCGCAAAGTCAGAACTTGCTCTCTGCTGTGTTTGTCTTCACTGAAGACAAACTGATCGTCATCTAGAATACTCTTAGTTTTCTATTCAACACCTCTATAAAACTTTTTTTGAATGAACGTTGATGCACGAGCTGGTAAGTTAATTGTGCAATAGTTCTCTCACATATCTGTATTGTATTTATCCGTAAATCTCACGGTATTTCTACAGTCTCATAGATTTTACACACCGATCTGTCTAGTTGTTTGGTTGCCTTTTCTCCTTGTGATTATAAAAATTACAAAAAAATATTATCTGTTCCTTCTGCCTTACTTGATCACACGTCTTTTAAAGTTCTGTCAAATTCTTATTGTACCCACTATAGTTCCTACATCGATTTTCATTTCTACTTCTGTCACTTCAGTCTTCTTCACCCTCTAACAGTCCCTAAATGCACTCCTTCCACCTATCCGCTGTCTTCTCTATGTTTAACACATGAATTCTTCATGTACTCACTATGATAACACTTTCGATTTTTATTTCACAGAAAGTTGTTTCATACTTCTGAATACTGAAACCATCCTTTCTATGATCATTTCTTTCTCGATTTCTACACGTTTCTTCTGCAGCCATTTTGCTTTCCAATTCCCTCCACTTTTTGTTTATTTCACTGATAAGTGACTTACATTTTTGGATTCCTTCTTCTCCATCAGTACTTTTTTACTTCCTTCCTTCATCAATCAACGTATATCTTCTGATGCGCAAGGTTTCTTAGAACTTATCTTCCGTGTACTTTATTTGTTTCTCCAAACCCGGTGAATGGCGTCTTTAGAGGTGACCATTCTTCTTCAGCTGAACTGTCAACTCTGCGCATGTCACGTCCTAACGCATGCGCCGTAACCCGCCAGTACTATTCGCTTGCGCTGAATTCGCTATAAATACCATGGCTACATCAGGTCTCTTCTCGGTCTTCAGCAAGGTCCTGTAATCTATCCTGACCCGACGCATCCACCAGCGTCTCCGCCAGCACCGCCTCCTTCCCGTTACCCAGTGTGGCTTTCGGCCGTCCTTCTCTTCCGACGACCTTCTCCTTCACCTCACTCATCTCCTTTCCGAACAGCTTAATTCCCGTCGCTCCGCAATCTTCCTCTCCCTGGACCTCGAACGTGCCTATGACTGCGTATGGCATTCCGGCCTCCTCTTCAAGCTCCAAACCTTCGCCCTTCCCATTAACTACGTCCGTCTGATCGGCTCCTTTCTCTCCCGCCGTCCTTCCTATGTCACCGTCCATAACACAAATTCCTACACCTTTTTCCCCTCTGCCGGTGTGCCCCAAGGCTCCGTCCTTTCCCCCCTTTTGTACCTTTTGTACACGGCGGACATGCCGCCGCCGTCAGCCCCCGTCCACCTTCTCCAGTTTGCCGATGGCACCGCCTTCCTTGCCCTTGCCCCCAACCTACAGCGCTCCCAACACCTTCTCCAATCCCATCTTGACCGGTTCACCGCTTGGTGCAACCAGTGGTTGCTCAAGGTCAATCCCTCCAAAACCCAGGCGATCATTGTGGGCAAAACCACCCCTTCCTTTCGCCTCCTTGATTTCTATCTCACCATCTATGGCCGTCCTATTACCCTCACTCCCACCCTTCAGTACCTTGGCGTCACCCTCGACCGTCGCCTCTCCTGGACTCCCCACCTCCGGACAATCCAAGCTCCCGACTCAGTCTCCTCAAGCTCCTCTCCGGCCGTACGTGGGGTCTGGACCCCTCCACCATCCTCCACACCTATAAGTCCCTCATCCGCCCTATCCTTTGTTATGCCCATTCGGCTTGGATCTCCGCCCCCCCCTACCTTTTATAAATCCCTCCAAATCCTTGAACATCATGCTCTCCGCCTCGCCTATTGCATCCGTCTCCCCTCCCCCACGTGGATCCTGTACGATCTCATCCCCTTCCCCCACCTCCTCCTTTTCCTTGAAAGGATACAGATCCTGTACACCTCCTGCAAACTCGATCCACCTCACCCGCTCGTCTCCCCGCTCCTCTCCCACCGCCGCCCGCTGCCGCACCTGTATTCCCATGTCCCACCTGGTCTCCATCTCTCCACCCTCCTTACCCTCTCCCAAGGTGGCTTCCGCCAGCTCCCCCTCCCTGATGATGTCCTCCTCCCCTCCATCTACCCCTCCTACCAACTTTGATCCTCCCTCCCTCTTCCTGTATCTGTTCCTTTGGGCACCCTCTATCCCTCCCCCCCTCCTTCACACTTCTCCCCCAGGCCTCCCCTCCCCTGTCCTTCTACTCCTCCTCCCCTCTCCTCAGCCATTGGCATCTCTGTTCTCCCCTCTCCACCCTCTCCACCCACCCTCACCCTGCTTTCCCTCTTGGCAGGTCCCCGGACTCGCACGCACTACGTGGACTTCCACGCACCGGAGATCATCGCCATCTGTGTCTCGTGTGTGTGACGTCGTTTCGTGTTTTTAGTGTCCGCCGTCATGCTTCTCCGTTCACTTGTGCCATCGGATTCATCAGTGTTCTGTGCGCCGTGTCAACGTGTTTTGAGTGTCTTTCTCGTCGAGTGTGTACGGCTCCGTGTTTTTTGTGTGACTGTGACCACTATTTTTTGCCCGTCACTATGTTCATTTTCTTTCTCCATTTTTTGTACTGTGATTGTCAACTCTCTGGCTGAAGAGCGGCGTAGCATGCCGCTGCCAGCCTACCTGTTTTGTTCAGGTGTTAAAATAACAATAAAGTAAAAAAAAAACAGGTCTCTTCAGTACTTCGTCCACTCACCTGAGGATGACCGGACGTCTCTGGGGCGAAATATCGTGGCAGAATGTTTGTGGGATGCAGTTGCAAACCCGAAAATTACTGGAAGAAGAAATACGTCTGAAAAATTTCAGAAGCCATAACTGAGTTATTCATTATTGTGGCGAACTTCGAGCACACATAGTCATTCGTCAGTATTTCAGCATCCCATTTCTTCCTACTTTATTTGTTACGGACGATTCTCTCAAACTTTGGCCTACACTTCATTGTTAGTAAATTGTGGTCTGGATCAATATCTGCTTCTGGGTACGTCTTACAATCAACTAAGCCACTTCTTAGTCTGTGTCTCAATATGATGAAAATGATGCTGTTATCTCTCCGTGTCTTCATCTTTTTTCCGAGTAAACCTGCGCCTCCTGTGATTTCTAAACAGTACATTTGCTATCGTTTATAGCAAATATGTACATAGTTACAGTTACACATGATCCCATCTAAAATTTCTACTACCGAGTGCATAATCTGCCAAAACACCGTCTTCAATTCCTTAGCGATCAGATCTCTGTACACGACAGGTGAAAGGTCACAAGATACAGCTGTTACCGAGACCCATACCTCTCCACCAATTTGTGAGGGGAGCTATTTTATATGACAGCAATACTATCTTCTTAATGGTTGAAGGGAGCCTGAATGACTATTAGTATGTCATATCAATGATAAGTAATGTTGTATATCTTCGGTGGCCAAAGCATATTGTTGCACTACAATGCAAGATCCCGCACTGCAGTTCACACCACAGACATCTAGAGGAATACGTGGTTCTTTGATTGGCTAAAGCATATTGTTGCACTACAATGCAAGATCCCGCACTGCATTTCACACCACAGACATCTAGAGGAATACGTGGTTCCTTGATTGGCTTGCGCGTGCCTTTATTTTCCTCCAATACATGTCTTGGATGTGACGGGAAGACGTGTACTATTGTACTAGCCTCCAGCCAGTAATCTTAATGAAATGCCACAGTGTACATGTTTCAGGTATTGCAAGATATTCGGAGGCTCTCTGTTTCCACGCTCCCACAATAACAGAAAGTTGTGTGTGTGCGTTGTTAGCACATCTTGTGAATTGACACCCACTCTGGCGATCTGTTAAAGAAGATGTAGGTATGGCATGGCTGAGTGTCAGACCAGCCAAGCTACCGTCGTTGCAGGCAGAGCTAGTAGGCTCCCTGTGGCACTTGATGGGGGGAATTCCAGGCCCTGGAGATAGGAGTGAAGCGCTTATCTTTTGACGGCAAGGTAGACATGTCTAAGGTGGTGAATTCTGCAATATGCCAGATAAAAGCTACCCCAAAATGCTATGAAATTTTTACCAAATCACAGAATTTTTGTATTACAAATCCAAGCATATAATTGTGATGGTAACAGCAAGAAGTGTGTACTGCTGTTGCAATAATGTTCTTATTGTAGACACTGTAAAAGTTACGTTCACATTGGATACGAACAGTGTTACGCAGGTAAAGTAAGCGTGTTTTGTGACAGTATTAATATTCTCTTTTAGACTGTAAGCATTTCACTTCATTTCCGAATATATTCACATTATGTTCCCTGATTTATTTCTTACGTTCTTCCACACATAGGTGCACAACATTCAAGAAACTGCGCTTCACTGGCACTGGATACATTGACACTGGAAATACACTGAAGCTCCAAAGAAACTGGTATAGGCATGCGTATTCAAATGCAGAGATATGTTAACAGGCAAAATAAGACTCTGCGGTCGGCAACGCCTGTTTAACACAACAAGGATTAGGTCGTTACTGCTAATACAATGGCAGGTTATCAAGATTTAAGTGACACTGAACGTGGTGTCACAGTCGGCGCATGGCTAATGAGACACAGCATCTCCGAGGTAACGATGAAGTGTGGATTTTCCGTACGACCATTTCATGAGTGTGCCGTGAATGTCAGGAATGCGGAAAAAGATCAAATCTCCGACATCGCCGTCACCGGAAAATGATCCTGCAAGAACGGAACCACGACCGACTGAAGAGGAACTTTCCGTGTGATGGAAGTGCAACCCGTACGCAAATTGCTGAAAATTTCAACGGTGGGCCATCAATAAATGTCAGCCTGCGAACCATTCAATGAAACATAATCGATATAGCTTTCGGAGCCGAAGCTCACTCGTGTACTCTTAATGACTCCATGACACAAAGCTTTACGCCTCGCCATGGCCCGTCAACACCAACTTTCTGCTGTTGACGACTGGAAACATGTTTCCTAAAAGATGCACCTTGTATCTAGCAGAGAAAGCACGACCTGTTTCGCCTGTGTAATAGGTTTTACATGTGTCGCAACTGATTTTATACATTCCTGAGTTCTGTAGGGGAGACCGTTCTGATTTTAAATTATGTATGCGGTTTCTATGCAAGGTGTTATTACTAGAAAAGGCTACGTTGCAGTTTTATTTGTTCCTGAGTAATCGCTGAATCCTGTAAGATACCGGCCCAATATACGGAATGGAAAAATATTTTTTCTTTTCGTCAACTTCATTATTAAATGGAGTGCTGAGAGTGGTAATTCTGGCTTTGGTCTTATTTCTTAAGATTTTATCTACTATCGTCGGCTTATATTCGTTATTAACTGCAATGGTTTTTAACAGATTTACCTCAGTTGCAAGACTGTGGTGTGGAAACAGCTCTACGGATGGCTAAGTGAAAAAAGGCTTTTTTATATGATTAAAGATGTGTTGGAGGGGCCTGGTACAAATTAGTCCATGTATGTTTCTTTGCGAAAAATGTTACAGGATATTCTATCGTCAGTTATCGTTAATGTTAAATCCAAGCAGTTTAACTGACGATGATCATTTTCGCGCTCACATGTGAACTTAAGTATTTCGTGCAGTTCATAGAAGATTTTAAACAGATGGTCAGTGCCATTTTCTGGGCCTTAGTAAATAATCAAAATGTTATCAACGTATGGGCAATAAAATAAAATACCCAATGTTGAAGCTGAAAAATTTTTAAATAAATTTTCTTCTAAGGAATTTATAAAGATATCGGCTAAGACACTTGTTAACTGATTGCCCATAGCGAGTCCGTCAAGTAGTTGGTATAACTGTTCATTAAATTCCAAATAATTATATGTCAACGTGATATGCTCGTCAGTAATGTCTTTTTTAAAAAATCGCAATTTTCTTCCACAATATCTAAGGTCGTGAGTACAGGTACATTCATATATAAATTCTTAATATCAAACGAAACAATCTTGGTATCTTGATTACATTCCAAATTTTGGATTTTATGGAATAAGTTCTGGCTATTCAAAACTGAAAAATTATTTTGTAAAACAAAGTTTTTTTTTAATATGTCGTGCAGAAACTTTGCTAAGGTGTGGTAGATACTATTCATGTTATTGGATATGGAAAGAATTGGACGGCCAGTGTTCTGCACCGTAAACTGAGAACGCAATCCTGGAGGCTGCGGGTTCAAATTCACTAACTGTTTTTTTGAAATGGTTTCTATAAAAATTTGCATAATTGATAGCGAACCTAATTTCTTTTTGCAACGTTGAAGTGGGATCGTCTTGCAGCTCAGAAATACTGTTGTCCTCAAAGAACTGCAAAGTCTTACTCACATATTCATGCTTGCTAGCAATTGGAATTTCCTTTATCTGACTTCATTACAAGAGTATAAATTTCATTAAGTTTCCTATTAATATCATTACAAATTTTTTGTCACGGCTAATGATATTCTTAGCGTCAGACAATCTACTACTATGTTACATACATTGTGGACTATTCTAGTTTGACAATCGTTATCTATTTCTAAGCAATCGAGACCACTATTAAGGTCTACTATCATATTTTCTGCAACATTATGGTCAGATACATTAGGAGAGACGTTGTACTTGAGACCTTTTTCTAGTAAGGACAGTTCCCCATTTGTAAAATTTATGTCAGTATTGTTTACAGTTCTGTTGTAAAATTTATGATCACTTTTCTGAAAACTGCTCGTGTCTGTTAGAAATAATCTGCTTATAATTTTCTAAGCTGTCAGATATGTGACTCCAAAAATCAACAACTTGAAAGTTGTACTGTACACGAAACAACTTTGTGACTTCAAGATACAAATAATATGCTTCTTCGTTCAAATTATCTTTCTTACTGTGTAAGATTCTGATTTTGTCTGAAATGATTTTTTGTACAAGACATTTAAACGTTTTTGGTTCTTTTTTGAACAACTTGGCATTTAGAAATGCTTTAACACAGTTTGGTACAACCCCTTGCTCTTCACAACGTTTATTAAATTCAATTACCGTACCTGGGTTAATGATCTTTTTCCTTATACATTCATATTTGTATACAGCTTTGGATACGTAAAAATCTTAATATTTTGAGCGTGGCTGTGATCAGCAACCGTAAGTAATTACAATGTCGCAAATTTCCAGCCAACCGGTTGCAAATAGAATTTAAATTTTTTTAACTAGTTTTCAACGCCAACTAGGGGTGTCTCCTTCAGAAGACAATGTTACCTTTCCTAACAACATCACAGGAAGGTACATTAATAGCAGGTAGGCATTAGAACAAATACTAAATTTTTGCAAATTAAATTGCACAAAACTACTCAAATGTGGTTAAAAGAAAATTTGAACGACATCGCTCTAGTCAAAACATAAAAACCACAATTGAAACATTCTCCACCTGAGTACATAAAAGTTATAGTCAAAATTATAAAACAATATATAAGTATGCCACTAAGGGCGCTAAAGTGGTATAGGACACAAGTGAGTAACATCCTGTTAATTTGTCAATCATTATTAAATTAATTTCGTATAGATGTTGTTAAACCTTGGTAAATTCTGCTACTAGATGGCGTGAGCTGTATCATTTTCACGTCGTCATTTGCTACGGCCCGCTCGCACAGTCGCTGTTAGTCTCTCGTGTCCTATACCACTGTAGTGCCTTAGTGGAATATTTATATACTGTTTCAAAATTTTGACTATACCTTTTATGTATTCAGGTGGAAAATGTTTTAATTGTGGTTTTAATGTTTTGACTAAAGTGAAGTCGCTCAAATTTCCTTTTAACCACATGTGAGTATTTTTATGCAATTTTATTTTTAAAATGTGTTTGTTCTAATGCCTATCTACTATTAATGTACCTTACAGTGAAATTGTTAGGTAAAGTAACAGCGTTTCCTGAACAAGGCGCCCTACTTGGCGCTGAAAACTAGTTAATGAATTGTAAGTTCTATCTCCAACCGGTTGGCTGGAAATTTGTGACACTGTAATTAGTTAAGGTTGCTGATCACAGCCACGATCAAAACATTGAGATTAATACCTATTTTATTGCCGGTTTGCTGTAGCATGTTTCATTTTTTGTTGATTGTGTTAATGTGGCAGAACAATGATTCCTCCACATTCACCCATCAAGGCAACAGACGACTGCGTTAATAGGGCACAAGGCCTGTCTATGCAGCAGCTAGCTCCATCTTCTCCACTGTCGATCGTGGCAGTCTGCCCCAATCATTGCATTTGTTTGCTGCCGAAGGGGCGGCCTAGTGGCAGGTGTTGTATTTAAAGCTTTCACTTTCTGTAAGTCAGTGGATGACGTTTCTATACACGGCTTCCTATCCTCGATTTCTTCCTCGAAACACCTTCTACAAGCCCTTGAAGTTCGTCGCAACATTTCTAGGGACAACCTATATATATAAACCCTCTGACATGATCCAACGTAGCTTGTCAACAAACGGGCAATTTATGCTCCTGTCGTTAGAAAATACCAACCAGCCTATACGACGAAGCGACGTTAAAGTCTTATTTTGCCCGTTAGCTCCGTATTTTCGTGGACTATTCAGACAGTCAACGTCTCATTACATAAGGAATATTTAAATACCTGCGACAACAACGTTGAGCTTTTAAGTTTCTTTTAATTTACGTCAGTGGTCACAAACTTTTTGTTAACAGTGTACCGGTTTCTGTCTGTAATGACCATCATCAGTTCTGTTTTATGAAAACAATGTCCTAATGTACTGCACGACTTTGTTTTTATAAAACAGGTCTGATGATGGTCATTATAGACCGAAACCAGTAATCTGTTAGCAAAAAGTTTGTGACCATAGACGTAAATTATAGAAACTTATTGTATATACGGGTAACTGTTTTGCTCTAAACAATCTAGCAGCTTGTGTTTAGCTTTTACATGCACAAAATTGAGAAACTGAACCCCGTCCCCCCCCCCCCCCAAAAAAAAAATACTGCACTTGTAATGTTAAGGTAATGAGGTAGTATCATTTATACTGAACGGCGTAGCGACAATATGGCATAATAATAACGAAGAATTATTCACACTCTCATACAAACAGCCATTATAATAACGAAGCACTAAAAAAATCAACATTACTACAAATGGTACCCGACAGCTCGTTAGTGCATTAGCTACTGATATATTGGAGAAAGTGACTTGATATGTCTTCAGTGCCAAACGCACTACCGCTTTATGATGACAAGTTGTAAAAGTAAACTAGTATCCATAAGCAAATTTGTGAAAAATTTTAATGAATTTACGTCACAAGAGATATGGAAACAGTTACTGGAAGCTGCCGTCTATTAAATGTTTTCGAACTTAGCTCTATCATTGTTATGGGCCCAGCGAATTCTTTTCACGTCTTCCGTGTTGGTACTATGTTAAATGATTCATTGTGCAGATCTCGTCTTCCGACGTTCTCATAAAATGCCACCGTATATGCATGAGGCCACGTACTTTCGTCTAAGTTTCATTACGCACACAGCTGTACTCAGGCACACTGCGTGGCAAACTCTGACTTAACGTTAGCATGGGACCCAACTACCCAGTTCTTTTAACTATAATGAAGCCTTTGGCCTGAACAGTGCAGTTATTTAGGACATATTCGCAAAGCTGCTTAGATATATATTTTATTTACTGTAACACATTCTACTTTTTGCAAGTTATCTGAGCTTTTACTGAAGTGATTCTTGCAAGTAACAAGAAACAAAGTTACAACTTTGCTCAGGCAAAATAAATAAATAAATAAATAAATAAATAAATAAATAAATAAATAAAAACCTTCACATAACTAGTTCAGTACACCACTAAAAAGTGCCATTATAGTTGCGTTTACACAAGAGTTGCGTATACATTGGTATCTTGTAAAATGAATTATGAAATAATATTGGCAAATGGAGGAACGAAATTTATGTTGCACCTTTACATTTTGATATTGTGTGTCTTTAGCTCTCGTTAATGTCATCAGTCAGCTGTGTCGTTACAACCGTCTGAGCGATCTTCCTCTTTGGCTGGCTACACAGGTCCTACAAGCACTCCAAAACTGATACCTGCATCATTTATTAGTTGTTAAATAAGATAGCAAATAGGAATTTGCAAAAGTGTACAGACAAAAATAATCATGCTATGACATTACAACTGTAAGAAAAGTTGTGTACAGCCCGAATCAGTTCATGCGTTCTCGTATTTTCAGATATGGTGTCCTTCGAGCGTGGTCCATGCTAGCCACGAGGACAGTTCTATTCTTTCCAGGAGGCAGTAAAGTGGGTATTATACGACCATCCGCCGCGAAAGGTGCAGCCATCTAGCGGAAGAATGGGTGAAACTACGAAAATTAGCAGTTACATTATCCGCGCGTTGATATAAGTCAACGGGGACAGTGAAAAATGTGTGCTCCGACCGGGACTCGAATCCAGGACCGCCTGCTTATGTGGCAGACGCTCTATCCATTTTTTAATTTTTTTTAAAATCCATCTGAGCCACCAAGGACACTGGGAAGAGTGCGACTGCAGGAATTTTTCTCTGGCACGCCTCCCGTGAGACCCACATTCACAACATATTGTCGCGCACTATATTCATAGTGCCCCTGCCCATTATAATCTATAGGAGTTAGGGCACTGTTTGTGCATATGCACAGAGGATGGTCAAACGGCCGGTGAGCCTTAACTACATATATATATGTCCGAAAGAACAGATACCATCTTCATATTCGTTATCCGCGCACCATAATAGTTCTAAACTGCCGTCAGTCTGTGCAGGCGTACTAGGCAGCGATAACTAGCGCATGTGCGAAAGGGGGTGCCTCAGAGCTCCCTGCTTGTTATTTGATTATAATTCGGTCGCTAGTAGCTAATTCCAGTTTTCGTGTTGGGGATTTTCCGCGTTTTTTTCAGTAAGTATGTTTTCATAATTGCAGAAAGACTTTTTTTTGCTGGTAGTCTTTCTTTTATACTAGCTGTTTATGAAACCACTTTTTCTTTTGATCACTTTGTGTTATAGAAATGGAATGGAAAAAAGTGGCGTTAAGTGTCTTAATTCAGGTTTACAGCGAGAAAAAGTGTCTAGACGACCCGCTTATTATAATATGGTATATTGCCAATCGTTTCTTTCTGAGTAATATGCGTATAATGTTACATGGTGATTTTAGATATGTATCGTAATGCCTTAACTTATGAAATATCATGTTCAATTTCATTGCATCTCTTGCTTTATTTGAGCATACCAGAAAAGAGAATCTGGCAGTGACGTCGAGCAAGTCCGTGCAGTCTCGCCCAGTGAGACAGACGATGACTGCAAAACTCTGAGAAGCACATTGCATTTCATTTTCCAAACTTGGGAACATAGCACAAGTGCACCTTTAAGCATTGGTCCTATAAGGTATTGCAAATTGCAGTGCATACACCCACAATAACTGTGCTATTATGTGGCTAAAAGCCAGACTCTTGAAAAGATTCCCCAGTCGCCAGAAAACGTAATGTTACAATCAGCCTGCAAAAAACAGGACATGTACTGGTATTTTATCAGTGATCTAGGTTGGTATGGTCACAAAACATATAAACACATGATTTAATTTTTACTTTCGAGAAGAATAGCAGGCCGTTGTAGCCGAGCGGTTATAGGCGCTACAGTCTGGAACCGCGCGACCGCTACGGTCTCATGTTCGAATCCTGCCTCGGGCATTGATGTGTGTGATGTCCTTAGGTTGGTTAGGTTTAAGTAGTTCTAAGTCCTAGGGGACTGATGACCTCACAAGTTAAGTCCCATAGAGCTCAGAGCCATTTGAACCATTTTAGAAGAATAGATAGCTTCCCTCATGACTGTGTCATGCTTGCTAATTCCATCTTCTATCATAGACAGCAGCTTCTCTAAATAGTCCATGTCAATCCTCATGAAGTTCCGAAATTCTTGCAGATCTTTGGACCTCAGTTCTTTCATAAGCAACACAATCCCCTGCCTTCGTCCCTTCTTTTCAGCCAGGGTCGAATTCAACAACGTCTGGCTTTTCGTTTTCCTCGTCGTTCTGCCCTAATCCTAAGATTTGCTGTCACTGCCAGGGAAATAGCTTCAAAAAGAAGTGGGTCTACCATGTCCAAAATCTTAATTTAGATATACGTGTACCTGAGTAACCAGTGTCGAAAGTTAAAACCAACTTTTGAGGCTGTAATTAAGAACGGTAGTAAGCTACATAATAGAACAACAGTTAATAAATAGTGATAAAAACAATTTCTTATTAAATAGCAACCTCGAAGACACATAAATAATTTGAACGAATGACGTTCCAAAATGTCACACGATCCCCCTTGTGTTTCACGCGGTAGATCGAATGAGTCTGCAAGAGATCACACGGTTCTGTTTGCATTTCGCGGGTTATTACCGTCTACTGTGCATGTGTGACAGGTGTGCTAGGTCTACGTGAACCAACTTGTAGCGACGGTTATGCACGCCTGGGGCGCTGGTGCATAGGTGAATGGCTTACGATCATCGTGTAATAGGGACTTATCGCTTTGTATTGGCGAGTGAGCCAAATGCATATCGTGCCGCGATTCTACATACAAGACAGACGAATCACGTATTAGAAAAGTTTTATCTGTTGTTCATTTAAGTATGAAAACTGTATCAGTTACATGTGTGGTCTAGTTAGCATGTGGATTTGTAGACTGCTGAGCGATGTTAGTACAGGACTTTGTGACGACTGTGGTTTTGTTATTTCAACTAACGCTAACGTCGTGAATAAAATAATCGGCACCTCTCTTAAAAAATCGACTGAAACACTTAGTTACTAAGTGGATGTTACAGACATGTATAGGGGCAGTCCATTTCATACAACAGATACAAAGTTTCCGGAACTGTCAAGAAGTAAAATATGGATGTTAAAATTAATAAAACTGATGAACATATTGTTGAATGAAATCTCGTTAATCCACTATGGGTGTATTTATTTAACTCCTTGCAGACTCGCACTACCGGTTTCCCAACATTTTCGGTTGAATCTTCTGGTACATCTCTGTATAAAAATTGCCAATACTGTTGTTAAAGCGAGAAAGAAATTACATAGTCGAAATAAATTGTTTATTTATTGAACAATTAAAAACAAATGAAATTGGAATTAGATTAACCAGAGTACCACTCTGCTTAACTTTGTACACTGAATCGCCAAAGAAACTGGCATTGGCATGCGTCTTCAAATACAGACATATGTAAACAGGCAGAATACGGAGCTGCTGTCGGCAACGCCTCTATAAGACAAGTGTCTTGCGGCCTTGTTAGAGCGGTTACTGTTGCTGCAGTAGCAGGTTATTTAGATTGAACTGAGCTTCAACCTTGTGTTACTGTCGGCGAACGAGCCATTGGACACAGCATCTACGACGTAGCGATGAAGTGGAGATTTTCCCGTACGACCATTTCACGAGTGTACTGTGAATATCAAGGATCCGGTAAACCGAATATCCGACATCGCTGCGGCTGGAAAAAGATCCTGCAAGAGCAATACCAACTACGGGTGAAGAGGATCGTTCAGTGTGACAGAAGTGCAACGCTTCCACAAATTGCTGCAGAATTCAGCGCTGGGCCATCAGCAACTATCAGCGGGCGAACCTTTCAAGGAAACATAATCGATATGGGCTTTCGGAGCCGAAGGCTCACTGGTGTACCCCTGATGACTGCGCGACATAAATCTTAACGCCTCGCCTGGGCCCGTCAGCACCAACATTTGGCTGTTGATGACTGCAAACATGTTGCCTGGTCGTTTCAAATTGTATCGAGCAGATGGAGACACTCTCATGAATCCATGGACGCTGCATGTCAGCAGGGGCTTGTTCAAACTGGTGAATGCTCTGTAATGGTGTGGGACGTATGCAGTTGGAGTGATATGGGACCACTGATACTTCTGGATACGACTCTGACAGGTGACACGTATATAAGCATCCTGTCTGATCACGTGCATCCATTCATGTCCATTGTGCATTCCGACGGACTTGGGCAATTCCAGCAGAACAATGAAACACCCAACAGGTCCTGAAGTTCTACAGAGTTGCTGAGTTTAAACACTTCTCCTGGCCACTAAACTCGCCACATGCCTTGCAACGTGCTGTTCGGGAGAGATCTCCATCCCCTCGTATACTTACGGATTTATGGGGAGCCCTGCAGGATTCATCGTGTCAATTCCTTTCAGCACTACTTCAGACATCAGTCGAGTCCATGATATGTCGTGTTGCGGCACTACTGCGTGTTCGCGGGATCCCTACACGATAATCGGCAGGTGTACCTGTTTCTTTGACTCTTCAGTGTATTATGAGCGTCTGGCAACGGGGTAGTACTTATAATCTGGATTAAATATTAACAACTTACAACAGTAATGAACATTTGGCATTCAACGGTATTGCTTTTAAAGTTAGTTGAACTATTTTTCGAGTGAATAAGCCGTATGTTTGTACCTCGACGTAAGCGAAATTTATCACTTCCCAAGGGATTTTTGCCGGTATGACACACAGCAAAAGATGTCACGGAAACGGTAACTTTTTCACTTGTTGATGTTATTGTGGATCGGCGGCCACCTTACACCTTGTCAATCTAACCTCCAGCAGCTACATCTGACAGCAGCGTAAGTAAGTCTGCAACGCACCAGGAAAATTTCAAGATCATTATGCAACATTTACTTCTTGTCTAAGGCTCAGAACGCAACAATTTCATGTTTAACAGTAACTCTCGTTGATTCAGTTCCAATTTAATATTTTTTAAATTTTAAATCCACAAGTACTTTATTCCGACTACGTAATTACTTTCTCACTTTATAATATAGTATTACTAATTTTTATAGAGAGATACATCAGAAGAGGTAACTAAAATGCTGCGAAACCGGTTGTGCTAGTTAGCGAGGACTTTAATAAATGCAACTATAGTGGATTACCGAGCTTTCATTTAGATATGTAGTCATCAGTTTTATTCATTTCATCCCTTGTAGTGTACCCCTCTGGAAATGTCTCATGAACTGTATACCAGAGTTACAGTTACCCTCAATCATTTGCTATAATATTTGGCTGAATGTAGAATATTTTATAGTAAAACTAAAATGTCACATATGGTACACATTTTGTTTCACCTCTGTCATGATCTTAATTTTAATGCATCCAAAATTCGAGACTAAGTAAAAACGGTCAGGAAACTTGTTCAGTGACGAAATTCGAATATGATCCGCATCTGAAGACTTTACTTGCAAATTATTTACTTGAAGATGATCTTCGTTTGATGAAATTCGCATATTACACAAATAGGTTGATATGTTCCCAGTTATAAATAAACCCATTCAATGAATATATTTGTGTCCTAGAAATACGGACCACAACGAAACTAGTAACTCGTCTGCCTATTCTGTTAGGGACAGCTGTTTTCCATTAACGATGTTCCTTACCGTCGACGATTGTATTTTCTTCATCGCTGTCTTAAGATTCGGCAGACTGAGCAGTTTCACCATTGTTCATAACAGCCTCAGGAGCATCAGCTTAAGAATCATTTCTGTCACCAAAGTCACTTACATCACTTTCACTATTGAATTCTTTTACTATTGCAAATTTTGGTGATAAGAATCTCAGTAAATTAGCTTACTATGCCTACTTTCATTCCCTGCTTTCGTATGGCATCATATTCTGGGGTAATTCATCGTTGAGTAGAAAAGTATTCATTGCTCAAAAACGTGTAATCAGAAAAATTGCTGGAGCCCACACACGGTCATCCTGCAGACATCTATTTAAGGATCTAGCGATCCTCACAGTGACCTCACAGTATATATATTCGCTTATGAAATTTGTTGTTAATAATGCAACCCAGTTCAAAAGTAATAGCTGTGTGCATAGCTATAACACCAGGAGAAAGGATGATCTTCACTATGCAGGGTTAAATCTGACTTTGGCACAGAAAGGGGTAAATTATGCTCCCACTAAAATCTTTGGTCACCTACCAAACAGCATCAAAAGCCTGACAGATAGCCAACTAATATTTAAAAACAAATTAAAAGAATTTCTATATGACAACTCCTTCTACTCATTGGGTGAATTTTAAGATATAAATTAAGGGAAAAAACTTAAACATTAGTGTCATGCAATATTTTGTGTAATGTAATATCTTGTACAGACATATTTTATTAACCTGACACGTTCCACATCATTACGAAGTGTCGTATTCATGATCTATGGAACAAGTATTAATCTAATCTAATCTAATCTAACAGCGCTTCCCGTATAGTTAGTAAAATCATTTCTACGTGTCATTTCCACATAAATGTATTTCACATTTAGCGACAGAGCAGTTACGCGATGTGTGTATTCCAGGGTAGCAGTGACCGCTCCAAAAATACTTCTGTCAAGTTAATTAAACAACAGTGGACCACAGGTTCAAACGTCTATCCTCGTAATAAGTCTTATTCGTTGCTGAATTTAGATTGCTCGCATCGGGCTGTGTAAGTGTAGTGGCGCATGTGCAGTAACAAACAAAAAACCTTCAGGGTCAGAGTGACTTTGGTGTACACTTGTAGGGTTAACATCGATATTTTACTGCTTGAAAGCACCATGAACGGTATATACCAGGGTCACTCCAAAAGAAATGCACACTATTTTTTTTAAATCCAAATTTTTTCTACATGTTTGAAAGTTTTACAGTGTCTAGATACATCCTTTAGGGACAATATTTTCATTTCTCCACATAATATCCATCCCTCTCAAATGCCTTACGCCATCTTGGAACCAGCGCCTGTATACCCGCACGGTAAAATTCTGGACCAACCTGTTGGAGCCCTGTTTGGTAGCATGCACAAGGGAGTCATCATCTACAAACCATGTTCCACGAAGAGAGTCTTTCAGTTTCCCAAAGAGATGATAGTCACATGGAGCCAGGTCATTACTGTAAGGCGGGTGTTTCAGTGTTGTCCATCCGAGTTGTGTGACCGCTTCCATGGTTTTTTGACTGACATGTGGCCGTGCATTGTCGGGCAACAGCAAAACTCCCTGCTTTTGCCGATGTGGTCGAACACGACTCATTCGAGCTTGAAATTTCTTTAGTGTCGTCACATATGCATCAGAATTTATGGTGGTTCCACTTGGCATGAGGTCCACAAGCAAGAGTCCTTCGGAATCGAAAAACACCATAGCCGTAACGTTTCCAGCAGAGGGTGTAGTTTTTAATTTTTTTTCTTGGGTAAATTTGCATGACGCCACTCCATTGATTGCCTCTTCGGTTCTGGTGAAAAATAAGGGTGCCATATTTCATCACATATCACAATTCTTCCAAGGAATTCATCTCCACCATTCTCGTACTATTCCAAATTTCGCTGCATACAGTTTTTCTTGTTTCTTTGTGAGCCAAGATCACCATCCTGGGAACCCACCTGGCACCAACCTTTTTTAACGCCAACACTTTCAGTATTCTGTGAACACTTCATTCCCCTATCCCAACATAGCGTGACAATTCGTTCACTGTGATGCGTCTGTCAGCAGTCACCAATTCGTTAACTCTCCGCACATTGTCTTGAGTGTGTGCAGTACGAGGCCTGCCGCTGCGAGGAATATCCTCAATATTTCCTTGCCCGCTTTCATCACGTAAACTGCTTGTCCACCGACTAACAGTACTGCGATCGACAGCAGCATCTCCATACATCTTTTTCAACCTCTTGTGGATGTTTCCCACTGCCTCGTTTTCACGGCACAGGAATTCTATGACAAAACGTTGCTTCTGACGAACATCAAGTGTAGCAGCGACCTTGAAGAGATGCTACGACGGCGTCACTCACGGGAACAGGTTGAACTAACTTCCTGGCAGATTAAAACTGTGTGCCGGACCGAGAATCGAACTCGGGAACTTTGCCTTACGCGGGTAAGTGCTCTACCAACTGAGCTACCCAAGCACGACCCACGCCCCGTCCTCACAGCTTTACTTCTGCCAGTACCTCGTCTCCTACGTTCCAAACTTTACAGAAGCTCTCCTGCGAACCTTGAAGAACTAGCACTCCTGAAAGAAAGGATATTGCGAAGACATGGCTTAGCCACAGCCTGGAGGATGTTTCCAGAAGGATATTTTCACTCCGCAGCGGAGTGTGCGGTGATATGATACTTCCTGGCAGATTAAAACTGTGTGCCAGACCGAGACTCGAACTCGGGACTTTTGCCTTTCGCAGGCAGTTGCTCTACCAAATGAGCTACCCAAGCACGACTCACGCCCCGTCCTCACAGCTTTACTTCTGCCAGTACGTCGTCTCCTACCTTCCAAACTTTACAAAAGCTGTCCTGCGAACCTTGCAGTACTAGCACTCCTGGAAGAAAGGATATGCGGAGACGTGGCTTAGTCACAGCCTCGGGGACGTTTCTAGATTAATGTTCCTAGAGCACTTGCGCGTGAAAGGCAAAGGTCCCGAGTTCGAGCCTCGGTCGGGCCCATAGTTTTAATCTGGCAGGAAGTTTCATATCAGCGCATGCTCCACTGTAGAGTAAAAATCTCATTCCAGGTTGAACTAAGTTTGAAAACAAGCGAGAAGGATGTATCTAGACACTGTAAAACTTTCACACATGCAGAACAGTATTTATACAAAAATAGTGCGCATTTCTTTTGGAGTGACCCTCGTAATTATTTTAAATGTGGTTTCATCATGTTTAACATGATTAAACAGCAAGAATGATATAGATCCGACTTTTCGCCTTTCACTGTGACTGGGAAACTACTTGGGATGAAAATGCAAGGTCGGTACGACTTACAGAAGACTGCGATATTTCCAGTGCTTTAAGATCGATCTGTTCAAACAAATTTCGGGCTTGCTGCCGGTCGTTGTTAAATACTTCGCATTATATTTCAACTGGGTACCTGCCAGTCATCTTGAGGTGAGACGTCGTAGACTGGCGAAAACGTCCTCCGTTCCGCAATATACAGCGTACTGTAACTATCTTGCGCATGCGTCGAAAACTTGACAGATTAACCACACTGCCCGCTGGCAGCGCCCTCGCTGGTGGAATAGCGGAACTCAGTCGCCCTATGCGTTTTTTTTTTTTCCTTTATTGAATTTCAATTACCCCCGAAGGGGGCGGGCTAGCAGCAGCTTAGTACGCCGCTCTTCAGCCTACAGATTGTATGACAAAGATCAGGAGAACAAATAATAATAAAAAAAAAACAGGCGATAAAATCGGGGACTTAGTGAGGAACAAGGCGAAAGGAAATCGGGGACTTAGAGAGGAACAAGGCGAAAGGAAATCGTGGAACTTAAAACAAACAACAGAGGGATGATGATGCTAATAATATGCGTTGCTGTTTTCCACGGCCGTCGACGCACTCTGTCGTCTTCATTTTAGCAAATTGTGGAGATGATTGGATTCCATGCACTGTCCAGCTGGTAGCCGCTGTCACGGTTTAACAGATTTTCCGCCAGTCGTGTTTCTACGAATTCTTTAGTAATGGAGTCCCAGAGGGACATTTCTGTGGACAAAATCATTATTTTCTCATACTCCATTAAATGTCCAGTAGAACTACAATGTAAAGCAATAGCGGACTTGCTTGGCTGCAAAAGGCGCGTGTAACGTTGATGTTCAGTGCAGCGTTCTTTTTACGGTGCGTGTGGTTTGACCTATGTAAGCCATACCACATTGGAACGGTATCTTGTAAATTCCGGCCTTCCGTAGTAACAGATTGTCCTTAACTGATCCCACAAGGTCCTCAATCTTCGATAGTGGGCGGAAAACCATTTTTACCTGAAATTTTTGGAGGATTCTTGCTATTACACCCGCCTTTTGCAGCCAAGCAAGTCCGCTATTGCTTTACATTGTATTTCTACTGGACATTCGATGGAGTATGAGAAAACAATGATTTTTTCCACAGCAATGTCCTTCTGGGACTCCGTTATTAAAGAATCCGTAGAAATACGACTGGCGAAAAATCTGTTAAACCGTGACAGCGGCTACCAGCTGGACTGTGCATGGAACCCCATCATCTCCACGCTTTGGTCAAATCGAAGAAGACGGAGTGCGTCGACGGCCGCAGCAAACAGCAACGCAGAGGGCGACTGAGTTTCGCTATTCCACCAGCGAGGGCGCTGCCGCCGGTCAGTGTGGTTCATCCATCAAGTTTTCGACGCATGCGCAGAATAGTTATAGTACGCTATATATTGCGGAACGGAGGACGTTTTCGCCAGTCTGCGACGGCTCACTTGAAGATGACTGGCAAGTGCCGAGTTGAAATATCGTACGAAGTATTGAACGACGACCGGCTGCAAGCCCTAAATTTGTTTGGACAGTCAATTCGCCGGGAAAATTTTAAAATTCACGCAAGATCGATCTGTTTGCCCCAGACGGACTACTGTTTTAGTACAAATGAGGCCAGTTCCGTGTAAAAACTGGTAACAGTTGTAGGAGGAAATTTATATCCGAATAAGTAATAAAATCACTGAGACGGTGTAACAGGCGTAATAGAATATGTCTGGGCTAGAGTATGACGAGAGTAACGAACAGTGTGGGCGCAGGCAGCCACAGGTTGTCGGGGCGCGTGTGCCGGGCGGTGGGAACTAGCGACGCGCTAACCGCAGGGAAGACAGAGGAAGCAATCAGAGCGAGTGCGGCGGGCAGCGGCCAGCGCCTGCCCCAGGGGCTTCGCTGCGAGTGGCCGCATTTAATCAGCAGCCGCCGGCGCTGGCCGGCACTCAGCGACACGCAGTGCCCGCCGCCTGCCTGTGGCATTGGCGAGTGCAGGCCGCCCACGAGCCTCCGGCGCGGCAGCGTACGGTCCGCGGGGCTTTTGTGGGGGTATCGACGCTACGCACCCACTCTCTGCGGCGTGCTCGCCTCAGGGGGACTGCAGCCCTCACCGCCAGTTACACTACGGTATTAGTGGCGATACGTTCGGAGATGTACTACGCTAACCGGCGATGTAACCTCTATTTTGCAGCGAACTGATAATGGGAGGCCACGACGTTTAGAACGCGGATTTACTTCAAACTTCGTACACTCGTAGTACTCCATTAGGGCAACAAAATGTGTCAGCAGTAGCGCGTACTTCTCAAGCGTTATTGAGACAATCGCAAGATAATTTCGGTCGTCAAATATACCGGGTGATCAAAAAGTCAGTATAAATTTGGAAACTTAATAGACCACGGAATAATGTAGATAGAGAGGTACAAATTGACAAACATGCTTGGAATGACAAGGGGTTTTATTAGAACAAAAAAAAAAAAAAAGTACTGCTAGACGCTTGAAAGTTCTCTTGCGCGCGTCGTTTGGTGATGATCGTGTGCTCAGCCGCCACTTTCGTCATGCTTGACCTCCCAGGTCCCCAGACCTCAGTCCGTGCGATTATTGGCTTTAGGGTTACCTGAAGTCGCAAGTGTATCGTGATCGACCGACATCTCTAGGGATGCTGAAAGACATCATCCGACGCCAATGCCTCGCCATAACTCCGTTCATGCTTTACAGAGCTGTTCACAACATTATTCCTCGACTACAGCTATTTTTGAGTAATGATGGTTGACATATTGAGCATTTCCTGTAAAGAACATCATCTTTGCTTTGTCTTACTGTTTTATGCTAATAACTGCTATTCTGATCAGATGAAGCGCCATCTGTCGGACATTTTTGAACTTTTGTATTTTTTTGGTTCTAATAAAACCCCATGTCATTCCAAGCATGTGTCTCAATGTGTACCTCTTTATCTACATTATTCCGTGATTTATTGTTTTCAAATTTATACTGACTTTTTGATCACCCGGTACACCAGTGCGTGGCCGTTTCTACCAGGAAGCGGCGGCAGCCGATTGGGTAGCGTCCAAGCCCCTTAAACGCTGGATCATTAGATCGAGTCCCGTTAGTCAGTTTTTTCTCTTTTTAACACAGTCATTTTCTTTACTATTTGTATTACAATTGATATAATGGAAAAAATACGAGTAATCGGATGAACGTTTATTAAATTTACAATGTTATTGGGTAGTCTACAAATTTTTACTATCACAAATAATATAACATTCATAACCATCGACTAGTAAACGACCAAAGGTATAAAGTGATACTGAAAATGTTTGCTTGTCCGTGATTTGAGAAATCCCTTACACCTGGAAAGAGCACGAAACTACTTGTTTGACCGACACAGACGGCTTTCGAAAGATGTACAATTAATCGTCGCTTTCGACATTACGAGTACAATTTCAGGATGGTATTTTTCGTTAAACGGCACCAGCTGCACTGAATAAATGCTGTTTCCGCAAACGCAATGTCTTTTGAGGTTTTCCGTGGAAAAATAAACCTCATTAACATTTTCAAAAAGCTCTCTTTCAGCTGATAATTTAGTAGCAAACCATGCATAACGCAGCATTTCCTCAAATATCGGCGCTGATAATTGATCATGCAGTATCGAGTGTATTTTAATAGCGTCTTCACGAGAAGCAATTTCTTGTTCTTTTTCGATTAAATACGAACAGTTCTGAAGACACGGACAAGCATACATTTTCAGTATCACTTTATGCGTTTGGTCGTTTACTAGTCGATAGTTATGAATATTATATTATTTGTGATAATAAAAATTTGTAGACTCTTAAATAACGTTGTAAATTCATCCGATTACATGTATTTTTTTCATTATATCAATTGTAATATAAATAGAAAAGAAAATGACTGTGTTAGAAATAAAAAAAAATTACGAACGGGATTCGATCCAGCGATTACGGGGCTTGAACGCTAATCACTCTGCTGCCGCCGCTTCGTGGTAAAAACGGCCACGCACAGGTATATATTTGACGACCGAAATTACATTGCAATTTTCCCAATAACGCTAGAGAAGTACGCGCTACTGCTGACACGTTTTGTTGCCCTAATGGAGTACTACGAGTGTAAGAAGACTGAAGTACTTCTGCGTTCCAAACCTCGTGGCCTCCCCTTGCGGGAGTTCTTTGATCACTTGCATAATCTGATATTTGTTTAATTTAATTTTCTTTTACTTCCTGCCAGTTACAGAGACCTGCGACCTACATCTACATCTACTAGACACTCCGCAAGCCACCTTATGGTGCGTGGCGGAGGGTACCCTGCCCCATTTCTTGTCATTTGCCCCCCTGTTCCACTCGCAAATAGAGCGAGGGATAAACGACTATCTGTACGCCTCCGTATAAGCAGTAACTTCTCGTATCTTATCTTCGTGGTACTTACCCGGGATGTTTGTTCGCGGAGGTTCGAGTCCTCCCTCGGGCATGGGTGTGTCTGTTTCTCCTTAGGATAATTTAGGTTAGGTAGTGTGTAAGCTTAGGGACTGATGACCTTAGCAGTTAAGTCCCATAAGATTTCCCACACATTTGAACTTTTTTTTTTGTTTGTTGGCGGCAGTACCATCGTTCGGCAGGCAGCTTCCTAAATTTTCTTGATAATGTTTCCCGAAAAGAACGCCGCCTTCCTTCCAGGGATTCCTGTTTGAGTTTCCGAAGGATCTCTGTAACACGTTTCGTTCGAACCTACCGGTAACAAATCTAGCTGCCCTCCTCTTAATTGCTTTGATGTCTTCCTTCAATCATACCTGCTACGGATCCCAAACACTTGAGCAGTACTAAAGAATAGGTTACATCAGCGTCCTTTATGCGGTGCCGGCCGTTGTGACCGAGCGGTTCTAGGCGCTACAGTCTGGAACCGCGCGACCGCTACGGTCGCAGATTCGAATCCTGCCTCGGGCATGGATGTGCGTGATGCCCTTAGGTTAGTTAGGTTTAAGTAGTTCTAAGTTCTAGGGGACTGATGACCTCAGAAGTTAAGTCCCATAGTGCTCAGAGCCATTTGAACCTTTATGCGGTCTCCTTTACAAGTGAATCACTCTTTCCTGAAATTCTCCCAATAAACCGCAGTCAATCATTTGCCTTCCCTACCACAATTCTCACATGGTGGTTTACCGAGAAAAGTGGCGCAGTGATTAGCACACTGGACCCGCATTCGGGAGGACGACGGTTCATTCCCGCGTCCGACAATCCTCATTTCCCTAAATCGCTTCAGGTAAATGCCGGGATGCTTCGTTTGACAGGCCGCGGTCGACTTCTGTTGTGTCACCGCCAGACACCAGACTTGCTAGGTGGTAGCCTTCAAATCGGCCGCGGTCCGTTAGTATACGTCGGACCCGCGTGTCGCCACTATCAGTGATTGCAGACCGAGCGCCGCCACACGGCAGGTCTATTCTAGAGAGACTCCCTAGCACTCGCCCCAGTTGTACAGCCGACTTTGTTAGCGATGGTTCACTGTCTACTTACGCTCTCATTTGCAGAGACGACAGTTTAGCATAGCCTTCAGCTACGTCATTTGCTACGACCTAGCAAGGCGCCATATTCAGTTACTAGAATGTATTCTGAAAAGATAATATTGTGAATCATGTACCGTCAAGAGCGACGTTCATCATTAATGGATTAAAGTTAAGTATCAAACTAATTATGTCCGCTCTCTCAATTCTAATTCCTTGTCTAATGTTCCTGACCTCACGTCAGTATAGTCCTTCTCTCCTCATGCCAGCCTGCGTGAGCTAAAACGCGTGCATTTCGGCCTCCTCTAGTAACACAGTGTAGGCTCTTCTACCAACACAACAACTTCCTTCCTCATCCTTCTCTAATCCGATGAGACCGATGACCTCGATGATTGGTCTCTTCCTCCAAATCATCCGAACCCAACATGATGGTTTCACTTCATATCGCATTGCAACGTTACGCGTAGATATTTAAACGACTTGACTGTGTTAAAAAGTACACTAGCAATACTGTATCCGAACATTGCAGGTTTGTTCTTCCTACTTCTCCGCATTAACTTACATTTTTCCTCACTTAGGAAAGAGTGGTTCACTTGTAAGGGAGACCGCATAAAGGACGCTGGTGACGCCTGTTCTTGAGTAGTGCTTGAGTGTTTGGGATCCGTAACAGGTAAGATTGAAGGAAGACATCGAAGCAATTCAGAGAGGCGCTGCCCACCATCACACCAACTGGAAATTTTGTCTAAGTCGTCAAGTAACTTCTTTCAGTCACTTAACTTCGACAACTTACCGTACACCACGAAATGATCAGCAAACGTCCACAGATTGTTGCCCAACTGTCCGCCAAATCATTTATTTACCTAGAGAAAATCAGCGGTCTTATCACACTGCCCTACTCATCCATATTAATTTACATTTTTCCACATTTAGGAAAGAGTGGTTCACTTGTAGGGAGACTGGCGATACCGTGGTCTCTGATGAACGCTCGCCTAGATGCAAAGACAGGGCACGTTTGTACAATACTATCTTTTACATATACAGCTCCTGATGAATTCTTCTTATTTTTATGAGTGTACCGATGTTGAGGCTTTAAATAATTGTAAACCTAAAACTAATTACGGAACAGTTATTCAGACCTAGCGATTTAAATAACAAAAGGAAAACATAAACAGGTTAGCATAGGATTTGAGTTTAATGAATAATGAATAGAGTAGAGGGGAGTGGTTAGTCCCGCCACCTTAGGCGTCCAGGGATGAAAGTCTGGGCATGCTCGTCAAGTCTTTGAGTTCCGGGCACTTTGTCATGCTGAATTATTGTTATCTCCATATTTAATCTTAATCTGAGTTTACATGCATTATGTATAGGCTGTATGGCAATGTTGTTGTAAGGTGATAATTTTTAACTATTGTAATTCTACACATCTATGTTCAAGTTTAGAGTGACTCTTTGCAGTACAGTCATCGGTCCCTACCCAATTCTACCATGTACACAGGGTACTAGTAAGTTTATTTCCTACCCCTTCGTGTGTCTAAGCCAACTTTATGTTTAGGCTACACTTACATATTTGCTTATATGGACTTTTTGCCATGTGGATTTTTACTCTTTCGTTTCTTCGTCATCTTCCGTATTCGTCTACGCTGTGGAATTAGTCTTTGCGGTGTGTATAATGTTGCTGTGATTTACTCGTCTATTCTGGTACTCAGTGCATAGTGCAGCAAAGATTGTGACGGATAGTGTGTTCAGTGTCTCTTCGTTACGCGCTATGCCATGTATGGTGTTATGTGTTAATGTAATAATTGACATGCAGATTGCTGTTTATATTTCCCCAAGTTGGGCGCCAGATGTACTGAATTCAGAATTCTTTGATCTCTTGCGTAAATTGGCAATCACAGCACTATAGTCCGATTAAAATCACTTAGTAGTTGGCTCTTGACGCGTTGGATCTGGTTTCCTAAAGTCAGAACGCTCAGCCTGAACAGTTCGCCGTTGCCAAACTGCCACAATACTTGGTCATTACACTTTTAACTCCTTGTTTAGCTTTCTTTACTGATGTATTCGGATCCCGAATCATGTGCTTGTCACTTCGTATTTCATCATACATACATACTCTCTCTCTCTCTCTCTCTCTCTCTCTCTGTCTCTCTCTCTCTCTCTCTCTCTCTCTCTCACACACACACACACACACAAACACACCCACATACACACACACACACACACACACACAACTGGTTCAAACGGCTCTGAGCACTATGGGACGTAACATCTGCGGTCATCAGTCCTCTAGAACTTAGAACTACTTAAACCTAACTAATCTAAGGACATCACACACATCCATGCCCGAGGCAGGATTCGAACCTGCGACCGTAGCGGTCGCGCGGTTCCAGACTGAAGCGCCTAGAGCCGCTCGGCCACTACGGCTGGCTCACACACACACACACACACACACACACAACGATATTAATTAAATGCACACATTTCATACGGAGCACTAACCAAGCGCTACTGAATACTTCCACACAAGACGCGATTCTGAGTCACATACATATTTATTATAATCATAGAGGTTAGCTTACAACAGATAAGCTTAGTATTGCGTGAAGCCGAATTTCTGAAGGCTGCAATTCATTGTTGCGACCGAGTGACCAGAGCTATAAATATAACTATTGATCCCAGTGTTCTGGTAAAGCGCAATGGTTAGCGTGTATACCTCACGTATAGAAGGTAGAAAACTACAGTATATTCGAATGTAGTGAAGCATTTTTACTTTCTAAACCTTTTCAAAAGAGTTTGAGTACTATTTCTATTCAATTAAATGGTTTGAATGTAATTTCCTTATTCATAACACTTTGCTTCGTCATTTTCATCATCGTACTGACGTATTTATTTCATCTTACTTTTCTTCCTATCTTTTTTTCGTTTGGAACTTTCCTGTGTCGCCTATAATCTGCAACCAAGTGACCATCGAATCTTTTCCTGCCTTGAATTCTATAGTATCGGTTAGCTTTAATAATCATGAACAAAGCTATTGTGATTTTTGTTCTGCCTCAGATAGCTGACCACAGTTTTCTCTGACACATTACACATCACGATCTTGTGGTTAGCGTGGGACATGAGTTTAAATGAAAGGTTGCAAGACGCGTGTTCTGCCGCAGTTTAGTCGTTGGTCACTTAAAATCAGCTGTCGACACAGGACCACGCATTTCCCACACATCTCGCAGCGGTCACTTCCAACATTTCTCCGCGTTACTCGTCAACAGAATATGTGAAGTGATCCGTCTTGTTTGTCTGTCATCTATAACCGTGCGGTGGCCGGCAACCGATGAGGCAATACTTCAGGGTGGAGAAAAATTGTGTCGTAGAATTTTAACCCTGGATGGCTGATGTCCGTAGGAACCAAAATTACTAATGTTGTGTAGGTCGAGAATGCACCATTCTTAAACTACGGAAACTTGGCGCCACGCGCTCCGATTGGCCGTGTGATTGCCCTGTTGCTGTTCGTCGGTTGCTGGGCAGCGCTATATTTGTGGGTTCACACATACAAACGTCCCTCGCCCCGTCACTGCCCCAATGTAATACGCACACGTGTCGAATAGGTCTTGCTGTTTGTCTACATCTCACCTCAGAGGCATTCATACGTAAGCTTCGCTTCGGAGCACAGACACGTTTGCGATTTAGTCATACAGGAAGCATAGCGGGACATTATTCGTCTGAAGAACAACGATATATGGTTTTTGTTTAAGGACTAGCCGACGGTAATGTGCATGAAGGTCGAAGGTTGTTTGAGGAATGGTACCCAGGAAGAAGCCACACACACCCGGAAACGTTTACAGCAATTCACCGGCGACTTGGCGAAACAGGCTCGTTTGCAGGATATCAAGGTGATGCTGGAAGACCTCGAACACGACGGGATGCTGCATTCGAAGATACTGTTCTCGAGCGCTTCGAGGAAGCACTTACGATAAGTACTCGAGCGGTTGGACACGACATGGGGCTCACCCACTGGTTAGTCTGGGAGGTTTTGAGGGATGATGGAGCAGCAACCATTTGGTTTCCGCCATGTCCCAGTCCTAAATTCTCTGGCGGCCTATAAACACAGGCTAGGGTTTTGCCGGCGGATTCTGTAGCGTTTACACGAGATCCCGACTTTCCCGCCATTGTGTGGTTTACCGACGAGTGCACCTTCCATCGGGATGGCCTTTGCAACACTCGAAACTATAATTACAGGGCAAGAGGAAATCCTCACGACGCGTACGTCCACGGACACCAGGAACGATTTTCGCTCAACATTTGGGCAGACATTTGGCCGGTCCGTCGACCTCATCGACTTAACGGGGTTAATTACCTTCACTTTTGTAAGAACCTCTACCCGGCCTGATGGAAGATGTTCCCCTAAACGGCTACGCATGTGGTTGCGGCATGACATTTAAATGAAATCTTCGACAGCCGGGTAATTCGCAGAGGTGCTTGTGGGAACGGCTCCCGCGATCATCAGACCTCACACCACAGGACTTTTTCCTGCGTGGATTCGTCAAGGCTGTAGTTCACGCACCCGGACGCGAACCACCTAGAAACGAAAAGAAATTAATAAATGGCATTGAACATGCCGCCAATCACATCAGGGCAATGTCAGTAATCTCTGAAAGAGTTCGGCAGAACACTGTTTGACGTTAGCAAGCATGTGTCGCGTCAGAGGGTCGCTAGTTCGAGCACCTGCTTCAAGTGATTTCCTTAAATCACTCCAGGCAAATTCCGGGATGGTTCCTCTGAAAGTGCACGGGCGACTTCCTTCCCTATCCTTCCCTAATCCGATGAGACCGATGACCACGCTGTCTGGTCTCCTTCCCCAAAAACAAGCAACCAACAACCTGCTTCAACTAAACGATTTCCTAGCTACAACAGAGGTCTTTTTCGGGGTCAACACAATTAGTAAAAGACTTCCTGTTCCCGGACGTCTTATCATGGAACTACAATGAATGTGTCGGGACCCCGACGGATTCGCACCCAGGCCCCCAGAGTGGATGGCTAGCGCGCTACCACCGAGCTTGCGGGCCGCCTTGGATACATCTGGATCTGTGATAGGCAAAGCATTCGCAGTTATGATTTGTCCGGAGCATCTGGCAACAGGATAATCCCGCTGCCGAAGGCGGCCTTTGTGGCCGAGCGGTTCTAGGCGCTTCAGTCCGGATCCGCACTGCTGCTACGGTCGCTGGTTCCAGTCCTGCCTCGGGCATGGATGTGTGTGATGTCCTAACGTTAGTTAGGTTTAAGTAGTTCTAAGTTCTAGGGGACTGATGACCTCACATGTTAAGTCCCATAGTGCTCAGAGCCATTTGAACCACTTTTTGAACCGCTGGCTATAGGAGCGCGTCACGCCAAGTTCCCGAAGCTTAAATACGGTGTGGTGTCGAGCTACACCACCTTAGTAATTTTGGTTTCTGTTGGCATCAGCTATCCAGGGTTAAAATTTGGTGACACAATTTTTCTCCGACCTCTATTAAGGCAAGTGATAGACGACATCTACCAAGTTATTTTAATCGGACTATAGCTGCATTTCCCCACGTCGAGGGTCAGTTATTAAGTGACATAAATAATTAAGTGAAATCAAAAAGCTGAAGTTCATGAGTCTAAGGAATTTATAAGCGATGGAACAGGTTGTTTATATGAATAAAACAAGAAATTACTGTATTTCTGTAACTTTTGCACACGAAAAAATTCAGCTCACGGTGACAATTTGACTGGGCGAGAAAACTACCCAGTTATTAGTGTGACGGAGGAGAGAATGAATCGTCTCACCATTCTTCATAGACATTCGTGTGGCGATGACGGCGGCAGGCGCTGGATCGGTACGGTGCTTCGCGTCGGAGCTGTGTGGGGTCGAGTCTTCTTCTCCCCTCGGGGTCCCGATTTTGCACCGAAGTCCAGACTAGTCTCTGAGCTGATAGCTTGTTGCGCGCTGGCGTCGGGACATGGATGTAGGCAGTGGATGGAACAGCCCCATAGTCCTCTTTCTTCCGTGCTGTCTTCCCTAACGTCCTTCACATCGCATCAATCTCCTCAGCACACTAACTCCTCGAATTTTTCCTGCTCTTGAGACCGTCATTGGCGAACTAAATTTGCAGTGCTAACCCAATAACTTATCACCGTTTCATGACCACGCCTCCTAGGGGATGGTGGAAATTTTCTATCTAATGTGGGCTGTTGTGTGACATGTAAGTTGGCGTCTTCCTCTCATTTCCTGTTTCAAGATTGTTCCCAGCGTTTATTGGACATTGTTCCGATGTTTTTCTACATTCCTAAGTTGCTGTGAAAGCAGCCACACAACGCTTCTTAGTAACAACTATCTCTGTGTAAGGCCTGGACAGTCACGTGTTTGTGCTTCAGCTAAGAATATCCTGGTGTTCTTGATTGATAAGCAGCCTTCTTAATGTCCTGCAAACATTTTTGTTATTGTTTTAAAGCAGGCTGACTTCTTCCACTTTTCTTTAGTTCCATATTCTTCCCTGTACGAACTCTTGGCGCTTTGTGTCGACACTCAAACCAAGCATCTGTAGGGGTGCGCGAATTCTCGAAACTCATTCAAATGGTTCAAATGGCTCTGAGCACTATGGGACTTAACATCTATGGTCATCAGTCCCATAGAACTTAGAACTACTTAAACCTAACTAACCTAAGGACAGCACACAACACACAGCCATCACGAGGCAGAGAAAATCCCTGACCCCGCCGGGAATCGAACCCGGGAACCTGGGCGTGGGAAGCGAGAACGCTACCGCACGACCACGAGATGCGGGCTCGAAACTCATTCGTCTGTTAAGGTAGGTGAAAACAGTTGCTGCCAGCCAGGACCGCCACACGCTTCCGCGCTTGCTTTCTTGACGCTTTTGTGTCTACGCTTTATCTTAGTGCCTGTAGGGGTCCACAGTTACCTGAACGCTCATCATTATCTGCCAGGCTCTCCGGAAGGTGTTCATTCTTATGCAAATCGAAGTCATCTGCCAGGCTACCTCCTCCGTGTTTGTAGATCGTCTCTCTGAAGTTCACTCCGAAGCTGACACTGTAGGGTCCGACATTCCACTCATCCTGAGCTGCTGGCGCTGTGTGTTGGCGAAAGTGGCCATGAACGCAGGTGTTACACTTTGAATTTCGATAAGTCCTAGAAATGTAGACCGTCTGATTCAATGTCGGGTGGAACTGACCATTAGATGCAAGCATAAAAGGAAATTGTAAAATTTTTTTGTTTATTTACGGAGGCAATCACATTCTTATGATACAGTCATAACCTGTTTCGGCCACACAATGACCATCTTCACATTCTAAAGGCGACATGAACCTGTGTTCATTGGATGCCGCCTTTAGAATCTGAAGATGGTCATTGTATGACCGAAACACGTTATGACTGTATTATAAGAATGTGATTGCCTCTGTAAATAAACAAAAAAGCTTACAAAATAATCAATCATTCACTCCATTGACAAAATATCGTTTTTTCCATAAAAGGAAATGGGGATAATATTGTAGTCAACAGCGAAACGGTAACAACAAGGTCAGCCAGTGAGAAGAGCCCTGTGACTTCGAATGGGGGCTACTCATGAGTTACAAATGCTTCAGGGTCATTTCAACAATTTGAAAGCAGCCCAACTGGAATCACGAAGGAACAATCACAGGTAAACTCGTGAGTTTCTAAGTGCTGCCAATAGCCCAGCCAGTACAATAAGTATTAACTTATAAATATAATGATCAAGCAGCTTCTTATAAACCACAAGTTTTATACCCAATGCCAATAACAGTTTGAGATGATGTAAAGAGCAACGTCACGGGATAGTGGATTACATGAAATGACTGGTTCGTTGTAATAAATCACTCTCTACTCGGTAGCAGTCGTATAGAAGGAGTCGAGTTCGGCCAATGCCTGGAGAACCTTACATCCCATATTCTGCAATGACATTATTGAAATACAAAAGAGGTGGTGTTGCTGTGTAGGGGTGTCTTACGTGGTTACAGTGTTGACACTTTATTAGGCTTAAGAAAACGCTAAATGCAGAGGGGTATTATCACATTTCAGAGCGTTGTGCACTGTGTACACTAGAGGAACAGTTCAGAGATATTAACTGTTTGTATTAACATTACAAAGCACCGAGTCGCAAAAGAAGCTTCTGTGAGCCACTGGCTTTGAAACATGTACGTTTGAAAGGTGATTGAAATTACGTAACTGACAGTAGTTTCAAACACAACTGCTACAATGAGAATGGAACGTGAACGTGTATTTTATCTCGTCGCGCTTTGTCCTGTACTCAACTTTTCTCACTGCGAGAATGTAAATTTTATTATAGCTGCGAGAATATAAAATGCGAATAACTTTAAACCAAACCAGAATTCATGAATTTACAGTAACACAAAAACTGAATCTGATGCATCACTATTGATTTGAAATTGTCCGTGGAAATAAAACAAAATTTGATCTATTTGCAAATAATGGTCCCTGTGCCTAATCAATGCTATCCCTGAAAAAATAAAATTTCTTACCTATATCTGTGCAATGGTAAAGCTCTTCATACTGCTCTCTGGTAGTACTTTAAATTGTATACTTCGCGAACAGCTATTGTGCAATGTTATTCCTTAGCACACATTTTAATTAAATCGAATATGACTGAGGCAATAACTTCTTGAGACAAATAGTTAATCAAAAATGACACGGATCTGGGAACTAGTACTGACTTGGGGCAAGTAACAATATGACAGTAACTTTAAAACTTGTACTTTGACACGTTAAGAAATGATAATGCTCACAATAAACACACTCGATGAACTGATTATACATTAACAATTAGCTTCAAAAAGTCAGTGGATGTGAGAGCTATATTTTGTCTCAATCATTACTTATGAATACGTGCCTTGCCTTAGCAACAAAAAAACTTTCTCTACCTTAATTATTTCCAACTGCTATTGAGATTCTCTTTGCAGTTAACAAACATCAAATAAGAAAATCATTACGGCCTGTAGTGAGAAAGTATATATCCACCATACATCAGATACAACATGTCTATACACCTGAGAGTCCTCCTCACGTCTTTCGATCTAAAGCTACTCCAACATATTACCCATAACACCTTGATTCAGCAGTCACTGTTGGGAAGCTAAACTACTAATCAAGCGATACTACGTTTTGCAATCTCTAGTTCGATAAAATATTTTCTTACAAAACCTGCATTAATTTACCCTGTGTATATACACCTGTCATAACACTGGTGCCTCCTTCTGAAGAATTTGTCAGGTTTGTTGTGGATATTGGACATATTAACACAACAAATTCTTAACATTACATTAGTATAGGCCGACAAAAGTTTGGAAATGTAGCTCAAAACCCATAATGAGTACAGAAATACAAATCTTTGTAAGTATGTTGCCCTCTGAATAGCATAAAAGTATCATGGTTAATTTATGAACCATTTTCTTTAACCATCCAACATTTGTGATTAGGAATCATGAATGAACAAATAGTCAGATATGATAGTGCTCACGTGAACTATGAAACTTTAAAATGTAGCCTAACATCTAAGACAAACACAATAGCATGAGCAACTCGCTCTTTACAAAGTACATGGCAATTAAAACAACCTGAGTTATACAATAAAGAGCTATAGAAAAGCAGTACAAAGTACTTAGAAACTTAAGAAATGTAGTTCTTATGAGCTCTAACATATGAGATCAAGTGTCCATTTACAACACTCATCACCATAGTTATGACTAATAATAGGCATTCTTGTACAAAGCATAGTATAGCTATATCGTGCATATAAAATGTAAAATAAAGAGTGAAAAAGTCAAGGATAAAGTCATGGTTAAGATAAAGTTACAGCCTGGAATGTCTACAAATCGAGGATCCATAGAGACTGCTTCATATTTCTTTATCAGAGGATTTTATTTTTAAGTCATGTTATCATGAATATTTTTTGAACATCACTAGGTATGTCAAAGTAGTGACATACGGCATTGAGCAGACTCATTGGTGGCAGTGGTAGAGTTGGTACCCAATGACAACTGAGGTAATCATAAATTAAGTACTGCCTAGTACAGTAGTGAGTGCAATGAATGGTGTCACTACTGCTCTCTCATTTGTAGTGTATTATCGTCGACATCAATAAGCTAGCATATATTTGTATTGTTGCACGCACGTAAACAACGGTGTTTCATGACCATCTCAGTCGATATGGTAGAAAAGGACAATAGCATAAAGAGAAAATGGGGCTTAAAGAGGCATTAAATGCTTTTAAGATTGAAAAGTATGACAGCAGTCGATATCAATACAAAATTTTAAACTTGTCTAAGTAACAGCTCCATTATTTATGAGTTCACTATCTAAGAATATGGTGTATAGATTACGTCTTACACTCATAGTTGAGCTATTCTAGTAGTAAGCTAATGATAAATATAATTACTGGTGGTGACTGTCTGCAGAACAGTAGTGTTAGTGATAAATACAACTACTGGTAGTGACTTTCCAGAATGAGATTTTCACTCTGCAGCGGAGTGTGCGCTGATACGAAACTTCCTGGCAGATTTAAACTGTGTGCCCGACCGAGACTCGAACTCGGGACCTTTGCCTTTCGCGTGCAAGTGCTCTACCAACTGAGCTACCGAAGCACGACTCACGCCCGGTACTCACAGCTTTACTTCTGCCAGTACCTCGTCTCCTACCTTCCAAACTTTACAGAAGCTCTCCTGCGGACCCTCCAGAACTAACACTCCTGAAAGAAAGGATATTGCGGAATATGTATATAGGTGTAATTTTCCTATCTTTTAGAATATGTGTATATATAGCTGACCTGGTCCATTATCAGAAATAACTTTTTGTATATGACCAACAACCGGTAAGAAGTTTTTGGTAAAAGCTGTTGAAACAGTTTTGGCTGGAGCTTTATGTAACGGTGTGAATGTTCTAAATTTAGAAGTTAGATCTACTGCTACGAAAATGAAAGAAAATCGTCTTTTGCTTCTGGAAATTGGTCCATAGATATCCACATCGGCCATATGACGAAATTTAATTGGTAAAGTGGAATATAATGGAGTGAGATAAGTCGTCGATGATTTCGCTTGTTGACAAAGCTTGCATGTTGCTAGTACACGTTGTGTACATTTTCCCAAATTTGCTAAACAATAATTCTGCCTGAGAATGAGAAAAAACTTTCGTGAAACATAATGCGGATGACTTAAGTGCGTGTACCAAATTAATTTGTTGACTAAATCTACAGGTATACATAAGTCCAAATTGTCACCGTGTGGATGTGTACGTCCTAAGAGAATATTGTTATGTACTACAAAGCCGCTTAATATTTTTCCAGATACTGTCCGTATCCTGTTCTTTGGAAATGTCTTTAAGAGATGAAGGAATAAAGTTTCCAAACGCTACTTGCTGTATGTACAAAATACTGTAATTAGTTTGGCAAAATTATGTGACAATGTCTTGTTGTCTGGTAGGAAGAAAACGGAATAAAGCATCAGCTACCATGTTTTGAGAACCAGGAATATGGATTACAGGGAAGTCAAATTCTTGTAAATCTAACTCCTACCACCAAAGGCGGTCGTTAGAAAATTTTGCGGAAGGGAGATATTGAATAGCACGGTGGTCAGTACAAGCAGCAGTATGTCTTCTATTCAAAAGAGTCTAAATTTAGTAAAGGGCCAAACGACAGATACGGTTTACAACTCTGTAATCGAATAGTTGCGTTCTGCAGCAGACAGAATGAGGCTGGCAAATGCAATTCTCTTAATAACATTGAGGCCACCTTCTTCTATCTCTTGGAAAATGTATACGCCGAGCGCTGTTTTGGAACTGTCAGTTGCGACTGAGAAGTACTTAGTGCGATCAGGGTTTGATAATATCGGTCCATCCAAGAGTGTATGCTTAAGTTTCGGAAAGAGCATGTTCATCCCATGTCCAGACAGTGTTCTTGCCTGTTAATTGACATAATCTCGGAGTGTCTAGTGCAGAGTAATGAATGAGGTTACGGAAAATGTTGATCTGTCCCAGGAAGGTACGAAGTGGCTTTTTGAAGAAAGAATTGTAATATCTCGAATTGCTTGAAGTTTTTCTGGATTAGGCGCTATGCCGTCGACAGAAATTACATGATGTAGAAATTTAATAGAACTTGGCCAAAGTATGATTAATTCAGATTAACTGTGAGACCTTGCTTAAGAAATTTATGAAGTAAAGTTTGAATAGTATTGTTATGGTCAGACCAAGTGCGTTCCATTCTGTCTTTCAATTCAGCCGGTATTACTATGTTCATACGTTGTATGAATGCAACAGAAGATATAGTCAAATCAAATAGTAGTTTACGAAACTGAAAGCAATCGCCAAAACAGAGAAATACTGTATATTTTCTACAGTTACGGTGGAGTTTAATTTGCCAGAAACCCTATATTACATCTTAGTGTTGACTAAACAGATGTACCATGAAATTTCTGTAAAAGTTCGTCTAAAGTATGTGGTCGATCAGTTTCCATTACTATAGCGTCGTTGATCTGGCCTGAATCAAGAACAAAGCGTAATGATCCATCCTTTTTAATAACAATGTGTGGTGAACTTATATACTGACTAACAGTTGGTTCTATAATTCCTTGGTCGAGCATTGCTTGAAGTTCGTGCTTCACCTATGTAGTGAAATAACGTTTAGATTTGGAAGAATCGTGATTTTTGACCTGACATTTGTATAAGAAACCTTTCATAGTACCTGGAATGTTATCAGAGACTCGCGCTGTAGTAAAATTTCGTGTAATTGTCGCCTTTCGTCGTCAGTTGTTGTTTCGCTTTCACTTACCTTGTCGGTAATTGTTTGTTCAACGTCGTATTCCTTATCGCCTGGTACATTATTGCAATGAAAATAAGTGTCAGCGTAAAAGATGTATACGAATGCATATTTTTGCTAACAGAAATAAGTTCACTTATATTGATGTTTTGTTCCTCAGATGATAAAGTTTCGCGAAATTGCAAAGCAACCTGGTTGTCATTTTCATTTAATATGGTGTACGAGTTTTTGAAATCTGCAATAGCGTGATGTTCGACTAGAAAGGCCATGCCTAACATTATGTGGGTGGTGAGTGGTGGAACAATCCCAAAATTAGAATAAAATGAGCGATCATATATGGCAAAAGGTAAATGTGTTTGAAGTGTTACTTCGATGCCTTTGCTAGAAACTACACCACGTAGCTTTGTTTTGCTCAGTGGAAAAGTCGGATACGAATTATCGTGGTCACTCCTTATTAAATGCAGCATCACCTACCACAGTAACAGGCTAACCTGAATCTATCAGAGCAGCGTGTTAACGAAAGTTTGGAACGAACCATTGAAGTTGGATTGACTTTGCTGAGCATATTGCGGTCCGAAATTTCCAACTGGCTGGTTTTGTTGGGTAAATTTTGGTTGAAACTTCTGGTTTTTGCTGTTGTTGGTATTGTCGTTGGTTTTGTAAACACTGATTATTAAGGTTCTGACGTCTGTAAAAATTATTCTGAAAGTTGTTGCCCATTCCTAAACCTCTTATTACGTCTGTCATTAATATTTCCTGATGAGATTTGATATCACACGTGCTACTACTGTAGTTGTTTTTGGGAGAAATTTTTATTGACAAAGGAATAGTCAGAATGTTATACTTCCAAAAGTTGCAAAAGATCACGAAATGAAGGAATGCTTTCTTTTTGTTGCTACGTTAACAGAGAGGTTCGTAACGAACGGGGTAATTTATAAACGCATAACTACATTAATGTTGATTGTATGGCTCTGTTAGGTGCTGATTTAATTTAACCACGTCTTCAAAAAATTGCGTAATGGTTGGGAAGTTAGAATTTTCAAAGGACGGTAAACTGATTAATTGGCCTTAATTCGTCGTTGTATAGTTTCCGAACAATAAGCTGACAAAATGGGATTTTGAAGTTCTTCCAATGAGTTGCAACGTCTTACAATGGGGCGCATCCTGGTGGCGGTATCGACCTCAAAAAAACTGCAAATGTATTCGAATTTAAGGGAATAGGCCAATCAGGTGGTAACAAGAATGAAAACTGTTCTACCCAGTCTAAGGGATCGAGATCTGTTTTGTTATCGGGGAATACGTTGAACTTACGTACTGACAAGAAATGATTGTAATGGAAAACATCGTGTAGAAAATTTTGTGTCCGTTCGTTACTGTTAAAAAGATGTTTTTAGGACGTTGTACCACGCCTAATTCTCTCACATGTTGTAATCTGCCAAGATTGTGCTCTAGCGGTGTAGTGTCAAATTGTTCTGCCTGATCATATTGGACGTTACTATGTACTTGATTGTGTGATGTCTGATCTTTTAACGTGACAATTTCATCTTGCAAAATGTTAACTTTACGATTCAGTGCATTGCTATGGGCGTTCAGCTCCGTAAAAGCATGGTTCATAGATTGAAATTGTTCAGAGTGAATGAAAAGATAAGGCAATGTGTCTACAGATTTAGAATCGGTATTATTTTCTAAAATTTCTGCTCTGTTCGAAAGAACATCAAGTTTTTCTGCAAGTATTATCATTTACGTCGATCTGTTTCGGCAGACTCTTTGCACACTTGTGAAGTTTGCGGATGCCCGATTTGACTAGGGTAGAATCAGTATCAAGTTCAAATTGTTCAAGTCTACTGGTTGCAGTTTGTATGTCCTTTTGGTGTTTTTCGTGTTGTTGACTCAAACGAGCTTCTGCTTGTGTTTTATGCTCTGTAAAATGAATTTGAATCTGTGTGTTCGTGTCTTGTATGATTTTAAGATCACCGAAAACTTTGCTGTAGCAGTTGTCTATGAATGTTTCTATGAGAGCCACTACATTTTTGTTGATTTCGTTACTTGTGAATTCACGTATCTGTTAGGTATTTTTGTTTTGGTGTGAATGGTCTCATTTTGCGCTGGGACTGCAAATGTAACTTGTTTTTAAAATGTATTACATGCCTTTGTGTGCTGCTTGAGGCGTTCGTTAAGTCGCGTTTCTCGTTGTTCAAAACATTCGTTAGTTTGTTGTTGTATACTGTGTTTCAGTTCCTCTTGTTTTTCGGAGACTTTATTTACTTCGCCACTGAGTTTTTGTGGCTGTAGGTTCATCGCGTTACTAATTTGAGTGAAACGTTAGTCTTGTTTCTGCTGTGACTTTGTATTGCCATTTATGATTTGTTGAAACATCATCATAATGGCATTATTCGATAACTGACCATCAGTAATTTGCGTAAACTGTTCAACAGTGTCTGCATTTGACATGTCTGTCAAGGTTTGGGTAACGTTATTTTGATTGGATTCTAAAAGTAAATGTTCAGAGTGCAAATTTTGTACATGGGAGAGAATCTGTATCAGTGGCTACCGCATTTGTGGATTGTGCTCTCTCATTAATTGCGACATCGGTAGGTAAAGCAAAATTCAAGGTAGTTTGACTGTTTGGCATTGATGATGCACTTTCATTTACCGTCGTGTGACGCACTGTCGGCAATGCAATATTGTCAGAATTGATATTCATTGCAACAAAATTATTTGGCAAATAATTATTTTCGGTTGTCTATGCTTGAGCTAGGCGTACTACTATTAATCGGTTTACGGGGCATGATGCACAAATACAATCAAAGAACAAAAAAAAAAATAAAGCAATTTGCCGTTGACCTGTTAGGGATAACTGACACAGATTAGTAAATGCGCAGATCAAAACCAACTACACGTACTTAGTAACAAAGAGAAGAGCGTATGCTTGACTGCATTATTTCAAAAACTCCAAAAGGAATTTCTATCTGCACAAACTTGTCGCCAAGTAAAACACGCACGTTTGAAATGACTGAAATTACATAACTGACGGTAGTCTGAAACACAGCTTTTAAAATGGGAATGGTATGTGAACGCGTATTTTATCTCGTCGCTTATGCGCTTTGCCCTGTACTACATTTTTCACACCGTCGCTTATGCGCTTTGCCCTGTACTAAACTTTTCACACTGCGAGAAACTAATTTTAATTTCGTTTCTTCTGTGTAAGTAAAATCCGTGCTAAGAATGACAGGGACTTTACTCCTGGAAACGTTATTTTTGGACAGATACTGAAAGCTAGAGAATTTTATTCGATGTGAAGGTGCATTAATACCGAGATCATATTCAGAAGTGACACCACAGAACATTGTGTAACATTTGATATGATTGTGTGGTTTCATTAAATATTCCTTATCGGACTGATAACGTAACTCCTAAAGGAGAGGTATCATCCTACGAAAATTGACGTCCAGTGCACCTAAAACAAGTCTGATAGGTCCTTTTCTGTTCATTGCATGTGGGTGAAGTTTCTATATCTTGTCGTGTTGCATTTGTGAGTAGAGAGGTTATGTCTTTCGAGATTGTGCAGCATCTGAGATACACAAACATTATTGACATAAAGAGACAACTGAGTGAAATTTCACCACGCAGATATCCTTTACTACTTTTCATAATTGTGTATCTAATTATACACTGAACTTAAGAATCCCAACAGGCACCTCATTTGCTGTACATGATTCTGAGCATCATTCAAAGGCGAACCATATGTGTGTAATCTGTTTTATATTTTAGTTTTAGACAAATTGTGTCACTAAACATTGAGCTTATTTCTTTTCAAATTTCCAAGTTCTTTCTATCTGTTTTAAGCTTTTGCTCAGAGAACGCGAAATATAAAACATTTGAATACTGATCGGTATTCTATTAAGTGTATTCCATAAATAGTGTAAGACTCGAATGCAGTCTTCCACCCCTACTGTTAATCTATGTATCGAAGAAACAACGGTAGAAATAATCGGAAGATTCAAGCGTAGTATTAGAACTCAAGGTAGCGGGCGGCACGAAACAAGTCAGAAACTAGTGACACAAAAGAAGTTCTTCTATTATTAAGAGTATACAGATCAAGATAAAGCAGAGAGGTCTCATTTTACCCTGATTGGCTACTTCTCGACACTTAATTTACGTAGCTAGCAGCAAGAAATAATTGGATGTAGCCTCTAGTCACTAATCATGTTTTTATTAATTATCCTGATTACTTTCAAGCAATTAAAACATTTTTCTAATACTAGACCTCTCTCTGTTCAATTTTGTACCTATCTGTTAATTTTCTACTGTTCGTCTGGCTATATAAATCCGGACAAGAATCCATTATGTAGTTTCTAGGGAGTTTTCTTTTCGTTTTAGTCAAAAATTGAATGAAAAACGCAGGTGCCAATGTTCTGCAGCTGCGTCATAACGAGAAATGAAAATCTATACATGTGGAATAATGCCCGATCTCTTACATATCTCATACCTTTATAATAGATTTCTGTTACGGTCTTCTCCACAAAAATATAGGGCTGTAAATACTTTTTCTGGAAGCACTGTTAGCTGTGGAGAGTCTCTGCCGTGCTCTTCTACGGAACGTGCACGCTACGTTCCCCACAATCTTACTTTGTGGCAGGTCACTGTTCCATGTAAGTGGAACGTTGCCCTATCAGTGAATAATGATCTGACACGAAGTAGTTATTTTCCATCAACACGTCTACGATGAATTCACAAAACTCTGCACCTTACTCTTTATCCCCATCATGAAATAGTTGCACAGAAGGTAATCACCGAGCCACTGAGCTAGCAGCGTGAAGGAGACAGCTACCAGAAACCTTACGAACCGGAAGCTTACAAATGACGCCAAGGTCAACTTATAATTTCAATACGTAAATCAAAATACACTCAAGACTCGTGTCTTCTTTCGCGTAGAAGACATTGTTCTGCGAAATCTGATGAATCTCAAGACCTGATACACTATCTGATGAAAAGATGCCGCAGTATATTAGTAGATATTAGTATGGGGTGTGTCCACCCTTCATTTTTATGAGGTCAAGAACTCTGTTGAGAACACATTCAGTGAAGTGTCTGAATGTCTGTGGAGGAATGGCAGCCATTCATGTAGAAGGGTCGAAACCAGAGACGGTAATGAACACTGGACCCTTTGGCGAAGTCGACGTTCTAACGCATACCAGGATTGTTATTGTCAACAAACTTAAGGTGTATACTCAGGGTAAATTAATTCAAATTTTGTAAGAAAATATTATATTCAACCAGAGATGACCAAATGTAGTACCGATTATGTAGTAGCGTGGCTGCTCAACAGAGATCTCTGATTCAAGGTGTTACAGGTAATGCGTTAGAGTAACTTTAGATCGAGAGACGTATGGAGGACTCTCAAGTGTAAGGACGTGTTGTATCTCATGGTGCTGGATATATACCTACTCGTTACGGGCAGTAATGACTCTCTTATTTTGAAGATACTATGATGTTTATTAACTGTATAAAGAATCTCAAAAGAAGTTGTAAACAGTTAAGGAAAAGAAAGCTGTTTTGTTACTAATGCAAAGCGCCTATTCATAAGTGATGCCTGAGACGATGTATAGCACTCACATACAATGATTTTGTGAAGCTAATTGTTAATGTATACTCAGTTTACTGAGTGTGATAATTGTGGACATTATCAATTTTCATTGTGTCAAAATATAAGTTTTATAGTTAGTGTCATTTTGTTAGCCACCCCAAGACAGTACCAGCTCCCAGATCCATGTCATTTTTGATTAACTATTTTTCTGAAGGAGATATTGTCTCAGGCATATTAGATTTAATTAAAATGTATGCTAAGCAACATCCTTGCACGACAGCCGTTCGCTAACTATACAATTTAAAGTACTGGCAGGGAGCATCGTAAAGAGCGATACCATTGCGCAGGTAGAGGCGAAATTATATCATTTCAGGGGTAGTATTCATTAAGTACAGGGATTATTATTTGCTAATTAATAAAGTTTTGTTTTATTACCAGGGCCAATTTCAAATCAATAGTGTGGCATCAGATTCAGTTTTTGTGTTACGTAAATTCAAGGAGTTCTGGTTTGGTTGAAAGTAGTTGGTAGTACACAGAAGAAGCATATGGGTGAAGTTTCTATATCTCGTAGTGTTGCAGTTGTGAGTAGAGAGGTTATGTAATTAGAGAATTTGCAGCATCTGAGATATACAAAAACTCCCAGAAGAGAACCAAATTGACACATGAGTAGAAAGAATGCAGAGCACAGTCACACGGTAGTGTTTCACACTTTTATAAAATTATAAATTAATACCAATCAGTTAGTAAATTGTTTTGTAAGGGCGTGAGTATCATATGTGTACCAATTGTTTAAATTAACTCGCAGCATCTAATAATTAAATTACAGTGTCTGTGAACGATCGAAAACAGCCAGCGCTTGATTAACTCATTTTATAGAAACCCCGACCTAATTACTGAACAGCTGTTTTGATGGTGTACTTAAACATTTTCAGGAAAATTTATTTTGGCACATGGATTATGTCTGGATATTCAGCAAATATTAAATTAATTAATATAAAAATTAGCAGAATAACATTGCGACTTATTGTTTTATAGCGGTGCTGTCTCTATGAAAGACATCGCAGAGATTCTGTCTTTTACTTAGCGGAACAAAATACAGAGACAGACTGATAGTCGACATATCTACAAAAATGGGGAGCAACAGAAGTAAACACGATACTTCGAGGATGATACTTTAAGCGAGGCGTGGAAGCTAAACTGCCGATTAACTGTGAGTGGGCTGGATTAATATCGTGTAGCAACCACATGTGTCTGTGTACACTCAGATGTCAAAAGACATGGAATACCTCCTAATATCGTGTCGGACATCCGTTTACCAAACGTAATTCACCAGCTGGACGTTGCATGGACTCAACAAGTCGCTGCAGTCCCCTGCAGCAATTCTGAGCCATGTTACGACTATAGCCGTCCATAATTCGAAAGTGTTATCGGTGCAGGATTTTGTGCACTAACTGATTTCTCAATAGCGTCCCATAAATGAAGGGCTTATTTCAATAGTGGTACAAGTTTCTTGTTCATTCTGAGATACAGAGTCCTAAAGTATATATACTCCTAAAGTATATGTACTTGAATATTTCTGGTATCTCAACTGCAGATTTTTCAGCGCTCATTTAACTTCAGGAATCTGTATCTCAGAATGAACGAAAATAGACTTGTACCATTATTGAAATAAGCCCTTCAAATGTTCTGTGGGATTAAGGTACGGCGATGTGAGTGGCCAAATCATTCGCTCTAATTGCAAAGAATGTTCTTCAAACGAATCGCTCGGTGACAGGGTAATTGTTATTCATAAGAGTTGTAACGTTGTTTCGGAACATGAAGTACATGAAAGTTTGTATATGGTCTCCAAGTAGTGGAACATGACCAGGACCTTGTCTGTTCCATGTAAACATAGCCCGGGTCACTATGGAGCCACCACTAGCTTCCACAGAGCCTTGTTGACAACTTGGGTCTATGGCTTCGTAGCATCTGCGTCAGACTCGAACACTACCATTAGCTCTTACCAACGGAGGTCGGGACTCATCCGATCAGGCCACTGTTTTCCAGTCATCTAGTGTCCAACCTAAATGGTCAACGAGCGCAGGAGAGGCACAGCAAGCGATGTCATACTCTTAGCAGAGGTTCTTGTGTTGATTATCTGCAGCCATAGCCTACCAACCTCATATTTCGCCGCACTGTCCTAACGGATGCGTTCGTGGTTCGTCCCACACTGATATCTGCGGTTATTTCACACAGCGTCACTTTTATGTTACTTCTAAAAAATCTACGCAAACGCCGCTGCTCTCCGTCGTTAAGTGAAGACCATCGTTCACTGCGTTGTCCGTGGTGATAGGTAATGCCTGTAATTTTGTATTCTCGGTGCACTCTTGACACCGTGGATCTCCGAATACTCAGTTCCCTAAATATTTCCGAAATGGAATGTCGCATGTGTCTAGCTCTAACTACCACTCCGCGTTGAAAGTCTGTGCCGCCATAATCACATCGGAAACACTTTCACATGAACCACGTGTGTACAATGCACTGCCATTAATACCCTGTGTACGTGATATTACCGTCATCTGTAGATGAGCGTCTCTCTATCCCATGATTTATCTCATCTCAGTGTACCTCCAAATGAACTTCTAACAGAAGTACAATTTGCTCATCACAGAGACGACGTAGTATAACGTTCGCTAGTGCTTGGTGTATTTAAATATGGACCTATAATCCGCTGCGCGCTAGTTGTCACAAAACCTGCTTTTCCCTTAATGTCGCAGGACTTGAGCTATTGTGGGAGGGAATAGATGGAATTTAAAATGGGCAGTTCCGAGCCGCAGAATTTATCAGAGGGGGGCAAAATTTGCCGGATTTCATTTTTAATTTCAGTGTAAAACATTTGTTACTCCTAAAATTTAATAAGTATAATTATCAAAGTAGTATACTATATATAAAACAAGTGCAGCTAGAAAGTGATACCGTTCATAAGTTCCTCCACGTTGACACGGGAACGGTCTCAGACGTGATACGTGCGCATCTCCTCCCGTCTTTGTTTTCTGTTGCTAATGCTGCTTTATTGATCTTCATTGTGTTGTGGTAGACCTACACTAGGGGCAGCCCTGAGTACATCACGTTCTCAGTGACGCTCTACCGACTATGTCTATCTCTGATGTGTAAGGGATTCGAAGGTGTCCATTTTTGTACGTTTCGACCGTAATGTGCCATTCTGATAGCTCTGAAGAACAGATATGACTTCAAAATATACAAGAACAGTAACAACTGGGCGACAGTTAATATACACCATAGCTGCTGTCATGGAGAATAGTACAGCTTGCCCTCTCTCAGGGAAGTACAGCGTTCCTTTCATTGGAATGTTTTGTACAGGGTTCTAAGTGGTTTCATCAACATGAATTATAGTGTGGCAACCACGTGTTTCTCATCATACTTATATTACACCTTATTTGTTTCATATCTTCTCAGGTATCATCTCTCGCAATTTTCCTTCATTCTGCAAAATATTCTTGCTTGCTGATAACGGTCGTATATCTCACAAGACAGTGTGACCTTTGTGGCTCTTGTGTATGGTGAACCCTCCACAACCGTACATGAAGTCAGCACAAAAGCCTTAATTTGCTCCACTAAGGAGTGTAAGAAGTAAACGTGGCACGTGGTCCAGTCACATTAATATGACGACCACGTGTATTCGACGTCAACGTGCAATACCAGTCACGGACGGCAGGTGGAAGCGATAGCGGTGGAGGGCATGGAACAGGGATGTAAAAATAACAGGAATAGTCATGATGTCACAAACTTGAAGCCGACACGTTAGCTACCCCAAAACACTCGCTTCTGGTGGTTTGATTCCGTGTAGTCGTGAAGTGATTTGATTAAAAATTCCGGCTTGCGTTGCTTACGGGTGTACTAATCGTTCTGATTGCAGTCTAAAGTTTAAACAAACCACATTTCATTCTTAAGTGGGCTTATTTACGCGCTATTTTCTTATATATACTTGAAATTCTGTTGCACTGTAAGGTTTTACAGTATGGTCTTATTTCTGTGATTTGACTTTATAGATTTCCTATCAATCCAACGCGAAGAGCTCTCTGGAGGTGAGCAATACACTTCGTTTTCATTGTTTGATTATTCCCAAGTAACCGAAAAGTCCTGGCAAAAAATATCCTGGAAATGGATTCAAAAATGGTTCAAATGGCTCTGAGCACTATGCGACTTAACTTCTGAGGTCATCAGTCGCCTAGAACTTAGAACTACTTAAACCTAACTAACCGAAGGACATCACACACATCGATGCCCGAAGCAGGATTCGAACCTGCGACCGTAGCGGTCGCGAGGTTTCAGACTGAAGCGCCAAGAACCGCTCGGCCACAGCGGCTGGCCTGGAAATGGGGACTAATGTTTTAAAATACAATAATTTAACATACAAGTAATGTAACTACATTTAGTTGATTAAATCTTCAGTAAACTGTGTGGAATACCTGTTGAAGTGGTTAAATTATAAGTTCAAATGGTTCAAATGGCTCTGAGCACTATGGGACTCAACAGCTTAGGTCATAAGTCCCCTAGAGCTTAGAACTACTTAAACCTAACTAACCTAAGGACATCACACACACCCATGCCCGAGGCAGGATTCGAACCTGCGACCGTAGCAGTCCCGCGGTTCCGGACTGCAGCGCCAGAACCGCTAGACCACCGCGGCCGGCAAAAATTATAAGTACTTAAAGGGTTACATATTTGTTAAAGCAAAGCTCCCTATCTAATACAAGGCTTAGATCATTACATTAATCACTGTGTTGTCGTGTTACCCTGTAAATTGCTGTTATTTGTCACACTGAATGTCATTTGGTAGGTACAATTTAAAACGGAAACAGATGTGTAAACTGTAATGGGCCTGACAAACTTAAATTCAGTTATTTTCCTCCGTAATTTAGCGAATTTTTCACTTTGTTGACATGACAGCTGGATTGTTTATATCATCTCTGCATACATCTATGGGACACCAATCGAAACGAGGTAAGTTTCTTGCAAACTGGAACGTTTAAAATTTGCATTTGACTTGAAAATACAACAAATACAAATCGGTGCCCCTAAACTATAAAACATTGCATTTGGAGTTCTGGCTTTATCAATTATCGCCACAAACACAATGAAAGTAAGTAATGGATTACGAAAGCACGCTTTTCATAGCACATACTTCTCTTCTCGGTTATTCTAAGTGTATAAACAAAAAGGAATTACAGTACTGATGCCAGAAGCGTCTTATTTTCATGTCGTATTACTGTATCTAATACGCATTTAAGGCCAGAAAAACGTTTGAAGCTGCGTTCCTTATGCTTTGTTGTTCACTAAAACAGTGTAACATTTACTGTATAAAACGAATATCGCGTGCGCACGACAGAAATAACGAACTAGAAGCAATTGTAAACACTCGTCTGCTAATGTTGTGGGGGATCGAAGATGGCGGCAGGCCCCGCCCACTGGCTTCAAAACAACGTACAGTCTGTAGCGCCATTTCCACTTATTCTACCTCCATGGCATGGAAAACGTGTCAGCGAGACGCGGAAAACAATGCCGTCATTGTCGTAATGAGGAATCAGACTGAGTGATGAGGTCCAAAAGTGCATGATCATTAGCTTTGAGGCCAGGGGTGAAAACATATCCAAAAGGGCTTTATTTGAAAACTGTTCGCATGTCGCTGTGGTTACAGTATACCTTGCACGGTAAAATGACACGGGCAAAAACTAAAGCGGAAGCAGATGTTTTGCCATGTATGACAGGAGTGAACAACAGCTATGGAGATGTGCAACTAATCATATAGTGTAAGTGAACAAGTGCTACTGTTAAGTCGCTGAGAGCCTAAATGAATCAAGTGGCTGCCAACAATGTCTCCTGAACGACCATTCAGCAAACGTTGCTGCATATGGGGTTCCGCAGAAGGCGCCTGGACCATGGACTGCTACGTATTGCTATCCATTGGCAAAGAAGCCCGAAATTTGAAGGCAAATACAGGAACTGGACGTCTACTCAGTGGTGACAGGTGGACTTTTCTGCTGAACTACGTTTAATGCTCTATCAGACAAGTGGTCGTTGGCGTGTACGGCCTTACAACAATCTTCGGAAAGATCCAGGCTGGAGGAGAGAGAGCATTATGTTCAGAGGAATACTTTCGTTCAATTCGGTGGGTGATCCAGTCATTCTGGAAGACACATTGGATCAACACAAGTGTGCATCTATCCTTGGGGCAAGAATCTCATCCATAAGATCAAATACCAGATGCCAATAAGTCTCAGATTATTCTGACTAGACACGACTCATAGTATGGGTTCTTTGGTGGAATTTATTTATTCTTTAAGTAATATATTGTATTGTGATTACACGCTAATGGGCCAGAACATTACGACCTCTGCCCACCGCAAGACTGACGGCAACGGTCGGGCGCTGCGAACAGGTGACGCCGTGGGGATAGTGAGTGAGAGGAACAGAGACGGATGGCGAACCTAGTGACAGTACGGACCAGGAATGGGGAAATCCACTAACTTTACTGACTCTGACAAAACGAAAACTGTTAAGGCCTTGTGCTCAGGAACGAGTAACTACGAAGAATGGTTAAAATGCAGCGACAAGACTTCACAATTTTTACTGTATAGTTAATTACAAAATACATTAAGTGTCAGTAATAAAATACACATTTACCCTTCCGATGTTTCCATCACTTGAATGAAATCTCGTAACTTGGTATCACAGCACTCTTAACCAAACTCTGTTACAGCCTCCTTTTCCCTTTCTTCTTCTCCCTTTTTTATTCACTTCTTCTTCGTCCTCCTGTTCCTAATTATGACGGTATGACCACTGCCTTTAGTCAATCCCCAAATATATTTTCCGTAGCCCTCTGAGTAATATTGTTAGATATTCTGATCGCCGATTGTGAGAATTATGCAAGTCGTGTGTCCGATCATCCAAACTGGTACGGCTTAATTTTCTTCCAGTATATAATGAGAATCGTATCTTTTGCGGTGTTATTGTTTCTGTTGTGTGAATGCAATTTGGGGCTGTTGTATATATGATAGCGAGTTTCCTTCGGATATAAATCCAGATTTCAGATATGATATCGCAGGTCAACCTCTGAGTAAACATATTAACGTGTCCACATGTTTCAAACGTGGAGGTGGTGTTGCAGGGAATGTCGTATGATTTTTCGTTGTCTGGTGTGTAATTTCCTCCAGATGATATTCCAGTTTATTTGAAGATGTAGTTCCTGCAGCCAAATTTTCTGTTCTTCGTTAAAAAAAGTCATAGATCTATCCATTTGTTAAGAAATGCTGCAGATTCCGATACTTGTGTATGTAGCTGAACTCGATACTATATGACTTGATAAATGTTTAGACTCCTGATTTCACTGCTGCGCCGACCGGATGCTCCATGCTTACTGGCTCCCATCTGTTGACTAAGGTGTTCATGGTTATCATTTCCCGTACTTTCATGCACGCGGTTGATCAGGGCAGTTTTCCATCAGTGTCTTACACCTCGTGGCTGGTTGTGTTATGGTGTCGTAATGCGCTTTAAAAATATTCTCCTTCGTGGGAAACAAGCATAGCGCTCCTTACATCTTAACGGCAATGGCAGTATTGGACACAAGTGTCTGTGCCAAATAACTCAGTTCATTTAACATTGTGATTCTTGTTGCTGCACTTTTTGTAATATGTTCAGCTGCCTGTTGCATCGCAACTTGATCTTGGATCTAATATTCTCTGGCATGTCTTTCGAATTTTGTGTTGATATTTTGTCGGGTATCGGTTCCAGGTACACACAGAGGATTTTGTGGCAGCTGCTTCAATGATTTTTTTTTCCAACTATACACTAATTCCGATGCAAAGCTTTTTTAGCTCAGAGTAGTGCTTGCAGCTCTATTATTTTGTTGATGTACTCCAAACCGTGTCCTCCTCTATGGTTTTTATTCTCTGCAGCCCCCTCTGCTATACTGGAAGTTATTCGCTGATGTCTTAACAGATGTCCCGTCACATTTTACCTTCTACTTATCAGTGTTTTCCACACATTCCTTTCGTCACCGATTCTGGGGAGAACCTCCCCATTTCTTACCTTATCAGTCCATATAATTTTGAACATACTTCTGTAGCACAACATCCTAAACGCTTCTATTCTCTTCTGTTACGGTTTTCTCAGAGCACATGCTTCACTGTCTTTCGTACAGTGCTGTGCTCACAGAAACTTCTTCTTGAAATTAAGGCCTGCGTTTTATGCTAGTGGCCTTTCTTGGCCAGGAATGCCCTTTTTGCCAGTGCTAGTCTGCTTTCCACGACCTCCTTGCTCCGTCCGTCGTTGGTTATTTTGCTGCCTAGGTTGTAAAATTCATTAGCCACATCTACTTTGTGACCATCAACCCTGATTTTTAGTTCTTCGCTATTTTCAGTTCTGCCACTTCTCATTACTTTAACGTTTCTTAGATATACTCTCAATCCGTATTCTGTAGTCATTCTTTTCAAGAGAATCTGTAATTCTTCTTCACTTACACTAAGGATAGCAATGTCATCAGCGAATGTTATCACTGGTATCCTTTCATCTTGAATTTTAGTCCACTATTGAACTTTTCTTTTCTTTCCGTCATTGCTTCTTCGACGTATAGATTGAAGAGGAGGCCGAAAGGCTACATTCCTGTCTTACACCCTTTTTAATCTGAACCTTTCGTACCTGGACTTCCGTCTTGGCTTTTGTACATATGAGGTATGACCCCTCTTTCCCTTTAGCTTACCGCTATTTTTCTCAGGGTGTCGAACATCTTGGACCAGTTTACATTGTCGGACGCTTTTTCCAAGTCGACAGATCCTATGAACGTTTGTTCAGTTTACTTCTGGCTTGCTTCCATTACCAACCGCAACGTCAGAACTGCCACTCTGGTGCGGTTACCTTTTCTAGTTGTCTAAATGACGATATTAGTCATTAGTCCGTATGTAACCAACGCTACTACCAATATACAATACGGGCGTTTTCCTTTTATTTAGTCGACAAACGTCGGTCTCTGTTAGAGTTGACGCAGAGTGCTGTACTGGAATGGGGACAAATGTTTCGGAGCGTACGATTCAGCGCACATTGTTGGACATGTAAACCGCGTATTAAACGTTCCAGATTGACCCTACGCCATTTACAATTACGATTGTGTTGACCATGGGATCATCGAGAGTGGACCATGGACCAATGGTAATGTGTCGCCTAGTCGGTTGATTGACGTTCCTTGCTAAATATGACCGATGGTCGTGTTCTGAAACGCTGTCATCCTGATGAACGGGTAGTCTGAACATTCAGCGCTTCACAAGATCGTTGGTAGCTATCCGTGGTATGGAAAAAACGTCAGCACCCGTTGAACCTTTTTTTAATTTTAAACCACAACCAGTTTCAGCCCTCAAGACCTTTATGTGGTTGTATACTAAAGGCAACGTGAGAAGGAACCGTCGGCGTGTGTCCAGTTTGAATTTTTTAAAATAAAATTAAATGAGAAACTATTTTTGCCATTTTGCTCAAAACTATTAGTAAATTTGCTCAATCTACACAAAGATGAGAGCTGCGGACTACGTAAGCATTATTGGCGACCACCTCTATCAGTCTGTGTTTGATCTCCGGCGGCAATAGCTTCTTGCTGCAGGATATCTGTCCGTGTCAGATGAGAATCGCGTTACAATGGTTTGATGAGCATCACACTGCACTGACTTTGATTTCTCGTCCGCGGAAATCACCCGATCAGAACCTGACACAACACATCTTGGTCGCAATACTGCGCACGATTTGCTCACACAAAAATCAGGCTCGTGATGTAGGTGATAGAGAGAGGGTGGAGGAGGAAGAAGTTCATAACGAGAGTGGGTAGAAGGGGATGGATAGAGTGAAACGTGAGGAGGAGTTTAGGACGTGAATACAATTCCCATGCATACTTAGCAATCGGGAAGCACTACCAGGTTCTTTAGTACACATATAAGGTCGTTTTAATGTCGCCTGTTCGCTTCTCCACCCAGACCCCTAGGGGTACTAGGGGTATCTTTCTCCCATGGTACTATTTTACGGATAATCAGCCAGAAGTATAACAAACTTGTTGGAAATCGCTCACAGATATTTTAATTACGCTTTTATGTCATCTGTTACCGTACCCACCTATAGCCACAAGGAAACAAAAGAAAAATTCGCAGTAGGAATTAAAATCCATGGAGAAGAAATAAAAATTTTGAGGTTTGCCGATGACATCGTAATTCTGTCAGAGACAGCAAAGGACGTGGAAGAGCAGCTGAACGGAACTGACAGTGTCTTGAAAGGAGGATATAATATGAACATCAACAAAAGCAAATCGAGGATACTGGAACGTAGTCGAATTAAATCGGGTGGTGCTGCGGGAATTAGACTTGGAAATGAGACGCTTAAAATAGTAAAGGAGTTTTGCTATTTGGGAAGCAAAATAACTCACAATGGTCGAAGTAGAGAGGATATGAAATGTAGACTGGAGATGGCAACGGAAGCGTTTCTGAAGAAGAGAAATTTGTTAACATCGAGTACAGATTTAAGTGTCAGGAAGTCGTTTCTGAAAGTATTTGTATGAAGTGTAGCCATGTATGGAAGTGAAACATGGACGATAATAGTTTGGACAAAGAGAGAATAGGAGCTTTCGAAATGTGGTGCTACAGAAGAATGCTGAAGATTAGATGGATAGATCACATAACTAATGAGGGGGTATTAAATAGGATTGGGGAGAAGAGAAGTTTGTGGCACAACTTGACTAGAAGAAGGGATCGGTTGGTAGGACATGTTCTGAGGCACCAAGGGATCACCAATTTAGAACTGGAGGGCAGCGTGGAGGGTGAAAATCGTAGAGGGAGACCAAGAGATGAATACACTAAGCAGATTCAGAAGGATGTAGGTTGCAGTAGGTACTGGGAGATGAAGAAGCTTGCACAGGATAGAGTAGCCTGGAGAGCTGCATCAAACCAGTCTCAGGACTGAAGACCACAACAACAACAACAACATATATAATTTTAAACAAAAGTAGTATACATTCCCTCGCAATCAGTTTTAACGCATAACGGGGAAGTTGTGTGTGTGGCTTATCGGGTTGTGGTTTGAATACTACGAGATGCATTCAAGTTTTAAGGCCTCCGGTTTTTTTTCTAATTAACTACTCACCCGAAATCGATAAAACTGGCGTTACTTCTCGACGTAATCGCCCTGCAGACGTACACATTTTTCACAACGCTGACGCCATGATTCCGTGGCAGCGGCGAAGGCTTCTTTAGGAGTCTGTTTTGACCACTGGAAAATCGCTGAGGCAATAGCAGCACGGCTGATGAATGTGCGGCCACGGAGAGTGTCTTTCATTGTCGGAAAAAGCCAGAAGTCACTAGGAGCCAGGTCAGGTGAGGAGGGAGCATGAGGAATCACTTCAAAGTACTTATCACGAAGAAACTTTTGCGTAACGTTAGCTCGATGTTCGGGTGCGTTGTCTTGGTGAAACAGCACACGCGCAGCCCTTCCCGGACGTTTTTGTTGCAGTGCAGGAAGGAATTTGTTCTTCAAAACATCTTCGTAGGATGCACCTGTTACCATAGTGCCCTTTGGAACGCAATGGGTAAGGATTACGCCCTCGCTGTCCCAGAACATCATCATTTTCTCAGCACTGGCGGTTACCCGAAATTTTTTTGGTGGCGGTGAATCTGTGTGCTTCCATTGAGCTGAGTGGCGCTTTGTTTCTGGATTGAAAAATGGCATCCACGTCTCATCCATTGTCACAACCGACGAAAAGAAAGTCCCATTCATGCTGTCATTGCGCTTCAACATTGCTTGGCAAAATGCCACACGGGCAGCCATGTGGTCGTCAATCAGCATTCGTGGCAGCCACCTGGATGTCACTTTTCGCATTATCAGGTCGTCATGCAGCATTGTGAGCACAGAACCCACAGAAATGCCAACTCTGGAGGCGATCTGTTCAAGAGTCATCCGGCGATCCTCCAAAACAATTCTCTCCACTTTCTCGATCATGTCGTCTCGGGCTTGTGCGAGCTCGAGGTTGTTTCGGTTTTTTGTCACACGATGTTCTGCCTTCATTAAAGTGTCGCACCCACAAACGCACTTTCGACACATCCATAACTCCATCACCAAATGTCTCCTTCAACTGTCGATGAAATTCAATTGGTTTCACACCACGCAAATTCAGAAAACGAATGATTGCAAGCTGTTCAAGTAAGAAAAACGTCGCCATTTTAAGTATTTAAAACAGTTCTCATTCTCGCCGCTGGCGGTAAAATTCCATCTGCCGTACGGTGCTGCCATCTCTGGGACGTATTGACAATGAACGCGGCCTCATTTTAAAACATTGCGCATGTTTCTATCTCTTTCCAGTCCGGAGAAAAAAAATCGGAGGCCTTAGAACTTGAATGCACCTCGTACTACGGAATGCGAATCATCCAAAACTTTGTAATCTTATCTGTTCGAAAATTAAAACTGAGCACAATATTGGCACTGAGTCCGCTGTCTCCAAGCTCCAGTAACGGGAGAGGTCTCTCTCATACTCCTTAGACTAATGATCGCTACCATTTTACCTATTCATTTTAAGCGACTTCACAGCCAATGAAGATTTTTGTTCGTTGTAACAATGTTTCAGGGTTAGAGAAGGGGAACAGAAGTAGTAGACCTGTAGAGAGGAAAGGAAGAGATAGCGTGCATGAGGAAATGAAGTCAGAGGGGGGGGGGGGGGAGGTGGAAAGTTGAAAGTGACATATAGAAATAGGTGACAGGTAGAGAGAGGGTGGAGGAGGAAGAGATATAGACAATGAGAGTGGGTAGAAGGAGATGGACAGAATGAAACGGGAGGAGGAGTTTAGGACGTAAATCCAATTCCCATACATAATTAGCAATCGGGAAGCACTGCCAGGTTCTTTAGTACACATATAAGGTCGTTTTAACGTCCGCTGTTCGTTTGTCCACCCAGACCCATACGGCTCCTAGGGGTATCTTACTCCCATGATACTATTTTACGGATAATCAACAAAAAGTATAACAAATTTGTTGGTAATGGCTCAGAGTATTTATTAATTACGCTTTTATATCATCTTTTACGGTCCCCACCTTTAGCCACGAGGTTTCTAGGAGTGTCTTTCTGACCGAGTAATGTTTACCATACGGCAAGTGATGCGTGCGCCAAATTTGGTAGAAAATAGTTGAGACTTTATAGATATACCCTGACGTGTCAGTGAGTTTGCAACTCCACGTGTAGCGGTGAAACATTACAGGAACTGCCATCAGTGAGCGTAGCGACCCCAAAACAATGGATTGGATAACATAAGGGCCATTATTAAATACTTTTACACTTCAGGGCTTCTCAACTCCACCGCGACCCCTAAGAGAGGTGGAGGTAAATTACACTACGGTGTTTCTATATACATAATAAAAATAATGGGTCTTTTATGTACGAAACTTGACAGTAATCGCTCCACACTGTCCTGAACTACGATTCTATGGCACCCTTAATTCACTCTCACCCCCAGCCACAACCCTACAGATACAGTGCTTGTTTCGAGATGGTATTCCAAGTTTCAGTTTAAATCGATCCACTGGCTTACGAGGAGATGTGAAATGTATATACCCACTTACATACATCATCACGATGTCAAGAAAGGTCAAATGTAGTCGACGGAATGGCTAGAAGCTGCTGTTGTAGACCCCGATTCACAGCATGCGGTGAAACGGGCCAGCCGCTGCCGGACTGCAGATACCGCACGTGCAGACAGCCCGTAGCAGCTCTCTGCGCCTGCCGCGCGGTGCTACCTGCAGCCCTGTCCATAATTAATAGTAATTAATCATTTTACTGAATGAGTTCGCGAAGCGTGAAATGAACGAGTGATGGGTGTAATGAACAATCTGGGGCACTGCCGCTCGTCGGTGCCCGCTGTCACCGCGCTGCCCTCGCACATACAGTTCACAGCCAGGGCTGCGCGCTTCCCTGTACCTAGGCGTGCACCATAGGCCTATTAACAGTAATTTCGGTCTTTCTCTGTCGTTATTCTGTTATGAACAGATTTTATGCTACAAAGCTATGTTGTTGGTAATATAACCACTCCTCTGAAGTAATCAAAAATAAAAAAGTGTTAAAAAACATTAACTTTGGGGAAGCCCCCTGCTCTTTTCGTTCACAGCATAGCACCATTTCGTGGGGTATCTGTAGAGAATCATAGGCCCACTTTTCCTTAACACCCACAAAATTGTTACACATCGCAAAAAGTCTTGCAGGTTGGTAGTACCGGTGAAAAGGAGTAGCAGCTACTTAGCTAATAAGTTTCATGTTCCGTGGATAATTTTCTCGAGAAATCGCAATGATATGCAAGGAGTCACTTTACATTCAAACAAAAAATTAATTTCTAAATACGGCTACATGTTGACAACTTTTTAAAATATACTCATTTCGTATTTCTTACTCAGCAGATATAACAATGTAATAATATGAATTCTTCTACGGAACAGAAGTGGTTGTCAAGGAGAAAAGTTTTCAGGTTGCCTTCAAGCTTCACTTAGCTCTCTTCATTTTATATCAGCGAGTAAGTGATTCAAAATTTGGGTCGCAGTACTGTGCACCCCTTTCTGCGCTTAAGACAACCTTAATGTTGAGTAATTACTGTCATTCTTTCTATTGGTATTGTAACATGGTTGTTACTTTTGAACTTCAGGTGGATTCGAGTCCTCCCTCGGACATGTGTGTGTGTGTGTGTGTGTGTGTGTTGCCCGTTGCCAGTAGCGTAAGTTAGTTTAAGTTACCTTAAGTAGTGCCTAAGTTTACGGACCGAAGACCTCAGCAGTTTGATCCCGTAAGACCTTACCACAAATTTCCTACTTTCAGTGGATTATTTACAACGAACTTAATGACGGAATAAATATACTGTGAAGCAATCATCAAAACCACGAACCCTTTAAACCACTGTCTACGAGGTGATCATGGATTAACACCCCATATTAATCTTACAGTATGTTCTTGATCAATTAAAATTCTCTTTCTTGAAAAGAGTTACTAAGCAGCATTATTCTGCGGAATGAAAAAAATGTAATATATGTCAAACTACTGATTTGTCTGTCCTTAAGATTTGCAGCCATTGTAAGTGCAAATATGGCTGAACCATTTTAATATTTCCAAACTGAGCTTCATCCACTTTAAATTCTCATTACTGTGGACACATCAAAAGTTCGAATTTTCTACTCTATTTACTCATTACATGCCGTGTCTCACACTTATCACTGGTGTAGTACGTCTAGATGTGGAGAGCTCAAAACATTGACATGTTGAAATTAAGAGATAGACCATTCACAAAAGAATAGGTCAATGGTACTTTCATGAAGATCATTTACTATTTCTTCAGTTACTGAATGTATCCTTGGTTACAATACTAGTCATTGGCCAAAGGAAATAATTCATTTAAGATTATTTACATATGTGAGGAAAACAGAGCACCTAAGATTGAGCCTTGGGGAAATCCATATGTGATGTATCTTCAGTCAGAAGTCTCGCTCCTTATTACATTGGTTGAATTACAACTGGGTTCATTCTTTTGGTTAGATATATTATCCTTTGGTTGGCTGAACCAACAACTGCATAAAACCTCAATTTATCTCAGAGATTGTTAAGATTTACGCAGTGATATGGCATAGATGTGTCGCATAAAATACCAACTGGTGTTGTTTTGTTTTTCAATAGTTATAAAATTTGGCGACTGATCTTGTAAAGGTCTTTCTCAGTTACTAAGGATATTATTGTTGCTCAGAATACATTGTCTTCTCAAAAAGTTTGGAGGTGATGTCAGTTGTGAAACGGATCGGTAATTGAAGTGAAAATTCTCGATAGTTATTGGCATCTCTTGTAACACCTTTTCAAAAGGGGCATTTAACAATGACATACTTCTGTCAGTTTCTTGAGTTAGTGATGCAGTACATATTTCAAATAATACAGGGATTGTTATATGGGAACAAATCTTTAGTATTCTGTTGGAAAAACTATCATGGCTGGATGAGATTTTGTCTTTGAGAGGAGACAAAAATTCTCTTAATTTATGAAGCCGAAAATTTAATGAGAATTGGTTTTTCGACATACACCTGTGGTTTTTCTCTTAAACCGTTTGGCCCTAACTTTTCCACGACATTTAAGAATTGATTATTAAATATATCTTCTATCTATGGCTGATTATAGATAGCCCCTCTATTAAGTTCAATAGTGACGTTGCCCTGTTGTCCTGCCTCTCACCTCACTACATTCTAATTATCCTTAAATTTGTTAACCACTGTATTGATTTCTGACATAACGTGCAAGTCCCTTGATTTTCTTTAATAATTGTCTTTGGAAACTGTGAATACCTTTTGCAAGTTGCAACTACTGCACGATCTGTACTTGGTCTTGTCAACAGTGATTTGCCTATTATTTTCGACACCTTAGTCCCTCTAGTGATTCATAGTTTTTCACACAGCTCTTTAATGTCCTATCTGATATCTTCTGCCGAAAGCAATCCTCAAACGTTTATTTGAATTTATCATGGAGTGATTATACTTTACGTCAGCATGTAGTTCAATATAAATCTCATCTGAGATCAACACTTGTAAGTTGTTGTTCTTGTTGTTCTGAAGTCACTAATTAATCTAACTGATTGTATCTATAATGTGAAACACTATCTTTTCTTCCTAGCTAACTAAGCATCATGATCAGAGAGATCATTTGTTACTGGGCATAGTTATTTCCTTTCTTTGAGCTTGGTCAAAGAAAGCATTATCAATTCGGTTCAGACTGCTTTCATCCACGTATGATTTAATTACTGAGATAAAATTGTATGCTCCTATCAGAATTCTCTCGGAAATGCCATTCAAATCACCACAGTCTATTAACTGCTTGCTGCTCTCTGACATATAACATAGAAAGGGCTCAATATTCCTCATAAACATTTCAAAATTTCACAATGGGGACCTGTATGCAATCAGAAATAAAAATAAACTTTTTTCGGTATTCATTTCCTTGCTAATCATCAATGTTGATCAAAGTAATGTACTGTCCATCAACGAACATTTCCGGTATCACTTGAATACATGATCGACGATCGGTCTCTGGAGTTAGTCACGAAAATTACGTTTCTAAGAGCACCTGTACGGAGCAATTCATGGTACAAAATATCTCTTATTCATAAAATAGCTCATATTCATACACTATGTGAACTAAAGTATCGGAACTCCTCCAAAAACATACGATTTTCATATTAAGTGCATTGTGTTGCTATCTACTACCAAGTACATCAAATGAGCGACCACAGTAGTCTTTAGACATCGTGAGAGAGTAGAACGGGGCGCCCCACCGAACTGACGTACTTCGAACGTGGACAAGTGACTGGGTGTGACTTTTGTCATACGTCTGTACGCGAGATTTCCACACTACTAAACATCCCTAGGTCCACTCTTTCCGATGTGGTAGTGAAATGGAAACGAGAAGGGACACGAACAGCACAAAAGCGTTCAGGCCGAACTCGTCTTTTGACTGACAAAGACCGCCGACAGTTGAAGAGGGTCGTAATGTGTAGCACGCAGACATCGGTCCAGACCGTCACACAGGAATTCCAAACTGCGTCAGGATCCACATCAAGTACTATGGCAGTTAGGTGGGAGGTGAGAAAACTTGGATTTCATGGTCGAGCGGCTGTTCATAAGCCACACATCACGCCGGTAAATGACAAACGACGACTCGCTTGGTGTAAGGAGCGTAAACAGTGGAAACACATTGTGTGGAGTGACGACTCACGGTACACAATATGGCGATCCGATAGCAGGATGTGGGTATGGCGAATGCCCATTGAACGTTATCTGATAGCAAGGATGTGGGTATGGCGAATGCCCGGTGAACGTTATCTGATAGCATGTGTAGTGCCGACAGTAAAATTCGGAGGCGGTGGTGTGATCATGTTTTTCATGGAGGGGGGTTGCACACCTTGTTGTTTTGCGTGGCACTATCACAGCACAGGCCTACACTGATGTTCTAAGCAACGTCTTGCTTCCCACAGTTGAAGAGCAATTATGGGACGGTGACTTCATCTTTCAACACGATCGAGCAGCTCTTCATAAGGCACTGCCTCTGGCGGAGTGGTTACACGACAATAACATCCCTGTAATGGACTGGCCTGCACAGAGTTCTGAACTGAATCGTATAGAACACCTATGCGATGTTTTAGAACGCCGACTTCGTGCCAAGTCTCACCGACCGTCATCGATACCTGTCCTCAGTGCAGCACTCCGTGAAGACTGGGCTGCCATTCTCCAAGAAACCTTCCAGCACCTGATTGAACGTATGCCTGCGAGAGTGGAAGTAGTCAATACGGCTAAGAGTGGGCCAACACCATACTGAATTCCAGCATTACCGATGGAGGGTGGCAGGAACTTGTAACTCATTTTCAGCCAGGTGTCTGGATACGTTCGATCACATACTGTAGCTCCAGCAAGGACAGATGCAAAGTGCCTTAAGGAGGAATATGTTATGAATATTAGCAAGCATTCTTTCTCAGTCATCATCATCATTATCATTGGCGCAACAGTCATCTGTAAGCCTTGGCCTTCTATATAAAATTATTCAATTGCTTCCTGTTTACTGCCGAACACCTGTAGTTTTGAATTTTAATTTTCCTTATGTCCTCTGAGACCTTCCTCCCACCTTAGCTTTGGTCTTCCTACTCTTTCATATCCTTCAGGCACTGTGCTGAATATATTCTTAATGATTCTGTCGTGTTCCCTCTGTATATGTTCTGCCCATTATAGCATTTTAATCGTAATGAAGCAGACAATGTCTAGTTCAGAATACAGATTATATAATTCATAGTTGATTCTCCTCCTACGGACACCATTTTTTCCCACAGGTCCAAGAGTTGGTCTCAAGATCTTTCTTTCAAATATGGTGAGCTGCTTTTCATGGAATTTTGTTAACGTCAGTGTTTCAACCCCTTATGTTAGAACCTACTTTCTAAATCTTTATTCGTCATAACTTTAGTTTTCTTGAACAGTAACTTTTACTTCACATGTTCTCGGAGGCCTTGGTAGCATTTGTTGGTGTTTGGATTACATAACTGACATTGTTCTTACTGTTTACTTCTGATCAAAGATAAGTGAAATTAAGCACGACATTCAACTTACTCTTTTTAGTTAAACTAATATACTTAATTTTCGCTACATTTATTTGCAGTTTCATCTTTCTAGCACCTCTTTGAAGACTTCTAAGTGATTCATTGCTCTTCACGTTATTGCAGTTATATATCACCTGCATATGGCAGCACGTGAACTGATATATGCAGGATAGTCCCTCTTGTATTGATGTTCGCATCTCTTGTAGCCTTTTCCAAGGATGTATTAAACAGAAGGCTGGATATTGTGTCTCCCCGTCTTTGTTTCTGTGATTAGAGCACTTAGTAACATTCTGTACTTTAATTTGACTCATGGTTTTACGATAATAGCCTTCACCAAGGCAGTCAGAATAACAGGAATGTCTTACTGTTTCAGTGCTCTATTCAGCTCCCCTTTGCCCGTACTTTCTTAGGCTGATTTGGAGCCTATGAAGAGGCGATGTGTATCAGTCCCAAATTCTTTGCATTTTCTTAATATCTGCCTTGTTGTGAAGATCTGATCAATAGTAAATCTTTCGTGACGAAACTCACATTGATAGTCACGTACAGCATTTTCAAGATACGGTGTAAGCCATTAAAAACAAAGTTCCAGAATATTAAATATGCTGTATATAGTAGGCAAATTCTCCTGTAGATAGAGCACGCCGTATTATCAACTTTCTTGCTTACTGAGCATATGATATCTTTGTTGCAACGAAATACTTTTACCTATACAAGTCTTAACTACAAACTTGCGGAAATAGTTGAGAAATTCCTTTCCTGAATTTTTAATGAGTTCTGCTTATATTACATTCATTTCTGGCACCTTATTTCCTTTCAGATTCTTTATGGCTGCCTCAACTTCATCAGAAGTTGGTACTGATTCCCCAGTTTCCGAGTTCATTGTATTTACACTGTGTAAGACTCTTTGATTCTCAGCTGTACCATCGTTCAACAGTTGATCAAAGTACTGAGCCAATCTTCTACAGTCTGTTTCATCACTACTTACAAGTGAACCATTTGTATTTCTACATAAATTTGTCGTTGGTTGGAAATATTTCTGGCTCTTATTTAACTTCTGATGAAAAGCCATCGCTTCGTACATCCCGTTCCTGCTGTTCCGTTTCTTCAAGTTCTTTCCTTTAATCCTCTCTTCCTTATGCAGCCTTTTTTCCTTCTATTCTTGCTCTTATATAATCTTGTAGAGATATTCGTGTATGGTTTACCTGATGTGATCTCCTGTAGGTTTCATTTTTAACTTCTTTTACTAGTGTACATTCTTCATCAAACCAGCCATTACGTGTGGTCCTTCATACTGTTCCTAGACCTTCACCAGCAGCTTTGGTAAAGACGTCTTTTAGCTTCTTCCATATTTCCTTGATAATCTCACTGTCAGAAAAGCGTGCCAGGTTTTCCTTGAGAAAGCCAGAATATCTTTCAGCAGACTCGAGATCCTTGAGCTTATCAATACGGAATTTTCTTGCAAGAGATCCACTTACCTTTCAAACATGAAATATTCGACTTTTGATTGTTGGTATAGCAAGGTAATAGCCAGAGTCAACATTAGCACCCCTATAACTTCAAATAACCATTAGGGTGGACAGATATCTTGCATCTATTAGGAAATGGTCAATTTATTTAAAAGTGTTTCCATCTGGAGATTTCAACGTCGCTTTATGCACATCTTTCTCGTTAAAAGTTGTACTGCCTACAATCAAACTTCTTAAAGAATTAAAGTGTACGAGTCAGATACCATTGTCTATTTGAGATATCAGGTGGGCTGTACCCAATACAAGACTGATATTCTTCTTTTTTTACTTTAGCGTTGATATCGACATCTTCATTTGGGAAATGAGCACATATAAGATTACAGTTGAAAATTTTTCGTCTTGTTCAGAGTCCACACTCTGTGTGTTTTCGCCTGGAAGTCCATAATGAGATGTTTTTTCCTTTTCTTTACAATAAAACCAGTACCAACCATGTGATTCTGCTTTTGGGCATCTATAATAATCGTGTGATTCTTCTTCTCTATCACTCTTTCATCTGACTGACGGCTCAACGCCAAACCCCAGCGATCCTGGGGTGTTGATCTTTTCTGTTAGGAATGGGTACCTTACCTAGTTGGTCCCCATGTTGAGGCGCCGGAAATTCGCTTTTCGCCCTTGCATGACTTAGCAATATACACAGAGTGTACAAGTTGCCTAGAGACCATGGCATAGACGCGCATGCATCGGACAGTAGGGATAAATAACATTTCTTGCTTATTGTTGGTAATTTCCACCAGCAATAAATCTACCCGCAGGCCCACATTCTATTTCAATTTCCTAAATTAAAGCCCTTTTCCGTTTACATGAGAGTAACGATTAATCGGGTTTTACGGAGGAAGACATACAGTTGCCACCTAACTGAAGTATATCTCCTAGAAATTTTATATCTCTCTTATACTTCTTGTCCATGCACTTCTGATCTCAAACTTCTTTGATAAGTTTCGAATCACTTTTATGTCACAGCTTAGCTGTTCACTGCGGTGAACTTCAGTTCTAGAGCCCTGCCATTCACATAAAAGGCAGTGTGCACTCCTAATCGAAATGAGCGATTCATGTTAAGTTAAAAACCATAACAGAACTTCAACTACAACAGAGGAGTAACAGTTATTCGTATCTACAAGGCCAACAGTTTCAACGAAGTATGATTCTCCCTCGACGTTGATCGCTTACAACACACTCGTAAGGCCTTTCCTTGAAATCTGTTCGTCAGTCACATTAAATAAAGACACAGATGAGATCACAGACGTGCTGTGTTATATATGACGGGTTTTCTGATCCTGCGTGAGAACGTAGCATGTATGCTCAATATATTTCAGTGCCAGTAGCTTCAAGACGTCGTATAGTACGTAGAGCTTCACTTAGCAGCATAGACTCAAGTAATATGTAACTTGTGTTTTATAGGCACAATCAATGAGTTCTGCAGCTAAGTAGTAATTTCTGCCTATAAGTCGGTTGATGAGAGTATAACTGCTTAAGTTCTGAACAAAAGCAAGTAGAAAATAGTTTAGCAGTAATAGGCTGCTATCTACAGAAAGTCCAGTGCGTTCTGGGTTGACATAAGCACGTAAAGTAATAGAACGGGCGAACCAATTCTTGACCAGAAAGAAATCCAAGTCGAGGTAAACCATCATATTACAGCCTCATAAAACAAAACCATGGCCGGCCGCTGTGACCGAGCGGTTCTAGGCGCTTCAGACCGGAACCGTGCTGCTGCTACGGTCGCAGGTTCAAATCCTGCCTCGGGCATGGATGTGTGTGTTGTCCTTGGGCGAAGTTAGGTTTAAGTAGTTCTAAGTCTGGGGGACTGATGACCTCAGATGTTAAGTCCCATACTGCTTAGAGCTATTTGAACCATTTCGAACAAAACCAGGTTGTTTTTCAAAAACATAGTTGCAGTCGTTTAACTGCTGATGAAGCGCTTCTAAGAGCATAGCCCCACCACACTCCGCAAACCAATGAGAGTAGCATGGTTGAAAGAACTTCACTTAATAGTTATTTATTTATTCGATTAACAAACAGACACAAACAATTAACGTGTAATTACCATTACAAAAAATGAAACAAAGAATTATCAAGCCACACTTCTCTTGACTAAAATCTTCCAACTTTAATTTCATCTTCAAAAAATGGATCTGAGCACTATGGGACTTAACTTCTGAGTTCATCAGTCCCCTAGAAGTTAGAACTACTTACACCTAACTTCGCCTAAGGACAACACACACATCCATGCCCGAGGCAGGATTCGAACGTGCGACCGTAGCGGTCGCGTGGTTCCACACTGTAGCGCCCAGAACCGCTTGGCCACTCCGGCCAGCAATTTCATCTCCGCCTTCTCTGCAGAATGCAGGGCGTAGCTGACAATCCCGTAGGTCCTCCTTGGTTTGTGGTTATCTGCAGTCACAGTTCGTGGTATCCATAGTGTAGTGTCATTTCTGGATCTTCCAACTCCGGATCGTAGACAGTTGAGTGACCTTCACACGATCCAGTTCTATTGGTGACCAGGTGGGAGACTTTCGAAAGGAGAGGCCAGTCGAGAGATCCAAAACTTTTTTCTTGATGCAGTTGCTGATGTTGCTCATGTTGTCTTCGGGCAGAAACTTGTCCTTGTAATGGATGGTTTTCCTGATTCTCCTGCTTTGTTCTCTCCGTGTTGGCATCTTCTTCACGACGAATATCTGATAGCGATGTACAAGCGAGTTGGTAGAGAGTTACAAGTAACGTAGGTTTCAAACAACGTGTAATAAATCAACATGTTTCGTGTAACGCCTGGACCACTACGTTTTCGTGGGTGGCTTTCTACCACACTAGCCACTCCTACTCTTCAGCACTGTAAAATGCTGCTTGTGCCGTCGTTTTCAGGGTTTGCATTGGGATTCCCACATTATACTAGTGATCTCACGAAAGATATTATTTCCGGTTTCCATTCGCAACTGGAGAGTGGAACGACGGTGTGACAGCTTAAGTGCGTCAGTACATGCTGTAAGTAAACTCGCCTTCCTAGTCCGTACTTGAACGATACGTTGGGGTGTTGGAGGATCTTACTAATTTCTGTCAGTAAATATCGATTTTTTAAAGTAAACACTTACGCTGTTGCATGAAAGCATTTCCAGGAAGCTCACCCTTGGATAGAAATAAACCTGTCAACGTTCTTGTTGGTTTTCTCTGTACACATCCAGTACCACCATTAGTCCTATTTGCTATGGTTAATATACATTTGACCAATACTGTAAGTTGAGTCGTTCACATGTTTCGTAAGCCACCTCCTTTGCATACTGATTGTATTTCCAAATTTCTTTCTTCAGCTCCTTCTTGTATCACAGCGTTCCAATCCCCTATGATTATTAGACATTTATCTCCCTTTACGTACTGAGTTACCCGTTGAGGGCCCGTATACATTCTATTTCTTTCCTTTTCTGACTTCGGCAAACGTACTAGTATTAGTATAGTTCTCGTTGTTGAGCTTTGAATTCTAATGGGAATGATTATATAGTAAAAATGTTTAAAGTAACTCCTCTCTGACTTACTTCCTTTTCATAACGAATCCTATTCCAGTTACACATTTTCTGCTGCTGTTGATATTACCTTATGTTCGTCTAATCAGAATACCTAATCTTCTTTCCACCTCACTTCACTAACCCCAATCATACATAGAAAGTGCCTTAGTATTTCCATTTTCAGGTTTTCTAGCATGACTAGCATATTCAGAATTCTGACACTCGTTACTCCAACACGTAGAATGTTACTCCTCGGTTCTTTATCCAAGCTTTTGCACCCCTCCTTGCAGTCCCCTGTAGCAGATTCTAATTTGGGACTAATCCAGCATCTTTTGCCATGTTAAGCATATTCTAGCGTTCTACACAGTGGTGTAAACGAAGTTCTATCTGCATTATACTAATAAAAATACGTAATAATTATATCCGCGTGTAGCCGGATATCGGTGTGTTTGTCAGAGCCCCTAAAGAAATGGAGTAACGGACCAAGTCCCAGCCGGGAGAGCCACCCACGGAAGAATAACCCAGATTAACAGTAAGCGAGCGAAGCGTGACAGACAGACTGCAAACAAGACAACAGATCAGGAGAAGCACAAACAACATAGACAACTAGGCGATAAGTGAAGCCTTCGCCACAACGATGACAAGACCAAGAGTAATAGAAACAGAAATCCAAGACGTGACCTAAGGGAGTAACCGGTTGACAATCAAGGTATTTATCAAGCAGTTCTAGTGCAGCGAAAACAGATCAGACAGTATCAAACCTGAGAACTAAACTGATCAGCTCTGCGCTGGGCGGATGCCTATTTATTGTCCGTGGACCACAACTACTATTTCCCCTATAGACCATCTAAATCCAACTCCTGGCCGGCATTCAACTTCCGCAGTCACGATACCAAGGAAGAAGTCTAGCTTTATACTTCTGAACCAACTGACGCAGTGGCGAGACAATAGATCCACATTCCGGAACATGAGGATGTAATTCCCCGTCTGACCATCCACATTTTTAGGTTTCCTGCGGTTTCGCTAAATCTCTTAAGCCAAATGGGTTTACAGTTTCCTTAAAACGGACAAAGCTGTTCTTTCCCCACCCTTTCGTAGTCTAAGAGCGTGCTCCCAACAATCTTAATTCCTTCCATTTTGTATTTTGATGCTGTCTTCTTTTCAGAATCATGCCAAGCCAGTTAGATGACACTTCCTGTACCCACCATCCATAATCACTGCTATGAATTTAAGCAAATTTCCTATTCAGTAATTAATCTTACATAACCTAAATGTTAACATTGACGTATTTTTGTACTGACGCGCGTATAGTAGGAGGCAACTATCGATCCTTGAAGGAGAAGCCTATCCACTAACACGTTCTCCTGAACCCTTATATTTCCTTATATTGTAATGGAAAAAGGACTGCGAATGATAGTTATTCTTCCGGAGAAGGATGTTGTTGGGTTGGAGTTGTTGGGTTGGACCGTCGTCTTCTAAGCACTTAATGTGTACAGTTTCTCATAGCCTATAGTAAAGATGCTCCATCCTTTAGGTTTTGTAAACGTCGATAATACACCAAACATTTTTTGTAGTAAGGACGCATCACAGTTCTCTACGCAAAGCTCCTTCATTTCTTCCTCCTAGCATTTATACCGCGTTGTGGAGGGTGCGCTTTGTCAGGAGTTGACAAAGATTCATTTCATTTAATTCTGTGGTCCGTTGCCCTTCCTGACGTCACAGTCGTCAAGGTTAACTAAGAGAGAAAGTAGTGTGCGCTATCTGCCTGTGAATCTTGTAAACTCTGCCACGCGGGGTATCTGTGCGGTGAAGGGCGCCTTGTCGCGGTTCGCACGGCTTTTCCCGTCGGAGGTTCGAGCCCTCCCTCGGGTATGGCTTTGTGTGTTGTCCTTAGCGTAAGTTAAATTTGGAAGAAGTAGTGTCTAAGGCTAGAGACCGCTGACCTCAGCAGTTTGGTCCCATCGAACTTACCACAAATTTCCAAATTGTAAACATTATTCTGTGTGCTATTGTATTTTAACTGTTTCTACATCCGTTCGCTCTAAGGTGCGATATGAAAACCAGCCTAGCATTTGCAAAATCTGCGTGGGAATCTGCCTATGCAGGACTGATTCATTGATAAAAGTAGAGATACTGCAATTCAGAATTCGGTATTTTTCTTGAACTCACAGATCAAATCACCTCGAAATCCGACTAATGATTAGGAAGAGTTCTTTCCTTCATTATATCTAGCAAATGTCACACTATTGTATCTACTACACTATTTGAGATATTTTCTAAATTCAACACACACAGTCGTTGGAAGTGAAGAGTTGGAAAGCCCATCGATCGAATAGGATGAGACGTGCCATTAAGGCACTATACGAACAGAATGAAACTAACAGTTTGATCAAACCGTGGCCATCTTATACACACTGCACTTCCATGCAAAAGAGTATTTTAGGAAGTTCAATTTCGATACCACGGGGCAACTCAGCAGTGGTTAACAGCCATCTCTGGCTTAAACCACTACAGTATACGTTGTCCCTAAATATCCACTAAAGCTTCGATGACTTTAGGCCATTGGACTGGTCTGCGTCGCTTGTGTTTAATTACTGTACACCGTTACAGAAAATTCAGATCTGTTGTGTTAGCAGGATGAAATGTTCTGAGAAATTGTGTATAAGTTGGTCTGTGTCCATCGGCCGAGCTGCAAAGCCCGGTTTTCTTTTTCTGCCGAGATATTTCGCCGCCATGTTATATATCCCAAAAAATTGGCCGGCTATTCTTAACATTGAGATTGTCTACTACTGCTTTTTGTTTTTCAGTTCTGTCAAGTGCACGGACAGTTGTTTTAAATTGTAAATATTACATCTCTGGTGCTAATGACGTAGGGTCAGGAAGGTTTCCTAGAAAGTTTTTCTGCTCTCAGATTCGTATTTTATGCTATAATACAGCGTACTTTCCTCGTATATGTAACTTTCTGTCGGTTTATACATTTCAGAGAACGAAGAAGAGAAATATGAGATCTGGAAAGAATGCTTTAGTAATCGATTTAAATACTCTTTTATTGTGTGTACATCGTTTGCTGATGATTTTGAACTTCGAAAACAATGCTTGTTTGAAACTTCCTGGCAGATTAAAGCTGTGTGCTCGACCGAGACTCGAACTTGGGACCTTTGCCTTTCGCGGGAAAATGCTCTACCATCTGAGCTACCGAAGCACGACTCACGCCCGGTCCTCACAGCTGTACTTCTGCCAGTATCTCGTCTCCTACCTTCCAAACCTTACAGAAGCTCTTCTACGAACCTTCTGTAAAGTTTGGAAGTTAGTAGACGAGTTACGGGCAGAAGTAGAGCTGTGAGGACCGAACGTGAGTCGTGCTTCGGTAGCTCAGATCGTCAGTCGGCTCTCAGCCGTGGCAGCGTGCGGACGGCCCCGCGCGCCGGCCAGTGCTCCGCTGCAGGCGTTGTTTACTTCCGCGTCAAGGCTTGTGTCCGTCCACCGTGAACAACATGTCGAGCGCTTACCGCCGTGCGACCCTTAAAGTTTCCTTCCCAGCTGAACATGCGCGACCTCATGCACATGAAGCTGAAACGTTCATACGTGAAGAAGTTCGTTTAGATCCTAACCACGTTATCGGAATCGATTTTTCGATCACGAGTAGTGTCGTTTATATTAAAATGACAAACACCGAGGTGTGTGAAGATGTTATTCGCCGCCATGCCAATGGACTTAAGTTCAAATACTCTTATGGTCACGTCGGAGCTGTAACACTTGAACTCGAAGAGTACGGTCAACGCACGATTAGGGTGTTTGAACTACCTTTTGAAGTGCCGAAGGACGAAGTTGTCTCTGCGTTACAACCATACGGTAACGTCATAGGTTACGTAGAGGAAAAATGGCAAACCTTCACGACCTACCACGTCGTTAATGGTGTGCGTCAGGTCAAAATTGAACTGAAAAAAAAACATATACCATCATATCTGACAATTGGCGGGGTGCGAGCCATTGTCATGTACGACGGCCAACCCCGAATATGTGCGGGTTGTGGACAAGAAGGCCACGTCAGATCCGCCTGCATGCGACGCCGCCTGATTCAGACGCCGGTCGGAGAGGAAGCGTCCCCAGCGGTGATCACTCAGATCCCTGTCACATATGCCAAGGTTGCCAAGGAAGGTAGCACCTCTCCACAGGGTCTTCCTGCTTCGTTGACGTCGTCTGATCAGGTAGATGCAATCGCTACTGAGAATCCTTCTGAGGTGCCACAGACGCCAGATCCTGACCTGCCGAATCTTCGCAGTAATGTGCCTGATAATGCTACTGAGATAGACGTTGATCCGGGAGTGGTACCTACTTCTGCTTTCCTTCAGACTGGTCCGGAGTCAAATGAAAGCCACCCGCAATCAGACTCTGAACGACATGTTCGAAAACAAGGGACGACACGAAAGAGAAAGAAACGTAGCCGTACACCCACTGATGAATCCATTCTACGGATGGATACCAGGGATGTAGAACCGAAGATGGACGGCAAACCGCTCTTTGATGACCAAAAGTCTGATGCGAACGACCCGCCACAGGCGACCACTGGCAACGACCACCCCTCTTTACTGGCGGCGTCGCCCCCACAGGTCGACGTTGAAGAGAGCCTATCCGATGAGACGAAAACTACGTCTCCTCTCCACGTGGATGATGTGCACAGCCGATGCCCTACCGCAGAATCAGTCTCCTGAGCAGACGACGTGGAGATCGACGGGACTGGGGTGGACGGTGCTGATGATGGGGCGCCCCCATCGGTTGCTCCCGCGCCCGCAAAACTCTCCACAATAGCAGCCTCTTCAGCGGACCGGCGAGATCGACGACCTCTCACTCCTGAAGAAGAAGCCCCACCTGTGCCTGTGGGACTCCAACACCAGCATTATCTTGTCGCAACGATTAACCTCGCGACCATTCGTGCGCCCAACAAACTAGCGCTGCTCCGCGATATGATTTATGATGCGGACATAGATATTGCGCTTTTTCAGGAAGTGCATGTCGCCGATTTTTCACCACCACATGGCTTCACGGCGCATCTTTCTCCCGCTTCGGACACCGGTAGTGGTGTTGCCATCATCTTACGCGAAGGTTTTCCTGCCGAAGATGTCCTATACCTCCCCAACGGCAGAGGTATGGCCCTTACTCTCTTTGGTGTACGCATCGTCAACATTTATGCGCCGTCGGGCTCCAGCTACCGCCGTGAACGCAATGCCTTCTTCGCGAATGAAGTTACACCCCTTTTTATGGGACCACACGATGACTGGGTCATGGGTGGAGACTTCAACTGCACCCAGCGACCTCAGGATCAATTGCCGCGTCACTCACCATGCGCAGCTCTGGAAACAGTCGTCACGCGGCTACAATTTGTTGACACATGGAGACATGTTCACGGTGATCTTTTGGGCTTTACGTACTACACTGCGCATTCCTCTAGCCGACTGGATCGCATCTACATCTCGCGATCCCTAATTCAACACACTCGACAGGCTGAAATCTGTCCTGTTGCTTTTTCAGATCATGAGGCTTACTTCTGTGATGTTGTTCTCACAAGACAGGCAGTATGGCACGGACGTGGTTTATGGAAACTGAACACGGCACTTCTTAATTCACCTGACTGTCGACTTCTAATAGAAGACACTTGGATCACATGTAATAGACGCCGACCCACGTATCCGTCTACCATATCCTGGTGGATCCCGTGTGCAAAACCTGCTCTTCGAAAAACTTTGATCCGGTATGGCAAAGATGTTGTCGCCTGGAGGAAGAGCACTATGGACTTTTATTACAGGATCCTACGAGAATGCTCCACGATGCCAGCCTCCCCTGAGCGCCATACAAGGATGAACCATGCTAAGGCCCAAATCTCCAATCTCATGCGAAGGCATTTGGAAGGACCGATAGTACTATCTCGTACTGCTAATCGCATGCCTCATGAACATCCGTCGATGTACCATATCATCCAAGAACGCCAAAATCGACGCCGAAAATTGATTCACGTCCTAACAGATCAAGAAGGGCGTCGCTACGTAACCCAATCTGCAATAGGGAATGTGCTTCCCGCCCACTACCAGCAGCTATACGCCGCATTTCCACATTCCCCAGAGTTGATCGAGGAAGTCACACAGCTCAACTTCGGTGGTATCCCAGGAGATGCGGCAATTGATTTGATGTCAGAGGTGACTGATGAGGAAGTTCGCGATGCGATCCGGGCAGGAACCATCAATCGCTCCCCAGGACCCGACGGTCTTCCCCTCGAATTTTATCGCACCTACCGTGATTTGTTAGAGTCCACCTTCACCCCCATCTGTCGGGAACTGATGTCTCCGGATGTACCTGTGCCGGACGCATTCATGGAAGGAATTATTATTCCTGTACATAAACCGCATGGTGGCAACAATATCAGTGATTATCGGCCTCTCACCCTGATTAACAGTGATATGAAAATCTTCACTCGCCTTTTGGCGGCACGACTTAAAAACGTTGCCCGATATGTTGTGTCGCCAGACCAAGCATCTTTGGGAGGGGATAATAATATCCGCACGGCTTTATGCCGCTACAGGGATATGATCGCCGTTACCCAGGCACAACGCCTCTCTGGGGCACTTGCGTCTTTGACCATTCGTTCCTTACGGACGTTCTCCACCATATGGGTTTCCCAGTCGCTGTTATCACGGTAGTGATGCGCCTTCTGCGGGGTGCCTCGTCCAGGATTATGTACAATGGCAGACTCACTCCACCGATAAAAATAGGTCGATCCGTACGTCAAGGTTGCCCTCTATCAGCAATTTTGTACGCCTTTTCCTTGGAATCCTTGCTATGTGGACTAAGACAACGTTTGGTAGGGTTGTCCATAGATCGCTACCGATTCTGTTGCACGGCCTATGCTGACGATGTAGTCATCTGTTTACGTAATGCCGACGAGGTTCGAGCTGTTTTGACGTGGGTAGCGACTTATGGTGAGGCGTCGGGTAGCTCTTTAAACGTACGTAAGTCACAAGTTATGTTCATTAGCACGGGACTTCCCGTGGAGTATGTTACACCTCTCACCACCGTTGATACCATTCGCTGTTTGGGAATAGATTTTTCATCTGATCTCCGGCGTTCAGCCACCATCAACTGTCCACGCCTCCTTTTAATGATCAGAGCAGGTCTTATGGACCATCGCCTTCGATCCCTAGATATTCTCCAACGAGCTCAATATGTCAATATACACTCCTGGAAATTGAAATAAGGTCGCCGTGAATTCATTGTCCCAGGAAGGGGATACTTTATTGACACATTCCTGGGGTCAGATACATCACATGATCACACTGACAGAACCACAGGCACATAGACACAGGCAACAGAGCATGCACAATGTCGGCACTAGTACAGTGTATATCCACCTTTCGCAGCAATGCAGGCTGCTATTCTCCCATGGAGACGATCGTAGAGATGCTGGATGTAGTCCTGTGGAACGGCTTGCCATGCCATTTCCACCTGGCGCCTCAGTTGGACCAGCGTTCGTGCTGGACGTGCAGACCGCGTGAGACGACGCTTCATCCAGTCCCAAACATGCTCAATGGGGGACAGATCCGGAGATCTTGCTGGCCAGGGTAGTTGACTTACACCTTCTAGAGCACGTTGGGTGGCACGGGATACATGCGGACGTGCATTGTCCTGTTGGAACAGCAAGTTCCCTTGCCGGTCTAGGAATGGTAGAACGATGGGTTCGATGATGGTTTGGATGTACCGTGCACTATTCAGTGTCCCCTCGACGATCACCAGTGGTGTACGGCCAGTGTAGGAGATCGCTCCCCACACCATGATGCCGGGTGTTGGCCCTGTGTGCCTCGGTCGTATGCAGTCCTGATTGTGGCGCTCACCTGCACGGCGCCAAACACGCATACGACCATCATTGGCTCCAAGGCAGAAGCGACTCTCATCGCTGAAGACGACACGTCTCCATTCGTCCCTCCATTCACGCCTGTCGCGACACCACTGGAGGCGGGCTGCACGATGTTGGGGCGTGAGCGGAAGACGGCCTAACGGTGTGCGGGACCGTAGCCCAGCTTCATGGAGATGGTTGCGAATGGTCCTCGCCGATACCCCAGGAGCAACAGTGTCCCTAATTTGCTGGGAAGTGGCGGTGCGGTCGCCTACGGCACTGCGTAGGATCCTACGGTCTTGGCGTGCATCCGTGCGTCGCTGCAGTCCGGTCCCAGGTCGACGGGCACGTGCACCTTCCGCCGACCACTGGCGACAACATCGATGTACTGTGGAGACCTCACGCCCCACGTGTTGAGCAATTCGGCGGTACGTCCACCCGGCCTCCCGCATGTCCACTATACGCCCTCGCTCAAAGTCCGTCAGCTGCACATACGGTTCACGTCCACGCTGTCGCGGCATGCTACCAGTGTTAAAGACTGCGGTGGAGCTCCGTATGCCACGGCAAACTGGCTGACACTGACGGCGGCGGTGCACAAATGCTGCGCAGCTAGCGCCATTCGACGGCCAACACCGCGGTTCCTGGTGTGTCCGCTGTGCCGTACAGCCCTCTCGCAGTGTCCGGAGCAAGTATGGTGGGTCTGACACACCGGTGTCAATGTGTTCTTTTTTCCATTTCCAGGAGTGTATATCGCATCCCGAGTTCCCCATGTAGCACAAGTTCTACCTTTCCTGCTTACTGTGGCACGTCGCATGTTGGCAGCGATGGCATCTTTCGTCAGCTCTGGGCTGTTGTTCAAAGTTAACTATGCAACCCTTACTCTTCCCCGTGAACGAGGTGGGATAGGTCTGTTTCACGTGCCGGATAGAGCTAGCGCCCTATTTGTCAGCTCCCAGATGACGGTATGGACACGTTGCCCAACGAGCCTCGCTGGTCTCCTCCTGTCGGCATATTCGCCGGCCTCACTGTCAGCCCCAATGATGATCTCGGATGTTCCGGCCCAGTTCCATTACATACGGTACTTCTTTCTTGAACTCAGTTATCTACGCATCACCTTACTAAGACCGCTTTTACTCAAGACCAAGGAAGTATACAATGTCCTCCAATTAGGTCGTCCACCTAACCCGATTGAACAAAACTTCCCCCAGGTTGACTGGCGTCATGTATGGCGCGCGGTGTTCGCCTGTTACCTTGACACGAATGTTCAATCTGTCTGGTACCTAACTGTCAATGGTAAGCAAATCAACCAATTTCGCCTTCATCGTATCCACCTCGCCCAATCACCTCTATGTTACACGTGTGGAGTGCCAGACAATGATGAACATCGGTTTGTTTGCGGACTGGCGGCGGAGGTTTGGCACTTGGTTCGACGAATTGTGGCTTTTCTTACGCGGGACATTCCGGATCGGATGACTCCCCTTTCATTATTATTTCCGGAACGTATTTTCCTCGGACAAAGACCAATGCTGTGAATTGGATTTGCGGACACGCCATTCACTACCTATTTGGACAAACTGTAGACTCTGTACTCGATTTTTGGACATACCTCAATGACCGTCATTATGTCGTTGTCCGTCACCCAAAATACAGACAATTTTTCTCGAACTCCTTGGGAGTGCTTTCCACGAGCCGCCTCGCAACTGGAATGTGTTAAGCCAAGAGAGAAGAAGGTTTCCTGTTTGAACCAATGAACATTTCTGAACAATTCAACGGAACACATCAATTTCGAGAAGACGTGACTCAACATATTACTAGCGGGGCGCAGAAGGCCTCTGATCAAATACGCAACAAAACTACACAAAACAAAATAAAAATAAAAAAAAGGAAGATTTTGTTGTTTGTAAGGATAGCCCTAACCTTGATTTCCCAAATTTCCCCTGGTATATAGGCAGCTCTCTGGAGTAGGTTTAGCCAGGAGCCAACGCCTGAAGTGGACCAGATTTTTTTGTTACAGGATGAAAAGTGGCGGTGGCACTTAGGTTTTTTTACTTTTTTTAGTTCCATTTTATTAAGGGGCTTTCAAAAAGTCGGTAGGAAAAAGGAAAAACAATAAAAAACACAAAAATTTAAAAATAAAAAAGAAAAAAGAATAAAGAAAAAAGAAAAACCAAAAACCAATAAAAATGAAAAAAATAAAAAAAAGATCGTAGAGCACTTGCCCGCGAAAGGCAAAGGTCCCGAGTTCGAGTCTCGGTCGGGCACACATTTTTAATCTGCCAAGAAGTTTCATATCAGCGTACACTCCACTGGAGAGTGAAAATCTCATTCTGGAAAGTTTGTTTGCTTGCTGAAGCTTACTCTTACTGGCTAGATTTCCTACTTTTAAACCGTATGCACAACAGCATAATGTACTTGCGTGTTTGTTTGTTTGCTTTTTTTTTTTAGTCCATAAACGAGTGTAATGACGAAAGAAGTAAGTAAGGTATGTTATAATGCCTTGTGGATGTCAACGAAGTGAAAGATTCTTGAAATGTCGAGGGAGCAGAACTGCATGGAGGTATAACTCCTTGTAGGACGGAGTTGATTTATTACACAGTCACTGTACCAATAACATCGGAAGTCACACATCTTGTCACTCTGAAATCTTACCTGTGAAGTGTTATTCAGTATGTGACCAATAATAAAAAAAAACGATAAATTCATTTTCAAAAACATTTTCCAGCAATTTGCAATTCAGCAAATATCATCGGTAACAAGTTCTGACGATATTAAGGCGCCCTTAAACTAATACTTCATTTACTAGTTAGCTCAAAAGACCACACTGTGACTCAATTAATGGCCTCAATACCCCGAACTCTGTAAAATGGATTTGCTTCAGCAAGTACGTAACTCTTTTTTTAGTGACGATAACTTAACCTCTGCAGCATGTACGTGCTTCTTAAACAAGCATTGAGTATTTTTTTTTTTTTTTTTTTTTTTGTCATCAGTCTACTGACTGGTTTGATGCGGCCCGCCACGAATTCCTTTCCTGTGCAAACCTCTTCATCTCAGAGTAGCACTTGCAACCTACGTCCTCAATTATTTGCTTGACGTATTCCAATCTCTGTCTTCCTCTACAGTTTTTGCCCTCTGCAGCTCCCTCTAGTACCATGGAAGTCATTCCCTCATGTCTTAGCAGATGTCCTATCATCCTGTCCCTTCTCCTTATCAGTGTTTTCCACATATTCCTTTCTCTCCGATTCTGCGTAGAACCCCCTCATTCCTTACCTTATCAGTCCACCTAATTTTCAACATTCGTCTATAGCACCACATCTCAAATGCTTCGATTCTCTTCTGTTCCGGTTTTCCCACAGTCCATGTTTCACTACCATACAATGCTGTACTCCAGACGTACATCCTCAGAAATTTCTTCCTCCAATTAAGCCCGGTATATGATATTAGTAGACTTCTCTTGGCCAGAAATGCCTTTTTTGCCATAGCGAGTCCGCTTTTGATGTCCTCCTTGCTCCGTCCGTCATGATTATTTTACTGCCTAGGTAGCAGAATTCCTTAACTTCATTGACTTCGTAACCATCAATCCTGATGTTACGTTTCTCGCTGTTCTCATTTCTACTACTTCTCATTACCTTCGTCTTTCTCCGATTTACTCTCAAACCATACTGTGTACTCATTGGACTGTTCATTCCGTTCGGCAGATCGTTTAATTCTTCTTCACTTTCACTCAAGATATCAATGTCATCAGCGAATCGTATCATTGATATCCTTTCACCTTGTATTTTAATTCCACTCCTGAACCTTTTTTTAATTTCCATCATTGCTTCCTCGATGTACAGATTGAAGAGTAGGGGCGAAAGGCTACAGCCTCGTCTTACACCCTTCTTAATACGAGCACTTCGTTCTTGATCGTCCACTCTTATTATTCCCTCTTGGTTGTTGTACATATTGTATATGACCCGTCTCTCCGTATAGCTTACCCCTACTTTTTTCAGAATCTCGAACAGCTTGCACCATTTTATATTGTCGAACGCTTTTTCCAAGTCGACAAATCCTATGAAAGTGTCTTGATTTTTCTTTAGCCTTGCTTCCATTATTAGCCGTAACGTCAGAATAGCCTCTCTCGTCCCTTTGCTTTTCCTAAAGCCAAACTAATCGTCACCTAGCGCATTCTCAATTTTCTTTTCCATTCTTCTGTATATTATTCTTGTAAGCAGCTTCGATGCATGAGCTGTTAAGCTGATTGTGCGATAATTCTCGCACTTGTCAGCTCTTGCCGTCTTCGGAATTGTGTGGATGATTCTTTTCCGAAAGTCAGATGGTATATCGCCAGACTCATATATTCTACACACCAACGTGAATAGTCGTTTTGTTGCCACTTCTCCCAATGATTTTAGAAATTCTGACGGAATGTTATCTATCCCTTCTGCCTTATTTGACCGAAAGTCCTCCAAAGCTCATTTAAATTCCGATTCTAATACTGGATCCCCTGTCTCTTCTAAATCGACTCCTGTTTCTTCTTCTATCACATCAGACAAATCTTCACCCTCCTAGAGGCTTTCAATGTATTCTTTCCACCTATTTGCTCTCTCCTCTGCATTTAAAAGTGGAATTCCCGTTACACTCTTAATGTTACCACCGTTGCTTTTAATGTCACCAAAGGCTGTTTTGACTTTCCTGTTGCTGAGTCTGTCCTTCCGACAATCGTATCTTTTTCGATGTCTTCACATTTTTAATGCAGCCATTTCGTCTTAGCTTCCTTGCAATTCCTATTTATTTCATTCCTCAGCGACTTTTATTTCTGTATTCCTGATTTTCCCGGAACATGTTTGTACTTCCTCCTTTCATCAATCAACTGAAGTATTTCTTCTGTTACCCATGGTTTCTTCGCAGCTACCTTCTTTGTACATATGTTTTCCTTCCCAACTTCTGTGATGGCCCATTTTAGAGATGTCCATTCCTCTTCAACTGCACTGCCTACTGCGCTATTCCTTATTGCTGTATCTATAGCGTAAGAGAACTTCAAACGTATCTCGTTATTCCTTAATACTTGCGTATCCCACTTCTTTGCGAATTGATTCTTCCTGTCTAATGTCTTGAGCTTCAGCCTAGTCTTCATCACTACTATGTTGTGATCTGAGTCTATATTTGGTCCTGTGTACGCCTTACAATCCAGTATCTGATTTCGGAATCTCTGTCTGACCATGATGTAATCAAATTGAAATCTTCCCGTATCTCCCGGCCTTTTCCAAGTATACCTCCTCCTGTTGTGATTCTTGAACAGGGTATTCGCTATTAACATCTGAAACTTTTTACGGAACTCAATTAGTATTTCTCCTCTTTCATTCCTTGTCCCAAGCCCATATTCTCCTGTAACCTTTTCTTCTACTCCTTCCCCTGCAACTGCATTCCAGTCACCCATGACTATTAGATTTTCGTCCCCCTTTACATACTGCATTACCCTTTCAATATCCTCATACACTTTCTCTATCTGTTCATCTTCAGCTTGCGACGTCGGCATGTATACCTGAACTATCGTTGTCGGTGTTGGTCTGCTGTCGATTCTGATTAGAACAACCCGGTCACTGAACTGTTCACAGTAACACACCCTCTGCCCTACCTTCCTATTCATAACGAATCCTACACCTGTTATACCATGTTTCTGCAGCTGTTGATATTACCCGATACTCATCTGACCAGAAATCCTTGTCTTCCTTCCACTTCACTTCACTGACCCCTACTATATCTAGATTGAGCCTTTGCATTTCCCTTTTTAGATTTTCTAGTTTCCCTACCACGTTCAAGCTTCTGACATTCCACCACCCGACTCGTAGAACGTTATCCTTTCGTAGATTATTCAATCTTATTCTGATGGTAACCTCCCCCTTGGCAGTCCCCTCCCGGAGATCCGAATGGGGGACTATTCCGGAATCTTTCGCCAATGGAGGGATCATCATGACACTTCTTCAATTACAGGCCACATGTCCTGTGGATACACGTTACGTGTCATTAATGCAGTGGTTTCCATTGCCTTCTGCATCCTCATGTCGTTGATCATTTCTGATTCTTCCGCCTTTAGGGGCAATTTCCCACCCATAGGACAAGAGAGTGCCCTGCACCTCTATCCGCTCCTCCGCCCCCTTTGACAAAGCCGTTGGCAGAATGAGGCTGACTTCTTATGCCGGAAGTCTTCGGCCGACAATGCTGATTATTTATCAAAATTTAGGCAGTGGCGGGGATCGAACCCGGGACCGAAGACCTTTTGATTATGAATCAAAGTATATGTTTCACTAATAATTTAATTAACAGCACGTAGTTTCAAACCTGATTTTAAAACTAAATTATTGTGTTTTTAAAAGTCGTTCTGACTTTGATCTAATGCCGTTTATTCAGTTTCAGACCACCAAATTACACAATTAATGGCGGCAATTAATGGCAACAACTCTGCCTCAATAGCCAGCCACATCCATGGCACCTCCTCCGTGCATTCCACCGTTCCGAGCTTTCATGGACAACTAGAGGAATGGAACCGGTACTACGCCAAGCCCAACGCTCATTGTGCTACACATCAAGTGCAAAGCACTGTACAACTTTCTTATTTGTTGTCAAATGCCGGCATAGCAGTTTACCACCTCGCTCAGAAGTTATTCCCGACTAAAGGGCCAGAGATTTAGTTTCTGGCCTCACTAAGTATTATGAGAATCAGGTACAGATTGCCGCAGCTCATTACAAATTATTTAGACTGCGGAAGAAACCAGAACAAACAAACTGTCATTCGCTCACTGAACGTCAGGGTTTGATACGACAGTGTGTTTTTCAGTGCAACTGTAGACAGTACAATAGTGACGTAATGATTCGTGTGCAGTTACATACAATATACAAGACAGTAAATTCCTTGAATAAATTCTAAAACATTCTGATCCTACTTTGAAACAAGTATTAGAAATTGTTGAACATCAGGACTCGTGTGATAGTGCCGTGGAAAACTTCGAGGTCAGTCCCGTCTGCAGTAAACGCAAAGTGATAAACAGGTATAGCCTTGGAACTGACGAACGGGGATCGGACCGTGGTCAGAGTAAACAACTGTCAATGCTAGTGTCTGCTATGAAATCATGTACCCGCTGATTTTCCAAGCGTAAAAGACAACATCGCCCTTCGCAGAACACGAGTTGCTTTGCTCGTGGGAAACCAAGTCAAGTACAGTCCGTGTGCTTGCAACAGGAGAAAAATTCTACCCACATTCACTCTCGTAAGCACGGAGAACTTTCTCCCTCAGTGAATCTGGTTTTTTCTTAACCAGCTACCGGTACTAGTAGTGACCAAATTCAGGACGTACGTTCACCACACTCCAATGCTGTGCAACGACAGTCAAACTGTTTGTAAAGTTATTCATTGTCGGACGACGTGTGCGACTTTAATTAAACAATGCCGCTTCCATTACATTGCTTAATCGAGCCACTAGGATCGTCACAATTGACAAAATCTTGCAAGCAGCTTACTGCATATGACGGTCAGGATATTGCAATGCCTGGTATATGTAGTTTGCTTGCCACATTCAAGTCTCTCACAAGGATGATGATATTTACAATTTTGCATTCGCATGATTGACATTTTTGGAGTAAATTCTTTTGGCTTATTTGGTCTTCGTATTCAGGGCACTGTACTTTCTGTTTTTGCTTTCTACCCCAAAGATCGTGTTGATGCAGGAGTTTCCTGATTTATTTTTTCAAGGAACTGGCAGAGCAAATAGTTCTATTGTGCACGCCACAATGGAGGACAATGTGCAACCTAAGATTTTCCGTCGCGTCCCATCCCTCATGTTCTTGGAGGCAAAGTAGCAAGTGGACTTAAGGAATAGCAAGACAATGGTTTTATTGCTCCTATCCAGGTTAGTAAAGAGGCTTCTCCCATAGTAATCTTACCAAATCCTTCTTGACGATTTGGTCATTGTGTTGATTTTAAAACCAGTATGAATACAGAGATAAAAATTTATTCTTATCTGTTTCTTCGCTCTGAGGAATTAATGAACGGGCTTAGTGCAGGCCACTATTTTTCAGAAATTGACTTACGTGACACGTATTAGCAAATTTCGCTAGATGAGGCGTCACAGATAATGTTTGTGGTCAACACACAGGTAGGGTAGGTCAAATTTTTGCACTGATCCCTTGGCAGCGCTTTCGCACCTGTCAGGACCCAGTTCCACTTAGGGCAGTTTACCGCAGAAGCTCCAGTCTGTTGAAACTACTTGGACGATATTGCGGTGTCGGGACGAACACCGGAGGAACATATCAGTAATCTATTAGGACACTTTTTCAAGCGGTTTCAGTTGCAGGTTTGAAGTGTTGACCGGATAAATATGACATTTTTGAGACTGATATAGGCCATATTCTTAACACTCATAGCGTTCATCCCCTTTACTCACATTTACTGGCCATCCCGGACCTTCCTGCCCTACGGAATGTGACCGAATTGTAGTCAGTTCTCTGGAAGTTGACATAGTATATCCGAAACGCAGTCTGGATCGTGGCTCCATTACATCGTTTGCACCGGAAAAATGTACCTTTTGTTTGGTAAGAAAAGTGTCAGATGGCATTCCAGAAAACTAAAAATGCCTTACTGAGTGGCAGATGCCTTGTTCATTTCGGTCCCCCTAAGTCTATTTTATTGCAAAATGATTCTGGATAATTGCTTGTACTTATTCCTGAAGTGTTTCAAAACGATGTATTGCGATTTCTTCACCAAGAATATTGGGGAATTGTACGCATGAAAAACTTAGCGCGTCGACACTGTACTTCGCCGGGCATGGACGCCCCCATTGAAAACATAACGTCACAGTGTCTCGTTTGTACTAAAAATCTATCGGCCCCACCGCAAACGTTTTCAGTTTGACCAGAGTCTCGACAGCTGCGGGAACGAGTGTATACTGACTTTTCTGGTTCCTTTTGGAACACCTGTTGACTTATTGTTGCGGGCTCTTTAGCAAATATCCGTTTGCAGTGCCCATGACCTCGACTATGTCGCGTATTACCATTAAGACCTTCTCATCTACTTTTCCCTTCGAAAGTTTGCCGTAAGTGTTGGTTCCAGAGAACGGAACACATTTTATGGCTCAGGACTTCGAACATTTTTGTACAGCCAATGGTATCGCTAACCTTACCAATGCACCATTTCATCCTCAATCCATCAAAGAAGCTGAATGATTTGTGCGTACGTTCAAGCAACAGGTGAATAAACTACGTGCTTCCCTCACAGCGGAGCAAGCGCTTCTGATCTTCCTCGCAACATACTGCTCCCATCTCCGCGACTGTTCGTCGCCGCTGAGATCCATGGCCGGCGCCACCACGCGCTGCTCCAGTTGCTGCACACACCGCAGCGCACGGCGCCTCCTACGATCCGCAAGTATCCCTTTGAGCCTAATGAGTCTAGTTTCTCAGAGTTTTTGGTCGCACCAGGCTCTGGGAGAGAGGAGTGATTCTTAGAAATTTGGACACTTGCCCACTCAAGGTCCAGCTGGGTTGTTGCGCCGCCATCAAAACCAGATTCGTCCTTGTCGATTCCGACATTTTTCCGCAGATTTTCTGTCTGCAGATTTGCATCCTACCGGGATCTTGGGGTTGCTGCGGCCGCATCGGGGGCCACTTCGATACCACCTGCGAAACCGACGGAGCTTCGCCTGCGTCGCCGCAGCAGCTAAACTTCCTGGGGCTCGTCCCGGCGCCCGCTATGGACCAGGCACCGTCCTTATCCACGTCATAGCCGCCGCCTTCATCATCACTGCCCTCTCCGTTTTTCGTCGGACCGGCTCGGGATGAAGGTGGGCTCCTTTCAGGGAGTTTTCCGAGCGACGTTTCGCTCCGAGCGCAGGACGGATGTCGAGGCCTTGCCACGGGCTTGGCGTCGGTCAGAGAAACTTCTCCCGGCTCCTCACGCTACCCAGCTTCCTGCCTCCACCCCCTCCCACCCTTCACCACTGTCGTAATGTGGCTCCCTACAGGACAACGATGCGTCATTTTGAGGTAGTTCAATGTGCTGTCCTAAAGCGTCGACTGCACGCCGACTAGCGCAACGCCACGGAACGCCGTCAAGGAGCCACTGACCTGCGCGCCAGTGGAAAGAGTGGGCAGCGCCACACCTCCAGCAGGACAGAGTTCAGCGCCCCCTGGCAACCCTGATGTAACCAGCCGCCCATTGCAGGGCAGCCCCAGTTTGGCCTCAGACATGAAGATCACCAGTACTGAGTAATATCAAGACGATACTTAGGCTGCGTTCTTCGAGTTGTAATAGTGAAAAGTACTTGCTTCTAATAGGCACAGAAAGCAAGTTAAGTAATGGTTCTCTTGTCTTTAGAAATACAGTGTTGTCTTATTCAGCATCTGATATGTAGAGACTATTGTGGATTCCTGCCACTGGCCATAGCAACTTCGCTACTTCCCTGTTTTTGTAGTCCTGACTCCTACATTAGCCGATACAACGTACAGCTTTTTTCCTCTCCTTTTACATTTCATCCTACAGAGATGTAGCTTCACGTTAGTGGCTTTCCGACAATGCTTGCCAGTCACTCGCACAATTTAAGCGAAGTTCGAACTTTTACATTGTTTAGCAATAAAGCAGAGTCAGATATAAAATTGTTTCAAATTGTGCATTCAGAGTAGCCTGCAGTAAGAGTTATTCTTGCTAAGTAGAGTGCAAACACTCATGTGTTCCGTCACAGAGATTCTGCAGAAAGTTATTTCTAAAGTTAAATGAAGCCATCAAAAATGTCTGTGAATATAGATAAACATTCCAATTGTGTGTAGAATACAAGTATAAGGGAAAGAAAAGTGTTGGGTGGCGGGGGTATTTATGATCCTTGAAAAGGATTATGGGCAACGTCTCACATTAAAGGAGATGATTCCAGGTGATAGCGATTGAGATACTTTCAAAATGTTACATTTAGAGAAATGAATACATTAATGAAGACATTAAATCAAATAATTTCCTACGATACATAATACATAAAACTCACCTGACAGCAACTGTCAGAGTAAGTCCTGTAATGCGAAGAATACCAGAGAAAACTCCATGTGACGGCGCATGTCATGATTTTCTCTATGTCTACAAGGTGTGTGTTAACAGAGAAGGACAAATACATGAAGTTCAGGTATGTCAACCAGCATTCTTGGAATTGTACGGCACCTACAAACTTCCTATTGTTGTTAAAAAGTCGTTGACTACCGTAGCGAAAGCACATGTAAAGACCAAAGGAAAAACTGACGCTCGACCAAACGAACGTAAATGAGAAACCATATCTAAAGCGGATCAACATGTACAGTCACTGAAAAGCAGCAAATCACTTTATTGTGTTTATGGTATTACCTCAATATTAAAGAGTTTCACCTGTTTTATTCAAAGAAAAATCCTCCAAAACCTATGTCATACGGACACTATTGACTGATGTTTGTGACTAAGCACAAGCTGGGTACCCCACAGTAAAGCCTGTTCAGTGTGTGACAGATTTAGAGCCTACTGCTCTACATTTGATACACTGATAAACAACGAGAAATATCCAACTCGGATGCAAGCTCTGATTTAGCAGAAACAACACCTAATGACTTAAAATTAACTACATAAGAAAAAGCAGACAACTTTGACGAGATGAAATGTTCCAAAGGTTTGAAGCCCAGAAAATCAGTGATTATAAAAGCGGCCTTTTGGGATTACCCAGTATTCCAATCCATGTACCGCGGCCAGCCATCATTTTATTGATTCAGTACACATTTGCCTTCTTCTGGGAATTCTGTATTTTAAACATATTGTTGCGGCCACTTGTAGTAACCATTGCTTCACGCAGTGGAGAATGACAAAACAGAGGCACGCTGTCGACCGAGGCGTTGCGAAGTAAGCACGCACAGATAGCCTTGCTGACAGCAGCAGTCTACCAACAGACTGACGCAAGGACGCACACAGACCAAGCGCCGAGCGAAGCTTGGAGAGTGTTGATTAAGGGGATGTGAGGCCAGGACGCTAAGTTACGCTGCAATATACTGTGGCAGTAATAACAAAAAGATACCACCAAGGATAAAAAACGTCCTCCTGCTGGATATACAGGGTGTTACAAAAAGGTACGGCCAAACTTTCAGGAAACATTCCTCACACACAAATAAAGAAAATATGTTATGTGGACATGTGTCCGGAAACGCTTAATTTCCATGTTAGAGCTCATTTTAGTTTGTTCTTCCACCTACGCACAATGGAGCACGTTATCATGATCTCATACGGGATACTCTACCTGTGCTGCTAGAACATGTGCCTTTACAAGTACGACAAAACATGTGGTTCATGCACGATGGAGCTCCTGCGCATTTCAGTCGAATTGTTCGTACGCTTCTCAACAACAGATTCGGTGACCGATTGATTGGTAGAGGGGGACCAATTCCATGGCCTCCACGCTCTCCTGACCTTAACCCTATTGACTTTCATTTATGGAGGCATTTGAAAGCTGTTGTCTACGCATCCCCGGTACCAAATGTAGAGACTCTTCGTGCCCGTATTGTGGACGGCTATGATACAATACGCCATTCTCCAGGGCTGCATCAGCGCATCAGGGATTCCATGCAACGGAGGGCGGATGCATGTATCCTCGCTAACGGAGGACATTTTGAACATTTCCTGTAACAAAGTGTTTGAAGTCACGCTGGTACGTTCTGTTGCTGTGTGTTTCCATTCCATGATTAATGTGATTTGAAGAGAAGTAATAAAATGAGCTCTAACATGAAAAGTAAGCGTTTCCGGACACATGTCCACATAACATATTTTCTTTCTTTGTGTGTGAGGAATGTTTGCTGAAAGTTTGGCCGTACCCTTTTGTAACACCCTGTAAATAGTGGAGCGCAGGCAGCAACAGACAGAAGTCATTAGGAAGCAGTTCAGATCTGACGACGGACGTGGTCCGTGTCTGAATGTTAAATCTTCTTAGGTGACGATTCTGGAAGTCTGTTCCAGCTCGCATGAGTCATCTGTTCGCCGCCAGATATCAACGGTGCAGCAGGCGTCGGCAGCTGACCTCATGGCGCCGCGGCTCCGTGGGCGTGACCGTACTGGGGCGCCGAGCGGCGACGAGTTCATCTCGACCACAGGGAATCCTGGCTTCAGTGGAGCACTGGTGGCCTGAGGCTCCCGACTGCGATCAGTGGCGCGCGTTGCGCGCATTGTCGGAGAACCTACACAGCAGCAGCCAGGCGGAGGGATCCGCAGGGTTGGGCAGCGACGATGAGAGAGAAATTGTAAAGAAAGTTCAATTGTAAAACTCCACGCCGTCTCAGTCTTTGGCACAGCCACTGTGTCTGCTGCTAACAATATGGTGAAACACTTTCCAACTAAGGGCTTTAGAGTAGGATCAGAACGTGTAGTGAACCCACAAACGACAGAAAGCGGTAATTTTTGATCAAAGAACTTTCACTACATAGGATAGGAACGTTATGTTATGCGTGCCCATAGGTGCTCTTCAAGAGAAATAGGCCATGGACCGACACTGGGTACCACCCTCTCCCTTCTCTTATCATCTTAGACACACACAGAAACACACACATTATAGTCTCCTGCACTCAATAGATATGATCACACACAGTTTTCATACTTCGTTAAGGAAAGGTGCCTGCAGGAGCGAAGAATAGGGAAAAACCTTTGCAATTAGGCGGCTTGAAATTCCCTTCAGGATTGCCAGCCTTTCATGCCATACAACTTTACATTACTTCTTACGAATCGAAAGAAGCAAAACACCTGCATTTTGGGGCAACTAAGCTGGCTGATGTAAGCTTCATGTATTTGACGTCATGTCAGCTTATCTTATTTTTACCTCCATGGCCTGAAGGATATTAATGAACTTGTCTGGTTAATCGCTTTTACGTAAAGTGACATAACTTTGAAATAAATTAGCTACGTTTAAACGAAATTAACAAGTGTAGGAAAGGAATAGCCCAATATATACATGTCTACCTATTTAATTTTGCGAAGTACACAGAAGGACTGTCACTTTTAGTAATATCTGTAGGTACAAAATTCAACAGTAAAGTGTCGGCAGAATTCGATATGATCTATGGTGTATGTTTGGAGCAGAAAAAGCTAGAGAATCGCTGTACGTTATTATAGCTACAAATAAACTAAGACGAAGTAGACAAACATTTTAACTACAGGATGCTGCCTCTTTCTGTCAGCTTAATTCTACAAGATCCTTAATAAGAATCTATCATGACAAGTTTAAAACATAAGTCACAAACACAGTCATAAAGAAAGCCTACGGGAAAGACCTCCGTAGTGAAACATCCCCGTAGTGAAACCGACGATGAAAGCTTGCATCATCACCCACTGCCCTCTCTGCCCATTGCTGTCGCAATGCGGGGGGCCTGATGGCGAATTAGAACGTGATGCCACAATAGTGTCTCGAATGACTCTAATAATCATTACTTTTCCAGGAAAAAACTCATTTGATAAGACATGAACAAGTCTACAAAAAATATTACGCTCCACGTGGAGAGAATGCAGACGTGAAATTCGGTTAAGTTTTTTTTTCTTTTTTTTTAGTTATTCCTCAATCTAGAATGAAAGGCACATTAAAATTTACACTCCTGGAAATTGAAATAAGAACACCGTGAATTCATTGTCCCAGGAAGGGGCAACTTTATTGACACATTCCTGGGGTCAGATACATCACATGATCATACTGACAGAACCACAGGCACATAGACACAGGCAACAGAGCATGCACAATGTCGGCACTAGTACAGTGCATATCCACCTTTCGCAGCAATGCAGGCTGCTATTCTCCCATGGAGACGATCGTAGAGATGCTGGATGTAGTCCTGTGGAACGGCTTGCCATGCCATTTCCACCTGGCGCCTCAGTTGGACCAGCGTTCGTGCTGGACGTGCAGACCGCGTGAGACGACGCTTCATCCAGCCCCAAACATGCTCAATGGGGGACAGATCCGGAGATCTTGCTGGCCAGGGTAGTTGACTTACACCTTCCAGAGCACGTTGGGTGGCACGGGATACATGCGGACGTGCATTGTCCTGTTGGAACAGCAAGTTCCCTTGCCGGTCTAGGAATGGTAGAAAGATGGGTTCGATGACGGTTTGGATGTACCGTGCACTATTCAGTGTCCCCTCGACGATCACCAGTGGTGTACGGCCAGTGTAGGAGATCGCTCCCCACACCATGATGCCGGGTGTTGGCCCTGTGTGCCTCGGTCGTATGCAGTCCTGATTGTGGCGCTCACCTGCACGGCGCCAAACACGCATACGACCATCATTGGCACCAAGGCAGAAGCGACTCTCATCGCTGAAGACGACACGTCTCCATTCGTCCCTCCATTCACGCCTGTCGCGACACCACTGGAGGCGGGCTGCACGATGTTGGGGCGTGAGCGGAAGACGGCCTAACGGTGTGCGGGACCGTAGCCCAGCTTCATGGAGACGGTTGCGAATGGTCCTCGCCGATACCCCAGGAGCAACAGTGTCCCTAATTTGCTGGGAAGTGGCGGTGCGGTCCCCTACGGCACTGCGTAGCATCCTACGGTCTTGGCGTGCATCCGTGCGTCGCTGCGGTCCGGTCCCAGGTCGACGGGCACGTGCACCTTCCGCCGACCACTGGCGACAACATCGATGTACTGTGGAGACCTCACGCCCCACGTGTTGAGCAATTCGGCGGTACGTCCACCCGGCCTCCCGCATGCCCACTATACGCCCTCGCTCAAAGTCCGTCAACTGCACATACGGTTCACGTCCACGCTGTCGCGGCATGCTACCAGTGTTAAAGACTGCGATGGAGCTCCGTATGCCACGGCAAACTGGCTGACACTGACGGCGGCGGTGCACAAATGCTGCGCAGCTAGCGCCATTCGACGGCCAACACCGCGGTTCCTGGTGTGTCCGCTGTGCCGTGCGTGTGATCATTGCTTGTACAGCCCTCTCGCAGTGTCCGGAGCAAGTATGGTGGGTCTGACACACCGGTGTCAATGTGTTCTTTTTTCCATTTCCAGGAGTGTATGTTGAAAGTGTGTATCTGTCTGGATCCAGTCCTTTGGCTGAGCGCTTAACTTATAAATTAACCATATAAAGTTGGTATCTCGACATATTGAATGTCACCTCCATCTATGATAATGATGTAAGCCAAAGCAGTGAATTTCAATTTGTACCAGTGCCAGGATTCAAACAGCGGTCCCCTGCTTACCACAGAGATTCTCTATCTGTTATGCCACTCCACCACTACAGATAGTACAGCTACACGGACGACCCTAATATGTCTGCCTCACCGACACAAATTCCAAGTCCCACCTCAGCCCATTGCTATTCGCCTTCTAAACTCTTATCAGTATTGATAAGGCTCTCCAATACTGGAAGAGTACCTTAGGAAAGAGGATTAAATCATATGAAACTGGTATTCCTGAGACATATTGCGTCTCAGTTTTATATATGATAATGGTGTAGGCCCAAGCAATGAATTAAAATTAGTACCAGCGCCGCGATTCTGACGCAAGTCTCTTGTCTTGGCCTACATCATTATCATAGATAAAGATGAAACCTAGTAAGTCTCCGTAATACCAACTTTATATGATTAATACACGTTGTAACAAAAATGTACGGCGCAAACTGCAGGACACATTCCTGAAATGTCGATGAAGAAATTGTATTACATGAACATGGGTCTGGAAACGCTTTGTTTCCATGCTATCAACGCATTATCTCCAACGAGTAGCAACGAAATCAGATGGTAAACTTTCACAATCTGCATAAAGGGCAGACTTAACTGTTGAAGTCACCAGCAAAGGTTGACTATCAACATTTGGGACAGCATTGTTGGTGGCTGTTACGACCTCCGTTTCTCCCACTCTGGCTCAACTGACAAAGTTATAATAATTTCGTGGAGAATGTTCGACTTTCCTTTAACTGGGCGACAAAACATGTACCCCATGCTCCTCCTCACTTTACTGTTAATGTCCGTCACCTTGGTGGCAGATGGATAGGTAGAAATGGACCAATTGCCTGGCCTCCACGCTCCTTTGGAGCTAAGGCCACTGGAATTTTGTTTGTGGGGGCATTTGAAAGCTCTTATGTATGTGATGTTCTGAGTCTCTGTGACCATGTTATGGAAGAGGCGACACAGTATTCAGTATTCCAGGTATACATCATCACATCCAAGATTCACTTCTATCAGTGCCCAAGGAGGGCATGTTAAACGTCTCCTGTGTGAAAGAGTTGCGTATGGTATGCCGGTGCGTTCTTTTCGTATTTGTTTCCCATAGTTAATGAGTTGGAGAAAATGAAATGTAAAATGGAAACAAAGAGTTTTCAGACCCATGTTCGTGCAACATAATTTCTTAGTCTACAAGAGCAATATGTCCTACAATTTGTGCTCTACATCTTCGTTACACACTGTATATTTATTGCCTATACCTGAGATACAGGCAGATATTACTCCATTTCGCTCATTTATAAGGTGCTAATCCAATATCCAGGAGCCTCGTCAATACTCATGCGAGTTCAGAAGGGGAATAGTTCAAAAATGTTCAAATGTGTGTGAAGTCCTATGGGACTTAACTGCTAAAGTCATCAGTCCCTAAGCTTACACACTACTTAATCTAAATTATCCTAAGGACTCGAATCTCCGCCGGGACCAGTCGCGCAGTCCATGACTGCAGCGCCTAGACCGCTCGGCTAATCCCGCGCGGCGGGAAATAGTAATATACTGAGGAATTAGTTGGAATTTGTATCGGTGAGAGAGACATACTACAGTAGTCCGGAAGAACGGACACCACGCATTCATACAAGTGATTCGCCTAAATGGGCAATGGATCCACCTTCCTCAGTGTGGATACGCAAGTATGTCCGATCTCCTGTGGGAATCTCAGAGTAGTGAGCATGGAGGAAATGTACAGGACCTGCAGGTAATTGGCGCTTGGCGGGAATGTGGGTCGGCCGTGAGTCATTCTGAGACAGTCCACACAGTTGCGATAACACTTTGTCCCAGATAGCGCAGTGGTTAATCCACGAGCCTACTAAGCAGGAGATCGGAGATCCAAGTTTCGAATCCCAGTCTAGTACAACTGTTCACATGCCGCTGCTGATGTCATGTACTGCCCCAATGCAGATGACATCAGTAATCCCTTCCCTTTTATTTGCTTGCTAGCTCCCTCCACCTTCAGTTTACATATAGAGGATATCACATCTGCGTCGTAAGCTGCAGACCTGGTTCGAATTCTGGTAGTGGTAAATGTTTTAATTCAGTGTTTTGGCCTACATCATTGTCATAGATACCTTACAATGTTTTAATTTCAGTTTAGCTTTGAAAATGAGACGTGTATTCCTTCTAATGACAAGACACCATAAATTATTAAGCATTTTCTGTCGTTGTTGGGTGTAATGGCGACGCTTTACTGTAAGTACATGTGGAATAGAGTGGTGTGAGCTCTAGTTAAAGGGACGGGGCTGCAGATACTGGAGGGTGAATCGTCGCTAGATTTACGCGCGGCTGGCTTCACAACGCCGCGGCTCTGCGCTCCCCTTATCTTATCTGGCGTGCCGTTCTCTCGCCATGATCCGACCAGCCACGGAAAAGACGGCACCACCGCCGATAGCCTTCCCACGCGTCCCCGTCTGAGCACTCACAGACTCCCACCTGTCTTGCTCCAGGAAAATTTGAAATCAGGAGCAATTATCAAAACCACTAAGTCGCCATGGTGACGTCCAATTGAAAGACTTGAACTCGATCATGGAGCCACACGAAATTAAGAACCTGCGTTGACTCATGCATACTGAGATATGCACAAAATTTTCCATAAACTCCGTTCGCTCGGTAGTTCCCTTCTCACGCAACAATTCGTCATAGGGTGAACTGTTATCATATAGCCTCATGTGTACATCTGGTTGAAGGGCAGCTGTGGTTCTACATAAACAATAACATTCATCACTAAGATTTATCGCACAAAACTGTGCGGAGGTTTGAAAGTAGGAAGTAGGGTCACTCAAACTAAGAGGAAAATTCGCAAGAGATGGCACAGTAAATTACACCAATGAGTACGTGTGGGCAGATGCTAATCATCGAGCTGTTCGTCAGAATAGAGGTCAGGAGCGGAGGGCGTTGTAAAATGAAAAGTAATGAAGTGGAATGGACCCAGTTTATTCCTGTAATGATGATACAGTGGTGCCTACGTAGAGCCGAGCAGCCCCAAGAGGGGTTGCTGTCTGCTCATCAGAGAGGCAGAGGCTAGAGGAGCGACTACTCGGGGCCGAGGTCAGAAGCTAAGAGAGCGCGGAGCTGTTTCCAAGCCGCCCTCGCCCCTCCCGGCCGCGTCCCCACGTGATCACACGATTAGTCTCTGATTGGAGGATTGATTCCGCCAATGCGCCTTGCTAGTAGCGTACCCCCGTCAGCGCAACCAACCCGTGGGACTTGAGTCTGACCGAGGAGCACGTGGCAGGAATGTGCCGACCACGGTCTTCCGGCCAGCACCTTCCACCACAGTATGCCCAAGCGGGCTACGGCCGAATATTATGCATGGAAAATTTATTTAATAAAGTTTTGTCAGCAATGATCCCTCTTGGGGGGTCTCCTCCCTGCACAGAGCAGTACTACACATAGATATTCGGGTCCCACCGGTATCAATGTAAAACCCGAACTCCATCCACAGGGTCTTGCGGGTGCATCGACACCTCCCGACTGCCGTGTCATCCTTCGCCAGTGACGTTACTGTGTATGGAGGGACGTGAGGTCAGTAAACGCTCTCCTGGCCGTTGTCACTTTTTGTGACCTGGGTATATCGTCCGCTCAGCAATGCAGAATCCTACGCCCACGTTACATCCCTTGAGACTGGAAACGGGCTCGTTTCCACTTGGAGAGTGCACACACACAGATTATCAGCATGGGGAGCATTGTAACAGCTTCTTCTTGACGTAACAGTTGAAAGCGACAGTTTTGCGCCCAACAAGAACACTGGACACTGAAGTGGCACCATGTCGTCTTCTTACGGGAGTCCCTCAGACATGTGTGGAGGCTGTAAAGAGAACTAACGTTGCCAGGCTATATTCGTGATCGTCATACGGGGCCAAGATCTGGCGTGATGGTTTGCGCCAGAAATTTCTGAACACTGACCACAGATTAGTCCATGTCGATTTATTGTAAATTTTCCTGTTGGATAAAAACATGATCTGCTCTGGATCGCTTATCCAGTAAGTTAGTTAGTTAATTAGTTAGTTACATGTTCCTTTGACCATCTGAACGATTCTTTTATAGAAATGATGTTTAACGAGTCAGTTTAGGGTATATATATATATATATATATATATATATATATATATATATATATATATATATATATATATATATACGATTACAGTCAACATTAATGAACGCATCACCATTTCATCCCTACTCATGCAGCTGCACTTAAAAACAAGGTTTCTTTTTCTGTTTATGGCTACCAGCTTTTGGTAGAAATTCACCAATAGGATGGAAGGAGGTGTCCAGGAGAAATGATTTTAATTTAGATTTAAAACTTGCTTCGGCACTTGTCAGACATTTTATGTTATTGAGCAAATTATATAAAATTTTATTGCTGCATATTGATTTCCTATCTCAGCCACGGACAGCCTTAACAATGAGTAATCAAGGTAATCTTCCCCTCTTCTCATATTGTGATGGAGGTAACTTCAAGCTGTACCTACATGACGTCAGTGGGAGTAAACCACATATTATTCTTACTGTTCGGTTTTGCGCAATCAATACTTTCTTTCTAAGCGTTCAATTGCCCCAGAAAAATATTCCATACGGCATTATTAAGTTGAAATACGAAAACTCCGTCAGACAGTTGAAACGTTTGTTTCGAAGAATGGCAAATATACGAAGAGCAAAAGCAGCTGAACTTAATTGTTTGAGGAGCTCAGTGACATGCTTGTTCCATTTCAAATTTTCTTCAGTATCTACACCCAAAAATTTGAAGCACTGTCCTATTTACCGACGCCTGCTCATGTCCTACGTCAATTGTTTGTGTGATTCTGTTCGTTGCACCGAACTATGTAGTATGTTTTCTTATAATTTAGGGAGACTCTTTTTCCGAGAACCACTTTATAATTCCAGAATGAGATTTTCACTCTGCAGTAGAGTTTGCGCTGATATGAAACTTCTTGGCAGATTAAAACTGTTTGTAGAGCACTTGCCCGCGAAAGGCCAAGGTCCCGAGTTCGAGTCTCGGTCCGGCACACAGTTTTAATCTGTCAGGCTGTTTCATATCAGCGCACATTCCGCTGGAGAGTGAAAATTTCATTCTGGAAACATCCCCCAGGCTGTGGCTAAGCCATGTCTCCGCAATATCCTTTCTTTCAGCAGCGATAGTTTTGCAGGTTCGCAGGAGAGCTTCTGTAAAGTTTTGAAGGTAGTTGACGAGGTACTGGCAGAAGTAAAGCTGCGAGGACGGGGCGTGAGTCTTGCTTGTGTAGCTCTGTTGGTAAAGCCCTTGCTCGGGAAAGGCAAAGGTCCCGAGTTCGAGTCTTGGTTCCCCACACAGTTTTGATCTGCTAGGAAGTTTCACTTAATAATTTTTTGGAATCATTTACTAACTCTTTTGCTGCTTCCTCTCTATGGCATTTATTATAAAGCTAGCATCGTCTACAAAGAGTACCAACTTTGCTTCTTGAATAATAAGTAGGTCATTCACACATATAAGAAATAGAGGTGGACCAAGAGCGAAACCCTGAGAGACTCCATTTGTTACTTTACTCCAGGCACTATAGTTTCCTACCTTTCCGGTATTGTCTGAATTATTCAGCACAACTTTTCGCGTAGGTACGAGTTTTCACTTTTCTAATGTGTTAAGACGATGATTGTGCCCTAGATTCAAGGTCTCCAAGAAGTTATCTTTCAATAAGGTAACAGCACATACATGTTTCACCTGGTGTCCTGACCCACCTAGACACCGAGGGTACTCGACTAGTGCACTGAACAGCTCATTCTCCATAACTTCCAGCCATTCGAAACATGTTAAACGTATCCGTCAGATCCATTTCCTATATCTCGTTGTCGAGTTATTTCTTTACCTGTGATAGCCTGTACGCAACGATACTAAGTCTCAAGAACGCAAAAGAGTAGTTTGATTTGAACTCTTACCTCTTTACTTTGTGTGCAAGCATTTTCTTGTGTCCTAATCTCGTGATGAAACCCGTATTGCGTGGTTATATTTGATATGATGGATATCTTCTGCAAGTACAGCCTAGCCAACGTCGATATTAAGGTAAATGGGCATTGAAGTTGTCTATACGACAAGTTGTTGAGTTGTTGATGTAGTGTTAGAGTGGCTAGGGCATGGTGTCCTTGTCTTGTCAGTTGTCCCTTCTAGAATCTTCAGATGGTTCGCTAACCTCAAGCCATTGCCCGACAGTCTTGTTCTGGCTGGAGTAGGTGAGACAGCTGATCCTAGAGGGTACTCTAACGGTACAGAGAAAAGATATCAGGCTTTCTTGAACAGAGAGTTATTATCTTTATTAACATTTTCATTTTCTGTTTTTAAATCTTAGTGAGGAATTAATTAGTCGTTCCTGATATAACTTTCCATGTGCACGAAGAGCTGCAACATTTCCACGTAACTGTAACTTCTGTATGAACCGCTATGTTTGTGAATTAAATTGCTCCTGCATGTGACAGTGTTACAAAAATACTGCGTCCTTGATCAATGATTGATACTGCAAATTCACCATGATTGCATCAAGTAAAGCAAGGTGCGGGTTTTTGATAACGCATTATTCGTGCAAATGGTTCCAAGCACTATGGGACTTAACATCTGTGGTCATCAGTCCACTAGACTTAGAACTACTTACACCTAACTATCTCAAGGACATCACACACATCCATGCGCGAGACAGGATTCGAACTTGCGACCTTAGCAGCAGCGCGGTTCCGGACTGAAGATCCTAGAACCGCTCGGTCACATCGGCCGGCTAACGCATTACTGAAAATTCTTAGTTTTTCGCTGTATATGGAATTTGGAAAACCTGTCACATTGTACAGTTTCATACTGACATGAGCACTACTAGGCATCGTGCCTTGTGCTCTTAGATCAGTAGTAACGCCTTGTATCCCTCGCAGCTGTCCACTAAATTGCTGTAAGCTCGATTTAATGTACGTTTTGTGGTGAAAGTAATCCGCCTGTGACCCCATTACCTCACTTACACTCACATGCTCTCATGTTTGCCTGAAGAGTCACATTTAATGGATAAAAGAACAAATCTCAATGTTTCAAGCCGAAATAATACTTGCATGCACTTAGACTGTTAATCATTTTTTGTACTTCTCGAATTAACGTGATTTTTGGCGTTTTGGAACCTATGATCGTAGTTCTAACTCTCCGCTAGGTACTCAGTTGTATTTCATAGCTTTCGTTTATAGTGTGGAATACTATATAGTATCTCTAATTATCGAAAGAGTGAACGAGTGGTCGTTTGTCTTTGCATGTAGACCACATATGTTGATGATGATGATGTTTGGTTTGTGGGGCGCTCAACTGCGTGGTTATCAGCGCCCGTACAATTACCCAATCTTTGCTCAGTCCAATTTCGCCACTTTCCGGGATGATGATGAAATGATGAGGACAACACAAACACCCAGTCATCTCGAGGCAGGTGAAAATCCCTGACCCCGCCGGGAATCGAACCCGGGACCCCGTGCTCGGGAAGCGAGAACGCTACCGCGAGACCACGAGCGGCGGACCCCCCCTATATGTTATCATGTGCCTTCCACAACCTTTCGATGCGGTAAGGTACCGTGAACAGTCGCGCATATGAAGAAGAGTGCATCCTGCTTGTACCCATGTGCAATGATTATATTTTATCTTGAGTGGGTGCCATTTTATTAGTCCAAGGGTATGTGTATAACATTCAGAAAAATTAAATTTTACGTGCTTATAAATGCTTGGGGAAATTTATGAGAAACCTACGCTTTCTATCTCATGAACATCCAGCAGGTCATTACCCAAACTGAAATGTTAAGCTGATGCATTACTCGTCATTCATAGTTATTTGCAACATTAAGTGATTAATTAAAAGGGCCATTCAGGTCATGGTCTATTGCTAAAAGTTTTAAGTACTAAACTTTCAATCATCAACCCACTTACCCACACTATTAACACCCGTTTTACTGTGATCATGTGTTGCAGATATAATGGCATGCCACCACTCGCCAACCACTACGATTGATAGGTTCTCGCTTAGCGATGAAACAACATGAACTGCTGTACCCGTATGGCACATTCTATCTCAGTTTGACTAGTAACTCAGCCAGGTTAGAGCCATCGTTGCTGCCAGAGATGGGAGCTCTGTGCACCAATCATCCACGCTGTACTCCCCAAAGCATCTCAATATTTAAAAATGTGTGCTTCTTGCTAAGCAGTATACACACAATAAATGAAGTTTCAAAGTTTATGAACCTCCAGCACTACGCAAGAAAAATGGATAACCTAACTTATTTCGTTTTAATGAAACTACTATTTGCCTAGCCATCGAGATTGCAATGTGGAATATTATTTATTGGCCGTGACTAGTTTCGGACACAACGTGGATTTTAAAACCATCGGCTTCCCTCCAAGGCATTGAAATGCTTTGTAGTTGTTGTATTACGTTTCAAGACATACTATGAAGGCTATGGTTTGAAGGTTGGCGTCTTCAACGAAATTAGTCACCTCTAACAAAGGGTATTCCTCATTGCAACTTCGACAACTTCGCAAACAGTAGTTTTAATACAGCAGAGGTTGAAAACACTGCTTTAGTAGTAAATTACTTTATTTTCACACGACCGGTTTCGGAGTGTTATAAGCCCATCCTCAGGTATCGTACTGAAAACAGCAAAACACGGGAGATCATTTTCACCCCGCCGCAGCACACATAAAAAACTAAAAACATTTTTTTTCTAAAGCGTTTTAAAAACCTTTAAAAAGCCAGCGGTCGGGCTAGGTGCTGTGAAACTTATGTCAATTTGCTAGTGGCAACAGACTGTACTACGGACGACTGCTTGGGTAGGGAATATATACAAATGATATCACGACACTTACGCTGTGCTGTGGTCCCCGAGCGTGTGAAAATGAAGTAATTTACATCTGAAGCGGTATTTTCAGCCTCTACTACAATGTTCAGTTGCGGATGTTCTTCCAACAGGATTGTTTTAATACAGTTTCGTTCCTGGCTACCCATCCTGATATTGTTATTTTTGTTACTAACAGTTTACGTTAATGTCCACAGATCACGGCCTTCCGTCCAGGGAAATGAGATAAATTGCTCTCATGATGCGCGCTGCCTGAGGATTTGCTACTGGTCACCACTCGAGCGTATGAAGACGGTCTCCAAAGCTAGAGTCGTGACGCCGTACGTCGGCCACAGGCAGGAAGCACTCGTGCTGAGTGTGGGGAGGGAGAACACTTGTCGCGGCAGGGCATTGTCCGCTCCGTATGCACCGCTCCTCCATGTTGCACTGAAGCGTCGCATTGTGCTCGCCGACGCTCCTCCCTCGCCGCAGCGACGATGCTCCGCCCTGCAGGTTGTGATGGCAGCTGACACACTATAGCTCTAGCGGAAAGGCACATCATATGGTATAGCACTGGCAGGCGTGAATCTTTCGTCCTCAAAAGAATTAACGCCCTTCCTTGTCCTGCTTGCCTAATTTCAATTCATCATACCATTCACATACCTTGTGCGTTACACATTAAATAATATAACCTTATCAGTAATACTTGAGTCAGACCTTTAAGGGAGCACACAGGGCGCTTTGTAGCGCTGTAGCCGGACGGTGTGGTCGTGCGGTTAAAGGCGCTTCAGTCTGGAACCACGTGACCGCTACGGTCGCAGGTTCGAATCCTGCCTCGGGCATGGATGTGTGTGATGTCCTTAGGTTAGTTAGGTTTAATTAGTTCTACGTTCTAGGCGACTGATGACCTCAGAAGTTAAGTCGCATAGTGCTCAGAGCCATTTGTAGCGCTGTAGGTGGTCAAGAACTGACAACAGTTGACCATGGTACAGTCTGCCGCAGAGGTAAGGGGAGGCAGTGAAGTGCTGCGTGTGAGCCGACCTTTTGTGGGGAATCAGTGCAGTGATTTCGGTCGACGAGATACCGTACATGATAGGATGGAAGAAACGAGCTGGAGTGTTTTGACGTGCGCATGATTTTCACACCGTCAGTGAAAAATGGTTCATATGGCTCTGAGCACTATGGGACTTAACTGCGGAGGTCATCAGTCCCCTAGAACTTAGGACTACTTAAACCTAACTAACCTAAGGACATCACACACATCCATGCCCGATGCAGGATTCGAACCTGCGACCGTAGCGGTCGTGCGGTTCCAGACTGAAGCGCCTAGAACCGCTCGGCCACTCCGGCCGGCCCGTCAGTGAAGGTGTGCGATTTGTTGGTGTACGAACGCGAACCGTCCAATGTGTCGAAAAGGGACTGTGTCTTACTCGCAGCCACGTAGCATGCCGTAACGACAATGATGTCGTACAGGTCCCAATCAACAGTGACTGAAGATGAGTGTTACGCCATATAACTGACAACCAGTTTCAAATACCACAGGTACTGTTCCTCTAAGTGAATGGAGGTCCGTCTTATTTCCGAGCGAGTATTGCGAAGGGGAATGCATGCAATGTTCGTTCGGTGTCATGTGACTCACATAATACCATTGCTCGCAGCATCACATAAAAATCCGGATTCATAGCTGATCTTCCTAAACACATTACAGACATAGTTCACCAATCCAATTAACACAATTAACACAGAAAATGGTATACTATTTCCGGTAGGTTGAGGATACTCTGCTACTAATAGGCGTATCCAACACTAACATCGCCGGCCAGTGTGGCCGAGCTGTTCTAGGCGCTTTAGTCGGGAACCGCACAACCGCTACGGTCGCAGTTTCGAATACTGCCTCGGGCATGGATGTGTGTGATGTGCTTAGGTTAGTTAGGTTTAAATAGTTCTAAGTTCTAGGGGACTGATGAACTTAGATGTTAAGTCCCACAGTGCTCACAGCCATTTTGAACACTGACATCCATCAGTTACACAATACGCTTGGAACCTTCAATTACGGATAAAGGTATGTAAGGCGGAAGATTGGGGTCCAAGTACCATCGTGTGTTATTTCCTGTTACTTTCTTGTGATATAAATACCTCTAAAACAGCTATCATTTTGGCAATAGCAATTTCGGTAAGTTACAACGCAGATTGAGATATCAAATCTCAATAATAGGGCAATGAAAACAGGCAGGCCATGATTAATAAGAGTTTCACTAATCGAAATTATAGCCCACCCGGTTAGCCGAGCGGTCTAACGCACAGCTTTCCGGGCGGGAAAGCGTGCCGGTCCCCGGCACAAATCCGCCCGGCGGATTATTGTCAAGGTCCGGTGTGCCGGCCAGTCTGTGGATGGTTTGTAAAGCGGTTTTCCATCTGCCTCGACGAATGCGGGCTGGTTCCCCGATTTCCGCTTCAGTTACATTAGGTCGGTGATTGCTGCGCAAACACTCTCTCCACGTGAGAGTACATTATAATTACTCTACCACGCAAACATTTGGGGTTACACTCGTCTGGTGTGAGACGTTCCCAGGGGATCCACTGGGGGTCGAACGGCACAATAACCTTGGGTTCGGTGTGGGGCGGCGGTGGGGTGAGTGGACTACTGTAGCCTGTTGTGCGGTTGTGAACCGCCGAGGGCTCCGGCGGGGACGAAATCTCTCCGTCGTTACTAGGTACCAAACTCAATACAATACAATACAACCCAAATTATGAGACAGCTCTTAGTTTACTTAAAGGGGAACAGACAAGCCTCTTATAATAACAGCTTTAGTTAAGTTACTAAACAAAGAACAGGCAGGCCTTCAATACTAAACAGCTTTAGTAAAGTAAAATTATCAAACAGAAAACAGGTAGGCCTTCTTTGGTAACAACTTCAGTTAAATGAAATCACTGTACAGATAAGAGGCAGGCCCTCAATAATAACAACTTGAGTTAAGTAAAATTACGAAATACCGACAGGGAGGCCTTCAATAACAACAGCCTTAGCTAAGCTAAATTACCAAATAGAAATCAGGCAGGCTTCCTTTAATAAACGCTTCAGATTAGTCTGCAAAGTCTTTAATGCCTGAAGGTATCTCTAAACCAGCACCTGGCCAAATTAAAAAAGAAAGATACATATCTGGTGTTCAAAGACGTTTGGCAGGGAGGTCGGTTAAAACTCAAAGATCTAGGTACAGCATGACGATGGTGGGGAGGGGGTGGAGAGGGGTGGGGGGTTTGGTGGGGGTGGCCGGGTTGCTGGGTGCATAGAAGAAACACGTTATTGCTCAAGCTCAGAAAACACCATTGGCTTACACAGCTTAACATACTCAGTTAACAAACAACCAAGGTCGGTATAATTTCTGGAAAAAGAAACTACAGATGCCCTTTAAGGAACCATGTGATGGTGAAATAGTTGAGTTAACAAATTGAAATGATCGCAACATAGATATCAATAACAAAAAACCCAAATCATAATTGAAGCTCACAGGTCGAAGTTGAAGGTTGCCAGTACCAAAGGGAGCCCAGAACTGAGCAGAGCGAAACTGGCTTCTACTCTCTATCGGTGTGCCACTTCCTACAGCTGGCCGGTCAGGCTACGTACGAATGCAGCAATCGAAGCCAGTCACGGATTCAAATCGGTCTACTAACATGCCCAGCAACCACTCGCCGGACTCTGTGTCCAAGACGCTTGCCCAAGTGATTGCCTTATTCCTTAGGAGGACCTCTCACACTATCCTCCTCACATTGTTACAACTCCCCAACTTTCCAAGTCACAATACGCCCCAATCCATCAACAACCTTGAGCAAAGATCTTAGTGGCCTCAAACCAGAGACACTTCAGATGACAGACAAAGCTAGTTGCGCCACGTATTCGAAAGGCGACGCCAGCAACCCTCCCACGGCTAAACATCCCTCCCCCCTCCCTCCCCCCCCCCCGCCCGCTAAGGCAATGGAGCCCGCTCCAGCCCACAGAAGAAGAAGGGGAAGGTTAATTAACGGCGTTAAGTCGATTACGGTGCACCCTGAGGACCTCTCTGGTTTTTTTTCTACTTTTTTTTCCTTTGGAGGGAGGGGGTCATCAGACTTCCGACTGGTTCGATGCGGCCCACCACGAATTCCTATCCTGTGTCAACCTCTTCTTCTCAGAGCAGCACTTGCAACCTAAATCCTCAGTTATTTGCTGGATATATTCCAATCTCTGCCTCCCACTACTGTTTTTACCCTGTACAGCTCCCTCTAGTACCATGACTGAACAGATGTCCTATCATCCTGTCCGTTCCCCTTATCAATGTTTTTCACATACACTCCTGGAAATTGAAATAAGAACACCGTGAATTCATTGTCCCAGGAAGGGGAAACTTTATTGACACATTCCTGGGGTCAGATACATCACATGATCACACTGACAGTACCACAGGCACATAGGCACAGGCAACAGAGCATGCACAATGTCGGCACTAGTACAGTGTATATCCACCTTTCGCAGCAATGCAGGCTGCTATTCTCCCATGGAGACGATCGTAGAGATGCTGGATGTAGTCCTGTGGAACGGCTTGCCATGCCATTTCCACCTGGCGCCTCAGTTGGACCAGCGTTCGTGCTGGACGTGCAGACCGCGTGAGACGACGCTTCATCCAGTCCCAAACATGCTCAATGGGGGACAGATCCGGAGATCTTGCTGGCCAGGGTAGTTGACTTACACCTTCTAGAGCACGTTGGGTGGCACGGAATACATGCGGACGGTCTAGGAATGGTAGAACGATGGGTTCGATGACGGTTCGGATGTACCATGCACTATTCAGTGTCCCCTCGACGATCACCAGTGGTGTACGGCCAGTGTAGGAGATCGCTCCCCACACCATGATGCCGGGTGTTGGCCCTGTGTGCCTCGGTCGTATGCAGTCCTGATTGTGGCGCTCACCTGCACGGCGCCAAACACGCATACGACCATCATTGGCACCAAGGCAGAAGCGACTCTCATCGCTGAAGACGGCACGTCTCCATTCGTCCCTCCATTCACGCCTGTCGCGACACCACTGGAGGCGGGCTGCACGATGTTGGGGCGTGAGCGGAAGACGGCCTAACGGTGTGCGGGACCGTAGCCCAGCTTCATGGAGACGGTTGCGAATGGTCCTCGCCGATACCCCAGGAGCAACAGCGTCCATAATTTGCTGGGAAGTGGCGGTGCGGTCCCCTACGGCACTGCGTAGGATCCTACGGTCTTGGCGTGCATCCGTGCGGTCCGGTCCCAGGTCGACGGGCACGTGCACCTTCCGCCGACCACTGGCGACAACATCGATGTACTGTGGAGACCTCACGCCCCACGTGTTGAGCAATTCGGCGGTACGTCCACCCGGCCTCCCGCATACCCACTATACGCCCTCGCTCAAACTCCGTCAACTGCACATACGGTTCACGTCCACGCTGTCGCGGCATGCTACCAGTGTTAAAGACTGCGATGGAGCTCCGTATGCCACGGCAAACTGGCTGACACTGACGGCGGCGGTGCACAAATGCTGCGCAGCTAGCGCCATTCGACGGCCAACACCGCGGTTCCTGGTGTGTCCGCTGTGCCGTGCATGTGATCATTGCTTGTACAGCCCTCTCGCAGTGTCCGGAGCAAGTATGGTGGGTCTGACACACCGGTGTCAATGTGTTCTTTTTTCCATTTCCAGGAGTGTATTTATTTTCTCCCTGATTCTGCGCAGAATCTCCTCATTCCTTACCTTATCAATCGACCTAGTTTCCAACATTCGTCTGTAGCATCACCTATCAAATGCTTCGATTCTTTTCTGTTCAGGTATTCCCACAGTCCATGTTTCACTACCATACAATGCTATACTCTATTCTCAGAAAGTTCTTCTTCAAATTATGGCCTATGTTAGATATTAACAGAATTCTCATGGTCAGGAATGCTGTTTCAGCCGTTGGTAGTCTGCCTCTGATGTCCTCCTTGTTCCGCCCGTTATTTGGTTATTTTAATACCTAGATAGTAAGATTCCTTAACTTCATCTACTTCGCGACCATCAACCCTGATGTTAAGTGCCTCGCTGTTCTCGTTCTGCCACTTCCCATTACTTTCGTCTTTCTTCGATTTACTCTCAATCCATATTTTGTATTCATTACATTGTTCACTCCATTCAGCAGGTCATGTAATTTTTCTTCACTTTCACTCAGGATAGCAATGTCATCAGCGAAACTTATCGTTTGTATCTTTTCACCTTGGATTTTGATTCCGCACCTGAACCTTTCTTTTATTTCCATCAACAAGCATTACTTAATAGTAATCAGAATTTAGCTGCCCTGCCTACTTTCTGTAGGTATCAAATAAATATTTGCCATGGTAGAGATATGAAACTTTTGTCTAACAGTCGCTTGCGTGTAAATCACGAAGCCTTGCCTCAGTAGCGTGTTGGATGAAGGTTGCGCATCAGAAAATCAAAAGAATAAAGAAAGACTCCAACAAGTCGTACATCTTGTCCAATAACTTCAAATTTAAGTGCCAGTCACAGGGTGTTCGTGAAAGTGATACCCCTTGATTTATGTAATGGAAATAGAGTAAACACCATCAACGTACTATGTTTTCCCACCCAAAATATTTTATTTCTCCAAGACAACACTTTCTGCAGATACGACTATGTATGCTGTCCACTTACGCAGTTATTTCAGACTAAGTCACAAAGAGAGCATGGGCGATTGATATACACAACACATTTTGCTTCTTCCAAAGAAAATAGTCCGGTGGAGTAGAGTCGGGCGAGCAAGAGATCCGTGTTTTTGAGATCACACGTTCCCGAAAGACGCTATCAGAAGGCGCATAGTGTGTTAGTTGTGCTGCGCCATCTCGTTGAAACCGGGAATAGTTGAATTCCTCTTCCTTCAGCTGGCCAACGGTATCTTCGATCATTAAACAATAACATTCACTTTTCAAAGTTTCTTGAAAACACAGTAAAGGCCCAATAATACGGTGTCTGGGTATTGTTACACTCTAATTTCGTGATGTTATGCAATGATATTTCAAACTCAACGCGAGGATTTTCTGTTCAGAGAGGTTGGAACCATGCCTCGTTTGTATAGAAGGAATATCAGCGGTATTCCTCTCACTAAAAGACGTAAACCATTTGCAGTAGTGGATTCGCTTTTCGTGTCCCGAGTCCTTCAATTTTTGTACTGCTGTCGCTTTATATTGGTGATCAGTTCGCATGTTTGCCTCACCGCTTTATGTCCGGTTGCAAGCTCGGTACCTTTCCCTTGTGCGAACTTGACTAATAATTTTGGTGGGATCTGCTGCACAGAATCAGAAATTTCCAATAACTTCGGTTCGTTTAACTTTCCAAATGATGGAGCATTTGGGCTTCATTAAAGAAAATCTAGATTTCGGTTAGCAACTAGCCATTATCAATGCAGTATTTCAGGGTTTTAATACATGCCCTATTACGTCAGTCCCTGTTGTTGAGCCTAGTGTCACAGTTCACTCGAGACTACAGTACAAAGGAGCCCGAACAATAGCGACTGACGTACTACTGCGACTATAGCGACTGAAATACTACACTGATAATGGCTAACTACTAACCGAAATCTAGATTTTCTTTAATAAAGCCTGAAAGGAAAGAACGACTGATTACTGTGCTTCATCATTTTGAAAGTCATACCCAGTCGTTGAGTGCATTCCACGTTCCTAATGGGGGGTAACTTGATTCGGTTCGTTTAGCTTGGGAGGTCTTCCACTTTAGTCGGGATTCACCACTCGCGAAATTTCTCAGAATGTCAACAAACCGCGTTGTGATGAAGTACAGCTGTTTCCTGGAATTTTTCAGAAAACACCTGTTGCACTAAATTTGTGTAGCTCTCGATGCGTCAAAACACATGCCAACAAGAAAAATACGTTTCTCAGTTGAAAGCACCGTAATTTCAAAACAAATTCCCAGTACTAAATATCGCTTTCATCAACGAAACCAAACAGTTAAACGTAACGCAGCACGAGAACGACTTAAAAAACTACCGTGTATCTATGATAAACCAGTTCTGTCAACTTGTGTTAAGCGAACCTGCGAACCTTGTTTAGAACACCTAATGTAATGCAGTACATAGTCCAGTAAACATAGCAACTCTACGAACGCAATGTATAATCGTACTGAAGGCCGTCTGTAGCAGCAGTCGAAATATTGGTCCTTCCATTATATATTATGACACAGCGGTACACACAGAAGTTTACTGGATCGCACTTGTTTCACAAGACCCTGCCGTGCGAGAAGTTTGTAAATAGGCTAGTCTGAAAATTCTGAAAATTGTTTGTCATGATCCCGACTTGCCTACAACATTTGGCATGGAAAGATAACATCAGATACAAATGGGCGCCCTGTAATCACAGCAGTAGCTCATGTCACTTAACTGTATGTGGCTTCAATAAATGGTTGCATTAATTTAGTTATTATCTGTGAATCTCTGACACAGTATGTGTAAAGAACAAAAGTATGCACTGCTGATAAGTGAAATCATTATCAGCATAAAAATGGAATCATGAAGATAGCTGAAACAGAACAACGGAGAACATGTGGTGCCGAAAACCATCTATGAAGCTCGTTTTCCGTTTCCTCAGATGTTCAATGTCAGAACAAACCTATTAATCCCCTCTGCGAACGAAATATTTGTGGGACACGGCAGACAAAGACAAATGTAATCGAAGTAATTGTACTGTATCTACAGTGTAGTAAATAGGCCGTATTGAGTGTGTAAAGCACAGTCCTACCCTTCTGTTTCTGGAATGAGACGTAGAGAGAGTGCCTATCGACAAGCCTCTATATAAGCTCGTATTGGTCTTCTTTCGTTACACTACGCCCACAGAAAATAGGTTTTGTTTCCTAACTACGTAAGATATTCTCCTGAGCCAAAACATTTTGACCACCAACAGCGCTTGGGCCCACTTTTCGAACATGCTACAGCAGCGATTCTGCATGTCGTGGATTCGAAAAGTCCTTGGTAAGTTCCCAAGGTATGTGACGCTAGAGGTACAAGCACTTATTGAGCAATTACCGTGAATTACAGGCCGGTGGCTTGTCAGCTCTAACATGGCGGCCAGTAGTGTCCCAGATATGTTCCATCGCATTAACATCAGTTGAATTTGGTGGCCTACACATCAGCGTAAGATTTCTGCCGTGTTCTTCATACACTGTTGTACGATTCAGCCTTTGATACACGGACTTCTGTGCTGCTGGAAGAAGCCATCGCCGTCGGGAACGACCTCAAACGTGATCATGTCTGTAAGCGGTCCTCAATAGTGCTTGCTTAGTTGAAAGCTATCATGGTGATTTAGATTACCACCACAGATCCCATACATTTCCTAATGTATGTCCGACGTAGCAAATGGTTCAAATGGCTCTGAGCACTATGGGACTTACAATCTGAGGTCATCAGTCCCATAGAGCTTAGAACTTCTTAAACCTAACTAACCTAAGGACGTCACACACATCCATGCCCCAGGCAGGATCGAACCTACGACCGTAGCGCTCGCGCGGTTACAGACTGTAGTGCCTAGAACCACTCGGCCACACCGGCCGGCGACATAGCATAATACTGCTTCCAGCTTCATGGCACTATGAACGTTTCGAGCAGCTTATCACCCCTGAATGGCGGCGTTTCTGGACACGACCATTGACTTGATGTAATCAAAATGTATGATTCAGTGGACCAGGTGATAGGCTTCCATTGATCCGAGGACTAGTGTCGTTTACCTCGTACTCACTGCAACCATAATTGACGAGATCGTCGTGTCGACATGAAAATATGTAGACTTCATCTGCAGCGGAGCCCCACTGTCAACAGAGTGTGCTGAAAATAGCGATCCGAAAGACTGTCGTCTGAACTAGAAATGTACTGTGTCTTCAAACCTGCCGCAGATCACCTCTTGCTTTGCAGAGCGAGCAAGCGTCCGACCTCCACGTTCTGTGATGTCGCGTATATTTTGTCGCCTATTCGTGACCACGCCGTCCTTCTACAACTTTCCGTATACGCTCAAGATGGTAGCAAGTGAACTGTAGACAATCTTCATCGTTTCCGTGATGCTCGTCTTCAGGAATCGGGCCATGACAATCTGCCTTTATCAAAGCCTTCACCAGCTTTGACTCCATGTGGAACCGTTGTGCACAGTGACTGCATATTATCATAAGGAAGCACAGGAATACTGTAGTGAGCCGCTACATCATTGGTTTTATATTATTCTTGTTGAGCCGTGGTGACTAGCACTAGTTATGTTCCACATTCGTCGCTGATATCGACACCCGTCTGGTCTTATATCTCTGACTGCTCCGCCTTTGGTTTTCCGGCTTGACGTGGGATGGAGCTCTCTCGCTAGTCAGCGTTCAGCGAGCCAACATGTTTTGAAGGCAAGCCCTCGTCTCTACCCGCTGTGCCTGGGCTCCGCCGTCCAAGCCATCCTTGCCGTTTTGCCGCGCGCCTGGTGTACGGTGCCGATTAGTCGACGCGTTTGCGTACGAAACGGTGGCGGGTCTGTCATCTCAGGCTGGACATCTCATCGCGTAAATGGAAGCATTAACCTACATATGATTCACATGCTGCTCTAACCTGTGAAGATTGATGAAAATTATGTTGGCAGTTATATCTGCCGGCGATCAGCTAAGGATGGTTCTGAATAAGAGAGTGCTATACTAAACTTACGAAGTCTAAGGCTTCCATGTGTTGTTTACTGCTTGTTTTAACGGTTCCTTGCAGTGTTAATGTGATAGAGTATATTAATTAGTTTGCTCGTCTCCAAGTTTTGGTTTTAGACTTTCGTTTAATATGAAGCGCAGAGCTTTGTAAGTCAGTGTAATTTTAATTTTTCTTTTATTCGGTAAACTTCTCAGTTTGATTGTCACGTTTGCCACTTGAATTATTTGCTGTTGCAGAAATGGTCTGGTATGTGACTCAGATGGGGTTCGTCGCCTTGGCGGGCAGGCTTAGATCGCGTTATGTGCGCGGCGTATTTTCTGCCCTTGTTTGCAGCCTGATCATCTGCGAAATTGCTTGGCGGTTGTTTTCTACTCGTTTGTTCCGAGTACCAGCGTTCATAAGCCGTGCTCCCATTCTTTAGTTAAATATCTGGCCTGTCCGCCGGGACGAACGAGATCTTTTTATAAGTAACTCACAGTGACTCATTAGAGTTGTGTAAATTTGGTTACTTAAGCAGTTAACAATGGGATTATGCTGCTTACTGTCGGTGATCCTTTTGCAATCAGATCTAACAATTATTTTCAAAATACTGTTCGTTATATTAATTCATGATCCCATCAGATAATTTTCTAAAGTCAGTTGTATATTTTCTTAAGAGGGCAAAGGTCCGAATCAAATTTTTATATTCTTATTCTAATGCTGTAGTTCTGTAATAATGAGACTTTTTCTGTAGTTCTGTCCACCAGCAAAAGTCCCGAGCTTCCTATCTCCTTCGAGTGGCTGTGGTTAAATTGCAATTTTGGTTTCTCTAGCACACAACTTGAGCAGTCACACAGATCGCTTGTATATCCAGATTTCTGGGATAAAGATCCACCTTCAGTGAAAACATAAAATGATATTACAGAACCTGAACTGTTTTGCTCAAGACAATAAGTAAAACACAACTTTATCCAATAAAAATGATCCATTTTAGTCACCATACAATTTGAGTGAGTTGTAATCCAACAATCCCACAGCGGGTACCATTTTATTGGGAACCACGCAGGAAGAAATTAAGGTGGTTGTTTACAAAACCTACAGCAGCCTCAGTTTGCCTCATGTGGTGTAAGCAACGCCATCTATACTCTAGCAAACCAAGTTCGTTTGCTATACAGTAGTTTAGAACCCATCTTTTTTTAAACAAACCCACAAATATATTTGCATATTGCCTTTTTGAGTACCTCAAGAAACGGCGATTTACATTGTGTTTATTAAAATGATATTGGTGAAGCAATCCACCAAACGTTATACAAATAACCCTTAACTGGTTCATATAACTTTCGCTTCCAGAACTGTTACGTCACATTCGAAATAAAAATTAATTTCTTTTTGAAGGTTGACTTAATAAAACATAGTTATGTAACAGTTGGAATTCGTGAAAATCTAAAATCTAGCGTAGTAGATAGTATCGTAGTGGTTAAGTGATCCACTGAATAATTAATTTTAAAGAAATGTAAAAGTTCACATAATGGTATTTTTAAGATGCACTAATGTCATGGTAAAATACTCCAGTTCAACATGACATGACTGTTTTAACCAGGTACAATTAATAGAAATGGGTTAATGCTTTCTATTGGTGCAAATTTCTTACGTAACGTATAACGTTGGTGTGTCTTACATTTAACCCCTAAGGCTAATAGTTGAATGATTTTTTTATTCGTTTGATGGTAAAACCGATATAACACTGGATAGTACCAACAAAATGAAAGTGATGCCAATCTACTCTTAATAATGTTCCCACATACTATCATGGTTAGTGTTGTTATACATAAGGCAGGCCAACTTTTCGATATTATCGCATCATCCGAGACATGAAATTCCTTTTCCTCTTGGGAAAAAATACGTGATCTACTCTTAAGGTTGATATAGCATATGCAAACACTTCCAACCGACGCCGTCCCTGTCTTCACTACTGCCAGTGTCAAGTTTTTCCACATGGGAACGCTTCCAGGCGATGCCATCCACTTCTCCTTTATTTCCCGCACTCCTTGCTGCTAGATGTCGACACTGCTAGTCTTCACTGCCAGTCCTCGCTGGCAGGCCACACTATCTCCACCAACCTCGCCCTTGCTTGTAGACATCGCCAGTGATCACCAGTCTACGTCTTGGCTGCCAGTCTTCACCTCTGCCAGCTAGTCACCACCGCCACTACCCTCGCTCTGCGAGGTATCAACCTGCAACTACGGCATCCACAGTCATCCACTAGCAGCTGTACTCTGCTCTCACCTCCATTTACTCCTTTACCCTCTACTCACTGTCCTCTTCTGCTATTCCCTCCTTTCCCTCTTTCCTCACAACTCAGATGACGCCACCTGCCTTCCTACTCGCACGGACTGCATCCTTAGACTTAATTAACTGCTAATTTTCAAATGTCGTCACTACAGCACATATGCAGATCTATTACCAACGACACTCCCACCACCACCACCACCACCACCACCACTTCCGTCACCATCAGACCTGCGTCAGCCAGTTGTGGCATCAGCGCTTACTGATGCTCCATTGAAACTGCTATCATGATTGCATCTAGATCCAGAAGCAGAAGCACCAGCCATGAATACTCCAGTAGCAACCAGCCCCTCACCAACAACTTATTCCACAGCTTTGGCCACAACAACATCATATGCATCAGCTTCAACCCCACCAACTCCAGGTAAGAAAACTAAGAAAAGTCATACTCCACAATCAATACCCTCTCACACCTCATCCTCGAAAGAGCTCTGCAAACTCCTAGCACAGATACCCACCTACATCTGATACCCACCCTACTACTGCCCCACCAGCCCCACGTAAAAAAATCTATGGTGTCTGATCCCATCTCACCCCACAAACCTCCTCCAATAAATTCCTTCATTCTGTCACACCCCAGCGTCCGATTCCTCAATCCTAACACACTTTCTCTCAAATAAACAATACCTTTCATATCTCAACATATCACAAATCATATCACAACTCAAACACCACAACTACTTCATAAAAATCAAAGCCTCTGATCCTCATTTGCAAATCTATATACTGCAATAAGACCTCCTATCCTATTTGGTCTGCATGCCTCGCTGCTCCCACTTAACCCACCATGACACCCACTGCCCACCGACTCTTACTACTGTGATCTAGGTGGTGCACACTGAGATCACAGTGGGGAAAGTTGACAACCAGTGTTGACAGTCTTTGCTCAAATCTTGAGGCTTTAAAAATCTTTTTATTGTGAAATGTGATCATTTTACGTTTAACCTCACGACTAGTTGTTACATGAGGTTCAATGCGACCATGAAATCTGCCCTGTTACATACCCCCTGAAATATACACGTCATACCTGATCTAATCAGAACCCACACCATCCATCCCAGTCAGGGATCCCTTCTTTTCCACTCCTTGGTCCAGAATGGCATTCCTTTTCACTCCCTCCAAAGTCGAAATTCCCCCCAGCCAATTGCCCACACAAAAACCTTATGTTACATTCCTTAGATACCCCTCTTCTTGGCAGTCTATACCATCACTTCACTTACGTATGTCTGTAACTTAATCAGTCGAGACACTGGCTTCTTAATTTTTTTTATTTATACAATTGTCCCTCTGTTTTATATCTTTTGTGAAAGTTTCGTTTACAATTTCATCAGTGTTAATCTTTTACTTAATCAACAAATCCTCCTTTTATATTTTAAATCATGCAATTGAATCTTGTCTTTTATTATGTCAAATATTCGTTTTGTTAACTGCCACGTCCAATTTTATAATATATTTCGAAACTTTTATTCTCATTTGGCCAAATAGAGGCGAATTGTACCTGCTAATAGCTAGTGGCGACTTGTACCCGCTAATAGCCCCCCGTCCCGCCTATACAGGGTAATGGGGAATGAAATGACAACCAAGGATAAAAAGAATAAAGTTCCATGTTAATTCCCTCCTGGGTCGTGACATCTACTGTTCTGAAACAGGAGACCGTCGAAGAACTCCCAAATCCGAGTGTTCTTCATCAGGATCTGCTAGTTGAGCACGTGAACACGAGATGACCTCAGATGACAGTATATCTTCATCTTCCCCAAGATGACCACGAATCAGCCATTTTCAGCTTTCTGCGACAACCTGATGCCCAACCTCGTAGAAGGAATATCAACCAAGTGGGCAGAGAAGTTGGATGTCTCAGATATATGCCGCCCACACAACGTTAAATGCTCTCCAAAAGTTATCTCCAGTCTTCTACCTGTCTGTGCCACGAAACAAGCATCACGGTCTTGATATTTGCTTATGTACACACCTGATTCGTGATGCTCGTTTCTTTTATCAGGCCCATTAGCCAAGATACACCCAAGGATGTTTCTAGTTGAAAAGGAAACTCATATGGTATGGTGAAAAAAACGGGTCGTTTCTACTGGATAATGTGGTATTTTACCTAATGTTTCCATAAATCAGTTGTGACTCTGTAATTTCCTTGTATTTTAGCACTGAAGCTGTCTACTTATTGCTGTACTCTGAATATGCAAGAATAATAAAATTGATTGCTGTATTCCTGACCCGCCTCTGTGACCGAGTGGTTCTAGGCGCTTCATTCTGGAATTGCGCGGCCGCTACGGTCGCAGGTTCGAATCCTGCCTCGGGCATGGATGTGTGTGATACCCTTAGGGTTTTTTTTTTTTTTTGGTCATCAGTCTGCTGACTGGTTTGATGCGGCCCGCCACGAATTCCTTTCCTGTGCCAACCTCTTCATCTCAGAGTAGCACTTGCAACCAACGTCCTCAATTATTTGCTTGACGTATTCCAATCTCTGACTTCCTCTACAGTTTTTGCCCTCTACAGCTCCCTCTAGTACCATGGAAATCATTCCCTCATGTCTTAGCAGATAACCTATCATCCTGTCCCTTCTCCTTATCAGTGTTTTCCACATATTCCTTTCCTCTCCGATTCTGCGGAGAACCTCCTCATTCCTTACCTTATCAGTCCACCTAATTTTCAACATTCGTCTATAGCACCACATCTCAAATGCTTCGATTCTCTTCTGTTCCGGTTTTTCCACAGTCCATGTTTCACTACCATACAATGCTGTACTCCAGACGTACATCCTCAGAAATTTCTTCCTCAAATTAAGGCCGGTATTTGATATTAGTAGACTTCTCTTCGCCAGAAATGCCTTTTTTTGCGATAGCGAGTCTGCTTTTGATGACCTTCTTGCTCCGTCGGTCATTGGTTATTTTACTGCCTAGATAGCAGAATTCCTTAACTTCATTGACTTCGTGACCATCAATCCTGATGTTAAGTTTCTCGCTGTTCTCATTTCTACTGCTTCTCATTACCTTCGTCTTTCTCCGATTTACTCTCAAACCATACTGTGTACTCATTAGACTGTTTATTCCGTTCAGCAGATCGTTTAATTCTTCTTCACTTTCACTCAGTATAGCAATGTCATCAGCGAATCGTATCATTGTTATCCTTTCACCTTGTATTTTAATTCCACTCCTGAACCTTTCTTTTATTTCCATCATTGCTTCCTCGATGTAGAGATTGAAGAGTAGGGGCGAAAGTCTACAGCCTTGTCTTACACCCTTCTTAATACGAGCACATCGTTTTTAATCGTCAACTCTTGTTATTCCCTCTTGGTTGTTGTACATATTGTATATGACCCGTCTCTCCCTATAGCTTACCCCTAATTTTTTTAGAATCTCGAACAGCTTGCACCATTTTATATTGTCGAACGCTTTTTCCAGGTCGACAAATCCTATGAAAGTGTCTTGATTTTTCTTCAGCCTCGCTTACATTATTAGCCGTAACGTCAGTATTGCCTCTCTCGTCCCTTTACTTTTCCTAAAGCCAAACTGATCTATAACCTAGCGCAGTCTCAATTTTCTTTTCCATTCTTCTGTATATTATTCTTGTAAGCAGCTTCGATGCATGAGCTGTTAAGCTGATTGTGCGATAATTCTCGCACTTGTCAGCTCTTGCCGTCTTCGGAATTGTGTGGATAATGTTTTTCCGAAAGTCAGATGGTATATCGCCAGACTCATACATTCTACACACCAACGTGAATAGTCGTTTTGTTGCCACTTCCCCCAATGATTTTAGAAATTCTGATAGAATGTTATCTAACCCTTCTGCCTTATTTGACCGTAAGTCCTCCAAAGCTCTTTTAAATTCCGACTCTAATACTGGATCCCCTATCTCTTCTAAATTGACTCCTGTTACTTCTTCTATCACATCAGACAAATCTTCACCCTCATAGAGGCTTTCAGTGTATTCTTTCCACCTATCTGCTCTTTCCTCTGCATTTAACAGCGGAATTCCCGTTGCACTCTTAATGTTACCACCGTTGCTTTTAATGTCACCAAAGGTTGTTTTGACTTTCCTGAATGCTGAGTATGTCCTTCCGACAATCATATCTTTTTCGTTGTCTTCACATTTTTCCTGCAGCCATTTCGTCTTAGCTTCCCTGCACTTCCTGTTTATTTCATTCCTCAGCGACTTGTATTTCTGTATTCCTGATTTTGCCGGAACGTGTTTGTACTTCCTCCCTTCATCAATCAACTCAAGTATTTCTTCTGTTACCCATGGTTTCTTCGCAGCTACCTTCTTTGTACCTATGTTGTCCTTCCCAACTTCTGTGATGGCCCTTTTTAGAGATGTAAACTCCTCTTCAACTGTACTGCCTACTGCGCTATTACTTATTGCTGTATCTATAGCGTTAGAGAACTTCAAAAGTATCTCGTCATTTCTTAGTACTTCCGTATCCCACTTCTTTGCGTATTGATTCTTCCTGACTAATGTCTTGAACTTGAGCCTACTCTTCATCACTACTATATTGTGATCTGAGTCTATATCTGCTCCTGGGTACGCCTTACAATCCAGCATCTGATTTCGGAATCTCTGTCTGACCATGATGTAATCTAATTGAAATCTTCCCGTATCTCCCGGCCTTTTCCAAGTATACCTCTTCCTCTTGTGATTCTTGAACAGGGTATTCGCTATTACTAGCTGAAACTTGTTACAGAACTCAATTAGTCTTTCTCCTCTTTCATTCCTTGTCCCAAGCCCATATTCTCCTGTAACCTTTTCTTCTACTCCTTCCCCAACAACTGCATTCCAGTCGCCCACGACTATTAGATTTTCGTCCCCCTTTACATACTGCATTACCCTTTCAATATCCTCATACACTTTCCCTATCTGTTCATCTTCAGCTTGCGACGTCGGCATGTATACCTGAACTATCGTTGTCGGTGTTGGTCTGCTGTCGATTCTGATTAGAACAACCCGGTCACTGAACCGTTCTCAGTAACACACCCTCTGCCCTACCTTCCTATTCATAACGAATCCTACACCTGTTATACCATTTTCTGCTACTGTTGATATTACCCGATACTCATCTGACCCGAAATCCTTGTCTTCCTTCCACTTAACTTCAGTGACCCCTACTACATCTAGATTGAGCCTTAGCATTTCCCTTTTCAGATTTTCTAGTTTCCCTACCACGTTCAAGCTACTTAAGGTAGTTTGGTTTAAGTAGTCCTAAGTTCTAGGGGACTGATGACTTCGGATGTTAAGTCCCATAGTGCTCAGAGCCATTTGAACCATTTTGTGTTCCTGTCCTTCCATATTTTTATGAAAGTCGTTAATGTCATTCGATTTAAGGCTCGGATTGACCCTAGAATTAGTCTCCGTTTGTCTCAGCTCCGCTTATATACTTTGCTTAGAGCATCACGTGACCGCAACGTCATTAGGCAACATTCCGTCTCGCGATGGTCTTTGGTCGTAATGTTGTGGTCATCTACGCAAATTAAACAGCACAGCACTTTTATCCAAGATCTGATTCCATGAGAATCGTATGAATTGCATGTAGACAATAGGAATGAGCTAACGCAATCGGTACTAAAAGAACGATACCTCCGCTGAAATATCTATTCAAGTCAAGCAAGCAATCAGATTCGACTAGATAGGAAGTGAAGTCTGAAAATATGGAACCATCAACCGAACTAGTGGCTATAAGAACAGATGAAGAAGTTTTTAGCTGCACATAACCAGATTCTGCGTCTGGAATCAGAAATTTTTACGTTCTGACCTCGAAACGGCAGAATAGTCTGACGTAATTGGGAGCGGGTGCCAGAATTGACCGGAGTAATTGGCTGTTGTATTTCGGGATTGAGCGTGCGTCAGCACCTCCGCTGCCCTCGCTAATGCCCTGTCTCCCATTAATGCAAATGGAGACCTGCATTGTCCCGCAAAGCTGAAAATTAGTAGCCGAGGCCGAGTGCCACAAAGGGGATGGCATGGCGATGGTCTCTCTATGGAATTGTCTCATCGATTGTCAACTGTTTTACTTAAGTAAAGAGTTGTATGTCCCTTCCCGTCCCCAGTAGAAGCACCTATACGTCGCAGTAAGACTGAAAGGGTAAAGGGTGGAGATGTGATAGAGAGCAGTTATTACACGAGACAAGTAAGGACGGAAATGCAGCGTAATAGTTGCATGGGATGATATTAAATAAGATTTATTATTAACACACCATTGTCATTATAGGTGGATCAAGGTGCACTTTGAGGAAGGATAGATAAGAAAATTAGCCATGCCCTTTTCAAAGGAGCCATCACGCCATTTGCAAAAAGCTGTTTAGGAAACGACAGACGTACTAGATGTGGATGACCAGGTAGGGATTTGAATGCGAATCTGAGTCTGACAGTGGAAGGGACAGGGTGGAGAGGAAGCGGGCGAAGGATGGGGCTGGAGAGGGGAGAATTAATTAGAGAGAGGAAAATACGGAATTAATTTTGATTGGCCATTCGGCCCTCAGCCACCAAAACTTCTTTCAATGTCAGCCTTGAATCAAAACTCGTTACTTTACACTTTCACCAAGGAAAGCGTTTAAATACCTAAAAAATGCGAGACGAAAGAATAGTTTTACACAATCAGCAACACAATTGTAGGTGAATTAGTAACCAGTATAATATCTGGATCAAGAAGATCAATCGTAAGAAGGTAATGTGCCCAATGCAATAATCTGTAAAAATAATTCACGGAATTACCTGTATCAGCAGAAGCTACCAATCGTAACTATGATTCATACTGTTACTGTTTTCGCACACTGCAGAAATATAGTAGCGGCAGTAATACCTGCGAGAGAGCGTTGTACCTGGAGTATTGTGTACCTAGGAGCACACCACGGTTCCTGATCAGTGTTTAAATCTGTTGACTGATTTTAGAATCACATGACGGTATGTACACTAGACATTGTTATAAGGTGTTTCAGGTATTTTTTATTGATTTTGTTGTTGTTAGACATGAGGTTGAGTTTTATGCTTCCTTTGTAAACATTACGAGTTCTAGATATTTAAGTACTGTGTAATATATTAGAGCTATTTGGAGAACATTGTTAATTCTTCAGTTAGGTAGTTGTACGGCGAGTAAAATTCAATATATTTTTAAAACAGCGTGAGGTCTGTTAGGCCTTACTTCGTCGGTCGTGCACAAAGTTGTACACTGAGACTGAAGAAAATCTTGTATCACTGACTAAATGATATCTGCAATAGAACTGAGGTTGTCTGAGCTCTGTCTTAGAAATGGAAATTTGTGTTAGTTGCCAACAGCTTTTATTTCAAAGTGTCTTCATTTTTGGGAATGGATTTTGATAATATTTCTTCTTAGTTTGATTGCACTAGCTGATGACTAGTGTGTAGACAACTAATAATGTAACAAATAGATTATTAAATATAGATTCACAAGATCTTCTCAATTGCAACACTACTAAATTTGCAAACGCTATCAGTTCCTAGGTACAGGACCATCATCGTTTTTCACATTTAGCAAAATCATACTCTTCCAGAGTAACTTTTGAAACCTAACAAAAAGACTTCAGCGCTCTTAAAGTGCTTGGTGTCTTTTAAAATGGGATACGAGTGTACACACTAAGTGATCAAAAGTATCCGGACACCTGGCTGAAAATGACTTACAAGTTCGTGGAGCCCTCCATCGGTAATTCTGGAATTCAGTACGGTGTTTGTCAATCCTTAGCCTGATGACAGCTAGCAGACATATGTTCAATCATGTGCTGGAAGGTTTCTTGGGGAATGGCAGCCCAATCTACACGAAGTGCTGCGCTGAGGAGAGGTATCGAAGTCGGTCGGTGACTCCTGGCACGAAGTCGGCGTTACAGAATATGCCAGAGATGTTCTATAGGATTCAGGTTTGGACTCTGTGCAGGCCAGTCCATTTCAGGGATGTTATTGTCGTGTAACCATTCCGCCACAGCCGGGCATTATGAACAGGTGCTCGATCGTGTTGAAAGATGGAATCACCATCCTCGAATTGCTCTTCAACAATGGGAAGCAAGAAGATGCTTAAAGCATCATTGTACGCCTGTGCTGTGATAGTGCCACGTAAAACAACAAGTGTGCAAGCCCCCTCTATGAAAACACGACCACACCATAACACCAGCGCCTCTGAATTTTATTGTTGGCACTACACACATTGACAGATGACGTTCACCTGCAATTGGATCACCTCATTATGTACCGTTCAAAATGGTTCAAATGGCTCTGACCACTATGGGACTTAACATCTTAGGTCATCAGTCCCCAAGAACTTAGAACTACTTAAACCTAACTAACCTAAGGACATCAGACACATCCATGCCCGAGGCAGGATTCGAACCTGCGACCGTAGCAGTCCCGCGGTTCGGGACTGCAGCGCCTAGAACCGCACGGCCACCGCGGCCGGCTTATGTACCGTGATTGGTCACTCCACACAAAGTTTATTCACTGTTCAATTCAAACTAACCTAAGGACATCAGACACATCCATGCCCGAGGCAGGATTCGAACCTGCGACCGTAGCAGTCCCGCGGTTCGGGACTGCAGCGCCTAGAACCGCACGGCCACCGCGGCCGGCTTATGTACCGTGATTGGTCACTCCACACAAAGTTTATTCACTGTTCAATCGTCCAATGATTACGCTCCTTACACTAAGCGAGGCATCGTTTGGCACTTACCGGCGTTATGTGTGGGTTATGAGCAGCTGCTCGACCATGATATCCAAGTTTCCTCACCTCCCACCTAAGTGTCATAGTACAGGGTGATTTAAAAAGAATACCACAACTTTAGGAATTTAAAACTCTGCAACGACAAAAGGCAGAGCTAAGCACTATCTGTCGGCGAATTAAGGGAGCTATAAAGTTTCATTTAGTTGCACAATTGTTCGCTTGAGGCGCTGTTGACTAGGCGTCAGCGTCAGTTGATGCTAAGATGGCGACCGCTCAACAGAAAGCTTTTTGTGTTAATGAGTACGGCAGAAGTGAATCGACGAGAATCCGCGGGAAACAACTCAGTATGAACGTGACTCGCCTAAGGTGAACGTTTTCTGTGCCATTTCAGCCAATAAAGTTTTTGGTCCCTTTTTCTTCGAAGGTGCTACTGTAACTGGACTACAGTATCTGGAGATGTTAGAGAATTGGCTGTTCCCTCAGCTCGAACAAGAAGCACAATAATTCATATTTCAGCAGGATGGAGCGCCACCACATTGGCACTTATCTGTCCGTAACTACCTGAACGTCAAATACCCGAGGCGATGGATCGGCCGCCAGGCAGCCCGTGACAAAGCACTTCATCACTGGCCTCCAAGAAGCCCTGATCATATCCCCTGCGATTTTTTCTTATGGGGTATGTTAAGGATATGGTGTTTCGGCCACCTCTCCCAGCCACCATTGATGATTTGAAACGAGAAATAACAGCAGCTATCCAAACTGTTACGCCTGATATGCTACAGAGAGTGTGGAACGAGTTGGAGTATCGGGTTGATATTGCTCGAGTGTCTGGAGGGGGCCATATTGAACATCTCTGAACTTGTTTTTGAGTGAAAAAAAACTTTTTTAAATACTCTTTGTAATGATGTATAACAGAAGGTTATATTATGTTTCTTTCATTAAATACACATTTTTAAAGTTGTGGTATTCTGTTTGAATCACCCTGTACTATAGTGGAGCCTGACGCAGTTTTGAATTCGTGTGTGATGATCTGAATAGATGTCTGCCTATTACAAATTACGACCCTCTTCGACTGTCGGCGGTCTGTGTAAGTCAACAGACGAGGTCGTCCTGTACACATTTGTGCTGATCGTGTCCCTTCATGTTTCCACTTCACTATCATATCTGAAACAGTGGACCTAGGGATGTTTAGGAGTGTGAAAATCTCGCGTTCAGATGAATGACACAAGTGACACCCAATCACCTAACCACTTTCGAAGTTCGTGGGCTCCGCGGAGCGTCCCATTGTGCTGTCTCACGATATCTAATGACTACTGAGGCGCCTGATATGGATTAACTGGCAGTAGGTGGCAGCACAATGCACCTAATATAAAAAGAGTATGTTTTTGGGGGTGTCGGGATACTTTTGATCTCATAGTGTATAAAACTTCTATAAGAAAGTGAAAGTCTGATATGTGTTTCAATGTACAACTTTTTCCATACAAGTACGAAAATTAAAGCCTCTATTTTACGTGTAAACTCTCAAAGCGTTTTTGATAAAACAAACGCTGTTCACGTTCTACATCTTTGTTCTTCACATCTACGTGTTTCTTTCTCAACATAGTCACCGTGGCAACGAACACATTTCTCCCTACGTGAGACCAGTTTGGTGACACCTTCACTCTTAGAATGTTTGACGTCAACGGAGCCACGACTTCATCACTGCTTACACCGCTTTACCACTATCAAGGGAAGTCTTCAAAGGTGTTCTTTTTAAGAAACAGATGAAAATTCTGATGGTGCGAATTTGGGACTGTAAGGAGGTTGATCGATGACAGTGATCGCAAGGCGTCGGATTGTTACAGATGAAGCAGTGGCGCTCGTGTGTGGTCTAGCATTGACATTGTGAAGGAGAGGGTGCAGCATGTGTGGACAAACGCATCGAATTCGTGCTCTCAGTTTTCCGCACTCGTCGACACAAGTCACCTTACAGACCGTCAGCTTACGCGCTACGACTCGGAGCCCTCTGGAGGCACACAGTTTCAGATAGCGTCAACGCAGCGCGAAAGTCGACTGAGTAATATGCATGACACGTAATATTTCAACTGATATTCAGAACAGAATAAACTTTCAGAAGCTTTACTTTTAAGTACGCTGTCGTGAAAGTAACTGCGGTAGCACTAGAACAACTACTCTTATAATCTCGATAAGTTCTGAACGTCATCATTTCAGTGACTGATGTCTCATAACCGTAACTGGCTCACGCCAACATGAGCTGTACAGTATTATAAATGTGTTCTTCAAATTAAGGCTAAAGATTGACACTAGCAGATTTCTTTCAGTCTGGAATGTCTCCTTTCACTGTGCTACGCGGCTTCTAATGTATTCTTCGCCATATCCGTCAAGTGTTATTTTGCTTCCAAGGCGGTATAGTTCCTTTGCTTCGTCTACTTCATGGACCATAGTTTTGTTATTAATTTTATCGCTAATCTCATTTCTGCTGTTTCTCTTTACTTCGGTTCGATATCAGTCCAAAATGTGTCCTTATTAGAATATGTGCTTATTAGACTGTTTATTCCACTCAACAACTCCCTTCCTCACTTTCACCGAAAATAGCAATGCCATCAGCGAGTTTACCATTGGTAAGATTCCCATCTATACTTGTTGTGTCGCAGGCTTTCTGTGGGATTTGTGTAAGAGTGGGCTTTTGAGCAGACTAATAAAAATTTCAATGCCAAAGTGCATACACAAATAAACAGCGAGGACACTTGCACTCGATCCTCAAATCAGTTAACTTCGAACGGGGTACAATAATTAAAATATGTCAAAATCTTGCAGCACAGCAATGAAATAGTAAAAGCTTCAATATGGGAGAGCTATAACATACAATAGTACTTAATCCGAGATACATGTATAGATATCACTCATACGAAACATGACTTCCGCGTGCTGAAACTGACGTTATGAGGTCCACAGTGATCATATTGCACAACAAAGCTTACTCATCAGAAAAAACAGCAACACGCAACTGCTGCTAACGCCTCGATGATACACTCGACAGGCAACACATTGCATTAACAACACGATCTCCTCTTGCAGAACAAGAACTTATTTCTATGACTCGGTGAGACACACCAATGCATCGTGTTGCCTTTTCGGCTCGAGTACGACTGTGTAAGTACCCCTCCATCAATTCGTTCTCCATTCGGCTCCACTGTGTTTTGACAATTCAGATCTTCAAAATGGTTCAAATGGCTCTGAGCACTATGGGACTTAACAGCTGTGGTCATCAGTCTCCTAGAACTTAGAACTACTTAAACCTAACTAACCTAAGGACATCACACACATCCATGCCCGAGGCAGGATTCGAACCTGCGACCGTAGCAGTCGCGTGGTTCCGGACTGCGCGCCTAGAACCACGAGACCACCGCGGCCGGCAATTTAGATCTTCGTAACACACTAATTGCTGGTTTATTCAATGACACTAGTCCCTTTTATGCCCCGTTTTAGGATCGTCGTTACGGAAGGTCTCTTGCGCAATTCCTTCGAGTTTCCCTCCTGCCATATCTTCTTGACGTATGGAGGAAACCCCGTCTGCGCCCCATGCAAAGGATGTCCGCTTGACAACTGGCCACAAACCACGTTCAATTGCAGTCCCACCGCTCTTGCCTCCACCGGTATCTCCAACGCTATGCCACAGTCTGCTTCTCCACAGTCCACCTCGATTCACCTACTCTTCCACTTGCGCACCCTCAGCTAACGCGGCACCGAATCAAAGACTTGGCCGCCAGCGCCCTTAAGCTGCCCTTGGTGCAGGGACAATTTGATATCGCGACTTCCTCTCCGTAATGCAGACTTAAGATGCAGCTGCTATCGACTATAGATGGACAAAACAGTACTTTGCAGAGGTTGAATTAGAACTGCTCACTCATTGGAATGAACTAGCTTTCTTTCATGACTCATCATTCACCATTCACTCATAAAATAAAGGAATTCACATTGTCTTTATAATTAGCGCCATTATACCTGTATGTTCGTCTAATTTAGTCCTGTCTTTGAAGATCGTATAAATAGAGGTAATAAGTTTATGTCATGTCCCTAGAAGTTTTGAGATTAAAATCATCTGGTTTTTATCTGCTGTAAAAACCTGAAGTATTACAACAAATTGCTAAAGACCTTTCATCAAATGGGTAAATTTTAAAAGTAAGATTAATTTTTCTTACGTTTTTATACTTTTTCTGCAGGCAAAATACAGTATAGGAAATAGACCAAAACTGTAATTACTTGAAGTATCTACGGACTTCATTTACCATTAGTGCGGCAGTGTATGTATCCGAAAAGAAAAAAAGAAAAGGAAGAAATTAATCAATATTATGATTTATTAATGAAAATGTATCTATTTAATTAGAAGAGATTCACTTCCTTTCCTTGACGTATATTTGCCCTCCTTTAGAAAAGATACATTCACACTGACATAGCTATTATATTATATTATAATATGTTCAGAGCCAGTTTTGGGTACATCAATTTTCTGGTTCAAAAAATGGTTCAAATGGGTCTAAGTACTATGGGACTTAACATATGAGGTCATCCGTCCTCTAGACTTAGAACTACTTAAACCTAACTAACCTAAGGACATCACATACATCCATGCCTGAGGCAAGATTCGAACTAGCGACCGTAGTAGCTGCGTGGTTCCGGACGGAAGCTTTTCTGGTTCCACACCTGTATAAGGAATCTCTGTTTCTAGGCCAATATTCCTCTGATAAATATTTGTCTAGTTCAGCAACCGCTGAGGATATCTCCCTTAGCTCTGAAAATATTCCCAAGACAGCTGTTAATTTTTTATCCACAAACACAGAGGGGTATAATCTGTTTATATCTTCAAGAAAAATAAAAGTCTGGTCTTTCAGGGGCTAAAAGCCAATTCCCAGCGAAACAATAACAAATAATCTCAAAACAAAGAGCGTAAGCTTTTCGCAGTCTTTTAGGAAATACTGTCTCATTCGTGACAGTTGTAGATGTACAACAGAAAGTAGAAAGTCTTATTTACGTTTAGAGAAAAATGTATAGAACCTTCAGAACTAAGGAAAATACACCAAAGTTCTGGAAAACGATGTCACATCCAAGAATCTTCTTGTTTTCCTTCAGCATTTGCCCCGCGTGCTTGCGGGGTCCGCTATATGGGTCCTTTGTCTCCATTTCGCTCTATCACGGGCTGCATCTGGGTGTCTGTTCACGCATTTAAGATTGTAGTGTAATATGTAATTTTTGTTGAACTAAATGTTCTTTTTCCAGTAATTTGATTTAATTATCAAGTAATCGAATCAGCCCAGCGTTGCTTAGGTCGTCCTTTGGCTCTACAGCCGATGACTTCAAGTGTGTAACCCACCTTGGCAATAGTCATCACCGGCCCGAAAAACATGCCCAAACCATTGAAGACGACTCTCACGCATCTTGTCTTGGATCGGTGCAACACCAATCTGTTTCCTAATGCTGTCATTGGAACCGTGATCTAACTAAGTCAGGCCCGCAGTCCACCTTAGCCGAAGTTCTGTCTCAACTGTAGTCGGCCAGAACTCACAACCATACAAGGCGACTGGTCGGATGACAGTGCGATAGATTTTTGATTTTTAATTGTCTTTCATCCTGCGGTCGCAAGTGACTCCGGTTGTTGTTCGCCACTTCATCCGGGCTGCGTAAGTTCTGGTGTTGACCTCTTCGGTGAGTCGGACGTCAACGGTGATCGTGGAGCCAAAGTACTTAAACTTACTCACACGAGTATGACGTTTGGAAATGAACTGTGGTATGTAAAAAAATGTATAAATAATACAAGCACTGGAGATGTGACTCCTAAGAAGATTTTCTGGATACACTGTTCCCGTGTAACGGCAAGCGTTGACACGACGATCAAAAATGGAAGAGCAGAAAGGTCTGGGAGATGACTTCAACCAATAGTAAGCTGATGAACCCCTCTCTAGGACGACACCAAGACGGGAGCAGCTTCTACACGAAGAGAATGTAAGAGCCGCGCCGCGTGGCCGCGAGCGTAGTAGAAGACGAGTCGTCATAAAAACGCTAGAGCAGTGATTTATGAACTGTATTGTTTTGCTTGCAAAGAAATTGTATATACCTAAGGACATTGCTCATTTGTATGTATCCGCTGCTTGCTTTTCGTCGAACCATCTTCCTCGCCTGAAGTGGATGTTAGAAGTCAGTGATGCACAACCTGACAGACGTCATACGGCAGATATTCCTGCAAAATATGGAAGGTTTCCCTTATGATATACATGTGAATAAGGGCTTACGATATGCTGTTTTGATGACACACACTTAGCTTCCTTAAAAGAAATTGGTCGTTGTCAAACGTCTGTATGTGACATACCAGATGCCACAGGTTTAGTCGTACATCTTTTGCAGTCTTAATCGGGTGATAGGTCGAAGTGATGTCATTAAGTATGGTTTGTCAACGTTTGTATGTATGTTTGATGGCCCGTACCTCCTGGATGCAAACAAAATATGCGGTGTGTGTCTTCCGACCATGAGGAAATCTTTTCAAAACCTTTTATAGATGTAGTGGTGAACTGATTATCTTAGCTGTCCAATGCATTCCAAGATCACTGGTATTTTTGTGAACGTCCCGCATTCTGCTGTAATCAGTGTCCATTACGATGGTGATCCTGCTTGTATCATAGCTACAGGTTGGAGGTTCCTATCCCATTCTGTGGCATCTAATAGTCAGGCCTACTAGATGAGTGGTTTGCCAAGCGAGTGCAATTATTATTCGTACATCAGAAATATTTTCATGATTATCATAACCACTGAAACTGTGCCTGAAATATGAGCCCTAGTGCCTTTCAGTTAAGCTATGACTTATTATCGTCCTTACTTTTTAATGTAACGGAATGGATAACGCATCTGACTAAGAGCTATTGCACATCTCTGAGGGACTCATTCCACCCTGGAAAGGCCACATTTCCTTCCCGTCGTATATATTTTATCCAAAGCTTGTACAACCCAGCAAGAAAATGGAGGTTACGTTAAAATACCTCAACAAAATGGCTACCCACAACTCAGTAATCAAGTCCACTATTTGTCTCATGTATCTCATATCTTATTAAAATAAATTCTTTCATGCTAATGTTGAAAATATCTTGCATTACAGTTAAATACAATAGTAACACAAGTGATTCTCCACCCAATGGGGACGGATGACCACTGATGTTAAGTCCCATAGTGCTCAGAGCCATTTGAACCAATCCACCCAATGGGCATGATATAACATAAGCATTTTACTATTCTATGGTCTCGTAATATTTCTGTCTATTGCTACTGTGCACTTTCTGGATTGGTAAGGAATCTTTTACTACTTTATTCTCTCCCTTACTCTCGTAATCTCATTCATTAGCAACATGACGAATTTACTGTCTTTCGTGCTGTACTGGGAAAAATCATGCTAGACCCACTAAATTCGCTACTGCCTCATCTAAATCACACAGATTAAATACACATAATAAATCACACTTATAGTATAAAACACATCTCCAAAAACAAAATGTTTGGTTTTCTACTCGCTCTACTTTCCCACATCAAACAATAGTCATCCCACGTTCACACGTCACTGACCCACGCAATAATTTTCCTACCACAAACTCTGCAGGATTTATGCACATCTCCCTGTGCAATGCAACCCTCATGGAGTTGCCGGGAAGATGGCTGACTCACCTTAATTCACTCTCAGAGTACCTGAATATCAAGCTGGCGTCACACGAATGTACCTCTTAATGGAAGTTTTGGTATCTTACTTATTTCACACACGGATCTTCAACTGAATGCTAGGACAAGCACTTCTAATTCTTTTTATTGTCTCGTAGTCTGGTTGAGACTCACACTGTACTCACCACACGGAAGTGCTTGTCTCTAATTCACGTTGTGAACACGGAAATATTACTTATTTTCAACTTACATTTACACACGCAAGTATTCCATCTTAATACTACCACACGCTAGTATTTCGTCTTTTGATGACAACACGTGGTTTCTTTGTCACTTCCGAAGAATCCTATGTTCCCCATGAATCTTTACCGTACCCTTTTACTTTTTTACTGTACCCTTTCACAGGGAATGGACAAAAATATCGCAACACCGCGGGAAATTACTGCGTGAACATAAAAGCAGATGTCAGCCAAGACTGCAAGTAGCGCTGTTGTATTTGACCACGAACCTATGTAATTTTCACGATAGTTGCAACTGTCACTTGCGGTCAGCACATTTTTCTGTGTACTTGCGAACGCATTGCGTCGGAGCTAAGTGAATTTGAACGAGGGCAAATTGTTTGTTCTCGGTATGGTGGGTGCTTCCCTAAACAAGAAGCCGAAGTGTTCAGTATTTCAAGAAGAATAGTATTGAACGTTTATACAGAATACAGGGAAAGCAGAAAAACATTATCCGTTTGGTGATGATTTGGACAGTGATACTGCCGTGTTCGATGGGTCCCATCAGTGCAGATGATTATTTGACAGTATTGGCTGATCAGGTCCATTCCATTGTAGAACGCTTTTTCCCCAGTTATTACGGCGGTTTTGTGAGCACTAGAATTTATCGCATCTCACTTGGGTACCACAGTCCCCAGATCTCGGATAGAGCACATACACAAATCTGTCAGTAGAGTATGTGTTCTACCCAATATATTTGACAGCTCTGTACCTTGTCAAACAATATTGGCTTTTATTTTCAGGTACCCAGTCTTACATGGAAATGTCTATTCTGTAAGTTTATGTTTCCGACAGCCAGATAGCAATGTGCCACATATTGTGGCTTTATAATTCACGTATCTGATGACAAGAAAGTTCTCAATCTAACTTTGCTGAAACTAGCAATGAGGATATGTATCAGATGCGATGTGGGCACTAACACTTCTGTTTTGGAATCTTTTTTACGTACTAAATTTTTCCTAAAATACATAATAATTATATGGTATTACAATACTTAGCTGGGGATTGTAACGTGGTCATCCATAAGAACATTAGAAAACATAGCTAAAGAGATTCATGTATTATAAACTGTTTATCTAGAGTCTTCTTTGCTTTTGTTACAATACCTTGCTCAAGTAATAGTTACCACTTTAAACTTATGATTTTACAATGTTTTGTTGCGCAACTGTTGTGGAGAGAGTAAGAGAGTGTATTGAGGGCATACGTAAAGTGTGGGTATTTCATTTTTTTCCAAATTAAGTAAAATGCATGCTTGGAAATGTTTTTGTGCAGTCATGAATCAGGTGACATATGTACTAGTGAGCATGCTTTGTAGAACGGTTGCTAGAAGAAATGTTACGTGTAAAATCAACTATTTCATTTCTGGTTTGCTATTTTTATTACATTTGGTTACGTAAATTAGTAACTTCAGCCTGAGGTCCGTGGCGAGGTTCATCCTCGCGACCACGACACCATGCAGCGCGGTACAGATGGGCCCAACAACATACCGAATGGACCGCTCAGTATTGGCATCATGTTCTCTTCACCGATAAGTGTAGCATATACCTTCAACCAGACAATCGTTAGAGACGTGTTTTGAGGCTGAACGCCTTAGACACACCAGCGAGTGCAGCAAGGTGGAGGTTCCCTGCTGTTTTGGGGTGGCATTTTGTGGGGCCGATGTACGCCGCTGGTGATCATGGAAGGCGCCGTAACGGCTGTACGACACGTGGATGCCATCCTCCGACCGATAGTGCAATCATATCGGTAGCATACTGGAGAGCCATTCGTCTCATGGATGACAATTCGCGCCCCCATCGTGCACATCTTGTGAATGACTTCCTTCAGGATAAAGACATGAACCTTATCGAACGTGACCCACCAACCACTCTGAGGGATCTACGCCGAATCGCCGTTGAGGAGTGGGACAATCTGGACCAACAGTGCTTTGATGAACTTGTGGATAGTATGCCATGACGAATACAGGTCTGCATCAGTGCAAGAGGACGTGCTACTGGGTATTAGAAGTACCAGTGTATAAAGCAGTCTGGCCCACAACCTCTGAAGGTCTCGCTGTATGGTGGTGCAACATGCAATGTGTGGTTCTCATGAGCAATAAATAGGACGGAAATGATGTTTATGTTGATCTCTATTCCAATTTTCTGTACAGGTTCCGGAACACTCGGAACCGAGGTGATGCAAACCTTTCTTTGATGTGTGTATATTTATCCAATCCGAGACGACTGGAAGCTGTTTTGGATATGAATAGGTTTCAGTCTCATGATAATGTGTGGTATTTTTGGCGTTCCTGTACTTTACAGGTGTTTCTACTTTTATGCTAGCGTGTCGTTTATCATTTGTGATTTTTTTTTAATCTCTTACGCGAATCGTATAACTCAAAGACTCTTGCCGAAATTTGTCTGGTCTGGTCTTGAGGAAGTCACACGTCAAAGCTCCGAGTGATCAGAAAATTTAAAACAGCCTAATTCGGAATTTACTATTTTTAGTTGTTTGGTTTAGAAGCAGCACTTTATCTTGTAACAATTCTATGCTCGCATGTGGGAATACATGTTCTTAAGCTGATTGGAATTTTTATTTTGGAAAGAATTTTGTTCAGTAATCTATATTAACATTTTGCCTTTCGATATAGTCGTCATTACACATAGTACATTTATGTATGCTCTTTCCCCCGTCCATGAAGCATTCCATGTAGCAACCTTTGCTACAACTTTTATCTCTTAGTGAAGCGCATTTAATCCAATCTATGCTCGTAAAACGACAGCTCTTCAAGTTTTCCTTATTTTTAGGAGCAGAAAGAAGTCACACGGGGCCGCCTTTTAGGTCTTGGGCATCACTGCAGTATTGTGTATGGTCAAAAATTCACGAAAAAACAAGGAAGTGTGCGGACGTGCTTTATCGTTCTGCAGAAGTCATGTAAGGTCAGTAAATCCGTACATGTTTGTTTCGGACTACTTTACGAAAACCTCATGAGCTTGTAAGTAGCACTCGTTGTTGATCGTTATGTCTAATGACGAGAAATGTTAAAACCGAAGAAGATAGTGAATATAAACATCAATTTACATCGAAATTTTCGGTCTTGCCAAGGCAGTATACTCCGCTGGGACGACTGAGCTTTGGTTTACAAGCCATATCCGTAAACTAATATTCCATCACTTGTTATGACTGCGCGCTACAGTCTGGAGCCGTGCTACAGCTACAGTCGCAGGTTAGAATTCTGCCTCGGGCATGGATGTGTATGATGTCCTTAGGTTAGTTAGGTTTAATTAGTTCTAAGTTATAGGTGGCTGATGATCTCAGAAGTTAAGTCCAATAGTGCTCAGAGCCATTTGAACGATTTTTGTTATGGCTTGTTTTGTCCTTTCGCCATCGTCCTAAGCAATATGCGTTCGCCATTATATTTGTTCTAAATTTAACAATGTTTTGAACAAATTTTGCTGTAACAATTTTCATACCCAAAATACCCGAAAAAAATTTATATAATGAGCCATTTCATTTGCCAACGTCATATGAAACTGCACTGATTTTGATTCAACGATCTCTCATATTCATTTCTTTCATTTTTTTCCACATTTTATTCGGGTGATGTGCTGGCGCATCTAGGTCGCTCGTCGTCTTTCACGCCTTCCCGGTTTTCTTCGGAAAGCTTATAACACAAGTAAACCCTAGTTTTATCCATAGCATGCTCTCCAAAATAATGTTTTAACATTTATCAAATTTTCTCACACTCTCTTCTGACGTTTTAGTAAACCTTCATACGATTTATTTTGATATTAAATGAATAACGGCCGGTGCTACAAAAACGTGAGTAGCCTTCGAGACACATGACAACCGACTAGATATGCGATACGGTTCTGGCGCTGCAGTCCGGAACCGCGGGACTGCTACGGTCGCAGGTTCGAATCCTGCCTCGGGCATGGGTGTGTGTGATGTCCTTAGGTTAGTTAGGTTTAAGTATTTCTAAGTTCTAGGGGACTTATGGCCTAAGATGTTGAGTCCCATAGAGCCATTTGAACCATTTTTAGCTATGCGATACTCCTAACACTATACAGATATTATTCAAACACGTTTCCTACCACAAAAACATAGAAATGTCTTTAACAGGCTAATACAACACACACAAAAAAATATTTCAGTTATTTATTACTCAAAATTCCCTTACAACACTGATCCACGCAACCAGTCTCTGTCATATCCGTATAAACGTTCGCGTACCTCTCGTCTCAGAGGTAGAGTTACTCAATTACTGCGTCAAATTGAAGGGTGTGCGACAACATGACCCCACACGTGATTAGCAATGAGGATTTGGGACTTACGATCCCCTCTGACCAGGCTTGTTGAACCAACACCAACAGCCGGCTGCCACAGTCCGCTGACAGAGGCCTCCGCTGGTGTTTTATTCAGTGATCTTCAGCTCGACACGGCCCCTGATTAATTGACTGCCCCTTGTTCCGTTACGCCACTGACCCACGGACACCAGGGGATCACCTGTTTGCGCGTTCTTCTCCCACCAACGAATGTAGAATGCAGCACGAAAACATTCGCCGTCAGATTGTAAGCTACATTAAGAGACGTCTAGAGTTTTTAACGAGACTATAGCTTTAATTCGTGGAAAGTAATGGTGACAGCCTGACATGGATCGAATAGTTGACACTGGAGACCAATTTTCCGCCGTGACGGTTAGGATGTAAAAGGAGTGGTTCTTAAAATGGACATATAATTATTAGCACACAGTTAATAATTAAATTTCGGACTATGCTATAGGTAAATCAATAAATTTAGTTATTTAATCATGTCATAGCTTACTGTCAAGAAATTAGTATTGTATAAATCGTTCCGTTTTCTAGATATCTCGAATCAAGTTTTCCTTTCTTCCCCTGAACCACTTTCGTCGTAATTCATACCCCCGTAATCCTCTATAAGATAAAAAAAAAGAAAAAAAACAGCCCGAACGAATTATCCGACAGGGACGTAGATCGGCAGATATGATGTACACGTACAGAGAAACAAATGATCACAAATTCAGAAAAATTGGGTGATTTACACAACAGAAGATCTTCACAATCTAAACCAGTCAGTATTTCGTTGGTCCAGCAACCTGCGCTTATGCCACCAGTTATTCAACTTGACATTCAGTGATCGAGTTGTTGGATTTCCTCCTGAGGGATATCGTGTCAAATTATTTCCAACTGGGGCCTTAGATCAACATCTCGAACTTGTTGGAGAACCCAGCCCTCAAAGCTTCAAATCTCCTCCAATTGAGGAGAGACCCGGCGATCTTGCTGGCCAAGGCAGGGTTTGGCAAACAAAAAGAAAAGCATAGAAAACCTCGCTGCATGCGGGCGGGAATTACACTACTGGCCATTAAAATTGCTACACCAAGAAGAAATGCAGATGATAAACGGGTATTCTTTGGACAAATATAATATACTAGAACTGACATGTGACTAAATTTTCAAGCAATTCGGCTGTATAGATCCTGACAAATCAGTACCCAGAACAACAACCTGTGGCCGTAATAACGGCCTTGATACGCATGGGCATTGAGTCAAACACAGCTTGGATGGCGTGTACAGGTACAGCTGCCCATGCAGCTTCAACATGATACCACAGTTCATCATGAGTACCGACTAGCGTATTGTGACAAGCCAGTTGCTCGGCCACCATTGACCAAATGTTTTCAGTTGGTGAGAGATCTGGAGAATGTGCTGGCCAGGGCAGCAGTGAAACATTTTCTGTATCCAGAAAGGCCCGTACAGGACCTGCAACATGCGGTCGTGCATTATCCTGCTGATGCAGGGTTTCGCAGGGATCGAATGAAGGGTAGAGCCACGGGCCGTAACACAGCTGGAAAGTAACTTCCACTGCTCAAAGTGCCGTCAATGCGAACAAGAGGTGACCGAAACGTGTAACCAGTGGCACCCCATACCATCACGCCGGGTGATATGCCAGTATGGCGATGTCAAATACACGCTTCCAATGTGCGCTCACCGCAATGTCGCCAAACACAGATGCGACCATCATCATGCTGTAAATAGAACCTTGATTTATCCGAAAAAATGACTATTTGCCATTCGTGCACCCAGGTTCGTGGTTGAGTACACTATTGCAGGTGCTCCTCTCTGTGATGCAGCGTCAAGGGTAACCGCAGCCATGGTCTCCGAGCTGATAGTCCATGCTGCTGCAAATGTCGTCGAACTGTTCGTACAGATGGTTGTTGTCTTGGGAACGTCCCCATCTGTTGACTCAGGGATCGAAACGTGGCTGCACGATCCGTTACAGCCATGCGGATAAGTTGCCTGTCATCTCGACTACTAGTGATATGAGGCCGTTGGGATCCAGCACGACGTTCCGTATTACCCTCCTGAACCCACCGATTCCATATTCTGCTAACAGTCATTGGATCTCGAAGAACGCGAGCAGCAATGTTGCGATACGATAAACCGCAATCGCTTAGGCTGCAATCCGACCTTTACCAGAGTCGGAAACGTGATGATACGGATTTCTCCTCCTTACACGAGGCATTACAACAACGTTTCACCAGGCAACGACGGTAAGCTGCAGTTTTTGTATGAGAAATCGGTTGGAAACTTTTCTCATGTCAGCACGTTGTAGGTGCGCCCCCGGCGCCAACCTAGTGTGAATGCTCTGAAAAGCTAATCATTTGCATATCACAGCATCTTCTTCCTTTCGGTTAAATTTCGCGTCTGTAGTGCGTCATCTTCGTGGTGGAGCAATTTTAATCGCCAGTAGTGTATGTTTCTGAATGTAAGCCCAAGATGGCTCGCTTGAAGTGCAATAAAACGGGCTGTGGAGTATCGTTAATCTATCGCTCTGCTGTAACTGTGCCGCGTATAACAACTAACGTGGTCCTACTGTGAATATTAAGGGCACCGCAGACCATCACGTTTGGTTGTCGGGCCCTGGAGGGCGGCAGTCACGTTGGTATTCCACTGCTTCACGCTGGTGTACCACTGCTGTACGAGGCGTTTCCAGACAAGTCTTCACTGGAGAGCGGGACTCAGTCCGAAGCGGTGCTCTTCACTGAAGACAATTATACTTCAGTAAGATTCCACCACGAGGACACGTCTGGAGACGCCCTGGACAATGGCGGGATACCAAAGTGACTGTCGCCGGCCGTACGGGCCGCTTATCAGAGCTGATGGTCCGGGGTGCCGTTTCTTTTCTCAGGGGAACCTCTTTACCATCCGCGTCAGCCTCAAAGCACAGCTGTTTGTCGACGATGTCCTACGTCCCGTTCTATTGCCCTACATGAGAAGCAATTCTGGGATTAAATTTAAGCAAGACAATGCCCTCCCGCACGGAACGACAGATTCTACTTGCCAAACCCTACCTTGGCTAACAAGGTTACCAAATCTCAACCCAACGGATAACGTTTAGAGCAACATGGCCATGGTCCTCCAGCTAGCTCTGGATTTTAACGATCTAAAGCGCCGAATTTGACAGAACTTCGCACGATATTGCTGAGGAGGCCATCCAACAAGTCTATAAATGAATGCCAAGCCGAATAACCGCTTCCCTCGGGTCTGCCAGTGCGTTACTGACTTGCTCAATTTGTGAAGCTCTTTCTCTTTAATGAATCATCCAGTTTTTATTAAAATCAAATCATTTGTTTGACTACACGTGTACCTTTTCCGTTCCATTCTTATAGTTCCTTCTTGGTGCGTCTTCTTTTTCTTTGTCTTAGTCTGAATTTATAACGTAAGTTTACCCTATATATTTATAATATGCACAGCTGGCGACTGAATTTGCAACAAAAGAGAGGACTGGAAATAATGAAATTTCGTTTATTGTGTGTACACGGTATAGTCAGATGAATACTTGATTCGATTTTTAGATGACTTGGTGCTGTACACGGCGATATTTAATGTAGAGCCTTTTCAATGAGTAGGAGAGCTGGAGTGCTTGGTGGCCAGGGCAACAATCCAACCGTACCCGTTTCTCACCAGGTCAGAACGGCACGGGCGAGATGCGGTCTTGAGTTAACGTGTTAAAAGAGAACGATGGATGACATGCCGTCATGAGAGATTCCACAACTGTGTATAATTTTTAAAATATTGATTGTAAAAGTCTCAGTTGCAATTATTTTTGATCATATTTAATGATCATATTCAAACATAAAATAACATAAATTTATAAACTACTATTAGAGTTGATAGCATAGCTTGAAATAGGTAGAGAGCGTAGTGAGATCCCCTGCTATACCCGCGGGGCAGGACAGATAGTTTAGTTCGTGGAAAGGGGCCAAAATGAGTGGTTGTCAGTTGTACTCGAACACACTATTTTATTCATTTGACAATCATTACAAGAGTAAAGGAAACATTAAAAACTGAGCAAGCCAAACATTAATTTTAGAGCTTAATTCCCGGCTAAATGCGCCATTCAATCTTAAGCCTCAAGGGCAAAACAACTTTAATTTTAAATCGGCTAGAAGCCATACATAAACAAACAATAAGGATTAATAAGAAAAGGCAGCACATCCTACGGCGCTCAGAAGTTTCCAAGGGTTGGCCTGGAATTCAAACACTAACGCTCGCTTAGGTAAGACAGGCAGTCGGCCCAACAATTCTCAATCGCTACGGTCGCAGGTTCGAATCCTGCCTCGGGCATGGATGTGTGTGATGTCCTTAGGTTAGTTAGGTTTAAGTAGTTCTAAGTTCTAGGGGACTGATGACCACAGCAGTGAAGTCCCATTGTGCTCAGTGCCATTTGAACCATTTGAATTCTCAATCCGACAACAGCCCAACCGACCGACAGTCAGTGGACCAAGCGACAAGATAACTTCCGCTTCACCTGACAAGTACACAATAGGGAGTTAAATGGAACAATGCAGAACATATCGGCGCCCACAACAAATTACACATCCAGCTGTCAAACTACACAGCCACAACACGACGAGGAAAGTACACTGCCTGAATTTACGTCAACGGCGAGGCCAGGTGACCGGAACGTTAACGGCTACAGGGCAGAAGATTCCGCTGGTGCACTTCAATTCAAATTAATCAAGTTAAGTTAAACTCCACAGGGGGGCAGCTAGAATTTCGTCAACTTGAAAACACACGTTGTTGCTCACGGGAATGTCCCAACAGCCCACTAAGAAATTCAAACGTCGCAATGTGAACAGCTGCGGCTGGCTGGTAGATTAAGTAAAGACTCCACTTTCGTGTCCGGGATCGGTGTGCCACGGTCCTCGTAGCAATGGTAACAGCCCCTCACACTCCGACCGTGCGTGGACGCAACCAGCGACCCCGGCTTGACACGTACCATGGAGACTTTCTCACTGCTCCACACCAAACGACGAACTCTCGCTCACGGCACAGCTGGAAACTATAAGCGCGAGGCCAAAGATAATGGTGCGAAAATCGATACACGCTGCTGCTGCGAGAGGATAACAGCATAATCGCGATAACCGCAGGAGACTAACCACAGAATAGGATCCAAAGTTTAATGCAAAACGTAACACGAGCCAACCACGGCTCACATAGGTTGACGATATTTAAAATGTAAATTTCTTGAAATCGTAGATGATTAGTAACGAGTTGGAGAAAGAAAAATATCTTTAAATATAATATAGTGATAAGCTGTAAAGTAAAAGGAACCACTAAGAAGTGATTGATCTTACGTACCCCAAAGTTGGGTGATTCGAAGTGAAAAAAAAAGAAAAATAAACTGCTCTATAGTACACATGTGTCAACATTCAGCTGTATCCTGCGTTTTCTTAAACTCACTTCACTTCATACACAAGCATGTGTCATGAGGTATGAGCAGGGAAGGGAGGAACGTGGGAGGAGGAGAGAAAGGCACTAATATTGTGAGACATTAAAATGTATTATTGATAGTCTCTAAAATATGTAATACAATTAAATTAAAATTAAGAAGAAATATGGATAAAGCACATAACATTGCTCGATGAGACGTCTTGTTAAAATTGATAACTAATCAACTGATCTAAAACAATGAGCTGACACAGTTTTCATCAGAGGCCACATGAGGTGTGTGTTTTCGCTTGTGTATACTGTGTTAAATCTACCTGCGACAGTATAATATTTGGAAGTGTTTGTATGCAAGAACTGTATTATGCTACGAAAATTTATATCAACGTGTGCGCGTCTCTCTTTGTGTACAGTTATTTTTTCAGTAATGTCATCGGTGACAGAAATGTCTGATGATTCTAGTACGTTTCTCTGATACGTCAAGGTACGTCGTTAATTGCAGCACAGCTGTTTAACATAAATCCAGGTAAACCCATGTAGTATTCCATGAAATGACATTTCTTTTTTATAAGTTGGACTGTAGTCCTAACTTAAATTAAGAGACATGCATGGGTACATAATTTTATATTTCATACGCTAGATTGTGATTTATCTTGAAGAAATGGTTGTTACACTTCTTTGTATCGTGAAAGAAAACTGTTGTACTTGTTTTTGAGATTACGGAAATGGCAGTCTTCTTATCGTCACCAATGAAGCTGAGTGTACGATCGTAACCACACTTGTTGTATCCGCACCAAAACGTTCGAAGAATGATTTTCAAAACAGTGTACATGAAGATTGTAACGTAATACGAAGAGCGTCTGAAATCATTATGAACGTAGACGTGCCCCACTTTCACCATTTTACAAATTTAAAAAAACTGTATTCATAACAACAGTGCAGCGAGATGAAAAAGATCGCGCCAGACAAAATCCGTTTTTTCGCACAGAAAATAAATGGCACGTTTTCTTTTCCTACTCATAGTTTACAGTTATGAGTGTCTCAGTAGAAAAAAGTAAATAAAGGGTCTGGAGGATCAGTACACTAAATTAATACTCAAACAACTTCCTCCTGGCCAAGATATATGCATATCCTCACAAATCGAGTATTTCAGCCCAACTTTATCTTCAAAATTCACCGCATGTGACTTACTTCTGTTTTAGACAGCAGCATCGAAAAATTATTTGGAGGCGTCCCATTTTATCAGATACTGATATTATCTCCTTTATAAACAGATATAGTTCGTAGTTCTAAACAATATTTGTAGTGAGTGGATTAATAACGTTAAATTCTAGGTAGATGGGATCCAATTTTCTCGCAATGTATATCTTAAAAAGGTATAACTGAAATGTAAGCAAACTCTGGAAAGCCTGGAGCCATTTTAACCCAATGTTTCTTTGGTAAAGTCCCTCCATACAAAGTGTCTGAAAACGTTTCTACTTTGAACTCTGCTAATAGATTATTTGCTAGCGATCTTTCGTAGGATAAATGTTGTGAGATGTTGTTTATTCTACTGGGTTCAGCTCATTAATATGGTCACATCTAAGAAACTGCAGACAGACACCTTTTGAGGGTAGCGGCTTAGAACATACGGGAAAAAGTGCCACGGAAAGAATGGGTAAAAAATCTTTCTGAGGACTTGACGGCTGTTGGAACTGACAACGGTCGGGCCAGTTTTTGCATGGGTGTGAGGTCGATGTTAATTGGGTAGTTACAAACTTTGCTACCCTCTCTCCCATTAATAAACGGACACGAAACACACAGATAGACCCAGTGAAAAGAGTCAGATATCCTAGCATTGAAACTGGAACGAATCCAGCATCTATCCATACAGGCATTTGCGGTAGGCAGCTGTGGAAGCAAAAGATGAATCATTTGGAATGTATAAGGACAATTTTTATGGGATATGCATGTGTCTCTTCTAAGCGAGGGTGAAATTTCTTTCGCAAGGTTTTCAGCAGAGTGGCAAAGTTCTGGAATATATGCACTGGAGGCTCTTGACAAGTGTGCTTCCGTTTGTGGTAATGGAACATGATGTACATCCTTGATTTTGCTTACGGATTTAAATATTAGAGAAAGTTTCACTGTCTTTGTGGAATGGTTTTAAAAATGTACAGAATGAGAATATGAAACAGGAAGCATTTTAAATAAAGTGCTACTTGAGAAAGGAAAAAGGAAGTGGACCGATAATGTAGAAAGTAGAATACTTAAAGAAGAAGGTAAAGAAGGAAGGTTACTATAAACTCCCGTTGAAGAAGAGACGGATTAGTGAGACAAATACCAGAGCTCGTAGGAATAAAATTGGGTCTTGAAGGACCAGTGGGATTCACTATGTACTATTACTATTTATATGTTTGGACAATTAATCTGTAAAAAAAAATGCACCACATTCTCTAATGAAAGCACGAAAAACGTCTGAAGATAAATCGTAATTATTCGAAACCGGTAACAGTAACTTTTGAATAAAGGAACTGAAAATTAATTTGTAGCTGGTTGCTGTATCAACACCATCAACATTTGTCTTCATATACCAGCCATGGCCTCCAACCATGTCATCATATAGCAAAATTGCGTTTAGCAAGGATTACACAGTCATCAAAAGAGCATTCAAGACCAAGAGATATTTAATGGTATCAAATATAGGCCTTAGTTTGAGGAAGGAATTTCTGAGAATGTACAGTCGTGGACAAAACGAGCGAGACCCCTCGCCTTTTCGTTATGCTGATCCGCACGGCTTTAAAGTCTGCTACACAGCATAACCGGCAAGGCGACGAAGTGCTACCAACATACTATGCACAGGCGTGAAATTGACAAACTATCTGAACTTTTTTAGGCTGTTTTCAATAATTTGTAAGACTATATTAATGCTGATTAGTGTGTTAAATACAACACGTAAATATAAGACAGAATGAAGGAAGAAACGCTAATTGGTATGAAATGTACCAATAAAAATGAATTTCAACTTATCGAGATAACATAACTGTTTTAGTAAGACAAAGAACGCCGGATCGTTACGAATTAGCAAAATATTATCCGCTTTCGGCCGCGAAACGGTCTGTGTCAACGTTCAGACCAGTCTTACTGGATTACCGTTGCTGACCTACCATGAAAGTGTGCAAATTTAGCAATGCGTGAAGATTCATAACGAAATTCAGTTAAAAATCATTCAGTGCCACACTTAAGTCAATTCCATTATTGACAGAAGCGGAAAAAGTAGGCAGTAACATGTATGAAATTCTACAAGAGTGTCATATTGACATGCACAGGGCGCCAGTACAGAATAAAGGTAGCGATAAAAAGTATTGAGGGCACGAGAATTTCTTAAAATTGCTTTACTGATATTCTACCTGCCTCCATCGAGATTAGAACCGAAAACAAACCAGACCTTCCTTTCACTACGCTAGCAGACAACCCAGGCAAACAGCCCTCTATTATTACCCCAGACATGAATAAGCCGGCAATTTCGCAATGAAAATGGTAAAATGATCTACAGATTCTGTTCCATAGAGCTTTCTGGGCTCAAAAACATGAATTTTCTTCCTTTATGTCACCGCTTATGTGATAATCATTCGGGATGTTTATCGAAATAACAAAATACTCTAATTAGAGGGTAAATTTAGTGGGATAATTCCGCACCACCTCAGGAAATAAACGGCTACATAGCTGCCAAACATATTCTACACTGTTTCGAATTCTCCACTAGACTCGCCACAGCCAGAAAACGTGTTCATTAGCCTAAGTTTTTCTTAACCTACCTAGCAATGGGAATGTTGGCACTTCTAAAACACGGTAGCACTAATACTGGGATGTGAATTACAACGTGTATAGGCAAATGGATTCTATTTGCATTCCTGTAAACGTGATTTGGATCGAAAGCGTAGCTACGATTAATATGCTGATGTATCGACTACAACTAGAACATTTCGAATAAAGAGTAGGGGGTGTTATTTATGCGGCTCTCATCTTCAGTATCTGTCGTAGCTGTTTTCGTTGTTAGGATTTCGTCACCTAAACCGGTATAAACGGAACCCTACTAGTCTCACTTTCTTGACCGTCTATCGGTCTACCCAACCTTTCAAACCCGTTTACCTCCAGAACGGGTAGACATAATAAGCGGAAATGTATCGCACTTCTTGCGGTAACCGGTCCCTTGGTGGTGTAAAAAAGTGAGCTTCTATGTCAACGCAATCTAAAGATACGGCCGTTTATGTAAAGAAAATATACGCGAAAGGTCAAAAAATGGCTTCAAGAACTATGCGACCAAACTGCTTATGTCATCAGCCCCTAGACCTAGAACTACTTAAACCTAGCTAGCCTAAGGCCATCACAGTCCGCATCGACTAGTCAGTTTCTATATTTTGCTTTTTTTTTCATAGTTCCACACAACTTCTTCCTGTTTTCTCGATTGATCTGTGTTCAGTTTTTCAAGGCCTATCCACTGCGCCAACTTATAGGGAGGTTCCCTTGTTAGCTATGAAACAACTGTAGCGAAACGGTGCATCCTCGTTATCCATGTGATGGATAAGACGTCTAATTCGCAACATAAATGTCAGTGTAAGCATCAATTTATGTTGGAACGTGCTTCCTGGACCAAATAACATACGTTTCCTACGTCTTCAATACGAATCATGAAGCAAATGATATTTAAAGGACATAAAAATATCGAGTGATTTTACTGACATAATTATAAACCACCCACGAACATAAATCGATGATCACATAGTAGTAAAAAAGTAGTATACAGTATTGCCATTGTCCATTAGACTAGCAGCAGGAAGAAAACGTACGCTCAGCTGTGATGAGATATCTTGCACTGACGAAGCTCGCGCTTCGAAGACACCACAGCATCGTCTGCCACCATTTCATGGGAAACGAAATATCTCAAGTGTACAGCCTTAGACATAAAAACACCGCCGGCGCAAGCACCGTGCGATCAGCGATATGACGCCGTTGAAAGCACGGCTAACCCGCGCCGGAAAGCTGTTAATATCATCTGATGTTGCTAACAAGTTATTTACTTCTGGTGAATGATTTTCTGCGCAGTTCATTTAAGATAGAATAATAAATATATTTGATGTTACGGAAGACGAAGGACACCTAATTCATTTCCCTCTCTTTACTTATGATGTCACATTCGCAATCTGAGCATACGTATTATCCATAACCACACTTTAGCGCCACACAGATACGTGAATGAAACACATTGGAGTACAGTTTTAGACATAAAAACTGACCGCCGGCCGCCTGCCACAGAGAGTCTATTCACTTAACGTAGCCAATAAAACTGACCGGCAACACTGTAAGATGCGGAAGCGTTAGGAGGAAGTGTTGTCTACTTTCGAGTTGTTCTCGGATTGTGTGAGCCCGTGGTCTAGTGCTAGCCGGCACGGTAGCTCAGCGTGTTCGGTCAGAGAGCCGGTTGGCCTCTGTAATAAAAAAACTGAGTGGAAGGATCAACCACCGAACTTGAACAGGATGTCCTGCGAAGTCCGCAACGACCAAACACAACGATCGATAATGAACAATAAAAAAAAAGAAAAGAAAAAATGGTAATCGTCATGCATTCTAAACTTAAGGTCTCCTGTTCGTGTCCAACAATTTTTTTTTACCACATTTCGGCCTAAAGTTATGATTCTGATTGAGCATCGAAGATAATTCGCTTAACATTCTACCCACCAGCAACGACAAGTATTCCAGAAACAATTCCGCAGGACAGCTCGTGGCTGCGCCGCGATCATAACAACTTCCGTTCGAGCGTTTCCTCGCGCTGCAGCGGCTACCGGCCACCGGCCAGACGCCACCCGCCGCCTGAAATCCGGCGCCGCCCATGTGAAAGCGGCGCCGCGTTGTCAGTGTATGTATCAACTGTCATTTTCGAATTTGAAGTTCTAGTTATCGTCTTGCAGTTAAGCACTGGATTTTGCATACTTGAAAATCATGAACTACAGTTAAGCATTGTAAAATTGAGTCGCAAATGGAAAAAGGTGTAACATCTGCAACACAAAGTTTACTTTTGGTATAACAGAGGGGTGAATGCAGAGGAGGCAGCTAGAAAGATTTGAACTGTGTTTGGAGCGAGTGCTTTTGGTAAAAATACGCCAGAAAAAGATATTCGTGTTTCAACAAAGATCGTTCTGGCATGAATGATTTTCCACATTAAGGAAGTCTCGACTACTGATAGATGTGATAGATTACTATTTAACCATCATGCGATGTTTGCATTCAACAGGCAAAGTTCAGAAGTCTGGTGTAGGAGTACTGCATGCTCTAATTCGAAACAACAAAAATCAATGGAGTGACTATTATTGAACGTCATCAGGTCACTCATCGACCATTCCTATGCAGTACTGTTACTGGTGACGTATTTTGTTGCCTTTATTGTCAACTTCCTAAGAAGAAATAAAGGCTGTGCCCACCAAAAGACGTAAACTCGAGGAAAGAGTAACGTGAACATGATATTTCACATCTGATAATTCCAAAAGTGTGTTTTGGGCTACGAATTCTGCCCCCAGGGTGTGTGCAACACAGCTGGCATTTGTTGCCACAACTGAGACACCTTTCTTTCGCAGTGTAAGAAAATCGAGCAACAAAACTACATCACCTGTGCTACTGTATGATAACGCACTATGTTGATTTGAGAAAGAAAACAATCCAGGAGATTGATAGAAAAGTCGTCTGTCAGGCACTTGTATTGATAGGGAAGTCCTCTCTCAAGCACTTGTCCCTCTCGTCATATATTTGTAAAATTTTACCTTTCCCGCTCTTGATCGATCAACCGTCAAGGCAATTCATTTCTAGACGGAAATACTCTTAAAACTACTCTGGTTTAATGACATCGTTAGAACCAGTAGGTTTCTACAGGCGTAGAATTTGTAAACAACTTTAGCATTGTCAGATCGTTTTAGATATCGTGAAAGAAAATTCTGCTGCTGATTAATTTCTCTTTGATAATTACTGTTGCGTTTAGTAAACTAATGGAAAATGCAATTAAAATATTCACTGTACTAATACAAATTAAATTCAGCTTCCTACAGAAACATCACGACGGCAGTCTATCTTAATAAAGCATTAAGTGTCTGTGAGACGATTGAACCTATTTTAACACGAATTAGTAGGATATTACCAACTTTTGACTTCGAAAAGATCTGTATTTATTTCATTTCCTGTACCATTCGCAAGTATTATGAAAATGTGACATTTCATAGGTAAAATTATGTATTCACAACAACAAAAAATATGTCGGCAGAAAACAAAAGTGGCATTATGAATTTGGCAGTACCGTAAGGTTTTCGCTCTGACACTAAGAGTTACTGAAAGTAGCAAGACGAATTTTGCTCGAGCGTTGTCTTACGATTCCCTTATTGAGTTTTTATCAGCCTGCTTGTAGCTGTGCTACAAAAGAATTAAAAATCTGGCTTTCAGCGAGTCGCGAATGGCGAACGAAAGCAGCTTGCACCTGTTAGCTAAGCATGTTACCTGGGAACTGGTTTTTTCCTAAACTGGGAAGACGTCCATTTGTGGTTGAATTGTTGGCAAATGTCAGTCAGACGTGTGCCGTTGGTCTAAGCGTTTCGGTGTGTTGAATTTGTACCAAAGATTTTTCTACAGGTTTTTTCCGCCCAAATAGAGAGTTGAAGTTTCCCATTAGTATTTTCACGTCATCCTGGTGAATTTTGCTCATAGTATTTTCGACTTGGTTCCAGAATTTTTCCCATGCACTTCTAAGCGCTACAGTCTGGAACCGAGCGACCGCTACGGTCGCAGGTTCGAATCCTGCCTCGGGTATGAATGAGTGTAATGTCCTTAGGTTAGTTAGGTTTAATTAGTTCTAAGTTCTAGGCGACTGATGGCCTCAGAAGTTAAGTCGCATAGTGCTCAGAGCCATTTGAACCATTTTGAACCAGAATTTTTCGACATTTTCGGTGTTTTTCTTATTTTCGATGTTGGTGGGGACACGTGCATTGATGAGTGTATATTTTTTACTGGGGCTCTGAAGGAGCATAGTACCTAAGCTTACACACTACTTAACCTAAATTATCCTAAGGACAAACACACAAACTCGTGCCTGAGGGAGGACTCGAACCTCCGCCGGGATCAGCCACACAGCCCATGACTGGAGTGCCCCAGACCGCTCGGCTAATCCCGCGCGGCTACTAAAAGTATACTCGTCCACAAAACCCATGTGGACAATTATCTGATAATCGGTCAGGCTTCGCTTTGTCGCAGCTCTTTAGCATACAAGTCCATTTACTTTCAGGCTCCTCCTTACAATTCTTGCAATGCAAAGTAATTGAAAAATCCCATCCACTCGACGCCAACTGAGGAACTGACTGGTGCATGTGTTGTTCAACACACAGTAGTTGTCAGCCTCACTAGAATCAATGACTGTGTGTCTGTGTGTGTGTGTGTGTGTGTGTGTGTGTGTGTGTGTGGGTGTTTTCGTTTTCATGCACAATCTGAATCAATACTATTAACATTAGAGAGACAACCAACAATAAATAATTCATCAAATATGACTGTAAAGTATTTTAATGCGATGGGAAGTTACTAACTGAATTTTCACCCAACCCACGTCCTGCATATTACGTTAAGTAAGATGTATTAACTCCATAGTATCGTTAGCAGAGACAGTGCGCTCTTGTTGTCGAGGCTCGCGACAAGCGCAGCGATCAGCAGTGCCCAATGCCGCCGCGATTTGTTTATGTTGGCTGAGCGTGGACACTGCAGCAGACGCTTCGCCATAAACAGAAAGAAATCACCTTGTCTCTGACCGCAGTGAGCGGATATCACTGCCTGCGTGTTCTTATAGTAACCAACGTGAGACTCTACTCACAGGAGCCATGGAGCAATTGCAATGGGTATCATGTCATTAGTCATCAGAATATTAACCAGTGATGGAATGTCCACTCTATATGAATCCCAAGAAAATAGGAACCTTCTCACAAAGGAATGTGAGGTGATATCAAAATTTATCCAACATACAAAAATTAACTGCAGGGCTTTCATGTATGCAGTAGTAGCACACAAGGAAATATTATGTCTTGGAAGCGTATATTTCATTTCCTCTTCTCATTTTAACGCCCTTGTTTTAGTATGAAGTGGGAAAATAAACACGAAAAACTCAAGTTCCTGAGAAGCATATAAGTCATTTCCTCTTCTCATATCATAACTTTTGTTTTAGTATGAGGTAAAAAAATAAACAGTTTAGGGTTCTGAAACATAATATGACACCAGATTCTTATCGTAGGCGCTATCGGAAACGCAAAAAGCAGGGAGCTGTCCATTGTTTTGTCCAAAAGTCTGTTTCCTTTCATGCATTACTCACGTTAGGAGATTCTTATTTAAGGACTTGTGGTGATGATGATGATGTTTGGTTTGTGGGGCGCTCAACTGCGTGGTTATCAGCGCCCGTACAAATTCCCAACCTTTGCTCAGTCCAATTGCGCCACTTTCCTAGATGATGATGAAATGATGAGGACAACACAAACACCCAGTCATCTCGAGGCAGGTGAAAATCCCTGACCCCGCCGGGAATCGAACCCGGGACCCCGTGCTCGGGAAGCGAGAACGCTACCGCGAGACCACGAGCGGCGGACAGGACTTGTGGGCATCAAGTTCTTCAGCAGAACAAGCCTTATGTTATTGTGCTAATTACGGTATGGAAAAAATGCAACAAAGACGAGTTCCCCTGGAGCACATGTCTGTATTCAGCAATGACCGCCAGCTGCCACAACACTTCACAGAATCCTTGCGGCGGGCCACACAACTGTGCGTGCACTTCAGACTTCATTCAGTAAGACGTCAGGAGATGGATGGAAACGTCCAATCAACGTTTCTTTCCGAGTCGTATTCAACCCAGAATGAGGTGTTATTAAGGTAGTTGAACGTTCTAGCAATTACACTTATATAATTCCAATATGAGTATTCAGATAGCCAAAAGAACCCGTTAGTGCGAAACCATCTGGAACTTCATTAACATCAAACTGCAAGAAATTGAGACAATACGTGGACTCTTCTCTTCGCTAGGTGACCTATTACTGATATTTAGGATTCTCACCTGCCTAGGCGTAATGGAAACGGAACTTCAGAGGCGCTTTCCGCTATTCTTGACAAACATGAGAAACTTGTAATCACTGCGAGTTACAACTGCGTGATGATAATGGTTCAGGTTGTCAGTAGTTGTGGTGGTGTTATGCTGTTAAACTGCTTACGGCAACGTTAATGGTGGCGCACATAATTTAGCGCTGACTACCTACCTAAGTAAAGATAGTGTTGTGGCGTCGTCGCTTGTCTTTATTTGGCCTCAGCTTGAGTAATCCGATTTAACGAACATAGTACTACATTCGCGGGCTGCTAATGATACAGTATGACTACAGAGATCATCGTGCGGGTATTACATTAATTCTGCAATGAATTGCTTAAAAAATGTTACCCTCAGCTATGCAGCTGGAATGACTCATTACACAGGTACTCTATGTTGCACTTGGTTAAGTGATCAGTTCGCTGCAATCCTGCTTCTTCTGTTTGTAAATGCTTGTATACGTCAAAAATGGTTCAAATGGTTCTGAGTGCTATGGGAATTAACATCTGAGGTGGTCAGTCCGCTAGAACTTAGAACTACTTAAACCTAACTAACCTAAGGACATCAGACACATCCATGTCGGAGACTGGAGTCGAACCTGAGACCGTAGCTCTCACGCGGTTCCAGACTGTAGCGCCTAGAACCACTCGACCACCCTGGCCGGCATACTTGTATACTGACCATTCGTTATTTGACTAAATATGAACTACAATCTAATTCGCATGTATATGGCATGGGTTAGCTCCGGCACGAAGGTATGACTAAGGATTGGTTTCCGTTGGAGTCCCGTTATTTTGATGGCAAGACTAATGTTCGCAAATCACCTCTATTGCCTCAAAAAACAATTGCATCTTAAATATCGAAGGACCGACGTCCGCACTGTCACAGCGCGTTGAAATACAGCAACGACAGCAGATGAAAATTTGTGACCGACTGAGCTTCGAACCTAGACCTGCTGCTTACTAGACAGACGTTCTGACCACTGCACTATTACTTTTTTTTAAAGTTTGAGAAGAATTTCAGCACCAGGTAGGCGGAGGCAAAGAGGGCAGGGGTCGAAAATCCGAGGCTTGGCCACAGTGCCTCCCCCATACCTGTCACTGAGCAGCTGCGTTATCCACATGTATTCCATGTTTGCACTCATATATTCCTTTAAATTGTTGAACAAAATTGAAGTAGTAATTAAGGTAAAATAAATTACAGATTGTCGCCTCCAATCGTGTGCGATCCTTGTGGAACATAACTTATAACAGTGAACAGGGTGACGGAAAAATAAATAACAAACATTCATTCAGAAATATATTCACAATTTAAGTTATTATGCACTGGATGCATATGAAGTCTGTAAGGAAGCCATATATTTTTCAACAAATGGAAGAAGTTTCGGAGCCGGAGGGGGTTTGCCAAATTAGAACAGTTGTGATTTAAGAACCGACGTAAAAGAATATTCCAGGAATAAAAAAAAGTGAAAGAATAGTATTCTGCTTCTAATCAATAAAACTGTCCATCTCTTTGTAGCCCACATAAAGCAATAGATAAAATTTTTTTAAAAACATTCCTTATATTTGTTATTCTTCTTCAGCTTAAAATGTTCTTCTGCAATATAAAACATGCACTCTTCTAAGTTCTAAGTTTTGTTTATTACGACGTACAACACAAACTGTCCCAGAAGCCACGAATAACTGTTATTCTTTGCGGATGGGTAACATTTCCAGTCAGGTTTAAAGCTTCAGTTATCGGTATATGACTTTCTGCAGGAGACATAATATAGTGGTTTGCTGAGAGGTCGAGAACAGATGAATGTACCGGGTCTGGTGTACTGCCTAGAATCTCTTTAGGGAAGATGGCCACAGTATTACATGACATCTTCTATCAGCAAGTGCACGGAGGAGAATTAGAGTAGACCCTACAAAAATCGTAGCATCCACTTTTATTCAGACAGCCAAGCAGCTCTGAAATCTCTATCAGCCCGTACAACTAGATCGAAGGTCGTTGCAGAATGCCATGAAACATTTTCTTTAGGAAGTGTCCGAAAGAACAGACATCACACATATATCCATATACAGGGTGTTTCAGGAGGAATAGTAGATATTTTAGCAGGTGGTAGTACAGACGAAATGCATAAAAAAATTCCAAATAAATGCGTCCACTCTTTATTGAGGACAGAGATACAGCTGTTAGTACACTCTTTGACATAAAACTCGACCGGCGGCCGGCCGCTTCAGAGGCTAAGTCCGCGCCGATCGCGACATGGGACAAAAAAACTGGCCAACTCGCTAATTCTCTAAGTCCGGTTATCTGCACAATCTGGCAACGCTGTAGACTGCGGCACTTCCTGGAGGAAAACTTGTCCCAAGATAGAAAGACTCTAGGCTGATTACGCCTGTGGTCTTGTGGTAGCGTGCTTTGTTTCTGTTCATAATGTCAGTGGATCGAGAACAGCTGGCATAAAATATTTTTATAGCCTCTTCTGTCTGAATGCTGAAGACGTGAATGTAATGGTAGCGCAGATTCAATCTATTTCGCTTTGTGACACACCGATATCAAAATTTTATCTAGTAACGATTTTGCGGCAGATTTCCTGCAGACTGTCCTCCTCTGGACGCCGTATGCGGCAAAGCTCCGGGATCCATTTGCTGGCTACTGGCAGCGGCCGTGGCGACAGCAGCGGCGCTGCACTCCCCCGTTCTTTATACGAAAGCGCCTGCTACCGCTCATCGCTTTTGATGATTTAAAACGCTTTATTATTAAATGTTGCTCCACAGAAAATTTCTATAATTTCCATTCACGCTCAAAAGCAACGGAGACAGACGCCCTGATTAGTAGGCGGGTAATCGGCAAGAGCTGAGTATGGCCCGAAATTAATTTTATAGACTGGGACGAAATTAAACCACCTCACTACATTCGATGAATTTATAAATGCTTCATACCTCGTTTCTTTTCCTTTCAAACTTAATTATTTGTGCAACTTTTGGTCAATGTTTGGATGTTTTCGTCAAGCCAGAGTGAGCGTCTGTGGTGTAAAGTGTATTACAGTTCTAGTTTCATTCCTTATGGTAAGTCTATGCGATAAACTGTGTGAATACCTTGCAATGCATGTTCTGTAGCAGTGCAGGCACACTGCACATTTGGAGTTCCATGTACGGGTTCATGAAGTATTTATTGTTGATCGGAAGTGATAGTTAAGGTCATCAGATTTAAACCAGAAAAATTTGTCGTTTTGAAGGTTTCAGAGAACGGAAAGGAATTGCTAACGCCGGTGTTAGAAAACGTCTACAGTTAAATGCTATTGCAAAAATTTAGAAGATGGGAACTATATTAATGAACAGGTGCACTTCATAAACAACCTTCTGACATGTTAGACCTATATGACGAACAAAGCTCAAATTTATATCGTTGACAGTCGGTTTGAATCTTTTCAGGACCTATTTTACAGTGAAGCACCTTGGAATTTGCAAAGCAGAAATCCATGATATTAACTTAATTTACTAAGTCGAAATCGGACGAAGATTGATGTTTAAAGGCATTCTTCAGATTTCGCATAAGAAATTTTTACTAGCAGTTTGCAACTCCATTAATTAAAATGGAAAATAAAAGGTTGTAGTCAGCGGCTTCTACCGTGATTCGAACTTATAGTACAAGCACTGCAACGCACAAAGGAACCTCTGCGCTAACGACACACTGGCGTCCAGAGGCGGACTATAGTCACTGCGATGTTGCCTGAGCCTCAAAACGCAACCTTAAACACACAAACAGAGGAGGTGGAGATTACTGTTTTAACATCCCGTCGACCACGATGTCATTAGAGACGGAGCACAAGCTCGGATTAGGGAAGGATGAGGAAGGAAATCGGCCGTGCCCTTCCTAAGGAACCATCCCGGCATTTCCCTGTAGCGATTTAGGGAAATCATTGAAAACCTAAATCAGGATGGCCGGGCGCGGGATTGCACCGTCGTCCTCCCGAATGCACACACAAACAGGTGTTACTTATGTGAAGAACGCCGTTCTTGGAGTCCAGAAATTAAATATACTTTCTAATTGTGTCATCTTGCAGTGGATTATATCGTACGAGTCTTCGATGTGAAAAACGAATGTCAAGTGAATTTAGCGAGGTAACGCCGACCTACACCCGGAAGTAAATGCACTATCAGAGTGTTGACAAATACTTGCTACGACGCTGCCATTTCTCGGCTCTCTGACGAGGCAGCTCTTCAGCGAAATGTTTGCCGTGATTCTCCGATACGGTTCTTCAGAGTGGAGACGCGCGCGCCCGTTTGGTTTTTGTGCGGCGTTCTCCCCTGATGGTTTCTGACGTCGCCTTGTGGGCTATGTATACATATGAGACATTCGATTATCATTAATTCAGAATGATACAAGTTTCAGCTTCCGGCGTGGAAGAAGGCTGTTGACGCCGACATTATATCATTTCAACGTAGGGAAAGCAAAACGGATCATTCAATGTTTCTCATTCAACATAAAGCATGTGAGATAAATTTCCGTAACGTTCATAATCATCTAAAAATACAAACGAAGTAAAAATACACCGGAAGCTTATTCGAATTGAATATAATGTAAGATACCAAACGCTTTGCACCTCGATGTCGAATTTGTCCACTTGCAATCGTTTGCAGCATGCACATAGAATGTCATGATTACCACGAGAATGAAGAAATATGTTGGTAAGGATGGAAGCAAGAAGAGACGCAGTCAACAAATATTCTATTCCTCATGGCATTCATTTCATTTGACACGTAAGAAGAGGTAAAGCGGGAATTTACTTTCGTTAACACGAAAGATATGCCGCACATATTGATAACGAGGAAGTCTGCGTCTTCATACGTTTCCTCCTTGAAATCTGTATGCTCTATTATATACTAAGTAGCCCGATCATTGTTTCAGTAATGTTACCCTCTTGTTTGACCCCGTAACGATGAACAGATTCCAAATGCATGTCTCTGCGTGAAAGTAGCTGTTCGAACCCTTCCTGGGTTGTTTTTTGTGTTTTATTGCTTGGAATTCCTGAAGCAGACCACTGTGCCTTCCCCCCTCGTGGGTTAGGTCTCAAAACTAAACCGCTTTGTATCCAATGGCATAATTTATTCATACAGCATCAGCACAAGACTCTTCCGAGTGAGAGAATGACAATAACAACCGTAATAAGAACAAGCAAATAATGAATGATGTTTATTCCAACGCAGAACGAGAATGGCTTTAAATATAAAAATCTATATCTATATCCATATCTATTGATCTTTGAGTTGGCACAATGCAAATATATTCTTAGCATTTAGTTACTGAATTTAGTTCTGGATGTTTGCAGAGAAAAGGAAAAGTCGGTACTTCTCGCTAGTGTCATATAATGTGAACCAGCAACTACCCTTTCCTTAGAACACGACTCAAGCAGGTCCTCAAGCAGGCACTGCTGCATTCTGTTCCCTGACATTGCTCTGATGACGGTTAATGCAGATAGTTCCGATTATGAAATACAAAACGTATTGTAGGTTAGTTCCTAGGATAGTAACATTGAATTTGCGTTGTAGATGGCACATGAACGTGATGACTATCCATATTACTCATCAATATAAAAAGACAATATTTTGGGAATTTAGTAGGATTACTCAAAATGAATTCTGAAATTGGGTGACTGACCGCACAGGTGCTAAACGTCGTCAAGAGTATACGATGTCCTAATCGCATTAGGAATATGAAGATCGTCTTCGACAGCTCGCAACTTTCACATTGCTATCTCCACCCTACTCCAGACAGCTCTCGGTGGAGTTGCACTACGTTGCCGATGTTATGGAAGGCCTTCAAACCGACAACAGACCACATATTGAAAAATACAAGCGAATTCTCTTGCAGCGTAAGCTTATTGTAACTAATCTAAAAATTATTGGAGAGGAACATTGTCCTATTCAAAAAAAGTAAAATGTTACACACTGTTGACGTCAAACGGACATTATCTATGTCCTGTCTTGTGTCCTACTCATCTATAATATCAAGTGTACTATGAAAATGATTATATATAATGGATTATAAGGTAATGCATTGATACCAGATGGTGGGGGCCGGCCGATGTGGCCGTGCGCTTCTAGGCGCTTCAGTCTGGAACCGCGTGACCGCTACGGTCGCAGGTTCGAATCCTGCCTCGGGCATGGATGTGTGTGATGTCCTTAGGTTAATTAGGTTTAAGTAGTTCTAAGTTCTAGGGGACTGATGACCTTAGAAGTTAAGTCCCATAGTGCTCAGAGCCATTTGAACCATTTGAACTATTTAACACAAAATGACATTAAAAATTTAAGTTATTCACGAGCAGCTAGTTGAGAATATGTATGAACATTAAATGACACGACGAACCGTCTTGTTCTGCATATGGATTCAAACCCAGCTCATGCAGACTAAGCAAAGATTTCGTGACTGACGGAAACTAACAGTCATTCCTGATTAGGCATACAGAGAGTGATATACCTCGATTTTAGACAGTATCAGTTAGCAACTATCAACTTTAAATTGCATAACGCAAACACTTTTAACAGACGTGAATTCCTACCCAGCATCTATTGTCCCTGTTAACGAACTACGAGAGATGTTAAATATTGCTTCTTCACAAGTAACTTACTTGAAATGCCGTGAGGTAAAGCTGTGTGTTGGACACGGATTCGAACCCGGAACCTAATCGGATTGCCATCGAAGCACAGTCAAATGTGACATATCGGAATTTCGCAGCAGTAACTAGATGTTTTAACTGAAATGACGAGACGAAACATTAATTTTTTCCTTCCCAGGACTCCAACCCGGCACCTATCGCTGTTATATTCTAGAGAAAACTAACGTTAAATATGGGTTTGTTGCACCAGCAGTGACATGTGAGCATGTTTGAACTGAAATAATATGACGAAGAGTTCAGCGCTCACTGGGAATAGAGCCCCACACATATCGTTGTTGACTACACACAAAGAGACGTCAGCTACCGAATTTTTCTCCACCAGCTGCTCAGAATAGCATCTTGAACTTACAGTCATCTCGCAAATAGTTCTGTGTCTCACTGGGAGTTAAAAACGTCGGATATCGTTAGTGTTGACAGCGAATGAAAATACATTATAAATCAAAATTATTATCCACCAGCAGATAGGTGTTCTCATGCTAGAGCTTGATAATACATAATTAAATCTTTAGTGCCGGGCCAGGATTCGATCCCATTCACGCATAATATGTGAAGGTGTTGAGGAATCTGCAGTTTTGAACAAACAACAAATTGTAGTCGAGCTGTATTGCCACGAAGGGATCAAATTCCGCGTTAAGGGCGGTCTGAGTTGCATTCCCAGTTCAGAACCAATTTTATCGACATACAGAAGCCCAAATAAAAGATGGAATAAGTGTCCTGTGACCATACATAGCGTTTGTATCGTCACTTGAAATAAATAACTAGTATAAGAAAGGTTACTGGTGATAGAGTTTCTACATGTCGCCACTCCAGACTTTATTGTGGTTCAACCTACCGTCTACTTGGTAAAGAAGGAATATCATCTTTAATGTGAATTTTCAGACCACGCAGCCATTATATCTCCTTCACTTGGTGTAGCCAGGAGAGAATGGAATCTGTCTCTCCCTATCTAAAATCATTGACAGAAGTGGGAATCGAACCCAGACCATAGGTATAACAACCTACCATCCGTCCAACAGACCACGAAATCCCCTTCTCTGCGAGTCATTTTTCTATCGTAACGCAGTTGCGCCACACTGGATGAGAATTCTGACACACAGGCTCCCTGTAGTAATTTGCAGCATGTTCAGTAAATTCATTTACTTGGTTGACCGAATCACCATGAACTAGCTGCCTCGGCTAGCCAGTGCATACATTCGACTATTTTGTAATCACAGAAATAAAATCACGTTACTGCCACCTACACACAACTGCCAACATTGTAGGATGCAGAAGTTTAAATAGAAAGTGTTCCTTTCCACTTGAGCTATTCTATTGCGCTATCTGTTACTAGAAAACGTCGTTCAGTCCAAAAGAAAAGCTGTAACTGTTTGTCTCTCAGAAGTCAAGACCTGGCCATATGCATAATCTCACAGTGCTGTGGAATCCAAAAGTTCTGGAGGAATAGTTGCCGAGCTCTGGAGCTGTTGTAGCTACGTGTCAGCTTGTAGCATAGATAAGATGTCGCGAGTTCAAATACATTTAGTGCTACATTTTTTAAAACGCAATTCTGCTCTCTGCTGAAGTTATCAATCTAATGGAACTTTGAACATAATTCCCTTCACTTCTCAACCCAAAGTAGTCGCATGTGGAAAAAGGACTAACTACTGTGACATTTTGTTCTATTCAGGTTTAATAGACAGCAGGCAGCAGATGCATCTCGAAGATGTGCAGGGAGAGCGCATCGTGCCATAATATGTCAGAAAAGTATTTTCTACATTAGCCGTCGTGAGGTAGTGATATTTGATTCTTCTTCAAACTTTGATTGACAGCTTTAACTCAGAACAAATTTTCTACATGCATGTAATCAATAAACTGCATGTGCATTGTCAGACTGTCATAGGTAACATCAGAGAATTCGCATATATCGTTGATGATTAATTTCTCTCTCATATTTACTATTGTTTTAACAACACTAAAGGAAACCTTACGAAAATTGTGCACTGTATTATAAGAAATGAAATAAAACTAACCATGATAACCTTACGACGAAAGTATCTGTACACAAGCATGCCTCTATCGACACGAATTAATAAAATTCTACTCACTTAGATTTTGATTGGGTCTGTGTTTAATTGGTATGCTGTGTCATACGCAAGAGGTATGCAAATGTGGCATTTCATAAATATAGTTACGTATTCCTAGAAACCCAAAATTCGCTTGTCAGCAGCGGAAAGAGGCGTTACCTGTTGTGTAGCATTGTAAGTTTTTCAACATTGCACTATGAGCTGAAAGCATTTTCTTGCGATTTCCTTATTGATGTTTGATCTGACTGCTTGTAGCTCTTTCACAGAAGGGATAAAAACGTTTCAGTCAGTGAGACTGGAACTGCGAACCGTAACAGACGCTGTTTCACAGGTCAGCACGTTACCACAGAGCTGGCGAGGAGGTATGGGTCTCAGCTTCCTATTACGACGGCAATAGTAACTAGAACTCGTAAACCGCTATTTAAAGGTCGAGATCAGTTGCGATTTCCACCTGCAACGACTTTCCTGGGCTGAAAACCGTAAATTTTCAATCTTTTGTTACTCTTCAAGCTATAATAACTCAGATTAGTCAATGGAAATGACAGGTAAAATCAAGTGAACTTTGAGGCTTAATTCCGTGCACACCAGGAAGTAACTCGAGGATCACAGAGTTGCCAAACATACGTTGCCTTGTTGCCAAATCTCAGTTACAGTACCAGCAGGAAGAAGACGAACCGATGTGATCCTACAGCGGTCTGGGAAGTGACCATAGCTGGTGTCTCCAAGTCGCGGCTGCTACGGCCTGGAATACGTAATGCGTCTGATTCGCTTTCTGTAACTAGGTTTAGGGACTGGAGCGTAGTTACTAATAATACTCAGAACTGACTGCAAACTGAGCATCATAAATCAGTAACTCTCATTATTGTTTTTATATTTCTTTCGTAAGTGCACTCAAAACTAAGAAAGTCATTCACAGGCGTTTTCGTGCCTCGCCGATAGTCGAGCACAACATACAAATAAAAATAAAAAAAGAATGTGTTTGTGTGTGTGTGTGTGTTTGTGTGTGTGTGTGTGTGTGTGTGTGAGAGAGAGAGAGAGAGAGAGAGAGAGAAATAAAACGCAATGAGAGAGAGTGTAAAAAATTGTTGTAAAGAAATTGAATCATGGTATTTAAAGAAATCTTTCATTAAAATGACACGTTCCACATCATTACGAAATGTCGTATTCATGATCTATGGAACAAGAGTTAATCTAATGTAATCTAATCTAATCACATCATATTGATGATTAGCCCTGAAGAGTCATGAATTACCGAAAGTTTTGCCAATACCAGTAACCAAATCTAAACTTGAAAATAAAAGACGACAATTTTTGTAATGAACCGTGACTCCTATCAAGACCCTTTCATCCCTGTTATCTAACCACGAAAGATGTCTGATATACCTCCATTCTGAAGTAACAAAGTGTGCATGCATTTAAAGATGAAGTGCATGATGTGAAGTTCTGTGACGGAGATACGAACCCAACACGTAATCCGATTGTTAACTAAGAAAAATCAAATGTTACGTATCGGTTTTTCTTACGAGCCGCTAGGTGTCTGAATCTAAAATAAGGATACAAACTTTTGTGCCTAAGCGACAATCGAACTGCACACCTACCGTGCATCCCCGAATATAGTTTAAGTATCAGTTGCTTACTCATGAACAGTAAGATGTGTGCGTGTTTGACCAGAAATAACGACACCTGTTGCGATTGTTGGCAACAAATGAACAGACATTGAAATTGCGCGTTAATTTTCACTAGCAGGTGGGTATGCACTTGATAAAGCTAGAAATGAAATTATGAATATTTTTGTACTGGATCAGGTTTCAGACCCACATACTTACCTTTGGAGGAGACCTAGAGAAGATTGCAGTGTTGGGAAAAGGAACGAAATGACTGAACTATACTGTTCCGAGAGATTCAGATCCTCGAAAGAGGAGATACGAATTCGAATCACAGTCCAGCACCAAATTTTTAAACGTCTCTAGTTCAATCAAGTACAAGTAAAATAAGAGCCCTGTCCCTTTAAATGGCTATCGGTTCATCAAATAAAATAAAATTTTCTAATGTAAGTAAGCTTACTGGCGACTGTATTTCTTTTTACCATGACTTCCGCTGTGTCATTTCCCAACGTAAACCGGCTCTGCCCAGTTGGTAATGAAGGAACGTGATGTTTAATGCGGATTCTGGATTATAACGTCTTTCTCTTGAGGTTACCAGAGGTAAAATAAATCTGTTTGTGCCTCTTAAAAGTAAATGCCTGAACCCACGCATTGCACCTGTGATAGCTCGTTCCACCAGACCATTGTGGCCACATTACCCAGCCCCAGGAGTGTGCTGTAACGGATGATGTGCTTAGCTTACAAAATTAGTCACGGTGGAAAAAATGCGAGTCTATTAAATGGTCAAGTAGAAGCAAGCTTCTGACGCAGAGATTATGCTATTCTCATGTCAGCAGGATGTAAAGACTCTTCTAGGCATCATAGGCTGGATGTGAAGCCATTTTGATTTTTCACAAATTCAGCAAATTTCTTAGTTCGAGAAAATCCACTGTGAAGTGTGAAGTTGCCGGATAATTCGATTATTACTGTTATTATTAATATCATTTTATTCATACCGCTGATGGAAGACGACCGTAGTCTTGAGGTAAAACGCTAGACCAGCTAATATGACGTCTGGCGACCGAAAGCACATATCGACAACATTTTTATCGCCCCTTTCCTCTCGGTGCTGAAGCTATGAGTGTAATTCAAGCGAATCTACAATATCATATTAACTGGTCTCGCGTTTAACCTCAAGACTACGGTCGTAGTCAAGAGTAATGTACTAAGACTGGAGTCAAGACTTCCTCTGGGAAGTGCCGCAGTCTACATGTTGCTAGATCGAGCATATTGCCAGACATAGAATTCTGAGAGGAGCATGACTGTATTGTCCACCTTACGTGAACGACTCGGCGGTCAATTTTTTGGTCTGAGACTGTATCTACAACACATATTGCACGCTTAAGACCCAGAAGAATTAAAAAAAAAGTAGTTTATGAGAGCAACGTTAACCATAGCGTTCGAAGTATTCATAGTATTGTATACGTGTGTGTAAACGACTTCCAATGACCACTCAAGAAAGACAAGGATACACAGTCTAGCTTCAATACTATAAATACGCCTCAGTTTGTGGATGAACTCAGACTTAGGTTGATAATAATTTTGAAAATATAGCAGCACTGTACCCATTGGTGTTAAACTCGTTTTCAACCAATGATTCCCACAGCTACAGGGATACTACTTGTGATACCTCCTAGACAAAATACTTAAGCAGTGTTATCAGACGAAAAGATCAACCTGACACAAACTGTGGGAAGTTTGTTTTACAACCTTCGTACCTGGATATTCAGCTTTTTCCTATTTGAGATATCTGTGAACGTTGCTGCTTAAGACGATTTAAGCATAAACTAGTTTCCCTCAGCTTCGACAATGTTTAAAGAAATCGTCTTATCGGCACTAAATCGTAGTTTGTGAATTGTTTACCAGCCGTACTCTTCCGTATTTTGCCGGTTGGAAGGCGAAAGCTTACTGACAAATTTCACACAGAAATTACTGTTACAGTGTACTTATGGAGCCAAATGAGTCAATTGCGTATTTTCCGGTGAGAAAGAGCACTGGCAAACAGTCTTCGCTACATTAGGTTATTTAAACTGGTGTCACTCTAAGCTAGAATTTATGGTCAGCGACTAAGTGTAAGGTCAACGTTTCGAATGCGAGTTTTGCGACTGTGAAATACTTTTATACATTATAGAAGCGAATATTAAATTTGCACTAATATTGCGAAAATTTTGTACTTGGACAGCTTAGAATGAAAATACTTCTGTTTATTGCAAAGGGAAACAATAGATTTTCTAAAACACTGTCTGTCATACACTACTTGAAACAGGTCATGTCGACGAAATCATGTGGAAGAACTAACAGTAACGTATATCGGAAGGCAGTAAGATCTCTTGCCTTTTGGTTTGTCAGTACTCGAAAGCCATTTCTAGGCGAAAGTAAACGAAAAAAGGCAGTGCGTTTTTTTTACCAAGGAACGTCTTCGTCAATTACTTTAGTTTTAATGTAATCTACGAGTAATTGCTGGTGTTTGATATTAACATGAAAAGGATTCCGTAGACAGGGAAAGAACCTGTTCTTGGGAAACTACTTCTATAGTGACCAAAAGGCACTAAATGATGTTCAAGCACTTGTGTTACAGCAGCAGTATTGAAAGGTCTCTGTTGGATTCCTTTCATGTTTAATTTCTTAAATCTGTTGCCATTTATGGAATAAATTCCTCTTCTAAATGTACTGTGGCGTTTCTGACTATCTGGGAGGAGACTGAGCAGTGGAACGTGTTACTTTTACACATAAACAAGAACGATCTGTCACACTACTACACTTTAAAGCACAGTTTATATGTAATTCATGTCACACAGTCTCATACGGAACCTACATCCGCTTTCTTTTATATACTGTATATGATAAGATACTGTCATCCCCCTTCCCTTTTGTGTGAGAGGATGAATGAGCATATATATTTCTAGTTGCATGCTTGAAGGTAGCAGACAAGGCTGTCTGCTAGAGAACAGTAGGACCAACGTCGGAACAGGTAGCTACGCTTCCTAAAAGCAAAGAGGTTTCTATCCTTAGTATGGTCCTGTCCGTCCGTTGTCATGTTGGTATAGGAAGCTGCCCCTCTGGCCACTTCCGTTGGTCTTTGGGAGCCACCCTCAGGAAGCACGCTCGGCAGTAGGGCAGTTGCAGTGTGGCCATGGCGAGCGTCTGAAGTGGTAAGATCTCCGGCTAAGCGCGTGTCTGTTAAGTCCGTAGGACAATGGATTTCTTAAGTTCAGCCTAACTGAAAATTTAATCACCTTTATTTCGGGTTTAGGTCTAAAATATCCGATGTTATCTTAAATTGCAGGGCAGTGTAATTATCGTGTGAAGTTCAGATTATGTTTTGGTAGTTGCTTTGTTACTACTTTGTGAGTAAAGTGGAACCACGTGTTGATCAGTAACTCTAACTAAGTTCATCAATCTTAAATCCGAATGTGCGTGAGATTATAACGTCTCATCTTGAGAATATTTTTTTAATATAGCAACTTTTCTTTATGCTTTTCTTTATGTTCAACCCACGTGGGGTGTACTTTGCGAGACCAGTACCACGTGCTTATATAACTGTTTGACCCATCAGGTTAATGGTAAGACGTTAGTAACCAGTTCAAGGTTTTTCTTTTGTCAATTGCTTTTCGATCTAATTTATTTTAATTATCAGAATTATTGTGGAGTTGTACGCTTTGTGTAAACCAAGTTGACCACGTGAAGCATGTGGTGTAATCATCAAAGTAGCCCTCAGCTATTCTTTTTGCGAAGACTTCACAAAGAGTTAATATGAATTTAGTATACGAGTGTGTGGTAATTACATGACGGACAGGATTGTGGAATGAACGTAATTTCTTTGGGTAAAAACTGAATCTGTTGGTTGTGGTTAATTTCTTCTTGCTTATGTTTCAATGTTCTTCGAGTGTTATTTTATGAATGCAGTGTTGTACCCAGTCTCCCAATCTTGGGTCCATATTTTATGTGTTCCGTAAAATTACAATCTCACATTTTTTTTAATCGTAAATAAGGCACCAGCTCAGTTATAACTCCCGTATAATACGCTGAAATTTCAATGAACAATCTTAAAATAAATTTCCAAATGTAAACTGATTTCATTCTTTTTATTTAAATTCTCCTTTATATATATATATATATATATATATATATATATTACCGGTTTTGTATGACTATTAAAAGATTATCATTAATGTTAGTCTGCTTGGTAAACCTAGACTAAATATCTGATGAAAAAGTTGCCCAGTAATCCACGGTTAACGTCCCCAGACAAGATCACGGCTTTTAACTCACTTTCATTGTCTATTAGCTCCGATTTCAGCTTACCAAAATTAAAGTAGCAATATTACAGTATGAATAAAATGATATTAATAATAACAGTAATAATCGAATTATCCGGCAACTTCACACTTCACAGTGGATTTTCTCGAACTAAGAAATTTGCTGAATTTGTGAAAAATCAAAATGGCTTCACATCCAGCCTATGATGCCTAGAAGAGTCTTTACATCCTGCTGACATGAGAATAGCATAATCTCTGCGTCAGAAGCTTGCTTCTACTTGACCATTTAATAGACTCGCATTTTTTCCACCGTGACTAATTTTGTAAGCTAAGCACATCATCCGTTACAGCACACTCCTGGGGCTGGGTAATGTGGCCACAATGGTCTGGTGGAACGAGCTATCACAGGTGCAATGCGTGGGTTCAGGCATTTACTTTTAAGAGGCACAAACAGATTTATTTTACCTCTGGTAACCTCAAGAGAAAGACGTTATAATCCAGAATCCGCATTAAACATCACGTTCCTTCATTACCAACTGGGCAGAGCCGGTTTACGTTGGGAAATGACACAGCGGAAGTCATGGTAAAAAGAAATACAGTCGCCAGTAAGCTTACTTACATTAGAAAATTTTATTTTATTTGATGAACCGATAGCCATTTAAAGGGACAGGGCTCTTATTTTACTTGTACTTGATTGAACTAGAGACGTTTAAAAATTTGGTGCTGGACTGTGATTCGAATTCGTATCTCCTCTTTCGAGGATCTGAATCTCTCGGAACAGTATAGTTCAGTCATTTCGTTCCTTTTCCCAACACTGCAATCTTCTCTAGGTCTCCTCCAAAGGTAAGTATGTGGGTCTGAAACCTGATCCAGTACAAAAATATTCATAATTTCATTTCTAGCTTTATCAAGTGCACACCCACCTGCTAGTGAAAATTAACGCGCAATTTCAATGTCTGTCATGTGTTGCCAACAATCGCAACAGGTGTCGTTATTTCTGGTCAAACACGCACACATCTTACTGTTCATGAGTAAGCAACTGATACTTAAGCTATATTCGGGGATGCACGGTAGGTGTGCAGTTCGATTGTCGCTTAGGCACAAAAGTTTGTATCCTTATTTTAGATTCAGACACCTAGCGGCTCGTAAGAAAAACCGATACGTAACATTTGATTTTTCTTAGTTAACAATCGGATTACGTGTTGGGTTCGTATCTCCGTCACAGAACTTCACATCATGCACTTCATCTTTAAATGCATGCACACTTTGTTACTTCAGAATGGAGGTATATCAGACATCTTTCGTGGTTAGATAACAGGGATGAAAGGGTCTTGATAGGAGTCACGGTTTATTACAAAAATTGTTGTCTTTTATTTTCAAGTTTAGATTTGGTTACTGGTATTGGCAAAACTTTCGGTAATTCATGACTCTTCATGGCTAATCATCAATATGATGTGATTAGATTAGATTACATTAGATTAACTCTTGTTCCATAGATCATGAATACGACATTTCGTAATGATGTGGAACGTGTCATTTTAATGAAAGATTTCTTTAAATACCATGATTCAATTTCTTTACAACAATTTTTTACACTCTCTCTCATTGCGTTTTATTTCTCTCTCTCTCTCTCTCTCTCTCTCTCTCTCTCTCTCTCACACACACACACACACACAAACACACACACACACACAAACACATTCTTTTTTTATTTTTATTTGTATGTTGTGCTCGACTATCGGCGAGGCACGAAAACGCCTGTGAATGACTTTCTTAGTTTTGAGTGCACTTACGAAAGAAATATAAAAACAATAATGAGAGTTACTGATTTATGATGCTCAGTTTGCAGTCAGTTCTGAGTATTATTAGTAACTACGCTCCAGTCCCTAAACCTAGTTACAGAAAGCGAATCAGACGCATTACGTATTCCAGGCCGTAGCAGCCGCGACTTGGAGACACCAGCTATGGTCACTTCCCAGACCGCTGTAGGATCACATCGGTTCGTCTTCTTCCTGCTGGTACTGTAACTGAGATTTGGCAACAAGGCAACGTATGTTTGGCAACTCTGTGATCGACGAGTTACTTCCTGGTGTGCACGGAATTAAGCCTCAAAGTTCACTTGATTTTACCTGTCATTTCCATTGACTAATCTGAGTTATTATAGCTTGAAGAGTAACAAAAGATTGAAAATTTACGGTTTTCAGCCCAGGAAAGTCGTTGCAGGTGGAAATCGCAACTAATCTCGACCTTTAAATAGCGGTTTACGAGTTCTAGTTACTATTGCCGTCGTAATAGGAAGCTGAGACCCATACCTCCTCGCCAGCTCTGTGGTAACGTGCTGACCTGTGAAACAGCGTCTGTTACGGTTCGCAGTTCCAGTCTCACTGACTGAAACGTTTTTATCCCTTCTGTGAAAGAGCTACAAGCAGTCAGATCAAACATCAATAAGGAAATCGCAAGAAAATGCTTTCAGCTCATAGTGCAATGTTGAAAAACTTACAATGCTACACAACAGGTAACGCCTCTTTCCGCTGCTGACAAGCGAATTTTGGGTTTCTAGGAATACGTAACTATATTTATGAAATGCCACATTTGCATACCTCTTGAGTATGACACAGCATACCAATTAAACACAGACCCAGTCAAAATCTAAGTGAGTAGAATTTTATTAATTCGTGTCGATAGAGGCATGCTTGTGTACAGATACCTTCGTCGTAAGGTTATCATGGTTAGTTTTATTTCATTTCTTATAATACAGTGCACAATTTTCGTAAGGTTTCCTTTAGTGTTGTTAAAACAATAGTAAATATGAGAGAGAAATTAATCATCAACGATATATGCGAATTCTCTGATGTTACCTATGACAGTCTGACAATGCACATGCAGTTTATTGATTACATGCATGTAGAAAATTTGTTCTGAGTTAAAGCTGTCAATCAAAGTTTGAAGAAGAATCAAATATCACTACCTCACGACGGCTAATGTAGAAAATACTTTTCTGACATATTATGGCACGATGCGCTCTCCCTGCACATCTTCGAGATGCATCTGCTGCCTGCTGTCTATTAAACCTGAATAGAACAAAATGTCACAGTAGTTAGTCCTTTTTCCACATGCGACTACTTTGGGTTGAGAAGTGAAGGGAATTATGTTCAAAGTTCCATTAGATTGATAACTTCAGCAGAGAGCAGAATTGCGTTTTAAAAAATGTAGCACTAAATGTATTTGAACTCGCGACATCTTATCTATGCTACAAGCTGACACGTAGCTACAACAGCTCCAGAGCTCGGCAACTATTCCTCCAGAACTTTTGGATTCCACAGCACTGTGAGATTATGCATATGGCCAGGTCTTGACTTCTGAGAGACAAACAGTTACAGCTTTTCTTTTGGACTGAACGACGTTTTCTAGTAACAGATAGCGCAATAGAATAGCTCAAGTGGAAAGGAACACTTTCTATTTAAACTTCTGCATCCTACAATGTTGGCAGTTGTGTGTAGGTGGCAGTAACGTGATTTTATTTCTGTGATTACAAAATAGTCGAATGTATGCACTGGCTAGCCGAGGCAGCTAGTTCATGGTGATTCGGTCAACCAAGTAAATGAATTTACTGAACATGCTGCAAATTACTACAGGGAGCCTGTGTGTCAGAATTCTCATCCAGTGTGGCGCAACTGCGTTACGATAGAAAAATGACTCGCAGAGAAGGGGATTTCGTGGTCTGTTGGACGGATGGTAGGTTGTTATACCTATGGTCTGGGTTCGATTCCCACTTCTGTCAATGATTTTAGATAGGGAGAGACAGATTCCATTCTCTCCTGGCTACACCAAGTGAAGGAGATATAATGGCTGCGTGGTCTGAAAATTCACATTAAAGATGATATTCCTTCTTTACCAAGTAGACGGTAGGTTGAACCACAATAAAGTCTGGAGTGGCGACATGTAGAAACTCTATCACCAGTAACCTTTCTTATACTAGTTATTTATTTCAAGTGACGATACAAACGCTATGTATGGTCACAGGACACTTATTCCATCTTTTATTTGGGCTTCTGTATGTCGATAAAATTGGTTCTGAACTGGGAATGCAACTCAGACCGCCCTTAACGCGGAATTTGATCCCTTCGTGGCAATACAGCTCGACTACAATTTGTTGTTTGTTCAAAACTGCAGATTCCTCAACACCTTCACATATTATGCGTGAATGGGATCGAATCCTGGCCCGGCACTAAAGATTTAATTATGTATTATCAAGCTCTAGCATGAGAACACCTATCTGCTGGTGGATAATAATTTTGATTTATAATGTATTTTCATTCGCTGTCAACACTAACGATATCCGACGTTTTTAACTCCCAGTGAGACACAGAACTATTTGCGAGATGACTGTAAGTTCAAGATGCTATTCTGAGCAGCTGGTGGAGAAAAATTCGGTAGCTGACGTCTCTTTGTGTGTAGTCAACAACGATATGTGTGGGGCTCTATTCCCAGTGAGCGCTGAACTCTTCGTCATATTATTTCAGTTCAAACATGCTCACATGTCACTGCTGGTGCAACAAACCCATATTTAACGTTAGTTTTCTCTAGAATATAACAGCGATAGGTGCCGGGTTGGAGTCCTGGGAAGGAAAAAATTAATGTTTCGTCTCGTCATTTCAGTTAAAACATCTAGTTACTGCTGCGAAATTCCGATATGTCACATTTGACTGTGCTTCGATGGCAATCCGATTAGGTTCCGGGTTCGAATCCGTGTCCAACACACAGCTTTACCCCACGGCATTTCAAGTAAGTTACTTGTGAAGAAGCAATATTTAACATCTCTCGTAGTTCGTTAACAGGGACAATAGATGCTGGGTAGGAATTCACGTCTGTTAAAAGTGTTTGCGTTATGCAATTTAAAGTTGATAGTTGCTAACTGATACTGTCTAAAATCGAGGTATATCACTCTCTGTATGCCTAATCAGGAATGACTGTTAGTTTCCGTCAGTCACGAAATCTTTGCTTAGTCTGCATGAGCTGGGTTTGAATCCATATGCAGAACAAGACGGTTCGTCGTGTCATTTAATGTTCATACATATTCTCAACTAGCTGCTCGTGAATAACTTAAATTTTTAATGTCATTTTGTGTTAAATAGTTCAAATGGTTCAAATGGCTCTGAGCACTATGGGACTTAACTTCTAAGGTCATCAGTCCCCTAGAACTTAGAACTACTTAAACCTAATTAACCTAAGGACATCACACACATCCATGCCCGAGGCAGGATTCGAACCTGCGACCGTAGCGGTCACGCGGTTCCAGACTGAAGCGCCTAGAAGCGCACGGCCACATCGGCCGGCCCCCACCATCTGGTATCAATGCATTACCTTATAATCCATTATATATAATCATTTTCATAGTACACTTGATATTATAGATGAGTAGGACACAAGACAGGACATAGATAATGTCCGTTTGACGTCAACAGTGTGTAACATTTTACTTTTTTTGAATAGGACAATGTTCCTCTCCAATAATTTTTAGATTAGTTACAATAAGCTTACGCTGCAAGAGAATTCGCTTGTATTTTTCAATATGTGGTCTGTTGTCGGTTTGAAGGCCTTCCATAACATCGGCAACGTAGTGCAACTCCACCGAGAGCTGTCTGGAGTAGGGTGGAGATAGCAATGTGAAAGTTGCGAGCTGTCGAAGACGATCTTCATATTCCTAATGCGATTAGGACATCGTATACTCTTGACGACGTTTAGCACCTGTGCGGTCAGTCACCCAATTTCAGAATTCATTTTGAGTAATCCTACTAAATTCCCAAAATATTGTCTTTTTATATTGATGAGTAATATGGATAGTCATCACGTTCATGTGCCATCTACAACGCAAATTCAATGTTACTATCCTAGGAACTAACCTACAATACGTTTTGTATTTCATAATCGGAACTATCTGCATTAACCGTCATCAGAGCAATGTCAGGGAACAGAATGCAGCAGTGCCTGCTTGAGGACCTGCTTGAGTCGTGTTCTAAGGAAAGGGTAGTTGCTGGTTCACATTATATGACACTAGCGAGAAGTACCGACTTTTCCTTTTCTCTGCAAACATCCAGAACTAAATTCAGTAACTAAATGCTAAGAATATATTTGCATTGTGCCAACTCAAAGATCAATAGATATGGATATAGATATAGATTTTTATATTTAAAGCCATTCTCGTTCTGCGTTGGAATAAACATCATTCATTATTTGCTTGTTCTTATTACGGTTGTTATTGTCATTCTCTCACTCGGAAGAGTCTTGTGCTGATGCTGTATGAATAAATTATGCCATTGGATACAAAGCGGTTTAGTTTTGAGACCTAACCCACGAGGGGGGAAGGCACAGTGGTCTGCTTCAGGAATTCCAAGCAATAAAACACAAAAAACAACCCAGGAAGGGTTCGAACAGCTACTTTCACGCAGAGACATGCATTTGGAATCTGTTCATCGTTACGGGGTCAAACAAGAGGGTAACATTACTGAAACAATGATCGGGCTACTTAGTATATAATAGAGCATACAGATTTCAAGGAGGAAACGTATGAAGACGCAGACTTCCTCGTTATCAATATGTGCGGCATATCTTTCGTGTTAACGAAAGTAAATTCCCGCTTTACCTCTTCTTACGTGTCAAATGAAATGAATGCCATGAGGAATAGAATATTTGTTGACTGCGTCTCTTCTTGCTTCCATCCTTACCAACATATTTCTTCATTCTCGTGGTAATCATGACATTCTATGTGCATGCTGCAAACGATTGCAAGTGGACAAATTCGACATCGAGGTGCAAAGCGTTTGGTATCTTACATTATATTCAATTCGAATAAGCTTCCGGTGTATTTTTACTTCGTTTGTATTTTTAGATGATTATGAACGTTACGGAAATTTATCTCACATGCTTTATGTTGAATGAGAAACATTGAATGATCCGTTTTGCTTTCCCTACGTTGAAATGATATAATGTCGGCGTCAACAGCCTTCTTCCACGCCGGAAGCTGAAACTTGTATCATTCTGAATTAATGATAATCGAATGTCTCATATGTATACATAGCCCACAAGGCGACGTCAGAAACCATCAGGGGAGAACGCCGCATAAAAACCAAACGGGCGCGCGCGTCTCCACTCTGAAGAACCGTATCGGAGAATCACGGCAAACATTTCGCTGAAGAGCTGCCTCGTCAGAGAGCCGAGAAATGGCAGCGTCGTAGCAAGTATTTGTCAACACTCTGATAGTGCATTTACTTCCGGGTGTAGGTCGGCGTTACCTCGCTAAATTCACTTGACATTCGTTTTTCACATCGAAGACTCGTACGATATAATCCACTGCAAGATGACACAATTAGAAAGTATATTTAATTTCTGGACTCCAAGAACGGCGTTCTTCACATAAGTAACACCTGTTTGTGTGTGCATTCGGGAGGACGACGGTGCAATCCCGCGCCCGGCCATCCTGATTTAGGTTTTCAATGATTTCCCTAAATCGCTACAGGGAAATGCCGGGATGGTTCCTTAGGAAGGGCACGGCCGATTTCCTTCCTCATCCTTCCCTAATCCGAGCTTGTGCTCCGTCTCTAATGACATCGTGGTCGACGGGATGTTAAAACAGTAATCTCCACCTCCTCTGTTTGTGTGTTTAAGGTTGCGTTTTGAGGCTCAGGCAACATCGCAGTGACTATAGTCCGCCTCTGGACGCCAGTGTGTCGTTAGCGCAGAGGTTCCTTTGTGCGTTGCAGTGCTTGTACTATAAGTTCGAATCACGGTAGAAGCCGCTGACTACAACCTTTTATTTTCCATTTTAATTAATGGAGTTGCAAACTGCTAGTAAAAATTTCTTATGCGAAATCTGAAGAATGCCTTTAAACATCAATCTTCGTCCGATTTCGACTTAGTAAATTAAGTTAATATCATGGATTTCTGCTTTGCAAATTCCAAGGTGCTTCACTGTAAAATAGGTCCTGAAAAGATTCAAACCGACTGTCAACGATATAAATTTGAGCTTTGTTCGTCATATAGGTCTAACATGTCAGAAGGTTGTTTATGAAGTGCACCTGTTCATTAATATAGTTCCCATCTTCTAAATTTTTGCAATAGCATTTAACTGTAGACGTTTTCTAACACCGGCGTTAGCAATTCCTTTCCGTTCTCTGAAACCTTCAAAACGACAAATTTTTCTGGTTTAAATCTGATGACCTTAACTATCACTTCCGATCAACAATAAATACTTCATGAACCCGTACATGGAACTCCAAATGTGCAGTGTGCCTGCACTGCTACAGAGCATGCATTGCAAGGTATTCACACAGTTTATCGCATAGACTTACCATAAGGAACGAAACTAGAACTGTAATACACTTTACACCACAGACGCTCACTCTGGCTTGACGAAAACATCCAAACATTGACCAAAAGTTGCACAAATAATTAAGTTTGAAAGGAAAAGAAACGAGGTATGAAGCATTTATAAATTCATCGAATGTAGTGAGGTGGTTTAATTTCGTCCCAGTCTATAAAATTAATTTCGGGCCATACTCAGCTCTTGCCGATTACCCGCCTACTAATCAGGGCGTCTGTCTCCGTTGCTTTTGAGCGTGAATGGAAATTATAGAAATTTTCTGTGGAGCAACATTTAATAATAAAGCGTTTTAAATCATCAAAAGCGATGAGCGGTAGCAGGCGCTTTCGTATAAAGAACGGGGGAGTGCAGCGCCGCTGCTGTCGCCACGGCCGCTGCCAGTAGCCAGCAAATGGATCCCGGAGCTTTGCCGCATACGGCGTCCAGAGGAGGACAGTCTGCAGGAAATCTGCCGCAAAATCGTTACTAGATAAAATTTTGATATCGGTGTGTCACAAAGCGAAATAGATTGAATCTGCGCTACCATTACATTCACGTCTTCAGCATTCAGACAGAAGAGGCTATAAAAATATTTTATGCCAGCTGTTCTCGATCCACTGACATTATGAACAGAAACAAAGCACGCTACCACAAGACCACAGGCGTAATCAGCCTAGAGTCTTTCTATCTTGGGACAAGTTTTCCTCCAGGAAGTGCCGCAGTCTACAGCGTTGCCAGATTGTGCAGATAACCGGACTTAGAGAATTAGCGAGTTGGCCAGTTTTTTTGTCCCATGTCGCGATCGGCGCGGACTTAGCCTCTGAAGCGGCCGGCCGCCGGTCGAGTTTTATGTCAAAGAGTGTACTAACAGCTGTATCTCTGTCCTCAATAAAGAGTGGACGCATTTATTTGGAATTTTTTTATGCATTTCGTCTGTACTACCACCTGCTAAAATATCTACTATTCCTCCTGAAACACCCTGTATATGGATATATGTGTGATGTCTGTTCTTTCGGACACTTCCTAAAGAAAATGTTTCATGGCATTCTGCAACGACCTTCGATCTAGTTGTACGGGCTGATAGAGATTTCAGAGCTGCTTGGCTGTCTGAATAAAAGTGGATGCTACGATTTTTGTAGGGTCTACTCTAATTCTCCTCCGTGCACTTGCTGATAGAAGATGTCATGTAATACTGTGGCCATCTTCCCTAAAGAGATTCTAGGCAGTACACCAGACCCGGTACATTCATCTGTTCTCGACCTCTCAGCAAACCACTATATTATGTCTCCTGCAGAAAGTCATATACCGATAACTGAAGCTTTAAACCTGACTGGAAATGTTACCCATCCGCAAAGAATAACAGTTATTCGTGGCTTCTGGGACAGTTTGTGTTGTACGTCGTAATAAACAAAACTTAGAACTTAGAAGAGTGCATGTTTTATATTGCAGAAGAACATTTTAAGCTGAAGAAGAATAACAAATATAAGGAATGTTTTTAAAAAAATTTTATCTATTGCTTTATGTGGGCTACAAAGAGATGGACAGTTTTATTGATTAGAAGCAGAATACTATTCTTTCACTTTTTTTTATTCCTGGAATATTCTTTTACGTCGGTTCTTAAATCACAACTGTTCTAATTTGGCAAACCCCCTCCGGCTCCGAAACTTCTTCCATTTGTTGAAAAATATATGGCTTCCTTACAGACTTCATATGCATCCAGTGCATAATAACTTAAATTGTGAATATATTTCTGAATGAATGTTTGTTATTTATTTTTCCGTCACCCTGTTCACTGTTATAAGTTATGTTCCACAAGGATCGCACACGATTGGAGGCGACAATCTGTAATTTATTTTACCTTAATTACTACTTCAATTTTGTTCAACAATTTAAAGGAATATATGAGTGCAAACATGGAATACATGTGAATAACGCAGCTGCTCAGTGACAGGTATGGGGGAGGCACTGTGGCCAGGCCTCGGATTTTCGACCCCTGCCCTCTTTGCCTCCGCCTACCTGGTGCTGAAATTCTTCTCAAACTTTAAAAAAAAGTAATAGTGCAGTGGTCAGAACGTCTGTCTAGTAAGCAGCAGGTCTAGGTTCGAAGCTCAGTCGGTCACAAATTTTCATCTGCTGTCGTTGCTGTATTTCAACGCGCTGTGACAGTGCGGACGTCGGTCCTTCGATATTTAAGATGCAATTGTTTTTTGAGGCAATAGAGGTGATTTGCGAACATTAGTCTTGCCATCAAAATAACGGGACTCCAACGGAAACCAATCCTTAGTCATACCTTCATGCCGGAGCTAACCCATGCCATATACATGCGAATTAGATTGTAGTTCATATTTAGTCAAATAACGAATGGTCAGTATACAAGTATGCCGGCCAGGGTGGTCGAGTGGTCCTAGGCGCTACAGTCTGGAACCGCGTGAGAGCTACGGTCTCAGGTTCGACTCCAGTCTCCGACATGGATGTGTCTGATGTCCTTAGGTTAGTTAGGTTTAAGTAGTTCTAAGTTCTAGCGGACTGACCACCTCAGATGTTAATTCCCATAGCACTCAGAACCATTTGAACCATTTTTGACGTATACAAGCATTTACAAACAGAAGAAGCAGGATTGCAGCGAACTGATCACTTAACCAAGTGCAACATAGAGTACCTGTGTAATGAGTCATTCCAGCTGCATAGCTGAGGGTAACATTTTTTAAGCAATTCATTGCAGAATTAATGTAATACCCGCACGATGATCTCTGTAGTCATACTGTATCATTAGCAGCCCGCGAATGTAGTACTATGTTCGTTAAATCGGATTACTCAAGCTGAGGCCAAATAAAGACAAGCGACGACGCCACAACACTATCTTTACTTAGGTAGGTAGTCAGCGCTAAATTATGTGCGCCACCATTAACGTTGCCGTAAGCAGTTTAACAGCATAACACCACCACAACTACTGACAACCTGAACCATTATCATCACGCAGTTGTAACTCGCAGTGATTACAAGTTTCTCATGTTTGTCAAGAATAGCGGAAAGCGCCTCTGAAGTTCCGTTTCCATTACGCCTAGGCAGGTGAGAATCCTAAATATCAGTAATAGGTCACCTAGCGAAGAGAAGAGTCCACGTATTGTCTCAATTTCTTGCAGTTTGATGTTAATGAAGTTCCAGATGGTTTCGCACTAACGGGTTCTTTTGGCTATCTGAATACTCATATTGGAATTATATAAGTGTAATTGCTAGAACGTTCAACTACCTTAATAACACCTCATTCTGGGTTGAATACGACTCGGAAAGAAACGTTGATTGGACGTTTCCATCCATCTCCTGACGTCTTACTGAATGAAGTCTGAAGTGCACGCACAGTTGTGTTGCCCGCCGCAAGGATTCTGTGAAGTGTTGTGGCAGCTGGCGGTCATTGCTGAATACAGACATGTGCTCCAGGGGAACTCGTCTTTGTTGCATTTTTTCCATACCGTAATTAGCACAATAACATAAGGCTTGTTCTGCTGAAGAACTTGATGCCCACAAGTCCTTAAATAAGAATCTCCTAACGTGAGTAATGCATGAAAGGAAACAGACTTTTGGACAAAACAATGGACAGCTCCCTGCTTTTTGCGTTTCCGATAGCGCCTACGATAAGAATCTGGTGTCATATTATGTTTCAGAGCCCTAAACTGTTTATTTTTTTACCTCATACTAAAACAAAAGTTATGATATGAGAAGAGGAAATGACTTATATGCTTCTCAGGAACTTGAGTTTTTCGTGTTTATTTTCCCACTTCATACTAAAACAAGGGCGTTAAAATGAGAAGAAGAAATGAAATATACGCTTCCAAGACATAATATTTCCTTGTGTGCTACTACTGCATACATGAAAGCCCTGCAGTTAATTTTTGTATGTAGGATACATTTTGATATCACCTCACATTCCTTTGTGAGAAGGTTCCTATTTTCTTGGGATTCATATAGAGTGGACATTTCATCACTGGTTAATATTCTGATGACTAATGACATGATACCCATTGCAATTGCTCCATGGCTCCTGTGAGTAGAGTCTCACGTTGGTTACTATAAGAACACGCAGGCAGTGATATCCGCTCACTGCGGTCAGAGACAAGGTGATTTCTTTCTGTTTATGGCGAAGCGTCTGCTGCAGTGTCCACGCTCAGCCAACATAAACAAATCGCGGCGGCATTGGGCACTGCTGATCGCTGCGCTTGTCGCGAGCCTCGACAACAAGAGCGCACTGTCTCTGCTAACGATACTATGGAGTTAATACATCTTACTTAACATAATATGCAGGACGTGGGTTGGGTGAAAATTCAGTTAGTAACTTCCCATCGCATTAAAATACTTTACAGTCATATTTGATGAATTATTTACTGTTGGTTGTCTCTCTAATGTTAATAGTATTGATTCAGATTGTGCATGAACACGAAAACACACACACACACACACACACACACACACACACACACACACACACAGACACACAGTCATTGATTCTAGTGAGGCTGACAACTACTGTGTGTTGAATAACACATGCACCAGTCAGTTCCTCAGTTGGCGTCGAGTGGATGAGTTTTTTCAATTACCTTGCACTGCAAGAATTGTAAGGAGGAGCCTGAAAGTAAATGGACTTGTATGCTAAAGAGCTGCGACAAAGCAAACCTTGACCGATTATCAGATAATTGTCCACATGGGTTTTGTGGACGAGTATACTTTAAGTAGCCGCGCGGGATTAGCCGAGCGGTCTATGGCGCTGCAGTCATGGGCTGCGTGGCTGATCCCGGCGGAGGTTCGAGTCCTCCCTCGGGCATGAGTGTGAGTGTTTGTCCTTAGGATAATTTAGGTTAAGTAGTGTGTAAGCGCCGGCCGCGGTGGTCTAGCGGTTCTAGGCGCGCAGTCCGGAACCGCGCGACTGCTACGGTCGCAGGTTCGAATCGTGCCTCGGGCATGGATGTGCGTGATGTCCTTAGGTTAGTTATTTTTAAGTAGTTCTAAGTTCTAGGGGACTGATGACCACAGATGTTAAGTCCCATAGTGCTCAGAGCCATTTGAGTGTGTAAGCTTAGGTACTGATGACCTTAGCAGGTGAGTCCCATAAGACTTCACACACATTTGAACATTTTTTTATACTTTTAGTAACCAACCCACCCACGATCATTACGTAAGATTTCTGGAAGGCTTAGGGAATTGATTTCATTAAGTCGTCGACAGTGTAGCGTGATGGTTTACTTCCCAACGTATGTTTTCTATATTTGTCCAAAGGTCGCTTGCTTTTGTAGATCCACGTGGCAATGGCCTTGTTACGTCTGCCCACATATTCTCTATCTGGTTGATGTTTGGTGATCGTGGAACAAACGGCAACAGCTTTATCCTCTCTTGGGCCTGAAACCAATCACGCACTGCTCTGCTATGATGGATGGGGCTCTGCTCCTGTAAATAAACTATTATCTCGTTAGTCCATGTATTTATATTTAAATAACGTATTTGTAATAAGCACATTGGATTATTATTTTCCACAGTGTTTAAGAATTCAGGCCCTGTCAGAGATAAGTGATCTATATTCAACAGTCCGATTAAGAATGTGATTTGCCCAGTCTATCACATGATGAGAGTCGTAGTCAGATATCCACATTAAGACTGCCTAGCTGAATCCGAATAGAACTATCTGGTATCGAAACGAAATTACAGAAATCGGATAATTTGAACGTCTGTATTGCAACAATGCTGCGCACATAAATTCCTATGATGGAGTAACAGGTAGCAACTGGCTAAGAAAAAGTGAGAAATATGTCTTCTAGCAGCAATGTAACGTAATTATAACCCACATTTATGTGATGGAAATACTGAATCGAACAATACACATCTATTTCAGTGGTGGGAAGATACACCATATCGGATTTGCTGATGACATAATGACAATAATAATAATAATAATAATAATCGCGTGTGGCGGATAGGGGAAACCCTCCCCCATATGGGTGGTACCGAGGAAATCAAATACTAGGGGTGAACCAAATACTAACACAATCCTGAACGGCTACCAAATCCGTTGAACCCAAAATCCAGACACGTCTGAGTGAAATTCACCGCTACTCTGGTCACCGTCTCTTAGCTCAATGAGCTTGGCTGAAAATATTTGCTTTCAAAGGCTTCAACACCCTCTGGTCCTGTCCGGTCCTCGTATCCCCCAAGCCAAACCAATGAAACACAAGCAAACATGAACTATGCAAGCAAAGTCAACTTTACCCCAGGTGGTACACAACCCGGCTGTCGACAGGCGGCAGTTGGATTTTCGGATTCTGGGGAGTCCAGGTTAGCACGGCAGAGAATATCGAAGATCTCTGGTAAATTTCCCTACAAGGAAGAAACATACATTTAAAAGTAAACATCGATACAATGATCCAAACACGAAAACTAAATAATCTCACAAAAGAAATCCACCGACAAAAAATTCTCATCCTTGCTCTTCAAGAACCACGACTAACTGACAATGAAACCTTGCATTAGGGAAACCATTGCGTCTTCAAAAGCAAAATACAACAAAAGGTAGCGAAAGGCGTACCAATCTTCGGCATTGCATTTCTCGAACACAGATCTGTCATCAACTCTGTCAAAGAAATCACACCCATCAACAATGAAAAGGTTCAAATGACTCTGAGCACTATGGGACTTAACACCGGAAGTCATCAGTCCCCTGGAACTTAGAACTAATTAAACCTAACTTAACCTAAGGACATCACACACTTCCATGCCCGAGGCTGGATTCGAACCATCGACCGTAGCAGTCGCGTGGTTCCGAACTGAAACGCCTAGAACCGCTCGGCCACCGTGGACGGCCCATCAACAAGCGACTTATGACTATGCTCATTCAGAGCCACAGTAAAAAATATACACTCATCAATGCACGTGTCCCCACCAACATCGAAAATAAGAAAAACTCCGAAAATGTCGAAAAATTTTGGAACACACTCGAAAATACTATGAGCAAAATTCACCAGGATGACGTGAAAATACTAGTGGGATACTTCAACTCTCTATTTGGGACAGAAGAAACCTGTAGAAAAATCATTGGCACAAATTCAACACACCGAAACGCTTAGACCAACGGCACACGTCTGACTGACATTTGCCAACAATTCAACCACAAATGGACGTCTTCCCAGTTTAGGAAAAAACCAGTTCCCAGGTAACATGCTTAGCTAACAGGTGCAAGCTGCTTTCGTTCGCCATTCGCGACTCGCTGAAAGCCAGATTTTTAATTCTTTTGTAGCACAGCTACAAGCAGGCTGATAAAAACTCAATAAGGGAATCGTAAGACAACGCTCGAGCAAAATTCGTCTTGCTACTTTCAGTAACTCTTAGTGTCAGAGCGAAAACCTTACGGTACTGCCAAATTCATAATGCCACTTTTGTTTTCTGCCGACATATTTTTTGTTGTTGTGAATACATAATTTTACCTATGAAATGTCACATTTTCATAATACTTGCGAATGGTACAGGAAATGAAATAAATACAGATCTTTTCGAAGTCAAAAGTTGGTAATATCCTACTAATTCGTGTTAAAATAGGTTCAATCGTCTCACAGACACTTAATGCTTTATTAAGATAGACTGCCGTCGTGATGTTTCTGTAATAAGCTGAATTTAATTTATATTAGTACAGTGAATATTTTAATTGCATTTTCCATTAGTTTACTAAACGCAACAGTAATTATCAAAGAGAAATTAATCAGCAGCGGAATTTTCTTTCACGATATCTAAATCGATCTGACAATGCTAAAGTTGTTTACAAATTCTACGCCTGTAGAAACCTACTGGTTCTAACGATGTCATTAAACCAGAGTAGTTTTAAGAGTATTTCCGTCTAGAAATGAATTGCCTTGACGGTTGATCGATCAAGAGCGGGAAAATATATGACGAGAGGGACAAGTGCTTGAGAGAGGACTTCCCTATCAATACAAGTGCCTGACAGACGACTTTTCTATCAATCTCCTGGATTGTTTTCTTTCTCAAATCAACATAGTGCGTTATCATACAGTAGCACAGGTGATGTAGTTTTGTTGCTCGATTTTCTTACACTCCGACCGAAAGGAATGCTCGATGAGTGACCTGATGACGTTCAATAATAGTCACTCCGTTGATTTTTGTTGTTTCGAATTAGAGCATGCAGTACTCCTACACCAGACTTCTGAACTTTGCCTGTTGAATGCAAATGTCGCATGATGGTTAAATGGTAATCTATCACATCTATCAGTAGTCGAGACTTCCTTAATGTGGAAAATCATTCATGCCAGAACGATCTTTGTTGAAACACGAATATCTTTTTCTGGCGTATTTTTACCAAAAGCACTCGCTCTAAACATAGTTCAAATCTTTCTAGCTGCCTCCTCTGCATTCACCTCTCTGTTATATCAAAAATAAACGTTGTGTTTCAGGTGTTACACCTTTTTCCACTTGCGACTCAATTTTACAATGCTTAACTGTAGTTCATGATTTTCAAGTATGCAAAATCGAATGTTTAACTGCAAGATGATAACTAGAACTTCAAATTCGAAAATGACAGTTGATACATACACTGACAGCGTGGCGCCGCGTTCACATGGGCGGCGCCGGATTTCAGGCGGCGGGTGGCGTCTGGCCGGTGGCCGGTAGCCGCTGCATTGTGAGGAAACGCTCGAGCGTAAGCTGTTATGATCGCGGCGCAGCCACGAGCTGTCCTGCGGAATTGTTTCTGGAATACTTGTCGTTGCTGGTGGGTAGAATGTTAAGCGAATTATCTTCGATGCTCAATCAGAATCATAACTTTAGGCCGAAATGTGGTAAAAAAAAAATTGTTGGACACGAACAGGAGACCTTAAGCTTAGAATGCATGACGATTACCATTTTTTCTTTTCTTTTTTTTTATTGTTCATTATCGATCGTTGTGTTTGGTCGTTGCGGACTTCGCAGGACATCCTGTTCAAGTTCGGTGGTTGATCCTTCCACTCAGTTTTTTTATTACAGAGGCCAACCGGCTCTCTGACCGAACACGCTGAGCTACCGTGTCGGCTAGCACTAGACCACGGGCTCACACAATCCGAGAACATCTCGGAAGTAGACAACACTTCCTCCTAACGCTTCCGCATCTTACAGTGTTGCCAGATTGTGCAGATGGCCGGTCAGTTTTATTGGCTACGTTAAGTGAATAGACTCGGACTTAGTCTCTGTGGCAGGCGGCTGGCGGTCAGTTTTTATGTCTAAAACTGTTCTCCAATGTGTTTCATTCACGTATCTGTGTGGCGCTAAAGTGTGGTTATGGATAATACGTATGCTCAGATTGCGAATGTAACATCATAAGTAAAGAGAGGGAAATGAATTAGGTGTCCTTCGTCTTCCGTAACATCAAATATATTTGTTATTCTATCTTAAATGAACTGCGCAGAAAATCATTCACCAGAAGTAAATAACTTTTTAGCAACATCAGATGATATTAACAGCTTTCCGGCGCGGGTTAGCCGTGCTTTCAACGGCGTCATATCGCGGATCGCACGTCTGCTTGCGCCGTCAGTTCGAATCCTTCCCCGGGCGTGGATGTGTGTTAAGTTAGGTTGGTTTAAGTAGTTATAGGGCTAGGGACTGATGATGTAAGCAGTTTGGCGCGTAGTTCTTGGAGCCATTTTTTGACCTTTCACGTAAATTTTTTTTTCATAAACGGCCGTATCTTTAGATTGCGTTGACATAGAAGCTCACTTTTTTACACCACCAAGGGACCGGTTACCACAAGAAGTGCGATACATTTCCGCTTATTATGTCTACTAGTTCTGGAGGTAAACGGGTTTTAAAGTTTGGGTGGACCGATAGACGGTCAAGAAAGTGAGACTTGTAGGGTTCCGTTTTTACCGGTTTAGGTGACGAAATCCTAACAACGAAAACAGCTACGACAGATACTGAAGATGAGGGCTGCATAAATAACACCTCCTACTCTTTATTCGAAATGTTCTAGTGGCAGTCGATATATCAGCATATTAATTGTAGCTACGCTTTCGATCCAAATCACGTTTACAGGAATGCAAATAGAATCCATTTGCCTATACACGTGGTAGTTCACATCCCAGTATTAATGCTACCGCGTTTTAGAAGTGCCAACATTCCCATTGCTAGGTAGCTTAAGAAACACTGAGGCTAATGAACGTTTTGCGGCTGTGGCGAGTCTAGTGGAGAATTCGAAACTGTGTAGAATACGTTTGGCAGCTGTGGAGCCGTTTATTTCCTGGGGTGGTGCAGAAATATCTTACTAAATTTACTCTCTAATAACAGTATTTTGCTATTTCGATAAACATCCCGAATGGTTGTCACATAAGCGGTGACATAAAGGAAGAAAATTCATGTTTTTGAGTCCAGAAAGCTCTATGCAACAGAAACTGCAGATCAATATGCCATTTTCATTGCGAAATTGGTGGCTTATTCATGTCTGGGGTAATAATAGAGGTTTGCTTGGGTTGTCTGCTAGCGTAGTGAAAGGAAGGTCTGGTTTGTTTTCGGTTCTAATCTCGATGGAGACAGGTAGAATATCAGTAAAGGAATTTTAAGAAATTCTCGCGGCCCCAATACGTTTTATCGCTACCTTTATTCTGTACTGGCGCCCTGTGCATGTCAATATGACACTCTTGTAGAATTTCATACATGTTACTGCCTACTTTTTCCGCTTCTGTCAATAATGGATTTGACTTAAGTGTGGTACTGAATGATTTTTAACTGAATTTCGTTATGAATCTTCACGCATTGTTAAATTTGCACACTTTCATGGTAGGTCAGCAACGGTATTCCAGTATGACTGGTCTGAACGTTGACACAGACCGTTTCGCGGCCGAAAGCGGATAATATTTTGCTAATTCGTAACGATCCGGCGTTCTTTGTATTACTAAAACAGTTATGTTATCTCGATAAGTTGAAATTCATTTTTATTGGTACAGTTCATACCAATTAGCGTTTCTTCTTTCAGTTCTGTCTTATATTTACGTGTTGTATTTAACACACTAATCAGCATTAATATAGTCTTACAAATTATTGAAAACAGCCTAAAAAAGTTCAGATAGTTTGTCAATTTCACGCAAGTGCATAGTATGTTGGTAGCACTTCGTCGCCTTGCTTGTTATGCTGTGTAGCAGACTTTAAAGCCGTGCGGATCAGCATAACGAAAAGGCGAGGGGTCTCGCTCGTTTTGTCCACGACTGTACGTTGGGAGCGCAGCATTGTATGTTAGTGGGATAACCGGAACAGAAGACAGTCGAACCATTTGAGATGTGTGGCTACAGACGAATGTTGAAAATATGGTGGACTGGCAAGGTAAGGAATGAGGAGGTTGTGCGCAGAATTGGAGAAGAAAGCAATAGATTGACATGGAGAAGAAACAAGTTAATAGGACATCTGTTAAGACATCAGAGAATGACTCACTCTTCACTCCAACGTCAGTATCATTACACGATAAAACAAGTTTCTTGTCTTTAGATTTTCGATCTCTGTAGTCGGTAAGATGAAATGACTACAACCAGGCAGACTGAGATCAGCATCCTTAGCTCCTACTTGCATGCACTTAAGAAGATTAAAATATCCGCTAGGCTTCTTGCTGGCCAAGAGACGAAGTCAGGTCATGATGAATCTAACGGAAATCCGTTACGAAGTTAACAAAATTACGGTCACAACAAATAATGTCCTCAAGTCCACCAACTATTAATTGCAGCTACTCATCCACCTCATGACTAAAGCGGACTACAACTCTCCCTCAGATCGAAGTTTCTCCTTTCGTATGTACCAATGTCTCTTTCCCCACCTCGCTACACATGTCACGTGTATTTTAGATCCAAGTTTTTGCTGATTTCAAACCGCTTTCACATTAAAACTCCATTCCGCCCAGCACTTCACCGACCATGCCTTCCCTCAACTCAACTAAAGAGCATCCATTGTGCTAGAAGGAATGGGTATGTAGAGTTTCGTTAAGGAGAGTATAGACTTTTCGTTAACTTTTTGTTACTGTGCCACCGAGATTGCATAGTTAGGCACCTGCATACCAGTACAAAGTTAGTTACAGTCGCCAATGCAGGAGAGCCGTGAAGTATTGCATGCTTACGCACAAGGTAGGTAGCATGGTGCTAGGAGTGGTAAGGTGCTGAACTCAGTACATCCAGAAACAAGAAAGGTTTTTTCAGAACATTCGTTTTTCTCGGCGTAATTCAACAATTTTGATAGCAAAGAATAATTCAGTTTTTAAGAAAAACAGTGATTCAGTCAACAGAGAACAATTTTGCCTTCTGGTCTTAAAAGAGTCACCAAAAAGTTATTAATGAATTACAAAATCAGAACGACACTTTAAGTTAAATGTTTAAGGTAAGGAAAGTTTTAAAATTTCTACATATTAGTTTTAAATTCTTCATTGGTGTGGCTATATTGCATTAATTGCTTTATAATTTCTGAGGACATTTTCGTTCCGTCGCTACAACTACAGGAAAATGCATGTTTTTCTCATTAGATGCGTTTCGCTTTATAGAGGTAAAGCATCATTAGTAGTATGTAATTAAAAATATTTACAATTTGATATATTTTAAGATCTAAAAACAGTTCGTTAACAATTTGTTGGTCTTTGTTTACGGTAATATCTGCTTGGTTTCTCGCCTACATGATGAAACGCTAAAACGGCGTCTGCTAGCAAGTCTTTTGTTTCTTTCTTCATTAGATACTAATACTGTATTCTGAGTTTTCACTGCTTTGCCGAACTATGGATTTTTTTACGTTTTACGCAACACCACTGTTATAGTTTCTTTTATGCATGTAAGTGTGTATTGTGTCTTGTAGTGTTGCCAACACTGCCACTAGTTTGACTTTTTTGTAGGTAATTATAATATATTTCCTATTCTACTTTACTTTGTTGCTGTGCATTTATACACTGTGTAAGTGTAATGAATGAATTCTAATTGAGTAGGCATCCATTTATTTTAATAGGTGGTGGAGGAGGGGAAAAGCAAAGATAAATGGACATGAAGGGAGTGGTGTGAAGGAAAGTGAGTTGGAGGAAAATGTGAGAAACAAGAAGTGAAATAAAACTGAAAGAGGGGGGAGGGTTTAATGTCTGGCTTCCAATATATATTTGGTCACTGACCAATGGTTTGTTTTGTGGTAACGCTTTATGTATGTGGATACTTTCTTGGCAAGGGAGGAGGTGACTGTCTTTGCTGATTCTTATGATGTTCAAACCTTTGTCAACATTGCTCAGTCTGTGGTATTCCTGTTTAAAATTATCTGGTAATGTTGAATGGTTTGTACCGTATTTCAGTGCTGTGATATATTCCGTATATCTTGTGTCAAATGTAGACATACTAAACAGGAACACAGAGACACAGAAGCTGAAAGAAAAGTAACTAAACCAGCACATACCACCAGCAGTACCACAAAAATGACACACAATGACCTACCATAACAATGTCACCTATAAGACAGGTATATTCAAAAAACAATGCATAAACAATGCTTACAGAAAAACAACTCAATACGAAAGTGGCTCCCAAAACAGAAATCAAAGCCAGACAGATACCAACAATTCGTTATCTATCAGGTATCTGCTATCTATCAGCTCAGTAGCAGAGATTGTGAAAAACGTACATTGGAATGACTGGCAGGACATTTGACAGACTGTATCAAGGACACATTAGAGTTTTGACATAAGGTGTAAACTATTCAATATTTGCAGATGGTCCGAAATAGGAGTACCTCAGACCAAGTAATACTCGCAAATGTATGAACGCCATAAGAATCAATAAAGACAGGCACCTCCTCCCTTTTCAAGAAAGGCTATAAAACATCACCCTAACATGCTCCTGACAGTGCGGCTGCTACAATAAAATTAACGGCAACGGCCGCAAACAGTCCATTATCAGCGACTGTTGCGCAACCGGAATGAATTATTCTGCAACACGATCTAAGTAATACTAGAGACCGTGTTGCCCGGCAGCCTCGCCAGCTACTAAGTCCCATTCAAGGTCACCCGCATTAAGATGCGCCCAGCGGTGTGTTAACGTGCCACAGCAATGCCTCTCGGACGTGGTTACCGTCGTCGCTGGCGGCGCAGTGTACCTGTGTATCGCAGTTTCAAGGCCATTGATATTGACTTGGCTGGGCAGTTTAATAAGCAGCAATTGATTGGAGGTCCAAACGTTTTTCGTGGACTCCATCTGAATTTTACCTGTGATGTACAAGTAGTGTTTGTAGGTAGTACCTGGTTGACACTTGCTGTTGTATGGGGCAATCAAGCAGATTACGGTGGCCTTGAAGCATTTCCAGATGCAAACATTTTGGCTTGGAAGACATGGAGTATTGCAGAGACTACAGGAATGTTGGCTAAACAGGCTTATGGTACTCTTGTTCCAAGCTTGACATTTGTTTTGAGTACGAGAAAGAAGAAGAAGTTAAATGCTGATGAGTACCTCTTTTTATGGGCGAAAGTCGGCAATGGCAATTGTAAATAAAGATCAACGGTGATTGTATGATTTATTATAGACAATAAAGTGTGTTCTGTCCTTTCCTTATCTCTTTTCCTTATCTCCCTCCCTTTTTTATTAAAAAAATCTATTCACTTTTTGTTTTGGTGGCCGTGCCACTCTTGGTCGCAGGCTAGGCGGTTGACCTTGAACGGGACTTAGCCACAAGGTGACACAAAACAAACACTTATTCAATCACCAAATAAATACTGTTAACCAGACGCTATATAAAATAATAGAAAAAACCACAAGGAAAAGAAAAGACCATTTTATATCTTTCTCGTTCTCCCACCTGACTCATCACCCACCCTCCTTCAATTTTATTTCGCGTCTTACCCATTCACCTTTTCCTCAGACTCACTCTTCATCACACGACTATTCACTTATGTCAACTCATTTTCCCTTCTCCCTCCCATGCCCCCACCTACTTCAAAAAAAAAAAAAAAAAAAAAAAAAAAAGAGGAAGAAAGAAACAGTTTAGCACTATTCCTTCATTTACTCTTACACAGTATATAAATACACAGCAATATAATTAAATAGAATACCAGACATACAATTAACTTAAAAAAAGCATCGTTCAGAGACAAACTAGTGGAAATTTTGCAAATATCACAAAATACACTGAGCTGTAAAGCTAAACAGTATACGATGGTGTACGAGAAATTGTGCTGTGTAAACCACAAAAAAATGCATAGTTCTGCAAAGCAGCGCAAACTTAAACTACAAGTGTCAGAGTGTAATGACGGAAATACACCTAAGACGTGCTAGCTAACGACACTTCCTGATCCGGCGAGAAACCAAGAAGAAATTACCGTAAGTAAAAACCAACAAACTATTAACGGACTGTTTTTCTATCTTAAAAACAAAATTATATTTTAAATATCTTTAAAAACCACTGGTGATGCCTTACCTCAATTAAGCGATAGCCGGCCGCGGTGGCCATGCGGTGCTAGGCGCTTCAGTCCGGAACCGCGCGACTGCTACGGTCGCAGGTTCGAATCCTGCCTCGGGCATGGATATGTGTGGTGTCCTTAGGTTAGTTAGCTTTAAGTAGTTCTAAGTTCTAGGGGACTGATGACCTTAGATGTTAAGTCCCATAGTGCTCTGAGCCATTTGAACCATTTTGAATTAAGCGATATGCTGGTGGAGAGAGAAACACGAATTTTCTCTTAGCTGTAACGGCCGACCGAAAATACGCTCTGGAATATTAGTTTTAAGTACCATAAACAGTTAAAGAATCAGTCTTCGCAGATTTTAGAAATTTCGACCCAGTATTCCGATATTCAAACGGGTTAGTAACATGCCCAATTCCTACATAAACAATAGAAGCATTAAGAGTAATAAATAATATTTAAAAGAGGTGAAACTAATACATTTGATTAATAATCAGGTGTTGACACAAGGTGGCGAACTTCAACTTATCCTTGACATAGTTCGGTCCCTTCATTCACCTCAGATTATGTACTCTGAAACACACACAGGATAAAAATCAAATTCACATCGCCACAAGGTGACAACAACGGAAATGAAATGCACATCGCACGCCGAAAGGTCTTATAAGGACCCTTCAGGCGGTAACAGTGAACAACTTCAGTCTCTGTCTTTCGCTCAGGAATTCTGAATTCAAAAGCACACCTCCAGCATGTTATGAGTGCTGAAAAGGCAACAAATAATTGAAAAACATCTTCCTTTCATGACAGTTTTAGTACATAGGCCCTTAAAAATGAAAATCAGCCGTAATTGCACCACATAGTGAAAGTATTTCAGTTTGGGGAGGAACTGATTTTTACAAATGTGCTTTGGAATAGCTCGGGCGTGTTTTAGGAATTCTGAATGCTGGTCATTATTGAGGACTAAGACAATTATAACAGTAACAAATCTAAGTTAGACAGCATTATAAGGCGAGAACACAATTAAATTCCTGATACAAAGCTTCGCCCGTAGGAAAGGGGGGGTCTTCAAGTAGCAGTACTATAGTCACTTTCCTTTTTACGCTGGTCCTTGGCTGTATAGTAAATGCTGGGAACTAGGCATCCGCAAACTGAAGCAGACGGAATGAGGAACATGCGGATTTCGTGCATGCGAACTCACAACCATGAAGGCAGTGGAAAGCACTAATTCTTCGAACATCATAGACACACTTTTTAGAGTTAAGAATCACCATCAATAGCATGACGAACCGAAGGACCGCCCTCGGTGGACAGCTTTAGTTACCACATTATCACAGCAGAGAGCGCGTTTATAGTTAAATCCATTAGGCGAGAAGCTATGCTGCCTCTGGAGGGATGACAGTGAACGCATTGCTGTCATACGAAATACAGAGAAGTATCAGCACGACACGTATCGTTTCTGACGCACACACACGCCTCATATACATTTTCCATTGAATCGTTGCACACATTCAAAATTAAGTATTATATGTGTCACACCCCACAAATGAAATATGTAATAGCACAGTAGTATTGTTGCTATAGGAAGCGTTCCATTATCTCCCAAAGATCACTTTGCTATCAAAAGTGCCCAGGTATGAAAAAATAGGTACATATCTAAATTGTACACATGACATGGCCTACTCTTACTTATGCCAACATCCTCTGTGAAATAAGATTCCTTCTAGCACTCTTAGCGAAATAAGTTGTCTCCATACAAATAAAAGCATTTAATGAAGCCAAATGAAAACCAGGTCAATGAGCCATCCATCATTATTGGCTAGAAGAACTTTATATTAACATATGAACAGAAAACCTCAAAACTAGTTGGAACAACAGTCATACTGAGTGGAAACTCATCAGGGTGCATTTAGTAGCTGAGAAAACAAGTTCAGTGCTGAGGCTGTGGGCGAGCAACCGAATTTACATGATCAGACAGAAAGCTACTGAATCGTTACATAGCGAGTGGCGATGATAGATGAATCAAGGACAGCCTTTCGCTCCACATCATCATTCCTCTGTTGCATGTATCAACTTACACTGATGAGACAAAACAGTTAGCACGCAGGCCATCAAGTGGTTGAACGTAGGCAGGTGGTGTTGCAGGCACGTATTGCCGTAGGAAAAGCTTACAAACGGATCATAGCGGCATGGTGAATCATTCTAGTTATGACAACGCACGCATATAGGGATATCCACTGATGTAAATGCCTTTGAAAATCGGAAGTGGCGAAACTGGTATGCTGTTTGCTTACTACTTGAGGCTTGGCCTCTCTGAAAAACGGAATAAGTAGCAATCCATGACAGAATGACGAGTAAGTAGAATTCTGACGCAAGCAAACCATTCGGCACACGTTTATAAACATGGGCCTCCCTATATCCTTCCCTGTTAAACCAAATACATCCTTAAATCATTAATAGTGATTGCTGTGCGCACGAAGTCATCGCGGCTGCACTATGGATAAATCGAAACGTGTCACCTTTCTGGATAAATCATGTTCCTTGTTGCAGCAGGTCGTATCCCGATTACGTCGCCATACAGCCGAACAGCTGCTCGAAACACGCACCACCCCATGAACGGTAGGCCTGAGGGGAGAGGGGCAGTGCTTCCATGAAACCTATATGGCAGTAATCGAAGGCACCATGGCGTTTGGGGACCGTGTACTCATTATTATGGACGACACATAAACCTCCATGTTTCTACATCTACATGGATACTCTACAAATCAAGTGTTCAAGTGTTTGGTAGAGGGCTCATCGAACCACCTTCACAATTCTCTATTACTCCAATCTCGTATAGCGCGGAAAGAACGAAGACCTATAACTCTCCGTACGAGCTCTAATTTCCCTATTATATTATGGTAATCGTTACTCCCTTTGTAGGTAGGCGTCAACAAAATATTCCCGCAATCGGAGGAGAAAGTTGCCTATTGGAATTTGGTGAGAAGATTTTGCGGCGCAGAATATCATTTCAGTGACACTATCTCCACTATTTCACAATAATACAAAACATATTGCATTTCTTAAAACTTTTTGGATGTACTCCGTCAATGCTATTTGATAAGGTTCCCCTATCGTGCAGTAGTATTCTAAGAGAGGACGGACAAGCGTAGTGTACGCGAGCTCCTTGGTAGATCTGATATATTTCCTAAATGTCCTGCCAATAAAACTCAGTCTGTGCTTAGCGTTCCCCACAACATTTTTTTGTGTTCCTTCCAATATAAGTTGTTAGTAATTGTAATTCCTAGGTATTTAGCTGAATTTACGTCCTTTAGATCTGACAGCTTTATCGTGTAATCGAAGTTTAACGAATTCCTTTTAGTTCTCAAGTGGATGACCTCCCACTTTTCATTATAGAGGGTCAACTACCCCGATGAACCATGGACCTTGCCGTTGGTGGGGAGGTTTGCGTGCCTCAGCGATACAGATAGCCGTACCGTAGGTGCAACCACAACGGAGGGGTATCTGTTGAGAGGCCAGACAAACGTGTGGTTCCTGAAGAGGGGCAGCAGCCTTTTCAGTAGTTGCAGGGGCAACAGTCTGGATGATTGACTGATCTGGCCTTGTAACACTAACCAAAACGGCCTTGATCTGCCGGTACTGCGAACGGCTGAAAGCAAGGGGAAACTACAGCCGTAATTTTTCCCGAGGGCATGCAGCTTTACTGTATGGTTAAATGATGATGGCGTCCTCTTGAGTAAAATATTTCGGAGGTAAAATAGTCCCCCATTCGGATCTCCGGGCGGGGACTACTCAAGAGAACGTCGTTATCAGGAGAAATAAAACTGGCGTTCTACGGATCGGAGCGTGGAATGTCAAGTCCCTTAATCGGGCAGGTAAGTTAGAAAATTTAAAAAGGGAAATGGATAGGTTGAAGTTAGATATAGTGGGAATTAGTGAAGTTCGGTGGCAGGAGGAACAAGACTTTTGGTCAGGCGAATACAGGGTTATAAGTACAAAATCAAACAGGGTTAATGCAGGAGTTGGTTTAATAATGAATAAAAAAAATGGGAGTGCGGGTAAGCTACTACAAACAGCATAGTGAACGCATTATTGTGGCCAAGATAGACACAAAGCCCATGCCTACCACAGTAGTACAAGCTTATATGTCAACTACCTCTGCAGATGATGAAGAAATAGATGAAATGTATGACGAGATGAAAGAAATTATTCAGGTAGTGAAGGGAGACGAAAAATTAATAGTCATGGGTGACTGGAATTCGAGAGTAGGAAAAGGGAGAGAAGGAAACATAGTGGGTGAATATGGATTGGGGGAGAGAAATGGAGGAAGAAGCCGCCTGTTAGAATTTTGCACAGAGCATAACTTAATCATAGCCTACACTTGGTTCAAGAATCATAAAAGAAGGTTGTATACATAGAGGAATCCTGGAGATACTAGAAGGTATCAGATGGATTATATAATGGTGAGACAGAGATTTAGGAACCAGGATTTAAATTCTAAGACATTTCAAGGGGCTGATGTGGACTCTGACCACAATCTATTAGTTATTAACTGTAGATTAAAATTGAAGAAACTGCAAAAAGGTGGGAATTTAAGGAGATGGGACCTGGATAAACTGACTAAACCAGAGGTTGTACAGAGTTTCAGGGAGAGCATAAGGGAACAATTGACAGGAATGGGGGAAAGAAATACAGTAGATTCAAATGCCTCTGAGCACTATGGCATCAACATCTTAGGTCATAAGTCCCCTAGAACTTAGAACTACTTAAACCTAACTAACCTAAGGACATCACACACACCCATGCCCGAGGCAGGATTCGAACCTGCGACCGTAGCAGTCCCGCGGTTCCGGACTGCAGCGCCAGAACGGCACGGCCACCGCGGCCGGCGAAATACAGTAGAAGAAGAATGGGTAGCTCTGAGGGATGAAGTAGTGAAGGCAGCAGAGGATCAAGTAGGTAAAAAGACGAGGGCTAGTAGAAATCTTTGGGTAACAGAAGAAATTTTGAATTTAACTGATGAAAGGAGAAAATACAAAAACGCAGTAAATGAAGCAGGCAAAAAGGAATACAGACGTCTCAAAAATGAGATCGACAGGAAGTGCAAAATGGCTAAGCAGGGATGGCTAGAGGACAAATGTAAGGATGTAGAGGCTTATCTCACTAGGGGTAAGATAGATACCGCCTACAGGAAAATTCAAGAGAACCACTTGTATGAATATCAAGAGCTCAGATGGAAACCCAGTTCTAAGCAAAGAAGGCAGAGCAGAAAGGTGGAAGGAGTATATTAAGGGTCTATACAAGGGCGAGGTACTTGAGGACAATATTATGGAAATGGAAGAGGATGTAGATGAAGATGAAATGGGAGATACGATACTGCGTGAAGAATTTGACAGAGCACTGAAAGACAAGGGAGTAGACAACATTCCACTGGAACTACTGACGGCCTTGGGAAAGCCAGTCCTGACAAAACTCTACCATGTAGTGAGCAAGATGTATGAGACAGGCGAAATACCCTCGGACTTCAAGAAGAATATAATAATTCCAATCCCAAAGAAAGCAGGTGTTGACAGATGTGAAAATTACCGAACTAGAAGTTTAATAAGTCACAGCTGCAAAATACTAACGCGAATTCATTACAGGCGAATGGAAAAACTGGTAGAAGCCGACCTCGGCGAAGATCAGTTTTGATTCCGCAGAAATGTTGGAACACGTGAGGCAATACTGACCCTAGGACTTACCTTAGAAGAAAGATTAAGGAAAGGCAAACCCACGTTACTAGCACTGGTAGACTTAGACAAAGCTTTTCACCATGTTGACTGGAATACTCTCTGTCACGTTCTGAAGGCGGCAGGGGTAAAATACAGGGAGCGAAAGGCTATTTACAATTTGTACAGAAAGCAGATGGCAGTTATAATAGTCGAGGGGCATGAAAGGGAAACAGTGGTTGGGAAGGGAGTGAGACAGATTTGTAGCCTGTCCCCGATGTTATTCAATCTGTATATTGAGCAAGCAGTAAAGGAAACAAAAGAAAAATTCGGAGTAGGTATTTAAGTCCATGGAGAAGAAATAAAAACGTTGAGGTTCGCAGATGACATTGTAATTCTGTCAGAGACAGCAAAGGACTTGGAAGAGCAGTTGAACGGAATGGATGGTGTCTTGAAAAGGGGATATAAGATGAACAACAACAAAAGCAAAACGAGGATAAGAGAATGTAGTCGAATTAAGTCGGATGATGCTGAGGGAATTATATTAGGAAATGAGACACTTAAAGTAGTAAAGGAGTTTTGCTATTTGGGGAGCAAAATAACGGATGATGGTCGAAGTAGAGAGGATATAAAATGTAGACTGGCAATGGCAAGGAAAGTGTTTCTGAATAAGAGGAATTTGTTAACATCGAGTATAGATTTAAGTGTCAGGAAGTCGTTTCTGATAGTATTTGTATGGAGTGTAGCCATGTATAGAAGTGAAACATGGACGATAAATAGTTTGGACAAGAAGAGAATAGATGCTTTCGAAATGTAGTGCTACAGAAGAATGTTGAAGATTAGATGGGTAGCTCACATAAGTAATGAGGAGGTACTGAATAGAATTGGGGATCACATAACTAATGAGGAGGTATTGAATAGAAGTGGGAAGAGAGAAGTTTGTGTTCTCAACTTGACAAGAAGAAAGGATTGGTTGGTAGGACATCTTCTGAGGCATCAAGGGATCACAAATTTAGCATTGGAGGCCAGCGTGGAGGGTAAAAATCGTAGAGAGAGACCAAGAAATGAATACACTACGCAGATTCAGAAGGATGTAGGTTGCTGTAAGTACTGGGAAATGAAGAAGCTTGCACAGGATAGAGTAGCATGGAGACCTGCATCAAACCAGTCTCAGAACTGAAGACAACAACAACAACAACAGGGTCAACTGCCAATTTTCGCACCAAACAGATATCGTTTCTATATCGATTTGCAATTTGTTTTGACCTTCTGGTGAATTTACTAGTCGATAGATGACAGCGTCATCTGCGAACAACCTGAGACGGCTGCTCAGATTGTCTCCCAAATCATTTGTATAGATAAGAAACAGCAAAAGGCCTACAACACTACCTTGGGGAATGTTGAAACCACTTCTTTATTACTCGAAAAGATTCCATCAATTACTACGAACAGTGACCTCTCTGACAGGAAATCACGAATCCAGTCACATAACTAAGACGATGTTCCATAAGCACACAGTTACACTACAAGCCGCTTGTGTGGGACAGTGTCAAAAGCCTTCGGAAAATCCAGAATTACGGAATCAATTTGAAATCCCTTGTGAACAGCACTCAACACTTCATGCGAGTAAAGAGCTAGTCGTGTTTCAAAAGAATGGTGTTTTCTAAATCCGTGTTGACTCTGTGTCAATAGATCGTTTTGTTCGAGATAATTCATAACGTTCGAACGCAATATATGTTCCAAAGTCCTGCTGCATATCGACATTAATGATTGAGTCTGTAATTTAGTGGACTACTCCTACTGCCTTTGTCAATATTGCTTTGACGTGTGAAACGTTCCAGTCTTTGGGTATGGATGTTTCGTAGAGCAAACTGTTGCATATTATTGTTACGTATGGCGCTATTGCATCAGCATACTTTGAAAGGAACCTAACTGGTATACAGTCTGGACCAGAAGACTTGCTCTTATTACGTGGTTTAAGTTGCTTCACTACTCCGAGGATATCTACTTCTATGTTACTCATGTTGGCAGCTGTTCTTGACTCGAATTCTGGAATATTTACTTCTTCTTCTTCTATGAAGGCATTTCAGAAGGCTGTGTTTCGTAACTCTGCTTTGGCAAATATTTGATGCCTTCCGCGACTGTGATGCCATCTTCTTGCAGAGATTTGAGGAGCACAACAGTGAACACACACAGTTGCGTCGGCCACCTTACGAACCTGATCTAAACCTGATGGAACGTATCTGGAAGGCAACTGGGAGTCAAATCCTCGAGCCAGTAGTTTAAGGAAACTGCATGAAACTTGGTGTCACATATGTCCAGAAACCTGCCAAGGGCTTGTCGAGTCCAAGCCACGCTCAATCAGTATTGTGTTCCATAGATGAGCAAGCGTGCCATGAAGCAGATGGTCATATTATTTTGGTTCATCAGTGAAGTTCACGTAGGTACTTGAACTCTGCCACCAGCGTTTACCAGTGTATACCACGCCTTACCACTTCCGACGACCTGTTCTCATTAACCGGTCATCAACAGCGGCGTACTTGTCCCTATGTTAATTTCTGTGTCATGTCACATGTAATGAAAAGACTTCTGTATCCAAAATCGAGGAGATGGTTCTGACTGGTGTGGTTATTTAACTTTGTTGTTGTTAATATTCAACGACGACGACACTGAAACCTGTCTCTCATATATTGCAGTCCTCGATAGTTGTTGGCGATACTCGTAATGACGACGTTGTTACTCATGGCAGTCGACTGTAGCGGCGGAATATTCCAGAACGGTGTTCCACCCTTGTTCCTGTAGTACACTGAAAATGTATTATGTCTTACAAACATCTCAATGTTTCGAAATGACGGCCATTGCTTGAACATCAGTTTAATGTAATCCATTCTGACCTTCATCCACAACAGATATGATTAAGAAAACTCTATACAAAAATGAATGGCGAAACAATAATCCTGGTCATTGCCGCGCGCTAAAGCCACACTGAGGAAAATTAATAATTTGTGTCACAGAAGTTCATACACGTCAGACCTTAGCAAGATTATCTTTTATGATTCAGGAATTCTCTATGTTATTAAGGTTTGCACACATTAGAATAACTATAATTAAAGTGGACTTCATAGTATAATATCTCCAAAACGATATACCCTAAGTTACAAGAAAAGACGTAGTGTGTGTCGACGTAAGTTTCTAAAATACTTTTTTAATTGACATTGGTAAAAAGATGTGATATTTCTCGTTTTTTAATTAAAAATTATTTTCATACTGCAGTAATATTCTTTTAATTACATGGTGGATTGTGGGCCAGTGATGCTGTTGTTGAAGCATCATTTTTTTTTTTTTGGGGAAATCGATAAATGCATGTTATCATCTCTACCTATGCCTGTAATTCGAACTATGATTTTTGGACTAGCTGTACAGGGTGGAAACAATTCTCACGAAATTTTAGCCCTGGATAGCTTTTGCCAATGGGAACCAAGTTACTAATGTTGTGTAGGTCGACAACGCACAAACTTTGGAAACTTGGCACCACGCGCTCCGATTGGCGGCGGGATTGCCCTGTTGCCAGTTGCTCTGGACAACTCATGGCCGCGATTGCTGTGCCTGCCGGAGATCGCGATGTATCGAAGGCGGCACGCACTATCGCTGGTCTCGAGACGGCCTTCCACTTTGGGGACCTGGGGGCGAATCCGATGGTGTCCCAACATATCCATTGTAGTTTCATGATAAGACGTACCGGGAACAAACACACAAACAGCTGTTAGTTCGCGTACAGGAAGTCTTTTAAAAATACCTTCTTTACGGACGCACCTACCACACGGGCACCAACTGTCTGTCCTCGTTGAACTCCAGTTAGCACCGGCATAATTTACTGCATGGCCCAGATGCCTTCTGTGGTCAAATGCAACAGTGCAACCTGTATAACCGGCTGGCTTCTGCATTTCTACTCAAGTATGCACCACTCGCCGTGTTTTCATATTTTTGTGCAAGTCCTGCTTTTGTGGAACACTACAACTGAATTAAATTGGCTGACGCTGTTTCTCCATTGAGAAGAAATGTATGTTCTTGTGTGCCACAAATCGCAAGAAGATTTAAGCTTATGTGGAATGATTAGTATATAATATAAAATTAATCTTTCAATAAGTATTAGAAGTAGTTTCATCATGATAATTGTTACTGTTTCAGTGATTGGAAGGGCTTAGGATGAGGCGGGTGTGACATACTTTTAACAAAACTTCCATTTATTACACTATTAAAAGGTAACAAACGTTTTGATAACACAGTTTTAAAAATCCCGACTAACAATTTCCCAGCAATTGTCAGCAAGTTTATTATACTGATCCATCACGCAATAAGAATAATAACGATCATAATAATGAATTTGAAAGTAATTCAGATAATGTCTCATACAAAAATGGCAATAATGAGGCAGAGTTTCAGAATGCTTTATTACAAACAGTTTTTCACACAGTTACAACAAGGCAGAATTTCAGCCAAAAGAAACACTGATGTCAGCTTATGACTTAGGTTTGCAAGCCAGAACACAATATAAATGAATCTGAGAATGAACCCTTCTACAACTGAAAAGTTATAATCTGAACAGCACTCAGCCTTGTACTCAATTTATGAAGAACGTGCCTCGATAACGATTGAGCAAGGCTAGCTTTCACTGTCAACAAAACGTGTTCATCCACAGTAACTTCTGGCATCTACAATCCAATCAACATTACTTGCTTCATGATAACATCGGCCATAGGCAGCACAGTGGCCTCACCGACATGTCAGCCAAGTCGTTTGTCGGAGTCCAACAGATTTAAACTTCAGCAACGAGCTTTCTTGATCATGGGCACCAACTAGTACGCAAGTGAGAAGTGTGATGGTGAGCACCACCGATACCAACCAAGTCGACAAGTTGCGTCTGTATAGCAAGCGGGGTGTTTCAGTGAGAGCGAAGCGAAGTTGACCCTTCCGGGCTGTAGACCATCCAGACAGCGACTCCCGTGATGGTCCGGTAGGCCGCAGCTGTTGCTGGCGGCGCCACATGCGGCACTGCTCGCGACGCTGCACTGCAGAGAGGTCAGGGGAGGTGGGCATGGGAACTCAAGTCGCTGCAACTTGTGACGGCTACAGCCGGCACGGTAATGAACGTACTGATGACACTCAGACCTGTTGTGAAAACTGAAGCTTGATTCCAACGCTTTCTGCAGTCCAACGTGTGGAAGGTGAAACGTTTGTTGTTTTCTGCTAGACCTGGGTAAGATCCAAGAAACCAGGCTGACAGGTTAAGCTCAGCATGTCACTGCATCTCAGGTTTCGTAAGCGATATATAAGGGGCAGTCAAATGAAAGGCTTCAGTGATTTGGTTAGGAAACACTGCAACATCCTCTGTACAGCCCTGATACTTCAACGTGCGACTTCCGAATTTTTGGTGACCTGAAGAAATACATGCGTGGCTGTCGGTTTCAGAAGGACCATGAGGAGCAATAGTGGGTGCGGTTGTGGATCCATCAGCAGCCGACCGTTTTCTACAAATCAAGAATTGATCGTCTTACGTCCCGTTGGGATAAATATGTTAACACGTGTGGTGATTACCTTTGAGTGGAAGCATTCCATGGTGCCACTGGGGGGCGGGGGGGGGGGGGGGGTGGGGGTGATCGATTTTCACTTGATTGTCCGTCATGTGAAATTTCCAAATTTCCAGGCAGATTAAAATTGTGTGCCTGACCGAGGCTGGAATTCGAGACCTTCATCTTTCGCGAGAAAGAAATCTAACGGCGGAAGTAAATCTGCGAGAAGTATCGAGTTATGTTCTGGTAGCTCAGTGGGTAAAGCACTTGCCTGAGAAAGACAAAAGTCCCGGATTCAAGTCTCGGCCACTACACAGTTTTAATCGGCCAGGAAGTTTCATATCAGCGTACACTCTGTTGCAGAGCGAAAATTTCATTCCGTTTCATTTGTGACAAATGCATATGAGTGAGACTCAAGCTGCATAGGCTCATGTAGGTAAATAAAAATTGTAAATGTCGTGTGACTAGGGCGTCCCGTCAGGTAGACCGTTCGCCGGGTGCAAGTCTTTCGATTTGACGCCACTTCGGCGACTTGCACGTCGATGGCGATGAAATGATGATGATTAGGACAACACAGCACCCAGTCCCAGAGCGGAGAAAACCTCCGACCCAGGCGGAAATCGAACCCGGGCCCTTAGCATTGACATTCTGTCGCTTTGAGCACTCAGCTACCGGGGGAAACAGCTGATGTAAGCAACAGTATGTAAATCCTTGCAGTGCGAAAGTGAGGGCGAACTCTGTACGGACTCCTCCATTGCGGCACACACACCGCAAAACTGATTCTCATGTGCTAATTAATGAAAAAAACTTTTTTGGCATTATCTAAGTAGCAACTGTAAAGAAAATCTCATGAATTAAGGTATCCATCCCATATTCCAATTGTACAGCGACATGGTATCATACACTACTCGGAAGCGAAGTGTGTCCAATACGAGTGACGGCAGCAGCCACACTATAACCGGTAGAGTGGATTAACAGGCCGCAGTCGCGGCCTACAGACGTTAGAGACGCGAGAAACAGGCCTCTCTTTTGTCTTGTTGCTTGGATGCCGTCACGGTACGGGATCAGAAGTTAACTTCATTCTGCAGGGAAGATGAGCAACTCCTTTGAGCTGTCTGTCGCCTAGGAGAGGCGTAATTCTGTAGCGCTGTATCCTGTGTGAGGTCGACGGTGTGGAAGGTAGAGAGGGGGTGATGGAGAAGGGGGGCGGGGGAGTGGAGGAGCGCTTGTCATCTCTCCTCCATTATGTGCCCCTGCTTTGTTCGTCTCCTGCTTCGCTATGTTATTTGAGACGAGAGGATATTTCTGTTTTCTAGATCCCCTAGCAAACTCGTGCCTCAGTGCCTTGTATCTCTGCGCCAAGGGATGATGTTGCAGGTCGACCTCAGAGGCTGCCACGTCTGTGCGAGACGGCGTCTCTGCTCGTGTCAAAGCCGTCGTGTTTTGCTTGTCTCCACCTCGTTTTGTTTGTAACCTCAACCGCCAAAGAGCGAATTGACTTCTTCCTAATATGATAAAATTACGTGGTAGGTACAATTGGCACTATTTAACGTGTACGGAAAATTTTATTTAACTCATCATGAGAACTGAGTGCCTGTAAGCTAACAAAGATGTTGTTTAACAAAACGACATATACTGAGGTGACAAAAGTCTTGGGATAGAGATATGCGCATATATAGATTGCGGTAATATCGCGCACACGAGATATAAAACGGCTGTGTATTGGCGGAGCTGTCATTTGCACTCAAGTGATTCATATGGAAAAGTTTTTATGGCCTCGGAGAGGGAGTTAACAGTCTTTGAATTCGGATTTGTAGTTGAGGACAGACGCTTGGAACATTCCATTTCGGAAATCGTTAGGTAAAATTAATATTCCGAGATCTGCAATGTCAGTAGTGTTCCTAGAATACCAAATTTCAGGCGCTCTCATCACGGACAACGCAGCGGGCGATAGCCTTCACTTAACGACAGAGGGCAGCGGCGTTTGCGTCGAGTCATCAAAAAATGGTTCAAATGGCTCTGAGCACTATGGGGCTTAACATCTAAGGTCATCAGTCCCTTTGAACTTAGAACTACTTAAACCTAACTAACCTAAGGACATCACACACATCCATGCCCAAGGCAGGATTATAGCCTGCGACCGCTGACTGAAGCGCCTACAACCGCTCGGCCACACTGGCCGGCGTCGAGTCATCAGTACTAAGAGACAAGTAATAATGCTTGAAATAACCATAGAAATCAGTGTAGGACGTACAAAGAAGTTAGCAGTCTGGACAGTGTGGCGAAATTTGGCGTTAATGGTCTGCGGCAGCTGACGACCGACGCGAGTGCCTCTGTTCATGGCACGACACTGCCTGCACCACCTCTTCTGGGCTCGTGACCGTGTCGCTTGTACCCTAGACGACTGGGAAATCATTACCGGTTCACATGCGTTGCGACTGCACTTGATAAGAGCTGACGGTTGAATTCGAGTGGGCCCTATACCCCACAATGTCACGGACCCAAGTTCTCAATACGGCACTCTGCAAGCTGGTCTTCACTCCATAATGGCGTGGGCCGCATTTAGATGGAATCTACTGTGTCGTTGGTTATGTTCGGCTGTTTGGAGACCATTCGTAGCCATTCATTAACCTCATGTTCCTAAACAACTATGGAATTTTTATGAATGGCAATGCACCGTGTCACAGGGCCCCAGTTGTTCGAGGTTAGTCTGAAGAACATTCTCGACAGTTGGCGCGAATGGTTTGGCCACCACAATAACCCCACATGAAACCCATCTCGCATTTGTGGTACACAGTCGAGAGGTCAGTCTGTGCACAAAATCCTGCACCTCCAACACTACCGCAATTGTGGACGACTCTAGAGGTAGCATGACTCAGTATTTCTGCAGAGGACTTCCAAAAGCTTGTTCAGTCCTTGCCACGTCGAGTTGCTGTACAACGCCGGGCAAAAGGAGATCCGACACGGTATTAGGAGACACCCTATGACTGTTTTCGCCTCATTATACTGATAAGAAATACGTAGCTGTTGTGAACGAACACATTACTGAAAACCTCTTAGCACGGCAGAGAAAGACTATGCTTACCTCTATCCAATTAGGTAAATAGCCATTTTCCACCGTGTTACATTTAATTAATTTCTAACCCTGAAATACGATCTTGCAAGTGCTGATAAATATCCTGTGACGTCTTCATTGGCATTGATTCTGTAATTTTGCCGAAAAAAGTCTTTAATTACCCGGTGGTGGCATGTTTGTTGTTGTTAGTAGTAGTTTATCCTGTAGTGAAATAGAAGTCGATAGTTCCTGTGAATTATTAAGGGTGGAGGTTACACTCAACAACCGAGCTAGGTTAATAATTGACTCCTTCTACCGACCTCCCGACTCCGCAGTATTAGTGGCAGAACAAATGAGAGAAAAGCTGGAATACATTTCACATAAATTTCCTCACCATGTTATAGTCTTAGGTGGAGATTTCAATTTACCAGGTATAGACTGGGACACTCAGATGTTTAGGACGGGTGGTAGGGACAGGGCATCGAGTGACATTATACTGAGTGCATTGTCCGAAAATTACCTCGAGCAATTAAACAGAGAACCGACTCGTGGAGATAACATCTTGGACCTACTGATCATAAACAGACCCGAATTTTTCGACTCTGTAAGCGCAGAATAGGAAATCAGTGATCATAAGGCCGTTGCAGCATCCCTGAATATGGAAGTAAATAGGAATATAAAAAAAATGGAGGAAGGTTTATCTGTTTAGCAAGAGTAATAGGAGGCTGATTTCAGACTAACTAGCAGATGAAAACGAAAATTTCTGTTCCGACACTGACAATGTCAAGTGTTTATGGAAAAAGTTCAAGGCAATCGTAAAATGCGTTTTAGACAGGTACGTGCCGAGTAAAACTGTGAGGGACGGGAAAAACACACCGTTGTTCAACAACAAAGTTAGGAAACTACTGTGAAAGCAAAGAGAGCTTCACAGCACAGTTAAACGCAGCCAAAACCTCTGAGTCAAACAGAAGTCCAACGATGTCAAGGTTAACGTAAGGAGGGCTATGCGTGAAGCGTTCAATGAATTCGAAAGTAAAATTCTATGTACCGACTCGACAGACAATCCTAGAAAGTTCTGGTCTTATGTTAAATCAGTAAGTGGATCGAAACAGCATATCCAGACACTCTGGGATGATAATCGCATTGAAACAGAGGATGACACGCGTAAAGCTGAAATACTAAACACGTGTTTCCAAAGCTGTTTCACACAGGAAGACCGCACTGCAGTTCTTTCTCTAAATCCTCACACGAACGAAAAAATGGCTGACATCGAAATAAGTGTCCAAGGAATAGAAAGACAACTGAAATCACTCAACAGACGAAAGTCCACTGGACCTGACGGGATACCAATTCGATTCTGCACAGAGTACGCGAAAGAGCTTGCCCCCTTCTAACAGCCGTGTACCGCAAGTCTCTAGAAAAAAAGGTTCCAGATGTTTGGAAAATAGCACAGGTAGTTCCAGTTTTCAAGAAGGGTCGTCGAGCAGATGCGCAAAACTATAACCTATATCTCTGACATCGATCTGTTGTAGAATTTTAGAACACGTTTTTTGCTCGCGTATCATGTCATTTCCGGAAACCCAGAATCTACTCTGTAGGAATCAACATGGATTCCTGAAACAGCGATCGTGTGAGACCCAACTCGCTTTATTTGTTCATGAGACCCAGAAAATATTAGATACAGGCTCCCAGGTAGATGCCATTTTCCTTGACTTCCGGAAGGCGTTCGATACAGTTCCGCACTGTCGCCTGATAAACAAAGTAAGAGCCAACGGAATATCAGACCAGCTGTGTGGCTGGATTGAAGAGTTTTTGGCAAACAGAACACAGCATGATGTTCTCAATGCAGAGACGTCTACAGACGTTAAAAAAAGCTGTGGCGTGCCATAGGGGAGTGTTATGGGACCATTGATTTTCACAATATATATAAATGACCTAGTAGATAGTGTCGGAAGCTCCATGCGACTTTTCGCGGATGATGCTGTAGTATTCAGAGAAGTTGCAGCATTAGAAAACTGCAGCGAAATGCAGGAAGATCTGCAGCGGATAGGCACTTGGTGCAGGGAGTGGCAACTGACCCTTAACATAGACGAATGTAATGTATTGCGAATACATAGAAAGAAGGATCCTTTATTATATGATTATATGATAGCGGAACAAACACTGGTATCAGTTACTTCTTTAAAATATCTGGGAGTATGCGTACGGAACGGTTTGAAGAGGAATGATCATATAAAATTAATTGTTGGTAAGGCGGGTGCCAGGTTGAGATTCATTGGGAGAGTCCTTAGAAAATGTAGTCCATCGGCAAAGGAGGTGGCTTACAAAACACTCGTTCGACCTATACTTGAGTATTGGTCATCAGTGTGCGATCCGTGCCAGGTCGGGTTGACAGAGGAGATAGGGAAGTTCCAAAGAAGAGCGCTGCGTTTCGTCACAGGGTTATTTGATAAGCGTAATAGCGTTACGGATATGTTTAGCAAACTCTAGTGGCAGACTCTGTAAGAGAGGCGCTCTGCATTGCGGTGTAGCTTGCTGTCCAGGTTTCGAGAGGGTGCGTTTCGAATATATTGCTTCCCCCTACTTATACCTCCCGAGGAGATCACGAATGTAAAATTAGAGAGATTCGAGCGCGCACGGAGAGTTTCCGGCAGACGTTCTTCCCACGAACCATACGCGACTGGAACAGGAAAGGGAGGTAATGACAATGGCACGTAAAGTGCCCTCCGCCACACACCGTTGGGTGGCTTGCGGAGTATAATTGTAGATGTAGATATAGACATTGTCAGAAGGAGAGCAATCTCTATATCGATGTAAAAATCTTCCAAGTTTTATTACAGATCGCAATTAACACATGTTGTTTCAAATGGCTCTGAGCACTATGGGACTTAACTTCTGAGGTCATCAGTCCCCTAGAACTTAGAACTACTTAAACTTAACTAAACCAAGGACATCACACACATCCATGCCCGAGGCAGCATTCGAACCTGCGACCGTAGCGGTAGCGTGGTTCCAGACTGTAGCGCCTAGAACCGCTCGGCCACTCCGGCCGGCTAACACATGTTCTGATTACTGGTTTCAGCGAAGTTATATTACCATTTTCAGAATATTGGCTACGTGAATTGTACCCGTAAAACCATTACATGAAGGACTTTGCCAACAGGCCTCTGAAAACATGGAGGGAAGCTCACAGAAAGGAGACTCCCACACAATAGTAAGAATGCTAACATAAAAGCCATATCCGTACCAACATGGCGCAGAGGTGTCAAATAATTGTAATGCTGATGTGAGATGTATGTGTGTGTGTGTGTATGTGTGTGTGTGTATGTGTGTGTGTGTGTGTGTGTTGATGACCGGCTGTTTCTCCGGCTCAGTACGGAGCCTGTCATCAATAAGCACACATCTGACAGAGGTGCTCTATCTGGTTTGTTCGACTCCTCTGCAGAAACAGTTACGGCTCTTTGGTGTTATTGGTAATGCATGGGAGTGTCGTTTCTGTGAGGTAAGCATAATTTCAATGTATGACGCTGAATTTACCATAAAAAAATAATACTTTCTTTTACGTAACATTTTTAATTTCACAGTTTACCTACTTGTTTCCAATGACTAGATGGCAATTCACCACATATAATGGCTTTGTAATTCACGTATGCGATGGTATGTAAAACTGAATTAATATTTTTTTATTTCTAAATTATTTTGGGTAATTGCAAACCTTGTAACACGTTTGTAACGATTACAGATCCGAAGATGGCAATATAACTTTGCCGAAAATGTAATCAGGATATGTATCAATCGCGATCACGGCAATAAAACATCTATTTTGAAGCTTTTTTAGAAACCCCTGTCACTATATAGACTATTTGACAAAAAAAGTATAGCACTCGGGTGGAGAGAAGCAAACGAATTTGAAACTTTACGGGTTGAGACGATATAGTATCTTGTTTCAGTGATTACAAGACTGAATCTGATTCACACTGTGGGAGAAACACGCAACACTCCCAAGGCGAGGTCATTTTATTGACAAGTTAGGTAACAGGCAATGGTTCATTGTAGAAATATATGTTAACAGATTCAGACCAAATGAAACATTCACGACAGTAATGGATGCCCACTAAGTAGCATCCACACACAATGTACCCCCCTCCGATGGCAACGAATGCGTGTATTCTCTCATGCAAACGGTCATAAAGGTGCTGAATGACGTTCTGTAGTAGCTTTCCCAAGCATATTGCGTCTTTTGTTGTAATTCGTCAGTAATTGTAGTTGGCGCTGGTGAACGGGTAAGTTCGTGCTTCAACATGCGCGATACGTGTTCAATTGGCCAGAGATCTGATGATCTTGCTGGACAGAGCAATCGCTCTACACCACAGACAAAGTTACGTCGCAGCAGCCGTTTATGACTGAAAAAGGACGTCACGGAAGTAGCATGGGATACCAGCCTATACAATGTAGCAGCCACTGGTTACTTTACCCTTCAGAAACACCAGAAGTGACGGCTAATTGTAACTCGTAGCTCACACACCATGAAACCTAGTTTGGGAATTGTGGGTTGTAGGACAATGGAACATGCAGCTCTCCAGTTCTACGCCATACACGTGTATGTCCATCATTCACATACAGACAAAAACTACTCTCATCACTGAAAACAACAGAGGGACATTCTGTTTTCCACTCTTTCACGGCACCACAGTTTCAGTGGTAGCCTAACCAGAGACATAAGTGGCCTTAATCCTGCTGCAAGCAGATGCTTCACAAGGATCCCTGATATCACACTACAGGTGCCTGGATTCCGTCCCTGGATGATGTTTAGTCGGCCACTGCTGCTCGCAAAATGCGTCATCTTGCCGTGCGTTTCTACTGCACGAGTGTCCAGATCTGCAATTGTGGGAATGTTTCATAGACGACTGTCGACAACAGTGACGCACTATTGATACATTACGCCCAACATTTACAACAATCGTTAAATATATTCATCCATCTTACCGCAGGCGGATACTGCGACCGCGTTAAAATGCTTGAAGCAGTTCGGTGTGGCGTAGTTGTGTCCTAGAAAGAACGTTGCAGACTCGGTTTACCTCCAAATTGAGCACATCTACTGCCGGCAGGGTCAAAACAGAGGGTCCACAGACATGGCTCCTGAGTGCCATATTATTAACACTGACTTCGACTAATGAATCGCTAATACAGCAACCCTTGGTTATGCACATATTGCCTCCTTATGCCAGTGGACACAGTTCTCGTGGACTGTCAGTGTATAAAGATGAAGATAGTAAAAGCCCACTTAACACTATTTTCTACCTATTTTAGACAGGGATATAAAATTATTTTTTGATTCACAATCGGACTTCGATATACATATAACGTAAGCCCTTTGACTGATTTCAGCAGAACATACTTTTAAAGTTCGCAGCGTTTTTATGAAAGTCAAAGGCTAACAGGTATAGAGTTGAGTCAGCTGAGCTATTTACCTAAAATATTTCTGGAATCGTTTAAGATACCTCAGTTACATTTCCACCCAGATGAAGTGTGTTATGTCGTGTTCTGTCTTTTCATAGCTACATCGATATCAGCTTCTATTTTCCAAATGGACCAGTGATAAAGCCTGGTGCTAGTAATATAGTTCTAGAATAGACGAAATCAGCAAAGTTTCACTTCTCGAATTCCAGTTAGCAGATTTGAAAGAACTGCAATATTTAGAACTTAGAGTTTAACTGTTCTGAACATGAACACAGTTGCTCCCTTATGCGAAAGTTACTGATTTCATATCCTAATCAAGAAATACGTCTTTCCGGTTAAGCAGGGAACGGGATGTTGTACCCCCGCGACGCCAGTATTATAGGGTCGCAGAGGAAATGCTATGTCATTCACTTGGGTCAAGTGTGCATTAGTTTGAAAAAAAAAAAAATGAAATACTTTACAAGCGAAGAGATACTACATATTCTGTTTGTTCTATTTGGTTACTGATAGTGCTGAAGGAAAGCGAAGACTAAAGATGAACTAAATGAGCAGAAGTATTTCAACAGACAGTGTACAACAAGAATGACAGGTGAGTGAATGTGAAAAATAGTTATCGGAAGGACTATGCAGTAGTATGCAGAGGGTAAACAGCGACCCTCAACGATGAGAGAGAACGGGATGAGTGTTTTGGCAGCTGTTATTCGTAATCCACATCGTAACTGATAAAAAATGGTGTCTTTCTCTGGAATAAGACAGACTAGGTTCGTTCACATTTTATGCGCAGACAGCTTCCATAACAATAAAGTGTCACCTCGCCAGTAGATTAAATAGCAAGACTGCAGAAGAAGCGTGATATTCTGTTAATCGTTTGTGACGCGACATCAGGACGAATAGTTCATTTTTTAGAGAATTCTCTTTACCGATGAAGCTACCATTGAAAGCTAAATATGAATTACTGAGCCACTGGGAATCCTTTCTGTCTGAGCAGTTTGAATATCAGAGTCAGCTGAGTGTGAACGTTCGGTAGAGGAGTATCGGAAACTGTGTGACTGGTGCTTAGTTGACCCAAGAAACCTTAAAGGGAGAAAGGTAAGCATAACTTCTTACCAAAGTGGTACGAGCCCTCCATATCGAAGTGCTGCTGGAAATAAGGAGGTGCAAGTCGCACCGACAACTTGGGTGCCCGGCTCACCCCTCGACTGTGACTAGAAAGACACTCTTACAATTCTGCGCAGATCCTTGACTTTACGCCATTAGACCTTTTCTCTGGGGTAAAATAAATACGAAGTCTTGCTACAATTTATAACGATTCTCAAGATATTACAACGTATTTTTGCAGTACAGGCAATGATTTGGAAGGAATCTCTTCTGTCTGTCCAGGACTCCTTCCACCGGCGACTGCGAATGTGTACTGCATTACACTGTTGGCGTTTCGAGCACTTGGTAACCTAAATGAATTTTAAGGGCTTGTTAATGACGACATTTTTGCGTGATATCCTTTTGTTGTTATTGCTGATGTAATTTTGCGAAGTAAGTGTGCATCATGACATTACACGCTGTAAGTAGGCTGCTTAGGTTTTCTTATTGGTAAAGCCACGTAGCGCACTGTATGAAAAATCACTGGCTGTGCTGTGTGCAGTCTGTGGCTAGTTTGCATTGTTGTCTGCCATTCTAGTGTTGGGCAGATGGATGTGAACAGCGCGTAACGTTGAGCAGTTGGAGGTGAGCCGCCAGCAGTGGTGGATGTGGGGAGAGAGATGGTGGAGTTTTGAAATTTGTAAGACTGGATGTCATGAACTGCTATATATATATATTATGACTTTTGAACACTAGTAAGGTAAATACATTGTTTGTTCTCCATCAAAATCTTTCATTTGCTAACTATGCCTATTAGTAGTTAGTGCCTTCAGTAGTTTGAATCTTTTATTTAGCTGGCAGTAGTGGCGCTCGCTGTATTGCAGTAGTTCGAGTAACGAACATTTTTGGCGAGGTAAGTGATTTGTGAAAGGTATAGGTTAATGTTAGTCAGGGCCATTCTCTTGTACGGATTTTTGAAAGTCAGATTGCGTTGTGCTAAAAATATTGTGTGTCAGTTTAAACACAGTAATGTATAATTTTTCTAAGGGGACGTTTCATATGGCGACCCTTAGCCGAGGATACCTCACTGGAATCTTCAAATTTTTTCTTTTAGTTTGTGTAATTAGTGTAGATTTTGTTTATTGCTAGCGCATAATTGTAGAGAGAATCTCCTTTGTAGTTGCAGTCTGTCATTGTTGTACAGTAAAACAGGTGTGGCACGCATGTAAATTTTCACCAAGTACTTCGCAGCTGCGCTTGCAGTTAACTATAAATTATTTTCAGTGCTATGTTAATGTGTTCTCTTATTTTTGCTCTTCAAATTGTGTTTTTCTGTGTTGTCATGTGAAATATTGTGACAATAATGCCGTGTGAAAGACGTAATACTAGGTGGTGGTGGTGGTTAGTGTTTAACGTCCCGTCGACAACGAGGTCATTAGAGACGGAGCCCAAGCTCGGGTTAGGGAAGGATTGGGAAGGAAATCGGCCGTGCCCTTTCAAAGGAACCATCCTGGAATTTGCCTGAAACGATTTAGGGAAATCACGGAAAACCTAAATCAGGATGGCTGGAGACGGGATTGAACCGTCGTCCTCCCGAGTGCGAGTCCAGTGTGCTACGTAACACTAGGCTCCAAAGTAAACTGAGAAATGACAGTGAAGACGAAAGCAGTGTGTTAGCGCCACCATGTAATGAATTAACTAATGTTCAAAGTAGTAATTTGGTAATTGTGCATAGGGAAATGGAGCGGGATGCAAATAATGGTGTAGGCAGTGAAACAGTTAGTGAACAGGGAAGCATTATCGATCGATCGGTCGGCAACAGCTCTCCTGAGGATTCCGAAATGACAGGACACAATCTTGCAAATACTGTAGATTCAGGTTTTGCTTCCTCACCGTTTTCTCAAATAAATCAAGACACATTTTCTGCATTTCAAAATGCGAATATTGCCGGTTTAAATGCACTGCCGAATAGCACTGAGGAACATGTTTCAGACACCAGTGCACTGTTATTACAGTTAATGCAACAAATGGGACAAAGGCTACAAAAGTTAGACACAACGCTTGAACAAAATCAGAAACAAATGAGACAAAATCTTCAAAAGTTAGACACAATGGAACGAAATCTTCGGAAGTTAGACACCACACTTGAACAAACGCGTGAAGATTTAACTGCTGAGTTACATAACATTGAATCGAAATGTCAAAAAGTCTGTAATGACGTAAAAACACAAATTTTTGAGCATTTCCAACCTATTTTTTCGCGTCATAAAATGCATTACAGAATCACGAAGCAGCCATAAAAGAACTGCAAACTATTGTTCATGAAAATCACGACACCTTGCAAGCTAAAATTGACTCAGTTGCATCTACCGATTCAGTTACACAACTTGCAGAAACTCAGGAAAACTTAAAGGACACAGTAGATACGGTTTCAACACAAATGGACACTCTGAAACTTGGTTCAGAAAAACACACAGAGGAAATAATTTCACTATCGGATAAAGTAGTCGAACTTTCAGATCAGTTCACTAACTTATCTACAAAGGTAGATGATGATCTGAATGACACAAGACCTGTAGCCTTCATGGACATTGAAGAGTATGAACAAATTAGAAAATTCAAACAAAATCAAAATCAAATCAATACACAGTACAAAAGAGAAATCCGGGAAATACAAGATCAGTTGGCACAAGTAATACAAGAATTACATATTTCAGAGGACACTCGCGCTCCAGTACGGGAAGAGGGACATATAAATACGGAACAACCACAAAATAATAACACAGGGCACTTCGGAAATTATGAAAGAAATTGGCAAGGTGCTCCGAATTTTGAGATGGAACCGCCGACACGACGTAACAATGACCGATATGCTACTCGCCGACACGATGATTTTGACTATAAGCTGTTCATTACTACACGTAAATTCAAAACACTTAAGAATTCTGGCAACGACATTCATCCTCAAGTGTGGTTACATCAATTCTCTCATTGTTTTCCTCCCAAATGGTCATTAGAGCACAGATTAGAATTTATGTGTGGCTACTTGGAGAATGAACCAGCTGTAAGAATGCGATCGGTCATTCACGATTGTCACAGTGAAGGAGAATTTTATCATGACTTCCTCTCAGCGTATTGGTCTCAAGCTACACAAGACCGAGTAAAACATAGCATCATAATGATGAAACGTTTCGAACAATCTGAATTTTCCAGTCTTATGAAATATTTTGAAGACATGTTGCACTAGAATCAGTACCTGTCAAACCCTTACAGCCCCTCAGAACTCATCCGCGTTTGCTTAATCAAACTGCCTGTGCATTTACGACATATTATTTTAGCAGGACGTTGCAAAGACGACATTGAAGCTTTTCAGGGACTCTTACAAGAACTGGAAATTGACACTGACAATCGCGGAACGCGAAAACAGGAGCACAACAATTACAGGTCACATCTGTTACAATTCCGCGATGACAGAAATAATACAAGACAAGGCTATTCTTACAACGTAAATCGTGACCAAAACAGACACCACCCATATGACAACCGTTGGCAGAGTAGTAATAATTACAGGGAAAGATCACCTCTCCGTGGTAATGACTATCACAGAGACAATCAGAGAAACAGACAATATGGAAACCAAAATAATTATTATCAAGGGAGGCAAAATAACTTTAGATGCAATGGTCCAGCGTGCAGTTATGATTCAGGGAGAAATTCTCCACCACGTGACCGACAAGAAAGAAACTATGGAATCTACCGACATGACGACAGACGATATGATCGTAGCGACAGACCTGAATTTCATCAGAACTGGCGAGATTCAAACAGAGCAGGGCACTCTCGATAAGGTGAATTTGTGGAAGTTAGGTCTTCTAATCCCAATAACGACGTGCGCCAGCAAAGAGACAATGACTCGCATTGCAGGCAGCCACATGCGCCCGCTGGCTCTGAGAAAAATAACATAAGACGCTAGCCTTGAGAAAAATTTTAGCATTCCTTACCGACATATACAACATGATAATTGCTTTGAAGTTGAAACTCTGCGCACTTGAGAGTAAAGATTTACACCAAATTTCTCATGTAAAACCGTTTATTGAAAGATAATCTGTTTTTTAACTTAGTCTTTACCATAAAACTTTTTACTTTACGCTACTAGTACAATTTGTCACACTGAGAAACTGTTAACATGCAACAATGTTTTGAAGTTAACTATCCAGCCTAGAACCTAGGGAACATTTTTAAATAGTAATTACGAATGCATTGTTATAGTGAACAGACGACTCAGTGTTGTTATTTGTACATTCTTGCTTGTTAGTTGCACGATTACGTAACGACTATCAGAGTTACATACTTAGAACATATACTGGCACTGCTAATGAGATTTTAATGCCACATTTTGGTTTACTTGAAAATACGTTCTGGATTTAAAGTACTTTCTGTGAGATACCAGATGACACAGTGGTTAGTTTATGTGACAGCTACAAGATTTTATCACGACGCTACTAATGAGTGACAATTTACAATGTTGCTTTTGCGGTGTATCTGTTTTCTATCTGCACAGTTTTTCTGAATTCTTCAGGAAAGTAAAACTTGTTTTAGTAGTAACTTTTGTGGTATAGCTACAATGAGACAGCCTTTTTCGTAGCACAACAATACGTTACATTATAGTACTTTCTTCATCATAACAATAAGCGTAATAACTAAGATATCTATATGCAAAACATTTCACTTTTGTTTATCGTGAGGTAAGTACAGTGACTTCTGCAGAACTTTGCTTACAGAGGACAATAACTACGACACTTCCACAGAGATTATCTTACAACAAGACGCACAGTTTAGCGCTACAGTACACGTATTTGGATGATTAATTTTGTACTTAAAACATTTATTTTTTAAAGATTTTTGAATTACAAAGAAAGTTTTCCATGATACATTTCATTCCATTGCTGTAATCTGTAACACCTGAGGGTATAATTACATTAATCCTCAGGGGGGTACATGCTTACTTTGCGTACCATGTGTCTGGCAAGCACAAGGAGGCCTAGCTAATATGGTATTTGCTTATATTACTTTACACATCGGTACCATATTTCTCTAAGACATAAATTATACAGCTATCTGATCATTTAACTGAGAGAGACAAACATTTATTTTACTACATCAGTGACAGATGTTTACGTAATTACACCGTTGGATAACTTCACACTTACGAAATTGTATTTTGTCTGTACTTTGTGTACTGTTCATATTTTTTCGGAACCATTGTGATGCTATGAGAGGTTTGCATGATGTATTTGGTATGGGATCATGATTTTTAAAGTACGTTTGAGGTAGATGACACTATTGAAATGAGCAGAGAATTTTTTTTTTTTTAGGTTTTGAAATTATTGGAGGAAGCTAAACAATTTTGAGATTTGACTGAGGTGTTATGATGTTATTATTACGACAACGATGTGTATTATGCTGCTGAGGTCTGTTTATGATCAATAAGCTGATGCTATATTAGGAATTTGATTATGATACGTATCTGTTATGATGAAATATTGAAGAAGTGTCGACGAATATGTATATCTGTAATAAGGTAAGGAGTAATGAGTAGTGGTTATGGACTCTGCTTTGTGAAAAAGGTTTTTGAAAACCAAGAATTGTATTTTAAGAGTTATGAAATGTGTGTAAATGCGTGAATGTACCACAATGCCGACGAAAATTTTTTGGACACTGTTATATTTACAGGATTTTGTTTCTACACATTTGTAACGCAAATTCGCAACCTGTGAAAATATTTTTATATGAGACTGTCACTGTAGCGGAAACTGCTGTCGTAAATATTGAAAGGTGGCTACACTGAGCCACAGCGCCAGAGATCGCGCCAGAGAGTATTGTTCCGCCGCCTCCACTGGCAGTGATTATTGAGACGTAGCGGCAAGCAGTTCTTGCCGAGAAGTTGTGGTGGACACTGCTTGTCGTGAAGTCAGAGTGAGATGTGGTAGTGGAGAGTGTTGTTACATATTTTATGCAGTTATTTGATGGGAGAGATAGCAGATGTTATTCCAATGGAGATATTGTAATGATCTGAGTGCTTTTCGTCAATATATATGAAGGTAATAAATATTATGTTGTTTTATTATTTGTGTGTCCTGAATAATGTGTCATTACAGGTTCAGTCAACAAAGCATCTGGCTTGTGTTCTTGTATTAGAGTGTAATTTTGGTTTTCTTGCACAATTATAGTATTTCTAATTTTCTTTTATCACGTCAGTATAATTGGTATTTAAAAATTCTTGTCTTGTTGAAGAAGAACCGTGCCAGATGTGCGTTGAGTCATACTACCACATACAGAACAGCTACACTTGTGCTTTGTTGGTTTCGTAGGTTTTATAGTTGCTGGGGACTTAATTAATTAATTGTGCTAACGGAAATTTTTCTTACATTCTTTCTTGTCATTCTAAGCAGTCAGATTGCGTACTAAAACTAGTCAGGGCCAGCCGTTTACGAAACAGCGTAATCGGACTTACAGCTACAAAAAAAATATCTGCAGTATTATTTTAAGTTAAGCCCCAATGCACGTGGCGACCGCTGCTTCGGATCGTCCCTTGGAATTCTTCTGATTGTAAAAATAGTAGACAGTAGTATTGTTGTAGTAATTTGTAGTTTAGTAATTGTAGTTATATTGAATGTGTAGATTTGGTAATTGTCATTCTTCTTATGGTATTTCATAATTTAATTTTGTTGTCTTGTATACGCGTTTGACGATTTAGTGCAATTATTTCAATTGTTCGATTAATCGTGTTTGACAGAAACTTTTCATGTAAATGGTATTGTTGCAGATAAGGAGGCATTGTGTGTAATTTTCGTACAGTGACGAGTTTTGTATGTTTTGTAAATGATTACGCGATCGATGAAGAAGGCAAAAATGATGGATAATGAGAATGACGAAATTGTTGACATGGCGAACTCGCCAACACAGGGGAACAGTATGATGAATAATGAAGTGGAAAACAATGTAATAAGTCGGGAAAATAGTCCGGAACCATTTTAAAATTTTTCTCAATCAGAAAATTCACAGAATACGAGATTAACGATACAAGATTCTGAAATAGTATCGAACACAGATAGCTTTATGGCTATGCAGAAGGAAGTTAGTTTTGCGGGAAATGTTAGGGGCGAAAAGAATTCCGAACCGGCTAACATGGAGCAGTTGATGGGTGCAATATTAAATCTGGGATCACAGTTGGAATCTAAGTTTAAAACAGAGATGGGAACTTTGCGATCTGAAATTAAAACTGATATAGGAACAATTAAAACTGAGATGGGAACAATGGAAACACGGTTAGACTCACTTGGATCGCAGTTAGGATCTGAATTAAAAAAAGAGATGGGAACTTTGGTAACACGATTAGAAACTGATATGGGAACAATGGAAACACGGTTAGACTCACGAATAGGGACATGTTTCAAAAACATGAAAGATGAATTAAAGAAAGAAATTAGAGAAGAAGTACAACCGATTTTGAATTCTCACAATAATAGATTAATTGCAGTAGAGATTAGACAAAGGGAACAGGATAGAGAACAGGAAGAAAGAGATCGCGTGATAGTACAGAAATTTTCAGAGTTAAATTTACAACGTGCAAAAGATAAGGAAGAAATATTTGAGAGAATCGGGGAATCCGTACCAAATGACAGATTAAATAACCTAACACAACAGTATGAACAGTTAACTACTAAATGCGTTAATACTGAAACGCGAGTCGCGACACTTACGGAAGACGTAAATAAACAGAAAGAACAAATTGGTGACTTATGGGAAAGAGTGGAGGAGATTTCAGATAAATTGACAAATCTTAGTTTAAATGGGGACAGAGATTCAGATGACACAGCTCCATTGCCATTTTCAGAAACCGAAGAGTACCAGAGCATAAATGAACATGTTGAAAATCAGGGAAAATTTAATGAACGCGTGAAAAGGGAATTTGAGGCATTAAAAAAGCAAGTCAAACAAATTGAAGGCGAAATCGTAGGAAAAGACGGCAAAAGAAATTTAGAATCACAGATACCAGAGGGGTTTGAAGAAAATAATTTGTTTCATTTACGGGATGCAACAAGAGAGCGCCAGGAGCGTGAACTTGACAATAATCGACATTGGGACTGGGACAGACGCGGTAGGTCTTTGCGCCACGAGGCGAAAACTTAGACTATAAACACTTTTTGACTGTTCGGAAATTTAAGATCTTCCGCAATTCTAAGAATGACATACATCCATGTGCATGGTTAGATCAATTTATGTACGCACTCCCATCAAATTGGCCACTAAGTCACAAACTGGAATTTATGTGTGGATATTTAGAAAACGAACCGGCGACGCGGATGCGCGCACTCATTAGAGATTGTAATAGCCTAAATGATTTTTATCATGCATTACTATCGGCATATTGGTCCGAAAACACGCAAGACAGAGTCAAACACTTATTATGCAGCGTAATTTCAAACAGTCTGAGTTCCGCACGCCAGCGGAATATTTTGAAGACATGATTCGAAAGAATCAGTTCCTTTCCAACCCTTATAGCCCGACTGAATTAATTCGCATTTCTTTAACTAAGCTGCCACAATCCATAAGACAAATTGCTTTAGCCGGAAGATGTAAAGACGACATTGAGACCTTTAAGACTTTGTTGCAAGAACTTGAGTATGACAACGATGACGGCACTTCTTGTAACTTTTTCAGTAACAGTAATTACAATAGATTTTCAGAGAAAAGGGATAGTGATCGGAACGGGCGTTATATGGGGAATTTTGAGAATGACAGACGTAACAGACAGGACAATAGATACCAACCTTATGACAATAACAGACGTTCTAACAGAAATTACACAGACAATTATAATAACGGTAATTCCTACCGGAATGATCAATCATACGGAAACAGTAATCGGTATCATCAAGACAGAAATTATTCATACAGTAATAGAAATTCTTACTACAGAAATAACCAGGGTAGTAGATACAACAATAATTTCAGAAGTGACAGTCAAAATTACACAAGAAGTAGTTATGCAGACAGACAGGAAAACAGAAATTTTAATAACAGACACAACCAAGAATTTGTATCTAACAGACAGGAGGGACCTAATTGGCATCCTCCACGTGACAGAACTTCAGAGAGACAAGTGCAAATCGTAGAAATGGATCCGCGGAATGACGCGAATACTCAAAGACGTGACGCAAACAATCGACAATGACTTGCAGCTTCGGCTTCTGGCAGCAATATAGACGGTTCAGAAAGTAATGACACTACGACTTTACACTACGTACGCCTGGAAGACATGAGAGACATTTTGTTAGACGAAAAGGAAAATAATGTAGACGCATTTTTACATCCTGTTATTGAAGTATGTGTGGATAAGAATAAGTTCACTGCAGTTTTAGATTCTGGGAGCCCATTGAATGTCATTAGTGAATCAGTTTTTCGTATATGTGAAAGAACTATTGCCTGTCCTGTGTTACCTATTTCTAAAACTACAATTCGAGGAGCGATTTCTGGAAAAAGTGTAGAAGTTAAACAACAGACCAACCTAAATTTCAATTGTCAAGGATACGAATTTTCTGCTAATTTTATTATTGTTCCATTACTCAGTACACAAATTATATTAGGTATGGAGTTTCTTAACGCACATAAGGCAATTTTGAACTTTAAAGAAGGAAGTGTGAATTTGACTGTTGCCGGAATGCCGAAATGTTTGAAATTTTTCGAGTGTTTAACAAGATCTGAGTCAGATACAAAATGTTTAAGGTTTCTTACTTCTGATGTTTTCGTTGAGCATTATGACGACAATGTGTTTATTCATGACAATGACAATAGATACAGAGACGCGATGGATGATATAATTAATAGCGAAGAACTAATTAATGAAAAAGTTAAGAAAGCTGAAGTGCCAGATGACGTTGCAAGAGAAGAGTTGCACCAAATTTTGACTTCACATGCTACAGTGTTTAGTCATCACACGGGAACTATACAAGGCTTACAATATTTATTTAAAGTAAAAGAACACACACCATTTCGCGGGAAAACGTACGCTATTCCTTTGGCTTACAGAGACAAGGTTAAGAATGAACTTCAGTACATGTTAGATCAGGGCATTATTGAGCCTGCAGTCAGTCCTTATACTAGCCCATTACACGTTGTTCTTAAAAAGGATGGGTCAATTCGTTTGGTTCTGGATTCCAGACGATAAATAATATCATCATTCCTGAAACTGACCGCCCACAAAATTTAGATGACCTTCTTCAACATTTTCATGGAATTAAAGTTTTATCCACGATTGATATGCGCGCAAGTTTTTGGCAAATGGAACTCCACCCTGATTGTAGAAAATATACTGCCTTTTTAGCCTTTGGTAACTGTTACCAGTTTCGGAAATTACCGTTTGGACTTACTGTATCTTCAGCAGCATTCATTCGTAGTTTAAACGAAATTTTACCTGTTTATCTTCGTGACAATATTACTTCATATGTTGACGACATTCTTATTGCTAAACATTCTTGGAGTGAGCACAACAAAATTTTGGATTCATTGTTACGTATCTTTGCAAGAGTTGGCATTACAGTAAACTTGGAAAAATCTGAATTTGGTCGTTCTCAGGTGAAATTTCTCGGTCACATTATTTCTACAGAAGGTATTCTTCCTGATCCAGAAAAATTAACGCTATTCGTAATTATGCTGTTCCTACCACAAAACGTGATGTTCGTAGTTTCCTTGGTGTCTGTAATTTTCTTAGACGCTTTGTTAGATTGGACAATTTGGCCACACCTCGTTTATGTGAACTATCCGGAAAGAAATCTAATTGGTGTTGGGATGAGGAAGCTCAGTCAGAATTTGAACAACTTCGTGATGCCTTAGTTGCTGCCCCACTTCTTTCACATCCGGATTTATCTAAAGATTTTTGTTTGGCGACGGACTCATCATACAAAGGCCTAGGTGCACACTTATTTCAAGAGATAGAAGAAAACGGCGTTGTAGTACAAAAGACTATTGCATTTGGAAGTCGTGCTCTTTCTAAATCAGAAAAGAATTATTCGATTACGGAACTTGAAGCTTTGGCTGTTGTTTGGGCTTTTACAAAATTTCGCACATTTTTGTTTGGCAGACATACTAAGGTTTACACCGATCATCGAGCTCTGGAGTTTCTTATGTCGACAAAATTAACTCATGGCAGATTGTCACGATGGGCGTTGTACCTACAGGAATTTGATTTTAGTATTGTTTACATACAGGGTTCTTCAAATATTGTTGCTGATGCTTTATCACGTGCACCTATGGGTTTGAAACAAAGTGCTGAAGAGGACTGCAAGGAAAACAATTATTGTTTGATGTATATTCAAGGTGTTGCGTTTGAAAACTTTATTTCGTCTTCGCCCCAGGACATCGCTAAGGAGTAAAATAAGGATCCAATCTGGAAGGACATTAAGGAGAAGTGGAGGAGAAAGGAAAGCGTAGCGATTAGACAGCATTATTTAGTTCGCAATGACATTCTTTTTAAACGAAAATCGGTCGACAACTCTGTTTGGTTAGTTTGTATTCCTGATGAGTGGGTTAATAAGCTGATTTGGTATACGCATTTCAGTTATGCACACTTTGGTCCCAGAAAATGCTTTCATAAATTACGGGAAAATTGCTACTTCAGTAATATGGAAAAACGTATTCGATCTGTTCTGGCCAAATGCAAATTATGTCAAAAGGCTAAGCCGCCAACAGTTTCTCACAGAGCACCATTGTTTCCTATCATTCCAGCGAAATTAAAGGACATGGCTGCAGTTGATTTGTTCGGTCCAGTGGTTCGATCTACTAATGGTTTTGTGTACATTTTCGTAGCAGTGGAGTTGACATCAAAATATGTGTGTTTTACACCGTTATGCAAAGCAACAGCTCGTTCAGTATCTAACGCTTTCATCAAACATTTTCTTAAAGAAGTGGGTCATGTTGATAAGGTTATATCAGATAATGGATCACAGTTTCGTTCTAAAATTTGGCTTCGTACTCTACGGCGTCGTAAAATTAAACCAATTTTCATTTCACTTTTTCACCCCCAATCTAATGCTTCAGAGAGATGGATGAAGGAAATCAATAAATTGTGTCGTCTTTATTGTCATCAGAATCACAGAACTTGGGATCAGTATCTTCATATTTTTCAAAACATTCTGAATGAACTTCCTAATGACTCAACTTCTTTACCGCCTATACTGATATTAAAAAACAAAGCACCGACTAATCGCATTTCTGAAATCGTTCCTTTTCCGCCTTCACGGAAACTGCGGCATTCTGAAGTTGTCAACCTGGCTCTACGAAATATTACATCTGCGGCTGCTAGAAGAGAGAAATCAGCTAAGCGTCCTGGTCGTTTAAAAATCTTGTCAGTTGGTCAGAAGGTGTTAATTAAGTCCCATCGTTTGTCTCACAAAGGAAAAGGCTTGTGTAGCAAACTTTTTATGCTTTATAACGGCCCATATAGAATTCGCAAAATTATTCATGATAACACTGTCGAAGTAGAAACTCTGAAATCACGACGCTCTAAGGGAATACATCATATATCAAACGTTAAAATTTTTGTGGAATGACATACTTTCGAGAAACCAACAGTTTACGTAAACATGCAGAGAGTACAAGGATACCGCGCTGTGTTCTGGCGGTGGCACATACTCAAAGCAACAGTCAAGTCTGTGCGCCGCACAAGGCAGTCGTTGACCGCAAACAATCACTTCCTACGTCACGCGCCTACAGCTGATTGAGCGCTCGGTGTGAATGCACTAACAGCCGTGAACAAATACACAGTTTAATTTCTCCGATTAAATTCAGTATAAAGCTATAGTGACTTGATGAATTATGTTATTAACATTCAGTATTTTTCAGGATACGGTTCTATAAAATATTTAAGAACTTCAGGTAAATTCTGTGCGTGTCCGACGTTAAGACGACTTGCTATCGAGAAATTTTCAGGATGAATGTAATTTCCAAGAAGAAACTAATAAACTAAAATAAAAAGGTAATTATTAATTGAGTTTATTTTTCAGGTAACATATTTCCACTTAGGTACGTACTTTAGACGTAATTTGCTGCTCGCGATTACGTGATTCATACTTTGTGCTAAATTTCATGTTCTATGAATTTACTTGTGAAGCGACGTGCTTGCGTACGTTAACTGATTTTGACAATGATTATTAATGAACTGAATTGTAACTTGTGTATATTATGCATCGCTTGGCTGCTATGCTTTTTCACTGATGTCATATTTTTTAATTATGTGCCTGCTGTGCTTATTTATTTAAATTATAATTGTCACCTGATTAATTGTGCTGACTGTGGTTATGTATGTAGGTTACACTTCGTCATTTATCTGCTTGCGCCTTCATGTTTACTTATTAAGATTACATATGAACATTTATTTGCTTATGCTTTGCTTATGCTAATGACCTGTTTATTACATAAGATATATGTTTACTGCTATGCGTATGGATTGCATATTTATACACTTCTGTTTGTCGTCACAACTACTCTTTAATTTAGTATACAAAAATGCTGATATACTGTGTATAAACATAGAGTTTAGGTCACACTATTGTATTAATTACAGATTGTTCGCTTGGCAGAGCCTCGTTGTAAGAATTGTGCTGCATCCACTTGTTGACATTCTGTTCACTACTGGTATATTTACTCGCTATTGCTTGTTTTGCTTACGCTCAGTGCTTTATATTTTAACATAAGAAAATGAACTGCAGTAATTCAACGAGCGACTTTAGTACAAGAAACGTCATAGAAGTCACATGAGCTGGAGGTTTTATGGAAGCTGTATAAATTTATGCTAATAGGAAGGAAGCTAACGACATTAAAACACGTATATTGTGTGGCGGGGATGGTGAGGCATTGTACAATCTCTGACCAAAGAGCATGTAGTCAGCCCAGTTGCGAGAGTAATAGCGCGCGACAGTTCAGTTTGTTGCGAGATGCAGTAGTAGTCAGTAGCGAGCCGCGAGAGGAGGCAGTTTGTTGCGAGATGCAGTAGTAGTCAGTAGCGAGCCGCGAGAGGAGGCAGTTTGTTGCGAGATGCAGTAGTAGTCAGTAGCGAGCCGCGAGAGGAGGCAGTTTGTTGCGAGATGCAGTAGTAGTCAGTAGCGAGCCGCGAGAGGAGGCAGTTTGTTGCGAGATGCAGTAGTAGTCAGTAGCGAGCCGCGAGAGGAGGCAGTCGGTTGCGAGTTTTCAGGGCAGTTGCATGTAAGCAGTCGGTGCTAGTAGCGCGCGAGAGATAGTCGAGTTGTGTGACGAGTCGGTGGACGCGGACATGGCTCTGGTCAAGATTCAGGACGAGGTATATTTTTAAATAACATAATGAAGCAGCTTTGCGCTCAGCTAATAATGTATTGTAATGGATCTTAAGTGTAATTAATTTGTTCAAGAATTGCCCCAATAATAATTTGTTTTCAAACTAAGCATTTTTAACAAACAATCCTCTTTTGCAATAATATTTCCCTTGCATTTCCTTAAAGAAAAGTTTCCTTTAAATTAAAAAAAAAATATTTGTGATGCATTTCCTCCAAGCCGTGGCCAACAATAAGAGCAGAACTTTGACATGCAGTTTCGAATGAGGTAAGAAATTAATTATGATTTTTTTTGCACAGGGCCAAAGACCGATATTTCGGTTTAATTGAATTTTCATTATCACTGAGATTTTCTTATCACTGAATTGACTTTCATTTTTTTTTGTGAGGAACTTATACTTGGGTCAGATTGCTAATTTTTGTCTAATTGTCATTGTCATTGAATTTATTTGCTGGGAGGTTATGTTAGGTTCTATTCTTGTTAACAGTTAATTATTGTCTTTTGAAAATTTTCTGGGGAGGTTACACTTGGCGACATCCGGTCCAGGATCGTATTTCGTTGAGAATCTTCTGAAAAGTAGTCAGATTCTGCTCTTATTTGCTTTAGTATAATTAACATTTGGCGCAACGCTTTTACTAATTTGTGACTTTCTTTCCTCAGATCATCGGCAATTCGTTGCTCTGTTGTATTTGTGTTCGTTGCTTTTACTTTGTGCTTATTTGTTTTGTGAATAATTTTGACTATTGTAAGAATGCCGCGAAAGACTGTGAATAGTGTATCACGAGGTATAATGAATGAAACTACTGAATTAAACAGCTTGACCGATAGTAATTGCGATACGCAATATAATGATGACAATTCACCGTTTACTGACAATCATCCTAATGATGAACAAACGAACTCAATTGTATCCTCTGTTAATTTGACACCAATTGATGACGCGGGGCGTTCTATAGTAATGAGCGCTGCCCAGCTTAACACACCCGGTTTAGAAAATTCAAGTAACGTACAGAGAAATTTTTCTAATGAAAATGGACAGTGTACTGAAAGTACGACGGATTTATTTAATACCGAAATAGTGTCCGACAGTGTACATCCGACTGGCAAACCTTTTTGTAAATCTCAGAATAACCAAATGGTTACAGAAAGCGAGATAATTCCAGATCCACCATTGTTACAAATTCTTGAACAGAACAAACACGTTAGTGAAAAACTAGACAACAATGATGAAAATTTCAAACAACTTAGTGAACAGGTCAGACAACAAAGTGAAGATTTCAGACCACTTAGAGAACAGAACAAACAAGATAATGAAAATCTCAAACAACACTTTAATGAAAAATTAGACAACAATTCCAGACAGTTAAATGAAAAATTAGACAACAATTCCGGACAGTTAAATGAAAAATTAGACAACAATTCCAGACAGTTAAGTGAACAAATTAGAGCCGTTGCCGCGCAGTGTCGTGACACTAAGGAACAGTTACGCGAGGAAATTGAGGCTTGTTCAAGAAAAAGTAGCGAAGAAATTAGGTCTGTTGCTCAGGAATTAAGGGAAATGCAAACAGCTACAACAGAAACACTTAGAGCGGAAATTAGTACAGTCGCTAAACAATGCTCTGAAAAGGCTACACAATTACGCGACGAGTTTAAAACAATGACAACAGAACTTTCGCGCGCAATGGATGAAAAGATAGACGCAAAATTCGACCAACAGAACTCTCAAATTGACGAACGCTTTAATCTTCACATACAAAACAGTGATACGCGTTTCCGCAAATTTATTCAAGATCAAAATAAAGTCAAACGTCAAGTCATGGAAACAATCACTGCTCAAAGACAAGAAGACAAACGTAAAATGTTTGCGAAGGCAAAAACGTATGTAGACAATAATATTACTACAGTGTCCGACAAAATTAATACCATCGAACAGTTGAACGCGGAATTACGTGATGAAGTTTCTGAGCTTAAATCAAAAACAGATACACACACAGTAAATATTCAAACAGTGACAGACAGATTCGAACAATTAGAACTAACACAGGATTGCGAAGTCGTCAAAGCTGACGTTAAAAAACTGAGCGAAACTACACGTAAGTTGCAAAAACAGATTAATGCGTCCGATTCTAAAACCGATGATCAGGCAAAAATACTGACTGAAAAATATGATGAATTAGCCAGTCGTATTGATGCTATTGAAAGTAATAATGATAACAAATCAGACGATACTGCACCGATTTCATTTAATCAAACACCTGAATTTCAAAATTTACAGCAGACAATTAATGAGATCGATTCGTCTAATAACACGTTGCGTAGAAAGTTGTCAAGTTTACAGCAAGAAGTAACAGAGATAAAAAATATTTCAGTTAATAACACATCACAGCAGACGCCACTTCACGAACATTTTTCAGACTCACGCAGCGCGTATAATTTGGGTAATCTACAGAGAGTACGGGACTTAGATTCCGAACAGACACAGACAAATAGATTGTCTCACAATCATGAACCTGTTCCGTCGTACTGAGACGATAATTTTGATTACAAACATTTTCTATCAGTGAGAAAATTTAAAGTGTTCAAAAATGACAGAACACAGATTCATCCACTGGATTGGATACAACAATTTAGCTTTGCTTTTCCACCGACTTGGCCCGTTACGCATAAACTTGAATTTATTTGCAGTTTTTTGGAAGGCGAACCGGCAACTCGTATGAGACCGATCGCGAGACAATGTTATTCAGTAGAAGAATTTCAGAATGCCTTTTTGTCAGCGTATTGGTCGAAGACGACGCAGCGCGGAATTAAAGATCAGTTAATTAGTTTACCAAATTATGAGAACACAAATTTTCCCAGTGTGACGCAATTTTTTGAGCACATGGTGCAACAAAACCAGTATTTAAGTGAACCTTACAGTGAATCTGCACTTATTCAATTATGTATCTCTAAATTACCACGATCATTAAGAGTGTCACTTCTAACAGGTCAGCAAAAAGAAAACATTTCGGCATTCAGGGATCTGCTGCAGCTGTTAAAAGTGCAGCAATCTGATTATTCTTTTGTAAACAAAAACTTTTCGTATAATAACCAAGGTCAACAAACTTACAGTAATTATGATCAGGGACGTAATTTCAATAGTAAAAGTAACAGACGCTTTAGGAATGACAACCACGAAAACTTTAATAACAGACAAGATTCTAATTATCAACATCGTCAGAATTTTCAGCAACAGGAGACACATTTTAGTAACAATAGAGGTTTTTCTCAACAACTGCAACAAAACCAGCCGGTTAGAACACCTAACCAACAATGGAATGCACAAGGTCAACCAGGCCTTGATGTTTCGCCGCGTGCGCGTATAGTCCCTGATACAACAAATAGTAGCGCACGGCAGCAAGGAAATAACTATGTACAGAGAAGACAGTATTACAATTCCTATCGCAATGCACGGTACAGGAATGACTATCACGACAGACGTAAAAACGATGAGTGCAATTTTCAGCGTACATCTAACAGTCGGTCATATCAGCAGCAAAATTATCCACAAGAACATATTCTCATGAATGAACCCGACAGTAGATTTCATCCAGAGCGTAATACGTATGGAAGAAGTAATAGAACGGTTCAAATAGTAGAAATGCCACAGAATCGTCCTGACAATAATAACACGTCAGATAGAATCTGACTAGATACAGTACAGGCCGCATCTTCCACTAACACAAGCACTACTTTAGACACGGAGAATGTTGTTCACGAAAATGTAATTAGTTTTGACGACATCCGAGACACTCTTTTACAGGAAAGATCAGTTGTTCAAAAAACTATTTCACACCCTGTCATCGAAATTAAAATTGGTTCATCGAAATTTTCAGCAGTGATCGATTCCGGATCACCTATGTCAGTAATAAATGAAGAAACTTTTAACGAGTGTAACAAAGAGAATAAGTATCCTACATTACCATTAGGCAAAATGAAAGTGAAAGGAGCAGTATCGAGTAAAGGAGTAGACGTTAAATTACAGACACATTTATCATTTTGCATTGCAGGTCATACTTTTCACTCAAATTTTTGGATTGTTCCTTTATTGACAACAGATGTTATTTTAGGTAATAATTTTCTGGTACAACAAGACGCTATTATTGATTTTCAAAATTCCTTTTTAATGTTGAAGGATGAGGATGCACAATTGGCTTTAGAATTTCAGTACTCACTATCTGCGGAAGAACAAACAATTAATCGCACAGAGGTCATTTCCGTATCACGTGGCATAGACTGTAATTCCACATTGTTCACGGATACGTACGTACATAACTATAACACCCCAGACGAAGCTGACAATGATGTAATGCAGATGATTTCTGATAAGGTTAAACAGAGTTGCGCAAATACAGACGACGAACGTACGCAACTACAGAAAATTCTTTTACAGCAAGCTCCAGTTTTCGACAACATTCCTGGTACTATGTCCGGTTTTACGTATGAATTTCAAGTCAAACCGCATGATACATTTAAAGCAAAGTATTATCCCATTCCATATATCCACAGAGAACAGGTTAAAAAAGAATTGCAGGATATGCTTGACCAAGGAATTATTGAACCAGCAGTTAGTCCGTACATAAACCCGCTACATATTGTTAAGAAAAAAGATGGCTCACTTCGCCTTGTACTTGATTCGCGTCACATTAATGACATAATTGTTAATTAAACAGATCGACCACAGACACTGGAAGAACTACTACAGATATTTCACGGTACTGCAATTTATTCTACATTAGATCTGAAATCGGGATTTTGGCAAATTCAGCTTCATCCGAATTGCAGAAAGTATACAGCTTTTCTCTGTTTTGGTGACTGTTATCAATTTTGCAAATTACCATTCGGCTTAACTATTTCTTCTGCAGCTTTTATTCGCGGTTTGAACACAATACTTCCGACAGAACTTAAAGACAGAATCACGACGTACGTAGACGACATTCTTATTGCAGAAGCTAACTGGTCTGAACACAATATGATTCTCGAACATCTGTTACAAACTTTTCGTGCACAAGGACTCACAGTTAACCTCAGTAAATCGCATTTCGGCAAAACTTCTATAAAATTTCTTGGACACGTAATTTCAGCAGAAGGCATTGCGCCTGATCTAGAAAAACTTCAAGCTTTACGTGACATTACTGTTCCTACGACAAAGAAACAATTACGCAGCTTTTTGGGCTTAATTAGCTTTTTTCGTAAATTTATTCATCACTCTGCTTTAGACACACCTAGATTATGTCAACTGACAGGTAAAAACACTATTTGGTCTTGGGATAAGCAAGCACATTCTGAATTTGTGAACCTGAGAGAAACCTTGTTGAATGCTCCACTTTTATCGCACCCAGATCTTACCAGAAATTTTTCCATTGCCACCGACAGTTCCAACACAGCTTTAGGCGTACATATTTTTCAGGAAATTGAAGAAGATGGTTCCACAGTAATTAAAAACATCGCATTTGCAAGCCGCATTCTATCACCTGCTGAACGAAATTATTCCGTTACTGAACTTGAAATATTATGTGTTGTTTGGGCTTTTACGAGATTTCGGCACTTTCTTTATGGAAGACACACTACAGTTTACACAGACCACAGAGCGATACAATTTTTACTTTCAGCTAAATTCACTCACGACAGGTTAAGCAGATGGAAACTTTACTTGCAGGAATTTAATTTCACAATTGTTCACATTCCCGGCACACAAAATGTTGTAGCAGACGCATTATCCCGTTCTCTTTGCAACAATCAGCAAGACATCGCAACCAACTTCTGTAAAGCAAATTTCAGCGTAATGTACATCCAACAAATTGCATTTGAAAATTTTATTTCGTCGTCATTACAGGACATAGCAAAAGAGCAAAGTAAAGACAACGTGTGGAAAGAAATTAAACGGCTTTGGCAAGATAAGAATAATGTTACGATTAGAAACCATTACACTGTACGCAATGACATTTTGTTTCGCCGCTCTCACCCTGACAGCAACAATTGGTTATTATGTATTCCTGACGAACTGGTTAACAAATTAATCTGGTACACTCATTTAAGTTACGCACATTACGGAGCAAGAAAATGTTTTCTTATACTGAGACAGAACTGTTATTTTAACAACATGGAGAAACGAATACGACGAGTTTTAGCGTCATGTAAAATTTGCCAGAAAGCTAAGTCAGACACAACTTCACATATTCCTCCATTATATCCCACTATACCTGTTAAATTAAGACATATGGCCGCGGTAGACATTTTTGGTCCGATTCCTAGAACTAATAGAGGTTTTTGCTACATCTTTGTCGCTGTTGAACTCACTTCAAAATTTGTTACCTTCACTCCGTTACGCAAAGCTACTGCTAAAACTGTTTCAAAAGCATTTGTAAAGCATTTTCTATTTCATGTAGGGCATGTGATGAAAGTAATTTCCGACAATGGACCACAGTTTCGATCTGCAATATGGACACGTATATTACGAGCTAGAAACATTTCTCCGATCTATATATCCAAGTACTACGCTTCTTCGAATCCTTGTGAACGATTAATGAAAGAAATCGGTAAACTGTGTAGAATTTACTGCCATAAAAGACATATTGATTGGGACACACACATACACTCATTCCAGGATGTAATTAACTCCATTCCAAATGAATCCACTATGCTATCTCCGTCTGTTATACTGAAAAACGTTGAACCACCAAACAAAATTAAAGAATTAATAAACTTTCCTAGATATCATAGACTACGACACCGTGAAATAATTGACATTGCACTGAACAACATCAAACGTGCCGCAGAGCGCCGGAGAAGACAGCAAAAACAGGTTTGTACACGCCGAGACTTTCACGTTGGACAGAATATATTAGTACGTACACACTATTTATCCAGCAGAATAAAAGGTAAGTGCAGTAAATTTGAACTTCTATACGCAGGTCCATATCGGATTAGCAGCATTCCTCACCCCAATGTTGTACACGTCGAAACTTTGAGAACGAGAAAAAGTAAAGGCAATCACCACGTCTCCAACATCAAACCCTTTATTCAATGAACATACTTTATGATTTATCGCACAGTAATGCCATTTCCTAATTTTTATGATCACGTATGCAATTATACTCACATGAACACTTACTGATGATTATCGTATTTTGTCTTGGCAAGTGCCTGGCAAGGTAAGGTTAGCAGGTCGCTCTTCTTGTCATTACACATCAGACCGTACACATTTTTCCAGATGAACTTACGCATTTTTGACCACTTATTGCAGTTATATTTAAGTGACTACTTATTAATGATTATCGTATTTTTTCCTGGCAAGTTGTCATCATTTGTTTATATATGTACGATTGTTTTCCTGTTTTGTTTGTATGCACTATGAATTAGTTAAGGTATAACACACCAGTTGACTTTGACATTTTTTGCCCTATAATATTTCAACATCGTGACTATTTTGCTTTAATTTTTTTTTTGCTGCTGCATTGTGATATTCCGTGTACATTTTTTGCCTTTGAACACTGTCTATACTTTTGACATATTACGTTTTCTGTCATGTTATGCTGTATGCTTAATTCTGTTACCGTTAATCAGTAATTATTTAGTGAGTATATGATGTAAATGCAAGACATTAATCTTTGTTCATCAATTTCAGAAAGAAATAACGTGTAAAGGAAATAAATTAAACAGAAATGGGAATTTCAACTACGGAATAGACGAAAGAGGATACACAAACCTTATGAAGAATAGTAAATGGATCAGAATTAACAAGCATTAACAAGAATATACAATACACATCGCTGAATAGCAGTATTAACTAATTTTTTCTTTCAGAATACGAGGCGATTGATGCAGGCTGTCAGACAGAACTACACAGCTTAGTTTTAGTGATGAAATATGATAGAGATAAGGAATAATTGTATAATGAATAATTAAGTGATTTTTTTGCAGATGATAATGAATGCTGATGAATAATGATGAAGAGTGTGCTACTATGGATAATGAAGTTTTTTTTTACAGGTGATGATAATGATGGAGTTATGGATAATGAAGTGATGAATTATGAAGTTTTTTCTTTACAGATGAGGATGATGTTGAAGTTTATGTATCTATGCTACGTAGTTATTTCAGTATTTGTTGCAGTTTGCTTTGACAGCAGGTGTTATATTGCATAGTAGGATGACTGAAGGTTTTGGAAAGGACAGCTATGGAACATATTTTTTTATACACATTTCACTACCTGTTAATTCGAAGTTCACTACTTTTCAGCATAGTATGCGTTTCTTCTTTCAGCTCAATAATCCATTTGTATTTTTTTTTTCAGCAGAAGCGTTTCATGATACTTACTAAACCTGTTACTTATTATACGTGTACTAGCACTTACATTTTTTTTACCCATTTGTGTCTATCATTTATAAATGTGATCACATATACTGCCCTGTTTCACAACCTTGCTACAGCTGACTCATGACGAATGACGTTACACACATTTCATTTACAGGAACAACCCAGAACCAATTTTTTTCCTTTCTTTTTTCTCTTCTTGCTTTCTCTTATAATTACCCAAAGCAATGCTTTGATAGCACAAAAAAAATGTATTACCAGTCCCGAATAATGACTTAAGAGATTTCTGAGTAATACTGATTATTAATGCTATGACTAATTAACTGATTTTTAATAATGAATTAAGAGATTTCTGAGTAACAATTATGCCATTAATTAGCTTCTGTTTTCAATTATGACTTTTCATGTTTTAATAACTGGCCACTGAGTGCCAAGTGCCAATAATTAGTGTAATGTTTTTTACTATTCAATATTTGCTGGCCACTGAGTGTAATGTTTTGTACTATTCAGTACTTACTGGCCACTGAGTGCCAATAATTAGTGTAATGTTTTGTACTATTCAATATTTGCTGGCCACTGAGTGCCAAATGCCAATAATTAGTGTAATGTTTTGTACTATTCAATATTTGCTGGCCACTGAGTGCCAAATGCCAATAATTAGTGTAATGTTTTGTACTATTCAGTACTTGCTGGCCACTGATTGCCAATAATTAACATTATTCTGTCATACTAAATATGCTTTGTAACTGGCCAAGGACTGCCACTGTTTATTGTAATACGATTACCCATGATGCCAATAATTTAATTTTGTGAACATTTTCTGTAATACTACATTCATTGTACAGAAATGTTCAATAGTTGGACTATGAATGCCTCAAACTACTAATATTATTAATAATAACGAATTGTAGGTGAGCTAACTACCCTGAATTACTGTAATATCCATTTGTCCTGTCCATCCTCATGATCATGGAGCACTATATTTGGTTTTGCACTACTTCTACGTTGGTGTGCCTTGTAAAAGCGTGGTGTTGACACGACATGCTATCCACCACCATGAGCGATGAAGACGTTATTATGGTCCCACTGTTTGGTGTACCTGATATACTGCCAAAATGAAAACTGGGAATATTACTACGACATTTCAGTGTCTTGGATACGCTGATAAATACTTCTGGGAAAAGAACAGCAAATGGTCTCACTTGGTGTTGTATTTCTGTGGAAAGATATGGACTTTCAGTGCAGCTGCGTGCAACCTAAGTGCTATAACCATGACGCAATCCTTCCTATTCCTTCCCTAATTATTGTAAAATGAAAAGGTCATATACAGTGCGTGTGCACTTCTTTTCTTTTGTTAATGAGATCAGTTATCCTGAAATTACTAAAGACTTCTATAGTGCATGTGCACTTTATTACACTTCTTGATTTGTTTGTTTGTTGTAGAAAAACATCTTCTGTACTACAGTATGTGTGCACTTTTACCATTTATTAACATATTTTGTGATTTGATGATATGTTTTAAACTGCAGTGCATGTGCACTTGTCAACATGATTTTTGCCATTATGTTTATTTGTTGTAAAAATGCTACAGACATTTTTTTTCTTTCTATTTGTTGATATATTCTGAAGTACAGTAAATGTGCACTTTCGTCATTTATCGATACAATTTGTATATACCTTTTTTGTGATTTGCTCTGTATTCATTGTATATGTTTTTGTCTTTGTCTGAAATGTTTTGTACATGGTGCATGTGCACCACATTTAATTCATGTACTACATCTGAATATTCTGTAAATTGTAAAGTTAATTAGTTAGAAAAAATTTTGCCGCGATTGGCAAGTCCAAATGACTCACCATCGGTGCCAAATTTTTGCCCCCCCAGTGGAGGGTTATGAAACACATATATTGTGTGGCAGGGATGGTGAGGCATTGTACAATCTCTGACCAAAGAGCATGTAGTCAGCCCAGTTGCGAGAGTAATAGCGCGCGACAGTTCAGTTTGTTGCGAGATGCAGTAGTAGTCAGTAGCGAGCCGCGAGAGGAGGCAGTTTGTTGCGAGATGCAGTAGTAGTCAGTAGCGAGCCGCGAGAGGAGGCAGTTTGTTGCGAGATGCAGTAGTAGTCAGTAGCGAGCCGCGAGAGGAGGCAGTTTGTTGCGAGATGCAGTAGTAGTCAGTAGCGAGCCGCGAGAGGAGGCAGTTTGTTGCGAGATGCAGTAGTAGTCAGTAGCGAGCCGCGAGAGGAGGCAGTCGGTTGCGAGTTTTCAGGGCAGTTGCATGTAAGCAGTCGGTGCTAGTAGCGCGCGAGAGATAGTCGAGTTGTGTGACGAGTCGGCGGACGCGGACATGGCTCTGGTCAAGATTCAGGACGAGGTATATTTTTAAATAACGTAATGAAGCAGCTTTGCGCTCAGCTAATAATGTATTGTAATGGATCTTAAGTGTAATTAATTTGTTCAAGAATTGCCCCAATAATAATTTGTTTTCAAACTAAGCATTTTTAACAAACAATCCTCTTTTGCAATAATATTTCCCTTGCATTTCCTTAAAGAAAAGTTTCCTTTAAATTAAAAAAAAAATATTTGTGATGCATTTCCTCCAAGCCGTGGCCAACAATAAGAGCAGAACTTTGACATGCAGTTTCGAATGAGGTAAGAAATTAATTATGATTTTTTTTGCACAGGGCCAAAGACCGATATTTCGGTTTAATTGAATTTTCATTATCACTGAGATTTTCTTATCACTGAATTGACTTTCATTTTTTTTGTGAGGAACTTATACTTGGGTCAGATTGCTAATTTTTGTCTAATTGTCATTGTCATTGAATTCATTTGCTGGGAGGTTATGTTAGGTTCTATTCTTGTTAACAGTTAATTATTGTCTTTTCAAAATTTTCTGGGGAGGTTACAACATGACATACCAAAACTAGGTTTAGACCATTGACAGTTATTACACTGCATTTTTTGTGAGCAACTGAAATAGGAAGTGACACTTGACGCAAGAAATACTCACATGTTTGCTTCTGTTTGCCATAATTCTTGAAGTGGTGTACACACTGTGAAATATTATGATCATTCACACTCCGTAATCGTACATAATTACTGAGAGTTATTCGAACTAAGTCTGTTAGAGGTCATGTATGCATTTCTTTGTTTATAATTCATAATGAGTAGAAGATTTTGGCTCAGATGGATTACACAGAGGTTGTGTGTTGACAGTGTGTCTTCGGATTGTATGGGATGATGAGGTTTGCATTAGGATTTTATCCGTACTTGTTCGAGGAGACTGACTAGAGGAAAGAGTTGTTATGGAAGTGAAATGATATTGGCGATAAGGTTTATATGTATCGACGTATTGAAGAGATATTATTGAGGTATTGAGATTGTGTGAAGTTGATGATTGTTGGAGTTTTGGTGGATAAGAGGTAAAGTGAGTGAGGTGCATATTTTTTTTTTTTTTTGGTCTATATGGAACAAGGAGGATGAAGATAGCAGACTAGAACACTAAAGTGGAAGGAAGATTGTCTACACACACTTTGTTAAATCACTAAGCAGTATGTACTTTTTTTGGGGAGAGAGGAAGTGTTTGCATATCTTGGCTCACTGACAGTTGTTCAGCAACTGTACATTTTGATCTAGCTTGGCAAACATTGGTCTTGACATGATGACTATGACGTTGACTTAACTATTATTGACTGTTATACATTGCTGCCATTACCACTTGATACACATGATGAACATCAAATTTTGACAGAATTGCAATTACACAGTTAACACTATTCAATCACACAGTAGTACTTAATGTGGATGAAAGATGAGTGAGTGTGTTTTGTGTGTTTTCCTTTCCTAATCCTACCCACCAATTTCCTAAATATTATTTTATTGTTTGTAGTGGCTTGCACTGACACCCATAAATATTATAGGTTTACTGATGTTTGTGTATTTGTAATAGTTAATATGACAATTATCTGACATCATTTGTGTATTTGTTATGATTTGTATGTTTAGTGTAAAAGCATTTGTATGTGTATTCAAACTATTGTTCATGCTTGAACTGTCTGAGTAGTGATGGTGAATATTATGAACTGTTACCTGCAGTTTTCAACATGATGTGTGACACTTAGAAATGTTTAATTTATGCTGATGAACAGTGTGATCAGTGATAGTGAGTATTATGGACTGTTACTTGTACTTTTTCTACATGATTGGTGCCACTAGGACATGTTTAATTTCTGCTGATGAACAGTGTGATCAGTGATGGTGAATATTATGAACTGTTACCTGCACTTTTCAACATGATGTGTGACACTTAGAAATGTTTAATTTCTGCTGATGAACTGTGTGATCAGTGATAGTAAATATTATGGACTGTTACTTGTACTTTTTCTACATGATTGGTGCCACTAGGACATGTTTAATTTCTGCTGATGAACAGTGTGATCAGTGATGGTGAATATTATGAACTGTTACCTGCACTTTTCAACATGATGTGTGACACTTAGAAATGTTTAATTTCTGCTGATGAACTGTGTGATCAGTGATAGTAAATATTATGGACTGTTACTTGTACTTTTTCTACATGATTGGTGCCACTAGGACATGTTTAATTTCTGCTGATGAACAGTGTGATCAGTGATAGTGAATATTATGGACTGCTGTCTGCACCTACTCAACATTGCTGGATGCCATTGATGGACTGCTTCTACTGAAATGATGTCACCTGATGGTGTCTGCACCTACTCAACATTGCTGGGTGCCACTGATGGACTGCTTCTACTGAAATGATGTCACCTGCTGGAGTCTGCACCTACTCCACAATGCTGGGTGCCATTGATGGACTGCTTCTACTGAAATGATGTCACCTGATGGTGTCTGCACCTACTCAACATTGCTGGGTGCCACTGATGGACTGCTTCTACTGAAATGATGTCACCTGATGCTGTCTACACATACTCCACAATGCTGGGTGCCACTGATGGAACTGTTTCTATTGAAATGATGTTACTTCTTGCTGTCTGCACCTACTCAACATTGCTGGGTGCCACTGATGGACTGCTTCTACTGAAATGATGTCACCTGATGCTGTCTACACCTGTTCCACAATGCTGGGTGCCACTGATGGACTGCTTCTACTGAAATGATGTCACGTGATGCTGTCTGCACCTGTTCCACAATGCTGGGTGCCATTGATGGACTGCTTCTACTGAAATGATGTCACCTGATGCTGTCTGCACCTACTCCACAATGCTGGGTGCCACTGATGGAACTGCTTCTGGTGAAATGATGTCACCTGTTGCTGTCTGCACCTGCTCAACATTGCTGGGTGCCACTGATGGACTGCTTCTACTGAAATGATGTCACCTGATGGTGTCTGCACCTACTCGACATTGCTGGGTGCCACTGATGGACTGCTTCTACTGAGATGATGTCACTTGTTGCTGTAGCACCTATTCAACATTGCTGGCTGCTACTGCTGGAACTGTCAACTACTTGTTTCTTAAACTATGGAAAAGATGTATGTGAATATTTGTATAAACTGATTTTTTGTGTATTACTGTTTGTGAAAAGTTATGAGACTCTTACCTGTACATATTCGTCATTGCTGACGCTATTTATTGAACTCTTTAACCACATGATATTTGTGTAAACTATTATGTAAAGTCATATGTATGAAAAAATTTGTATTCCTTACTGTATTTTATATATTAGTCTATTGTAAGGTCAGTGCAAAGCCAAAATTTTATCTAGTTATATGATATTTACGTATTAATATTATCTTTTATTTTTGTCTGTATTTTTTTGACGAATTTGGTGGTATTTTCACCACCAATGCTGGCAAAAATACCATTAAATTCTAGCCTGTGGAGGAGGGGCATATGAAAGGTGGCTACATTGAGCCACAGTGCCAGAGATCGCGCCAGAGAGTATTGTTCCGCCGCCTCCACTGGCAGTGATTATTGAGACGTAGCGGCAAGCAGTTCTTGCCGAGAAGTTGTGGTGGACACTGCTTGTCGTGAAGTCAGAGTGAGATGTGGTAGTGGAGAGTGTTGTTCCATGTTTTATGCAGTTATTTGATGGGAGAGATAGCAGATGTTATTCCAATGGATATATTGTAATGATCTGAGTGCTTTCCGTCAATATATATGAAGGTAATAAATATTATGTTGTTTAATTATTTGTGTGTCCTGAATAATGTGTCATTACAGGTTCAGTCAACAAAGCATCTGGCTTGTGTTCTTGTATTAGAGTGTAATTTTGGTTTTCTTGCACAATTATAGTATTTCTAATTTTCTTTTATCACGTCAGTATAATTGGTATTTAAAAATTCTTGTCTTGTTGAAGAAGAACCGTGCCAGATGTGCGTTGAGTCATACTACCACATACAGAACAGCTACACTTGTGCTTTGTTGGTTTCGTAGGTTTTATAGTTGCTGGGGACTTAATTAATTAATTGTGCTAACGGAAATTTTTCTTACATTCTTTCTTGTCATTCTAAGCAGTCAGATTGCGTACTAAAACTAGTCAGGGCCAGCCGTTTACGAAACAGCGTAATCGGACTTACAGCTACAAAAAAAATATCTGCAGTATTATTTTAAGTTAAGCCCCCATGCAATATTTCAGTAAGAAAGGTAAGTGACCTTGGCGTAATGCGTCTTGAGCGGCCAGCTGTGTCAGACGCCTGGAGAAAAAGCCATTAGTGTGTGCCTTTTCAGAAGCTCAGGTAAAAAAGAAAAGAGGCCATTATCCTCGCTATTGACATTTCTTTGTCGAAAGCATCGCAAATACGACACGCTCGAACTTGAAAACATATTATTACACTGTAGAGCTCTTAATTATGATATTTACTAAAATGCCTAATGAAATGATGAGAAACATGTTTACATCTGTTGTCTTTCTAATTGAGAGATTTCTCAATTTGTTTAATATTTAATTTCTAGCTGCCCTGCAGCATTGGTTAAAATAAAATTTTATAGATGTACTATATAAATATTTTATGCCTACAGACCCAATAAAGAATAACTTTATGATGTACTTAAAAAAATGAAGGATCTCAAAAAGACATTTCCCTTCACAGGAATTGCATACAGAATTTTCTTTTCAAGTACTTGGTAATTTCTTTTGTAGAATAAATTGTGATGCATCACTCTAGTATTAAGATGTGACATAGGTATTAGACATGGCTATCTTTAGTGTAATATTTTATTTTGCTTGAACTTTCTCATGTTTAGATATAAGTTATTATATTTGCTGGTGCTGTTTGCCAGGCATAGTGCTACTGACTTTCACTTTGCATTACTCTGTTAAGCTAGTTTTACTACTGATTTATTGTTCTTGTTGCTGCACATTGGCTCACATCAGTTGTAATGTTGCATTGCTTGGTAATTTAGATTTATTGTAGCTTGCTTTGACAATTTCCATTTTTTTTCATTGCTGTTTGTATTAATTGTTTTATTCTGCTGCATTGCCTCGTCCGTTAGTTTAGCATCTGAGCTCAATAGATTTAAGTTAGCTTAAGAGGGGGTAGACTATATAAGAGAATGAGTTGCGATTAATTGGAAGAAATGTATTGAGAAGTTATACGAAAAAGTACAGAAAGCAGGTATAGATAGGACTTTTTGGGAATAATGATGAACGAAGGGAGATCTCCAAGAAAAAAAAGGTTTTGTTTGCAAAATTCTGCAGTACCAAATGTTACACTGAAAACAAAACCTGTCCTTTCCCCCTGTGTTATTCTGATATGTGTTTGTGTGCTCTTGTATATTTGTGTTTTTCCTGTCTTTATGTGTTTAGCTAATAAGATTTATGTTGTAGAATTTTTAAATACTATGTTATTTTCTACATAAAGATGTTAAGACATTATTTATTCTGTTTTGTTTTAATGATCATGCATGAAGTTAATGTTTCAAAAACTATTCTCATTAATTTATTTATTTACTTATGTCATAATTCCTGTAACACTGATGTATATGTTTATTTCTATTCTTTTGTAAAGCACTTATTACCACAATTGTTATCTGTATTGTTATGTTCTTTAATGATGTATTTTGTACCTTTGTATATTGTATTCTTATGTTGTAAATTTATAATTGTATAGACACCAGTTCTTCAAATTAAGTATCATTTCACTGCATACGTTTCTGTTGGTCACAATATATGCTCAGTATCTGAGCAGTTGGGACTGTTGGTGTTTGGACGTGTGTTAATAATTCAGCAAGGGTTTGGATAACAGCATTGCTGGTTCTAAGGACATTTCAAAAAAAATTTTGTGAGTGCACAAGTGGTGGTTCATGGACTTGCTATATTGTCCACAGGACTCTTAGATGGTGATTGTGCATCTGCATGGATGGCTGATAGCCATCTCTACAAGGAGTACAGTGGGTCTACACCTTTGATGACCCACCAATACCATTATCTCTACAAGGACTACAGTGGGTCTACACCTTTGATGACTCACCAATACCATTATTTCTACAAGGACTGCAGTGGGTCTGCACCTCTGGTGGCCCACCAATACTGTAATCTCTAACAAGACTACAGTGGTCTGTTCTGTGATGACCTATCTACCAATATTCTTCAAAACTTCGACTGACTCTGCTGTGGGTTTGCTCTGTTGTGGCCCATTACCTGTCAGCATGTCAAGAGTCAGCACTGTCTTTCCGTTGGAAGGACAACACTATTGCATGGAAATCCACTACTTCCGTGTGCATTGTCTTTTACTGCTCAGACTTTGAGAAAAGAAACTGCAGTTTTACTGTGATGAATGATCAGGACTGTCTTTATGGACTGTGAGAAAATTTTAGCTTTTGACCAACATTGTATTAATATGTGTGTGCATTTGATATCTTTCTTACTGTAATTATGAAAAAAATTTTCAAATCTGTACTGGCCAGTGCCCAAAACAATTTGTAAAATTTTTTGTGGGGAGTATGGGGGCTATGTAAGTAGGCTGTTTAGGTTTTCTTACTGGTAACGCCACGTAGCGCTCTGTATGAAAAATCACTGGCTGTGCTTTGTGCAGTCTGTGGCTAGTTTGCACTGTTGTCTGCCATTCTAGTGTTGGGCAGATGGATGTGAACAGCGCGTAACGTTGAGCAGTTGGAGGTGAGCCGCCAGCAGTGGTGGATGTGGGGAGAGAGATGGCGGAGTTTTGAAATTTGTAAGACCGGATGTCATGAACTGCTATATATATTATGACTTTTGAACACTAGTAAGGTAAATACATTGTTTGTTCTCCATCAAAATCTTTCATTTGCTAACTATGCCTATTAGTAGTTAGTGCCTTCAGTAGTTTGAATATTTTATTTAGCTGGCAGTAGTGGCGCTCGCTGTATTGCAGTAGTTCGAGTAACGAACATTTTTGTGAGGTAAGAGATTTGTGAGAGGTATAGGTTAATGTTAGTCAGGGCCATTCTTTTGTAGGGATTTTTGAAAGTCAGATTGCGTTGCGCTAAAAATATTGTGTGTCAGTTTAAACTCAGTCATGTATAATTTTTCTAAGGGGACGTTTCATCGCATGACACAAAGCACCTGTTTGACTAACATTACAGCTCCATGTTCTGTTTACAAATGCGTGCACTTTCCGTTATAGCGCCTGGCAGAAACAATAGCAGAACTGTTATCCTAATTAGCTGGGGAACGATCCTCAGATGCCAGTTCGTGCGTCCATACAACCACTATAGTTTAACCAAATGTGATTAGTATCAGTTTTAAACTAATCTAGTCTCCATTACTCTGTTTTCGTAAGTTGAATCTCTAAGCTGCGTCAGTCTTGGAAGTCACAGCAAGGTGATTTAATAGTTCCCGATAACAACAAAAATAGACGTATAAAACAGCAATAAGTTTCATGACCAAAGGAGATAAGTTCTTATTGGTTTCATACTGTAATCACATTTTGGAGACTGAAATTTGTGTCTCTTACAGCTGTAATACTGGTTGCAGATATTAGTGTAATTCCATTTGAAAAATCGAGGGAGACACTGATATACTGTATTAGTACTAAATACAGCTATGTATCTAGTGACGATTTTTGCTCAATTCATTTTGATGTCGCAGAATATGGTTGTCATCCGTGGCATTCTTACAACACAACGCTCTGTCGACGATATTCTATGGCCCGTTTTATAGCACTTCATGGCAAGCCATCCTGGGCTTACATTCCCGCAAGATAATTCCCGCCCTCACATGGCAATTTACACTGCTTGCCTTCGTGCTTGCCAGACCCTACCTTGGTCAGGGAGGTCACTGGATCCGTCCTCAGTCGAGAATGTTTGGAGAATTACGGAGGGGGGAAGGAAGGAAGAAAATTTAGGTTTAATGCCCCGTCGACATCGAGGGCATTGGAGACGGAACACAATTTAGGGAAATCACTGGAGCGTTATAGACAGAGCCCTCCAGCCACCTCGGGGTTTTGATGATCTAACCCACCATTTGGACAGAATCTGGACGATTTCCCTCAGGAGGATATCCAACAACACTATCATTGAATGCCAAGCGGAGTAAGTGCTTCCATAAGAACCATAGGTGGACCAACGCATTATTTACTTGCTCTGTTTGGGAACCTCTATCCGTTTAGAAAAGTTATCCACTTTCACTCAACTTGTTATCATTTGTTTGCCTGTATATGTTCACATCTCCGTCTCGATCGATATTTCCTTCGTGGTGAGTTTTCTTTCCTTAGAATGTATTTGAAGGTGAAACATTTGGCTACAGACAAAAATGTTTAGTATATCTGAAATGTTTTACTAAGTGTATGGCGTTAGAGATGGAGCGTTCGGGCGCTGACGGAGGATAAGAGCCTGGTGGAGAATTTTATCCTTGTTCTGCACGAGAAGCTCGTGTTCGTCACTCTGCCGTCAGAAGAGGCACTGCACCAACTAAGGATAAGACACGGAAACGGCTAATTCATCCTTTTCTTTGTCGCTTCTATCTTATCTTCGGAGATTCTCATCGGACACGGCAACTGAGAAGTATGCACGTTTATAGCCATTCTACGTTTCGTGCCGTATAGTTTCAATTTATCTACTTTCATTTACCAGACGACAATTTCTAAACTTTACTAACATCTTACAAACTTGTACTGTAAAGTATCGACAATGACCAAATAATGAGTTCCTTCTAAGAGATATTCCACTAACATCCTATAACACAACCTCTAGTCTTGATTATTTTTCTGAGGACGTCAAACGCCGCACCCCACTCTACCTTGGCAAAATCTGTTTCTGTGACGACATGAAATGTAGCGTCAGAGCTGCCTCTCTTTTGCCTTAATCTGCCTAGGTACTGCTGCTGTGGTCTTCAGTCCTGAGACTGGTTTGATGCGGCTCTCCATGCTACTCTATCCTGTGCAAGCTTCTTCATCTCGCAGTCCCTACTGCAACCTGCATCCTTCTCAATCTGTTTAGTGTATTCATCTCTTGGTCTCCCTAAACGATTTTTACCCTTCTTGCTGCCCTCCAATACTAAACTGGTGATCCCTTGATCCATCATAACATGTCCTAAAAACCGATCCCTTCTTCTAGTCGAGTTGTGTCACAAATTCCTCTTCTCCCCAATTCTATTCAGTACCTCCTCATTAGTTACGTCATCTATTCATCTAATCTTCAGCATTCTTCTGTAGCACCACATTTAGAAAGCCTGTATTCTCTTCATGTCTAAAGTATTTATCGTTTCACTTCCATACATGGCCACACTCCATACAAATACTTTCAGGAAAGACTTTCTGGTACTTTAATCTGTACTCAATGCTATCAAATTTCCCTTCTTCAGAAACGCGTTCCACACTGTTGTCAGTCTACGTTTTACATCTTCTCTACTTCGACCAACATCAGTTACTTTGCTCCCCAAACGGCAAAACTCATTTAATACTTTGTCTCACTTCTTAATCTAACTCCCTCAGGATCACCTGATTTAATTCGACTACATTCCATTACCCTCGTTTTGCTTTTGTTGATGTTCATCTTCTATCCTCATTTCAAGACATGGTCGACTCCGTCTAGTTGCTCTTCCAGATCCTTTGCTGTCTCTGACAGAATTACAATATCGTCGGCAAACCTCGAAATTTTTATTTCTTCTCCATGGATTTTAACTCAAATTTTCGTTTGTTTTCTTTACTGCTTGCTCTATATACAGATTGAATAACTTCGGGGATAGGCTACAAACCGGTCTCACTCCCTTCCCAACCACTGCTTCCCTTTCATGCCCCTCGATTCTTATAACTGCCATCTGGTATCTGTACAAATTGTAAATAGCATTTCGTTCGCTGTATTTGACTCCTGCCACTTTCAGTATTTGGAAGAGAATATTGACTGTTATCTGCCAAGGTAACTGTGTCTAATTCACTCTCTGGCATCATCTTTTCCTGAATCACGCACAATTCCGGTGCCCATTTCATTATCTTTTGTTTGCACGTCCCTGTGGGCTAAAAGCTCAAATGCAGTGCGCTCTAAACAAATCACCTGTCCGATCAGTGATGTGCTGAAGCGCCGAAATGCCCACACGACACGGACAGTGCCTTTGTTGGCAGCGGGGCAGCTGAGCGCTCAGCAGTGAGCGGAAAGCAGGAAAGGAAGCGGAAAAGGGCAGAGAGAGAGAGAGAGAGAGGTGGGGGTGGGACTGTCCGTTGCCGGTCAGTGGCGGCCGTAAGCGGAGCATTATTCACAGGCCTGGGCGGAACGACAGCTGCAATTAAAGCCGGCGCTCCGTGCCCGCCGGCGGCGCCGAGCGGCGGGGTCGTGCCGGCTACCGACTGCCGACCGCCGACCATCGCGTCCACTTTTATTTTCCATCGCCTCCGGGGCCGCCAGAGCGCTTCCGCGCCAGTTTCTGCCGTCACCATTGTTCCGACTGCCAACATCTAGTACGCTGACTCTTCGCGTCTCTCTCTCTACCTCACTCTCTCTCTCTCTCTCTGTCTCTCTCTCTGTCTCTCTCTCTTCCACATCCCTCTCCCTCACGCCCCGGCTCTCTTCTCTACGCACAAAGACACATGCGTACACATACACACAAAGAACCTGCCCTACATCGTAGGACAATAAGCTATTTGCTACCCTTCACACTACGGACAGTATCATTTGTGAAAATAGCAACACCCAGACTGAATACCCTGGCTGAAACTGAACTCGGAGAATCGAACAACAGAGTTCGAGCTGTGAATAAAACTACAGAGAGATTGCACATTCGTAAGCTTATACTTATAGGTCGAACAAAATTGTTTGGCATAGACAGACATCAGTCACATGGGTAAAAGAAGTGAGTGTGGTGCTGTTCTCTAGTATGTCTAGTGCTCATGCGATCGATATAAACCCATGGTATTTGGGTCGTCCCTTTCCAATCCACGTATTCAGTTGGCGTGGTGGCACACTGGACTCACATATCGTACGAGAGGACTGCGGCCAGTTTCCTGTCTCGCCAACCAGATTCCGTGTTCATTTTAAACTTCATTTAATTTTCATTTTCTATCTAATTTTTTATTTACTTTTTACTTAAGGGACAACAAAAGACTATGTCTCACACTACTTTTCTTCCTCTCAGAAGTATTTACTGTCTTAAATTTTTCCCAAAAGTTACGAATTGGCAAACAGCTTGGTGCTATTATCAACGTGATACCGCAAGCACATTCTGTTCTCTACTGTGGTAACTGCAAGACTACCTCCCAGTTCATACAAATGAAAGATGTATATGTCTCAGCTAGCTACCAAACTAAAGGACGCTACAGTACATTATCGTAATATACTCTCGCGCAAAACATCGATCTCAATCACAAAACATCGGAAGATGAAGCTCCACTTCCTTTCGAATCAACTGTAAATAAATTGAAACTTAACGCGCAGATTAGAAAGGTAAAATGAGAGTAGTCGTCCTTCTCCACACCGCAATATTTCACACATGATGTCCGCAAGTTCCATCGCCATTAAACAATAACATACCGTTTATCTGATTTTGCGGAATATTAAGGTTGTGGGACCGTGACTGTCTCAAAATACAGGCTACTTCTTACGATAAAGTAAAGAGAGCAACCAGCTGATATCAATAATAGTATTTATTACGAACAAATAGTGGCGTTATCGGTTTCGAACCGACAGGTCCATCATCAGATAACGGCACACATTTAAATTTTAAACGTGACGAGTCATCTGTAATATCAATTTGCAAATGGACACGGACAATGTGTTGTTTGATAAAGGGACGTTAGGGTGTCTGTGATATGTTATAGTGACAAGAGGGACTACGTTTTATCTCAGTAGCCATTTCCTGTCTTATTGCTGCATATGAAGACGAAGCCGAAAAGCGACTGTACCGCATAAGCGGATTCCAGCTGCATAATATAACAATTTTAGGGTATTTCTCAGATAACTTTGTGAAAAATTTTATTGTCAACGTCAACAAACATTATTCATTGAATTCGTCTTCTCAAGAACCTTCCGATGACATTAAAAAAGAAATACCGTTTTCATTAATAAAAGCATGCTCGCCTCAAAATCTGTGTTGTACAAGAATTAGTGGTATTAGGCACGCCACAAGACGACGTGCTGCTTAACGTATTATCATAACCGAAATAGTCGTCTCCTACCATGATACCATGAACTATTAGAAAATGCAATGAGCGTTACGTGGGAAATTGCCTGTAAAAGGTGAAAGAATTAGCAATGATCAACGGCATGAGAGTGTAGAAGACAATGGAAACCACTAGGCTGAAGACCCTTAACATGTATCCGCAATGCATGTGACTTGGTATTGAAGAAATATCGTGATCACTTCTCGACTTCTCAAGTGGCTAAATTATTCCTGTTTTGTCCTCCATTCGGATATACATAGGAGACTGCCAAAGAGGTAATAATCACGAAAAGATGAACCAACCGACTAAACGGAAAAGTTCTGTGAGTCGGAACTTCGAATGTCACACGTTTGATTGTGGTAGGAAAGCTGGAAAAACTGAAATGGGAAATGCGGAAGCTCAATCTAAATATAATGGGAATGAGAGAAATAAAATGGAAAGAAGAGAGGTATACCGGTTTAGACCAATGCAGAGTAAAATCAACAACAGCACAAAATAATTTAGCTGAAATAGGAGTTGTTATGAATGGAAATGTAGGTGTGATAGTGAGTTGCTTTGAAGAACTGAGATATAGAATTATTCTCATAAAAATCGACAGCAAATCAACGCAGAAAACAACAATTCAGATGTACATGCTAACATCACAAGAAGAAGTTCATGAGACTGAGAGTGTGTATGAGGACAATGATGGTGCAACTCAGTGCGTAAATGGAGGTGATATGTGATTGGAAGATTGTGACAGGGGAAGGCATTTACGACAGCTATACGAGAGAACGTTGGCATGGTACTAGGATGGAGATGGGAGAAAGATTAGTGGACTCCTACCAGTAAACCACATGTGTGACAGCAGATACACTATTCAAACTTAAAAGGGGAAGCGGTATGCATGGAAATGGCCTAGAGAAACAGGAAGGTACCATCTGGATTATATTATGGTGACACAGGAAGAGTCTGTGTGGAAAGAAGTAGGATACCGAATTACCGACAATGGTGTGCTTTCAAAATTCTCTGAAGGTGTATATATTTCGATAATGAATACCACAGTAGACAATTAAGTTGCAAAGAATGGACGTCCGTAAAAACGCAGTAATAGAAGTTTGAGAGACAGATGTAAATGCAAGGAGGGTAATTGTGAAGAAACCCCGGGTAATAGAAGAAATGCTTCACTTACTCGACGAAACAAGAAATTATAAAAGTTCTCATGAAAAGGCATGAATACAGCAATATAAGTCTCTTAATAATGAAATAAGTAGGAAGTGTAGCGAATCAAATGCTAAACGTTTGTTGGAAAAATTTGAACTAACAGAAAAGGAAATGGTCGCTAGGAGGATAGGTTCAGCATAACGAAAACACAAAATAGCCTTCGATTAAATGAAAACCAAAGGAGTCAACATTAAGAGAGCAGCAGAGATTCCGTTATCAAACGTAGAGGTGGGAGCCGATAGGTAGAACTGTCTGATAACATCATAGCAGGAAAAATTAAGTTGATTCGGTAGACACAGGTATCCAGTATTACAGTGAGATTTTTAAGGAGGTTTAGAACATTTGCGATCAAGTAATTCGGAAGGCATAGATAATGATTCTCCGAAATATCAGAATCTATCTAGGGAAATAGAAACCAAACGACTACTCCATTTAATGTGCAGACTGAGTCTGGAGACATGCGATCTTAAGAACGGAAGAACGTCATCCACACGATTCCGAAGATACGAAGAGCAGACTGTGAGAGAATCACCGCGCAGTCAGTCAAGCAGCTCCTGCATCTACGTTACTGACAAGATTAATATACAGAAGTATGGAAAAGAAAACTGAGGATCTCATAGACAAGGATCTGTTCGGTTTCAGGATACGTAACGGCAACAAAGCAGTTGTATCGATGTGGTTGATAAAGAATATTCGAGATGTGAGGTATACAGGGCTGCCCAGTCCATAGATCGTAGACAACACATCCGCCTTTGCTTAGCGGGGCAGATACGGCTTCTACTTCACTTACGAGGCTGTTAGCGAGCGGACGAGGTAAGACATTGCATACAGTCGAGGCGCCAGCTGCCACGGCGTCCGGCGGCGCCATCTTCGTCACTATGTGGCGTGTGACTCACAGCATGCAATGCTGCGATCATCGGGCACTGTTTTATGCCTATGTCGTGTGTTCAGTGTTGAAAAATGCGACCAGGGAACTTTATAAGTTCATCCGTGACAACAGTGGGATATGGTAGACGGATACGGAATGGGAACAGGCAGCTTAGAGGGTTTGGAGAACGCTGTAAATGTTTGGTGTAGGTGAAATTCAGGCTTCAGTGGTGTAAGAGATGTTCCGTCCGATTAAGAGTTTGTAGGTGTGGTACTTAGTGGAGGGATGTAATCCCATATTCGACCTAGTTTTAGTCAATTTGGGGCTTTGTGTTCGATATTACGAAAAGTTTTCGCGAAAAACGAATGAATATTGACGTTAGTTGTTTGTTTTGTAAATGACACATGAAAATTAGTGCGGGACTTGGACTCAAATATGGAAATCCCGCTTAACGTGAGCGGTCACCGTAACCAATCTGGCCGTCTGCGCTGACGTCCCGCATCCAGCCAAACTTCCACATGCCATACACTCGTATTGTCAATAACTTCTATGCCTGCACTTTGTGAGTCCTGCGCAGGAAGAAACAATTTAAAGTCATTTTACTTCGTCCGAGGTTTGGATGGCTTTATGACAGTTGCAAACTTCACAGAAAAATAACGTAGGCCAGTGGTTAATACCGTACTGCTTCTATAAAAGAATAAGGAGGGAGGCAAAAAGTATTATTTCAGTGTTACCCATCTACGCCCGAACCTCTCATTTCCTTTCACGAGAAACACTGATGGTGCTTTGTCCAACATCAGGCATCCGACATGCAGCATCCGAGTGCGTAGTCAGATCAACAACACGAATGTAGCGTCCGGTAGAGCGCAAAGTTTCCCAGATTAAATTACATTTAATCCTGTTTTTCCTCCCTTGAAGATCTACTTTCGGTTTTTATAGAATATATTTATTCATTTTGTGTTATTAACATAGTCGGCCGCCCCTTGTCAGGGCTTATTAGCCATCGAGTGGGGTGTATACACACACATGGAGCTGTGTGGTTGGATTGAGGCGGCTGCCTCATATTCCCTTGAGCTGCAATTTACATTAACAAATAAGCACTTTTACTGTTACAGTGTTCACTGGTCATCAAATATTAATACGCTACTGACCATTAAAATTGCTACACCACAAAGACGCGAAATTTAACCGACAGGAAGAAGATGCTGTGATATGCAAATGATTAGGTTTTCAGAGCATTCACACAAGGTTGGCGCCGATGGCGACACCTACAACGCGCTGACATGAGGAAAGTTTCCAACCGATATCTCATACACAAACAGCAGTTGACCGGCGTTGCCTGATGAAACGTGGTGTGATGCCTCGTGTAAGGAGGAAAAATGCGTACCATCACGTTTCCGACTTTGATAAAGGTCGGATTGTAGCCTATCGCGATTGCGGTTTATCGTATCGCTACATTGCTGCTCGCGTTGGTCGAGGTCCAATGACTGTTAGCAGAATATGGAATCGGTGGGTTCAAGAGGGTAATACGGAACGCCGTGCTGGATCCCAACGGCCTCGTATCACTAGCAATCGAGATGACAGGCATCTTATCCGCATGGCTGTAACGGATCGTGCAGCCACGTCTCCATCCCTGAGTCAACACATGAGGACGTTTGCAAGACAACAACCATCTGCACGAACAGTTCGACGCCGTTTGCAGCAGCATGGACTACCAGCTCGGAGGCCATGGCTGCGGTTACCCTTGACGCTGCATCACAGACAGGAACGCCTGCGATGGTGTACACAACGACGAACCTGGGTGCACGAATGGCAAAACGTCGTTGTTTCGGATGAATCCAGACTCTGTTTACAGCATTATTATGGTCGCATTCGTCTTTGGCGACATCGCGGTGAACGCACATTGGAAGCGTGTTTTCGTCATCGCCATACTGGCGTATCACCCGACGTGATGGTATGGGGTGCCATTGGTTACACGTCTCAGTCACCTCTTGTTCGCATTGATGACACTTTGAACAGTGGACCTTACATTTCAGATGTGTGACGACCCGTGGCTCTACCCTTCATTCGATCACTGCGAAATCCTATATTTCATCAGGATAATGCACGACCGCATGTTGCATTACCTATACGGGCCTTTCTGGATACAGAAAACCTTCGACTGCTGCCGTAGCCAGCATATTCTCCTCTCACCAACTGAAAACGTCTGGTCAATGGTGGCCGAGCAACTGGCTCGTCACAATACGCCAGTCAGTACTCTTGATGAACTGTCGTACCGTGTTGAAGCTGCATGGACACCTGTACCTGTAGACGCCATCCAAGCTCTGTTTGACGCAATGCCCAGGCGTATCAAGGCCGGTGTTATGGCCAGAGGTGGTTGTTCTGGGTACTGATTTCTCAGAATCCATGCACCCAAACTGAGTGAAAATGTAATCACATGTTAGTTCTAGTATATTTGTCCAATGAATACCCGTTTATCATCTGCATTTCTTCTTGGTGTAGCAATTTTAATGTCCAGTAGTGTAGAACTTAAATCACTGGATCCATGTATCCAAGGATGGTAAAAGTTCACAATAAAATAAACGGCGTAGATGGAAGTTACACTTAATGTTCAAGAATATCCCAGGATGCACGCAATTACGGTTGACGCTGACGAGAACAAATTAGATTTTATCACAAGAATGAGACTACGTTAGTATAAAAAATCCCAGTAAATGTTTCCGAGTATGGCACTAACAGTCGAGAATTACTGACTACGTCAAAGTCCTCGGGAAGCATATTGCAGCGAGACGCACTCCGAGTCCAGAGCAGTGATGGTGGGAAGTTGGTGACTTGGTGTAGTTAACGATGATCTGCTTGAGGTGGCTGCCCAGGCGAAACTGCCGTCCGTCTTCTCCGCGGCCGGTTATATTGCAGTAGTTTAGTTCCCCAGGCGCCCTACTTGCGTAGTCGTGAAGTAGTTAGCATCGCTTGTGGCGGAGCCGCTAAATGTCGATAGCCTCTGACGCATCTTCGTCCATCGATGACAGACATAGAGAAATGTGCTTAAAGCACTCTTCGTTATAAGCAGGTATGGCAACTTCCACACATGTTATAACCCCGTACGCTACGAAAGTAATTGGAAACCACAGTTTAGATTACTACCGGCTTGTGCAGCCATACCTATTCGTCTATTTATCTCTTTTCCTGTCGATCGAGTTATTGTCTTCAAATTTCATAAATACAGTGATTTGTAGACTAATTATTCAATATTATTGATTATCAGTACAATTCTGCGAACTACGTAATGAAGTAACCTACATCGGAACAGTGATTCCTTTAGTTAAGACGGAACTGTTTACACAAATGTATAATATAGGGAAACACAGGTAACATATTCTTTAACGTGTGATTGTTTTACTCCCATGCCTTTACAGCATGACTTCAAAATTTATCAAGGAAGGTCTTTCTTTAGTTGTTGAGGTTTGAGTGATCCAGACGAAGAGAGTGGAATGTCGTAGTGGAAACGGAATCTTCCAGTAATACGGTTTTCTTCTTCTTTTTTAAAGATTACGGATATTAAAACTACAACAACAACTGCTGGTAATATTACTGCCGATGTGAAATATTCTTCCGCGACTTTTATTTTACTTCTTAATTTGACAATATGTTGCTGAATTGTGACGGAAACTGTAGTAGAGGAGAATGTTATACCTTGTTTGCAGACTATCGCCTCTAGCCAGCTCCGTATATTTTGTTATTCGATTTTTAAATAGTGGCAAACTCTTTTTATTTTCTGTAGCCTGTTTCTGAAATTACAAAACATTGTTCCGCCAAATTAAGGTTTTTCCAAATGTAAAAATTTGTTTCAAGGTAGAACCGAGAAAAATACGCTAATGAGATTTAAATCTGCGACACACCATAATTAGTAAATTAAATCAAATTAAACAGAAGTACTATGAAAATCTAGTTACAAGTTTAAATCGCTTCGAAACTGAAGCTGCTGGAAACAAGCAAAAATTTCCCTTCTCAAGAAACGTAAAACTCCTACTCCACCAATCAAACAAAATTAATTTGTAAATATCCCATATTCCATATTGAAAGACCTTCTTGTGTTTCAAGACACAAAGTGGTAAGCTACAGACAAATTAAGACTTTACCATCCAAGCGTTATACAACTAGTTTTAAAAAGTAGAGCTTTAATTACACATAATCGGTTGACCAATCATACTGTATAACACAAGAGTTTATATGAAGGTGTTATAACATGTAAATAGAAAACTGAATTAAAATTCCACCAGTCTGCAAGAGCGTGATTTACTGAAGTAGACTAGAGAGTCCGACAACTGGCTTCCAAACTTTTGAGTTGTATTTTCTGGTGTATATAACGCTATGTGATATAGTACAGGGAGTTATTACAGAATGTTGCAGATTAGCTGGTTAGGTAGAGTTCTCAGCCTTTCCAATTGGCGAAACCATCGTCAATGATCAGTGTCCATTCTCTGTTAAAACCACGATGAACTGGCAACTTGATCGATTAAAGTATCTTCCAGTAGCCCCATGTAAAGCAACGGACGACACAGGTCCACTGGAACATGTGAGACTGTGGCTGCCTTAGCATAAAAAGAAATAAAGTAGTTTCCAGGCAATTCTGTAACTTACTAAGTACCAATATATTACGGATAGTTTTGATACACTACACAGAACATAAATGTATAGAACTCTGAATAGTTACAAATGCTGCACACAACACAAGCTCTTGTCTAACAACAGTAAAAACTCTGGAATATGAGGGAAAGTGCTAGTAGCAGTCTGTAGTCCGCACTTCTTCATGTGGTACTAAAATCAAACTCTAGTCTGCAGTAGCTAAAAAAAGAAAAACACGTTGGATGCTCTCATGTTCACAATCCTCTAGATAAAACACTCCCCTCTATATATTCTTAGTAATTGATACCCTGTTTATAAGTAGTGGTAGTAAAAATTTGTAGAAACTAAACTTGCAACTTTTTCAAACCTTTTAACTTCGAAAGAAATAGTAACTAATAATTATTTTCAATGTAACTTTTGTTCTTTGAGACCGACAGATTAAAATATGTCTATGCTAGTGTATATCTCGAATCAGGTTTATAAGCGATTTTCTTTTGTGAGTCCTTTCCTTGTATTAGAATGACTAAAGTATTGTTCCAATTTTCGGGATTTCCCATTTTCATATAGAATGAAACTTGATTCAACAACACAGTTAAAATTAAGAATCAAAATAATATCCTTCCAGAAATAATAGTGAATGAGGTCCCGCTCCATACTCGTATTCTGGAAGACGACTATACAATTCGCCGTCGGCTTATCGAGATTTACATGTTCCCAGTTGCATCGTCATGGTGAACGTGTCCTGTGTGGGGACTCGCGAAGCCCGTACACATTGCCACATGGCATTCGTCATCGTCACCTGGGCTGCTGTCGTGCAACCCGTCTTGTGCGGGATACTTCCGTAATGACTATGCGGCATCGGACGTGAAATCAGTATTGTCGTTCATCGCAGATACTGTCACTTGGATCGCACTTCATTCACTTCCGCAAAATTTTAATTTCCTCGACGTAGGTACGTAATTCGTATCTTGAGATTAAATTGTGGGCACAATGTCTCTTTCGTTTTGCGATAATAAATATCAAAATGTTCAAATAGAATGTTGCGGAAGAGGGCGTAGTTGATTGCGCTGCTATGACACCCAGCGGCAGCCTACGACGGCGGTCTCGCTATGGAACTGTAATAATGTCTTTGGTGTGACGTCATAAGCGAGTGACTGCGTGTGAGATCGCTCTCTAAGTTTTCCTATATTTTTAGGTTTCAGATACATATTTTAACGGTTTTTGTGATAATATTTACTATATAAGTGACCTATTAGTGGTTTCTTCATTCACCTCTGCCTTTCTTGTGTTGTGACCTGATATTTGTGAGTGTTTCGTATCGAGCAACTTAACCTCTTGCCTGTGTTTACATTCCGCGCTGACCAGTTGCAGCTGTAGCGGCACATCGAAAGCTAAGTACTAATTAATTGTTTGTGTATAGTGGTTAATTTAGGAACTTTAGTAGTCTTCAAACGGTGTTCTTGGTGTTTTCTGGTGAAATAATTTCAGAAGAACCTTTTGGGAATTGTTTTCAGCTTCGTTACTGTGTCATTAGACGTTTGATTCTCTTTCTGTATTAGTATTTTGTTATATTCACATTTGTTGTTTGTTAATACTGTTAATAATAGTAGTTACTTCCATTGTAGAGTAAGTTTGTGATTATTGTAGTCAGGTTTTTAACATCTTCTTATTGTAGAAGCGGAACTTAGAAAAAGTAAAATTTTACCATGAGTGAGAAGTGTGGGCTTTGCCGTAGGTTCGTGAGTAGTGGATTGCGGTGTGAGACTTGTTCGAAGTATTTTCAATGGGGGGAATGCAGTGGGGAAGCCAGTGGGCATTCTGGTGAGATCCTCTCCTGGAACTGCAGGTTATGTAGCAAGAGTAAGTTAATAGAGGAGCAGAAGCGTAAGATCTGAGCCCTTGAGGTGCAGTTGAAAAACGCACAGGAGGAGCTAGATAGGATGAGGAGGGAGAAGGAGGTTGGGGAATGGGAGCTGGCTGTTGGCAAGAGATCTGCTACGAGAAGAAGATTTTCAAATAGTTTTACCATTGGTGTTTACAATAGATATGACCAACTGTCAGAGTCTAGTGGAGAGGAATCTCTAGTAGCTGTAGATGTAGGAAGTATGCAGCAGACCTCAGTAGTTACTGTGCCTAGAACAGTTGCAAAGTCGAAGAGGAAGAAGAAGGTTCTGCTGTTAGGTAGTTCTCATGGCAGAGGTGTAGGCCAGCAGTTGCAGGAAGTGCTGGGGAGTGAGTACCATGTCACCAGCATTGTGAAGCCTAATGCAGGGTTGGCTCAGGTGACTGTTAACATAAGGGGGTTATGTAGGGATTTTACTAAAGAGGATCAGGTAGTGATTGTGGGTGGGGCTGGTAATAGTATTGATAGGGATGGGGAGTATAACATAGATGGTGACCTGGAAAAGATAGCCACTCAGACTGGCAACACGAATGTGCATTTCGTGGAATTGTTTCGGCGTCACGATCGGCCTCATCTTAATACAGCCGTCAGGCGTATTAACATGAGACTTGGGGGTGCGCTGATGACAGAAGGCATGGGTCACATTTCAGTGGTGTCGGTGGAGTCTATCAGCAGGACGGGTTTCACTAGACATGGCCTGCACCTCAACAGGTATGGGAAGGGGAGGTTGGCAAAGCTTATAGGTGACAGCATAGGTGGGGTTGGTGGGATCACTCATGGGAAAATTCCTGCAGTAGTGGGTGTTAGAGCTGCACCTTTTTTAGATTGAAGTCAGCTGATAGGTATTGATGCTTAAGAGAAGACTCTCTAACAAGGGAATCACTTTTGACAAAGCTTAGGTATCCGAGTAATGAGGGAATTAGTACATTTCATCAAAATATACAAGGTATTAAAGTTAGTGAACTGCTTATAGATGTTGACTCTGAAATTATTGGTATATCTGAACACTTCTTAAATAAGGAGATAATTCAGAGGCTTCCTTTACCAGGATACAGGTTGGCTGGCAGCTATTCGAGGAGCTCTTTGCGGTGTGGGGGAGTAGCCATGTATGTGAAAAACGGCATCCCATTTGAGTCAATTGATGTTTCAAAGTACTGCACTGAAAAGGTGTTTGAATGTTGTGCAGGTGTGGTTAAATTTAACGGAGCTAAACGTCTAGCTGTTGTTATTTATAGATCCCCAGACTCCGATTTCACAACATTTTTGCTAAAGCTACAGGAGGTTCTTGGTTCACTTTATAGGAAATACAAAAAGTTAGTTATATGTGGTGACTTCAATATTAATTGTATAAGTGATTGTGCAAGGAAGCGGATGCTGGTAGACCTCTTTAATTCATATAATCTTATGCAAACCGTATTCTTTCCAACGAGAGTGCAAGGGAACAGTAGAACAACCATAGACAACATTTTTGTTCATTCGTCATTACTAGAAGGGCATTCTGTTAGCAAAAAGGTAAATGGCCTTTCAGATCATGATGCACAAATTTTAACTTTAAAAGATTTTTGTGCTGCAACACGTGTTAAATATAGTCATCAGCTGTTCAGGAAAGCTGATCCAGTTGCTGTAGAGACCTTTGTAAACCTTATAAAGGAACAAGAGTGGCAAGATGTTTATAGCGCTGATACAGTAGACGATAAATATAATGCTTTTCTCAAGACTTTTCTCATGCTCTTGCTTTCCGTTACAACGTTTAAAACAGGGTACTAGCACAAACAGGCAGCCTGGTTGGCTGACTAGAGGAATAAGAATATCTTGTAGAACAAAGTGGCAATTATATCAAAACGTTAGAAACAGTCAAAATGTAAATGTAGCAGCCCATTACAAACAGTATTGTAAGGTGCTTAAAAATGTTATTAGGAAGGCAAAAAGTATGTGGTATGCAGATAGAATAGCTAAGTCTCAGGATAAAATTAAAACCATATGGTCAGTCGTAAAGGAAGTTGCTGGTCTGCAGAGACAGGTCGAGGATATAGAATCAGTGCGTAGTGGGAATGCCCGTGTTACTGACAAGTCGCATATATGTACAGTATTTATTAATCACTTTCTGAATACAGCAGGGGAACTAATTCTGTCGAGGAGCTCCTGGAAGAGCTAAAAAATTAAGCAAATTCCAGTGTTACATTGTTGATTTTCTTCATTTAAACTTACGACTTGTCACCTGAATATGTTTCTTTATATTTCATTTTATCTGTTTCTAATATCGTGTTATAATTTCATGTATTGACTCGTTCCATGACCATGGAGACTTCTCCTTAATTTGGTCGCACGGAACAATAAATAAATAAATAAAAAATAAAATAAATAAATAAGGAGGGACGGAGTTACAGTCTTACGCTGTACGTTTCTTTCGACTTGTCGGTACCATGTTAGATGAGACTACTGTTTACGATTGCTTCTCGTTATCAATTTATGTACTGTGCAGGCAACTGTAGTTTTTAATATCAAAGTGCGATCGCGAATAACAAAGTATCAGTAAAACATTTCAGGTGTTTTTATGAGCTTAAGCGCATATCTGATCCAGTAATGCGACACTTACCGTCTACTTAATGTAACTTAGTTTTTTATGCCTTTCGGATAACCAAGGAGCGTATGTGATATGGAAAGGCAGCTTTTGTTATCCGAGATCTTGCCTAATAAGGACTAACAAACCTGATGTTCGGTCATTTCCTCTTCCCGAAAATGCAGAGAACGCCTTTTGGTATGTTTGGTTGGTTTCCAATCTTTCCTTCTCACAGCGTTCGCTTAGAGAACTTTTCGAATTGGATTCATATCTAAACTAGCATCAATTAACAAAAATAAGACCACTAAGGTACATCTGAACAGCACAGCACAACCCCAAATTATATATACAAAGGAATCAATGCTTGAACGAGTCCACTTACTAATGAAATGTGATTCCCCTACACTTCAGACTATAATCAGACTGCTTAGTAAACCTGTAAATGACGAAAGCTGCCACCTTTGATCAAACTGCTTCCACTAAGCTAATAGTTGGGATAATTAACATATTGGACGTCAGCTTCAGGTTGTGGCGTCACGACAGCGTGTAACGACTTCCTTAGTTAATTTCAGTCAACTGTTAATTAATATTTTAAAATTCGTGTCCACTATGATGACTTGTTTTAGGGATAGTTAGTTACTACACTTATCACTGATAGACGATGTCTCGCTCGTATCCCTTCACAAACATCAAAATATGTAGTGTCAAATTCATGTAATTGTAATGTTTAGCTATCAGAGATGTTCAAAGAGTATCACTTTAGAATCGTAACGGCCTTTTAGTATTAAACAACTAGTATCAATTCTTTGTAGTATCTCCTCAATACGCAATTTTCAAAAATGTCTTGGTTAGAATAACATCAAACAAATCACTATACAACAGATTTATGTTCCCTTCAACGTATAAAACATACTTCTTGCACACATTAACATACACATTACTGCCACGATTTATCAGCATGTATGCAAAAGCACTTCCAGCTGGTTCAGAACTGGAAAATTTTCATAATATTCATTAATTTATTTTATTTTATTGTCTACATTTTTGCAACGATTAACACAACAATTAAATGCAGCTTCAAATATATTCTTCATCTGCGCGGCCATCGACTCCAGGAAGCTTACATTCGGCAAACTCCTCGTGTAGCAGTGAAAACTGCCATCGAAGTCCACTTATTTGTTAAGTCCCCAATGTAACAAAGAACTAAAACGCCTACGCCGAAGTACAATGTATCATTACAGCGCCCTGTACTTGGCGTCATAATACCGGACGCCACTGGGTACATAACAAGGTTTATCTTGGAATGCATAGTCGATAATCTGTACAGCAGCCGTTAGATTTCTGACGTGTTAAGGCTAGTTCTTGTGCCATATCTTCAAGGTCTCTCTTACATAATCTTTCAACAAGATAACGCAGGATTACTTGTTGCCTATACCGTCCTAATATATCTCGACACAGAGTGTGATGGACTGTTAATTCGGCCAATACGTTCTCTCGATCTCTCCTCTACTGAAAGTGTATGGTCATGGGAAGATACTGCCATGACATGACTTGTTGGACTCTCTCATAGAGCTGAAGAGCAAAATGAACTGCTATGTCGTAAAGAAAAACGAATTAACTTGACCTTTGACTTTGATACAGATAAGACAGGTACTGTGTTTAAACTCTCTACCGATTTTTTTCCGTAGATGCATAGATTTTTAAATTTTTTAGCAGTCTAATAAAACATTTGTGAAAAAAATTGCCTATAGATGAATACGTTTTCTTTGTGGCTGCTGTAAGGAAAGACTGGGTTAGGTACAAGAAGAGTTGGGGGTCGGAGGTTTCCATTTCTCCGGTTCTCACATTACACCAGGCAAATTCGGAGAAAACTGCTACAGCTCCCGATGAAAACACCGTCTCTCATGGCAGCTGAAGTACTCACAGTCGCCGTAAGATCTCCTGGAAACACTTTCATAATGAGAAGGTTGAACAACAGTGGCAGTATGATGTTTTCTAATAAACTGGTCGCTTAGGGAACCTCTTGACGGTGAAATATTTTTCGTCGTTCAGACTGTGATAGTAGCAGATTCGCCCAGTATTGTTAATTTGTGAAGAAATCGCTATGCACTGGACTGTTAAACACACGAGAGCTAACATTTATGACTGGGTGTTGTGTGATGTCCTTAGGTTAGTTAGGTTTAAGTAGTTCTATGTTCTGGGGGACTGATGACCATAGATGTTAAGTCCCATAGTGCTCATAGCCATTTGAACCATTTTGAAGCAGCTAACATATAGGCCAGATGGACTAATTTTAAAATGAGACCTTCTCCCTGCATAAACAAATGCTGTGTACTTCCTCGATTCAAGACTTACTATTATCTGCAAGTAAGAAGTTCTCAGATCACAAGTTGAAAAGAATTTATTATCATGAAAGTTCTCTATAACCTCATTGATATTTTCTAGATGAGTGCGGACAGGACCTATAATCTTATTTATCTGTCTTGCGTCCAAAACTAGTCGAACTTTGCCCTCTGGTTTAGGGACAACCAATAAACGACTACAGTATGACCTTGTGGATAGCTGAATCAACTTCCAGTCCAACATGCGTTGCAATTCTTCATCGACAGATCGTCGGAGTCGCCAATGTACAGGATAAAAACTTTGGCAATATGTACTACGCTTCTAAATTACACACATAGCCTTTCACTACACCCGGTTTTTCACTAAAGACATTGACATTCTGCTGCAATAAGTCTGCCAATTTTTTTCGCTGCAGATGGTCCAAACAGTTAGATTCAGACGTCTTTTGATATACAAAATCAGCTAATGTTCATATCTGATAAACCTCTTCTGCATTTAATCTCCGATTCTTCTTGAAACACCTTACAAGCTTAATAGCTAAACCCCAACAAAATCTTCCGTGGCTATAGTCTCCTCTAATCAGCTCCACACACACATTCTCATCGTTAGTCTTAAAAGAGGCACAGACTGCAAAGAAGTCGAATTTTACGTCCATCTCCCGGATATTCTCAGTACCCAAAATACAGTCCTCTATTAATTTATTTATTGCTAGGAACGTATATAAAGCCTCTACATTTCCTATTCTTGATTGAATAAGAGTCTGTATCTTTACCTTTTGTGCCCTGTTACCGATTGCAACTGTATATTCACAATTACTCACAGGAAAGACTGATAGTTTCCGGTGTCGTCAGCCTCTCAAACAGTGTTGCGGAGGTTGCATGAACTTTTGCTCCTGTATCAAGAATTACCTTAATGGTATGGCCATAGACTTTTTTATACATCGCCGGTATAGGAACGGTCATACGCTTGGCTGTACACTGCTGGGTGTCATGTCTTAGTGTCTGTCTGTCATTGCATTGGAACATGACAACTCTCTTTCCATAGCCTCTTACATCACACCCGACCGATTCTCCGGGGCACGATACGGTTTTCTTTAGTTTAACGCAAGGGTTCTGAGTTCGTCAGTGACATCTGTAATCACTGGCGGTTGCTCTTTCCAGTCATTTATATTCGGAGATTGCTGGTTAATATTTTGTAATTGCCAGTTCGGGTTATTCCGGTGGAACAGGTGCTTATTCTGACTATGTTGGTTGTGATGATTTCGATCGTGGTTTGCATCGAGTGGAACCTTCGCTCCTTAGGTTTATTTTTTGGGCAGCGAGGCTGAAACTACACCTAACTGGCATTCAATCTTCGGCCGCCGTTCAGCTGTCGTTTGTTATGCTGAGCTTGGAAGCCTGAGCTCTGTTGCGCCCTACTATTATTATTGCTGCTCGGTCTTGGGTGATATGCAAAGTTCTAGTTTACACTAGCCGACGACCCATTCCCATGATGTGTAGCTCGTAAGTCCTCGTTTAATAGGTCGATGGTGCCGACGACAGAGAGGAGTTCTTCAACATTGTCTTCGGGAGCATACATGAGTTTTTCACGTATCTCGACCAGTAACTTCGCTTCATAATCTTCAAAATATCCGCCTGTGGGACTGGAGTCTCCCAGCATCTTCTTTTAATCAGGTACTTCTCAAAGTACAGACGCAAGTTCCCATCCTTGACTGAAAACGGCTCTGGATTATAAATCTCTTTTACCAGTCGTTCTTGAATTCCCTTGGATCAATACCTACTCAAGAACGCTCGCTCAAAATCCTCGTAGGCGCCACAGGTTTCCATAATATCCGTGAACCATAAACTACCTTCCACTTGTACGTAGCCAGCGACAAAAGAAATCTTTTGCGCATCAGTCCATACGCGTGGTAAAACTCCTCTGAACCCACGAATGAAAACGACGGCATTAACAGTTTTCTTCTCCAGACAGATGGCTTGGAGCTGCCGGTGCTGTAGGAGCTTCTCCTCCATTATGATTTGGGCGCATACATTGTTAGGTAGTATATTGCCATTAATAGGGTCACAACCACATGTGCACTTTTTGTCGAAGGCGTCGGGCTACTCATCATTGATGGCGAATTCATTACATTTTGCTTCGGTTCGTCGGAAAATGTCGCATGTGTGTCATAACCACTCGCTCTTATTTCCTTTATTGACTAGAAAAATTCTTCAGTCGATATGGTTATAATGTCTTTCCACTTCAAGAACTCTTCACCAAATTGTTGGCTTATCACATCTCTATCAATCTGGATCCTTGTGGAATCCGATACATTAGCCAGTTAAACGTTTTGCACAGCTTTTTACAGTTGTTCATTAAGAATATGTGTCACCCTCTCTTCTATAGCTGCCACCCAATCTGATTTAACAAGTTCCAATTTGGACACAAGAGAATCTACGGTTTCGGTGACATCTTTCACTTCGGTTTGGATTTTAAAGATTTGCTAATGAGTTTTCTCCTGCGGCAGCTTAAGATTTGCCATTTCCGTAGGAAGATCACTTTGCTGAATGCTTAAAATGATCCACTTCGCATTTCAAACTCAACCATAGCATTAATATCTGGCATAGTTAGCCTGATATTTGCTTGTTTAGTTACTAGTGCCTCCTGCTGCTTAACGAGATCGTCTTGTTTAGCAGACAGACTTGCCTGTTCTACTGCTACAGTATGAACTATAGTGGAAATTGTCTTGTTCCGCTGCCATTGATTCTTGTGCGGAAGCTATCCTAGTCTGTTCAGTTGCTAAAGATTGCAGTTTACCAGACATCGATTGTTGATTTTCAGTTAATGTCTGCACCACTTGGGGTGTACTAATAGTCATAGATGTTTAAATTTAAACTCCTCAGGCCTACCTGTGGTCATTACCGGTACTAAACTACCAGCGGAAAGCAACTCCTCAACTGACTGACTATTGTCCATTGTATTCTGTTCACATTCCGTTCCCGACTGGGCGCGTGTCCTAACCATAAACCACTAAACAGTCCGCCCCAATAACTGAATGGTCGGCGTGACGGACTGCCGTCCTAAGGGGACCGTGTTCGACTCCTGGCTGAATTGGGGATTTTCTCCGCTCAGGGACTAGGTGTTCTGTTGTCGTCACCATTGTTTCATCCCCATCCGGCGCGCAGGTCGCCCAATGTGGCGTCGAGTGTAACAAGACTTGCACCAAGGCGGCTGGACCTGCCCCGTACGGGGCCTCCCGGCCAATGACGCCAAACGCTCATATCCATTTACCTCACTAAACAAAAAAATCTTCTCACGACCCACGTAGTTTCAAAATACACAGATAAAATCAGTCCATATCCACACATGATTTTTTAAAATTTTCATCTGTAACTAATAGAAATAGGAAGACTAAACAGAAAGTGAAGGTATTGGATTCCAGACGGGTAAACTTGGTGTTGCTAGTCTGCGGCCTGGACATTCGGGTGATCTATTGAGATGCACCGTTCAGCATCAGTTTGCCGGCCCCTCTGACCCCTTTGTGGTCTCGAACAAGGACAAGGTATGCAACACAGAAACACACGTTATAGTACACTTCTTATCAATAGCATACATACATGGAAATGATACAAAATTCTAACAAGCTCCATAACTTTGCAAGCAGTCCTGTCATTAGGACGTCACTCTCGCATTAGCTGTTAAGTCGTAAAAGAAGAATTAATTAACTTGACCTTTGACTCTGACACAGAGTAAACAGGTACTGCGTTTAAACTCTCTTTTGAATTTTTTTTTTTAGATGCATAGATTTTAAAAGTTTGACCTGTCTAATATAAAAATATGTGAAACAATTTGTCTATAGATGAATATATTTTCTTCATGGCTGCTGTAAGGAGAGGCTGGGTTAGGTACTGGATGAGTTGGTGGTCGGAGGTTTCCATTTCTCAGAGAACGCAAGGCAAAGTCAAAGAAAACTGCTACACCTCCCAATGAAAACTCCGTCTGCCGTGACAGCTGAAGTACTCACAATCGCCGTAAGATTTTCTGGAAACACTTTGAGAATGAGAATGTTGAACGGAAGTGGCTGTATGGTGTCTTCTTACTAACAAACTGGTCGCTGAGGGAACGTCTTTAACACAGAAGCTGACGGCGAAATATTCTGCGTCGTTCGGACCGTGATAGTAGCAGATACGCCCAGTATTGTTAATTTGAGAAGAAATCGCTATGCACTGGATTGCTGAACACAATAATCGTTTTATGAAGGTCCGAGTATCTAACATCGAATAAAAGTTCATAGACGATATTTACCTTCTTTTTTCACAAAATAAATTTCTTATTGTTGATAATTGCGTTTACAAGTTGTATCTCCTCTGTACTTCAAATTACGTCTATATGCAAATAACGTATCTGACCCCCAAAAACCAATGTCCAATTGGCGTTCCTCATCTTCAAAATTACAAAAGGCGTAGATGCTCTTTTTAACAGCAAAGAGCGTTGTGATCTCAATTATGGTAGCGCATCACCTCTGGTACTCGCAGCCGGAATATTACAATAATCTGCTTAGTGTTGTTCAGGCTCCGTCGCGTAAGAAGATAATCTGTGATGCACACGAACGTATGATAAGTTAAGCTTGATGTAACAGATATAGCGCAAATAGGGTAAGCACATTTCTATAGAGCGTAGTATCGTCAGTTCTTGTTCGGAAGGAACATTGCAAAAGGTTCCGTGCATTATATCCACATTCGTCAGATAACCACAGTGAATGTGGAAGCGTATGAACATAGTTTACAACAATGCCAATAAATGGAAGGTGGAATATTTGGAGCACCAGTGAATATAGCTGCAGTTTATACACGAAGGTACCAACGTGTCTGACTTGTACTGCCATTTCCTAAGTGTTTCGGGTACTTTACAGAGCTAATTGCTTCTCACGCCTTTGTTCGCGACACGCACACGAGAAGTTAATGTCATTGTATGATGAATTACATCCAAATGCAGAAGTAAGATCGGTTATGAAAGTTATATGTTCGTTCTGTGGCATCTGTGACGTGACGTACAACTGAATTAGGAAATACGTATTGTGTAAAAAGAGGGATCATTAGGCGTTTGTGCACGTGAATACTTCATTGACCAATAATTGTGTTCCTTATATTCATAAATATACATTAGTTGCAGCTTTCCAATAAACTATTTGAAAATCCGACTTCAGCACTGTTTTGATGATTTCATTTCAATTTTGTTGCGATGTGGAAATTCTGATGAAGTGTTAATATTCTGAAGCTTGTATTTCCTAGCTATGGATCCCCGTGTATTTATGCCCCAATGAAATCGAAATGGACATTTCAAATCCCATGTACCATCTGCGGAGAGAGTCAGAGACAGTTACAAAATTCCCCATGTTAAACAAAATTTTCTACTAGAATTGAAATCCAGAATAACAAGGTATCAGTATAAAGTTAAATAAAAATCTCTTACTGAATGAACGGTTCTAAGTGTTCAACGTCTCAAAGGCGTGTTGTAGCAAATTTGCAACATATCCAGTAATACCTGACCTTCTGAAACACAAAGACTTGATTTCTGTGAAAGCTTTCTGCAAAATTTTATCTGTAAGTTAATACAGTGAATATTTGTTTTTCAAAACATTCTTCTCGTGTAACGTGTTCTTTGCGTATTCAACTGCTGAGTAATACCGACTGTTCTAGACACTTCAGTCTGGAATCGCGTGACCGCTACGGTCGCAGGTTCGAATCCTGCCTCGGGCATGGATGTGTGTGATGTCCTTAGGTTCGTTAGGTTTAAGTAGTTCTAAGTTCTAGGGGACTGATTACCACGTATGTTAAGTCCCATAGTGCTCAGAGCCATTTGCCAATACCGACTGTTGGCTGGCCCTTTGTTCCGTGTGGGAACAGTGTAGTGAAACGAAACTTTAAACTTAGTGACATATTGAATTTGAAATAATGAATACTAATCTAAGTAAATACCAAAAGTAACTAGTTGTGTACTCATTGAAAACTGTTATATAAAACTTTATAATGAAGCAAATTATGAAAACTACGTCATATGAAGCCCAGTTTCTGACTTCCAGTGACTACAAAAATAAAATACTGGTCTACTCACAAGTAAATTAACTGTTTGAGATTATCTACATTATTCATTGTAAATTAATCGGCTTGCTTAGCACAACACCTGATGTTTCTGACTACGAACTGTTTCCTCACAAGAGTGCAAGGTGAGATCTGCCCTGAGAAAAATGTAACTTGCCTCGTGCTCAGAATGTTGGTTTCTGTCTGCTCTACCGACACTCTTAGAAAGCAAATACAAATCAGCATATGCAGCAACTAAATAAAAATTAAACTACACAGTGCAAAGTTTGCTTTTTATTTGTCAGAAACAATCTGTGGCCGCGTGTGGTGTAGGATATTAAAAACCTTATTAAGAATGGCATGGAGGGTTTGCTTTAAAAAAGTTCGTTCTTGATAAATTAAACTCTGATTATTGTCAAAGAAGACTGTACAACATTAGAAGACTCCAACAATTACAAAAATTTCTTATTACTAAAAAAATTACAGATATTAAAACTAATTGCGTTACTTGTGACATAATGGAAACAAAGATATCAAATTAACAATAATCTTGAACAAAGGTAGTTCTGGCAGACAAACATTTATTCTCGCGCATGCATTGTATACCTTGAAACACTCCTTCAAAAATCTTCTCCATCCATAGAATCATCTTCATAACAATTTCAGATCATTTCACCTACATTCGAAAATGTCACATCAGATGAATTCGCAATTGTGAATAATGGCTACCATCAGCTATAGAATGGAATGACGACAATGAAAATTACTGCCAGCGCGGGACTCGAACACGGTTTTCCCGCTTATCGCGAAAGGTCACCTAACCATGTTTTTAAAAAATCTCAGTTGGTTGCATTTGTCCACGGGGTACGTCCCACGACACCAGTTCAAATTCATCGTTGAACCGTTCACTCAGTTTTTTATTGCAGCGGCAGTTAACTCTGACCGAACACGCTGAGCTACAGTGCCGGCCAATCATTTGCCTATCCGTGCACGACTCAAGACCAGAAGTATAGTTGACGACAAAAATGGCTCTGAGCACTTTGGGACTTAACTTCTGAGGTCATCAGTCCCCTAGAACTTAGAACTACTTAAACCTAACTAACCTAAGAACACCGCACACATCCGTGCCCGAGGCAGGATTCGAACCTGCGACCGTAGCGGTCGCCCGGTTCCAGACTGTAGCGCCTAGAACCGCTCGGCCGCCCCGGCCAGCAGTTAACGACATATGGAAGTTTGGGTCTGGCAGTGACTTATGCCCAGATAGCCAAATGGCCACATAAAAAAAGGTACTAATTTTCATTGTCGTCATTCCATTCTAGAACTGATGGTAGTAATTATTCGCAATTGCGAATTCATCTGATGTGTTTCATAACGGCTGCGGTCGTCGCATCATCAGACTAAGAGGCACTACAATATCGTATCGTATTAAAAATATCAGGTCTCCTTCTATGAAAACTCAATTGCTCGCGATTATGTGCCAATTCAGAATGTCCCAGCGCTGCAGAAACGACTGGCAATCAAGCGCGCCACAGATTACATTCAACACAGAGTCACGAATCTTATTCACTGCCGGCCGGGGTGGCCGAGCGGTTCTAGGCGCTACAGTCTTAAACCGCGCGACCGCTACAGTCGCAGGCTCGAATCCTGCCTCGGGCATGGATATGTGTGATGTCTTCAAGTTAGTTAGGTTGAAGTAGTTCTAAGTTCTACGGGACTCATGACCTCAGAAGTTAAGTCCCATAGTGCTCAGAGCCATTTTTGAACCTTATTCACTACTCGTGCAGCGCGCTCACTCATCTTCGTCTCAGTACAGTAAAAGTGAATTATTTTTTAGTTTCAGGAGACACATAAAAACCTTATAACTGGTCAGAAAATGGTGCTGAGGGATTAACTGAGTTCCCACCTGCCGAACGCCATATCGATCCACACCTAAATGATACTCACGTAGGTAGATAATACAGCGCAGTTGGAAATATTATCCTGGATGGCTGTGGAACACAAACTTGTCCGTTTCACCATGGTTGCTATATGGTAACAAGTCCTTTATGAAAGGCAAAACACGTTGTGTCAGAGGTGTTCGTTCGCGCGTTGTCATTAGATGGGCGGCAACGGTAGTGACTACTGGGAAACGATAGGACAGGACGTGAGGAGGGCTATAACGGGCGCGGTCATCCATGTTGTGACGCCGCGGGCCATTGACGTAGTGCAGCCCCCGCCCCCCCCCCCCTTCATCCCCCTTCCACCCACTCTTCGTCTGGTGGCGCCTCCTTTTTCTTTTTGCGGAGGAGAACAAGGGAGGCCACTCCGCCATTAGTGAGCATCACGCGATATGGAAATTACTGGAATGCCGTTCTTTTTCTGGTGGCCGTCCGATGAGAGGAGATTAATTCCGCTCGCCTGCGAACAAATGAAACGCCCGTCAGCGCCGCCATCGACCAGGAAGCTCTGTGCGGGGGTGTTGGCTGCGAGACCCACTCCCGGCGTTCCACTCCCAATGCGTGTGTCGCACTACGCAATTGACAGACGCTCCGATGGCGTCATATTGGTGCAGCCTTCAACGGTCACACAAAAACACGGACTGAGAATAGGGGAGAGCCACACGAGTGATTTACCAAACTTCTGCATCAGAACGCCGCAATACGCAATCTTGTTGGCTCAGCGACACGTTGTAATGGCATGGGCTTTATTCTCTGTCGGATTCGTGAATATTCTTTAGCTCATCAGCTGTTAATTATTTAGTGGGAGGATTCGGTAGCATGGTATTTCACATATGATGTTGCTACTTTCGAGCAAAATCTGTGCGATAACAACGCCTGTAACACTTTTTTAAATTTCGACAAAATACGATCTGTCAGAAGAACAGTCAGTCCAGTTTCACACATCTTCGATCGACAGCGTGTAGAGTTAACATCCCTAGTCAAAGTACTGTTACCTAGTTAGAAGAGCACACACGACGCCCGGAGCTGTGTAGGTGGTACGGAACTGGTACAAGGCTGCCATGGGACCCCTGCCGTGCGTCTCATGGAAGTGAAGCTGTGTGCGTGTGTGTGTGTGTGTGTGTGTGTGTGTGTGTACCGCTCAGTTGTATGGAATGAGCGTAATAAGTCCGGTCGAAGTGGAGGCTTGACAGAATGGCAGAATGAGCTACCGTATTTGGTCGACTCAGTATCATACCATGATTGGGGTTACCTGATATGATTGTACATGGACGTAAACTCCTCAACGTATCTACGATGAATGATGTACCGCACGTAGCAGTGTAACTCGTAAGAACAGTGGTCGCAAAAATATTGTAACTGACAGGAGTCGAAGATAATTTTACAGTGACAAATGGTTTGCAACCCGACAGGAATCGCAGCAACTGGTCCCTGTCAACTACATTACAAGTGATCATCGGGAATGGGGTTCCATGATTCGAACATACGTAGTTGCGTACCTCGCAAAAGGACATTGCCGGCAGTGGCACATAAAACTGTAGATTTTGAAAGGATCTGACATTACACAAACTCGACAGTAGATGAGTGGAAACACGTAGTGTGGTTTCGTTTTTGTCTGTTTTGAAATGACGCTAGTTGCCGAATACACATATGGCACAATGAGGCTTTTAATTCACAGAGTTCGGAGAGTATAGTTCAGGTCAGGATGCCCCCCCCCCCCCCAAGAACAATGGACCTTGCCGTTGGTGGGGAGGCTTGCGTGCCTCAGCGATACAGATAGCCGTACCGTAGGTGCAACCACATCGGAGGGGTATCAGAAGAGAGGCCAGCAAGCGTGTGGTTCCTGAAGAGGGGCAGGAGCCTTTTCAGTAGTTGCAGGGGCAACAGTCTGAATGATTGACTGATCTGGCCTTGTAACACTAACCTAAACGGCCTTGCTGTGCTGGTACTGCGAACGGCTGAAAGCAAGGGGAAACTACAGCCGTAATTTTTCCCGACGGCATGCAGCTTTACTGTATGGTTAAATGATGGCGTCCTCTTGAGTAAAATATTCCGGAGGTAAAATAGTCCCCCATTCGGATCTCCGGGCGGGGACTACTCAAGAGGACGTCGTTATCAGGAGAAAGAAAACTGGCGTTCTACGGATCGGACCGTGGAATGCCAAATCCCTTAATCGGGCAGGTAGGTTAGAAAATTTAAAAAGGGATATGGATAGGTTGAAGTTGGATATAGTCGGAATTAGTGAAGTTCGATGGTAGGAAGAACAAGACTTTTGGTCAGGTGAATACAGGGTTATAAGTACAAAATCAAATAGGGTTAATACAGGAGTAGGTTTAATAATGATTTAAAAAAATTGGAGTGCGGGTAAGCTACTACAAACAGCATAGTGAACGCATTATTGTGGCCAAGATAGACAGGAAGCCCACGCCTACTACAGTAGTACAAGTTTATATGCCAACTAGCTCTGCAGATGACGAAGAAATTGAAGAAATGTATGATGAAGTAAAAGAAATTATTCAGATAGTGAAAGGAACTTAATAGTCATGGGTGACTGTAATTCGGTAGTAGGAAAAGGGAGAGAAGGAAACTTAGTAGGTGAATATGGATTGGGGCTAAGAAACGAAAGAGGAAGCCACCTGTTAGAATTTTGCACAGAGCACGACATAATCATAGCTAACTCTTGGTTCAAGAATCATAAAAAAAAGGTTGTATACGTGGAAGAAGCCTAGGCATACTGACAGGTTACAGATGGATTATATAATGGTAAGACAGAGATTTAGGAACCAGGTTTTAAATTGTAAGACATTTCCAGGGGCAGATGTGGACTGTGACCACAATCTGTTGGTTATGAGCTGTAGATTAAAACTGAAGAAACTGCAAAAGGTGGGAATTTAAGAAGATGGGACCTGGATAAACTGACTAAACCAGAGGTAGTACAGAGTTTCAGGGAGAGCATAAGGGAACAATTGACAGGAATGGGGGAAAGAAATGCAGTAGAAGAGGAATGGGTAGCTCTGAGAGATGAAGTAGTGAAGACAGCAGAGGATGTAGTAGGTAAAGAGACGAGGGCTAGTAGAAATCCACGGGTAACAGAAGAAATTTTGAATTTAATTGATGAAAGGAGAAAATATAGAAATGCAGTACATGAAGCAGGCAAAAACAAATACAAACGTCTCAAAAATGAGATCAACAGGAAGTGCAAAATGGCTAAGCAGAGATGGCTAGAAGACAAATGTAAGGATGTACAGGCTTATCTCACTAGGGGTAAGATAGATACTGCCTACAGGAAAATTAAAGAGACCTTTGGAGAAAAGGGAACCACTTGTATGAATATCAAGAGCTCAGATGGAAACCCAGTTCTAAGCAAAGAAGGGAAAGCACAAAGGTGGCAGGAGCATATACATGGTCTATACAAGGGCGATGTACTTGAGGACAATATTATGGAAATGGAAGAGGATGTAGATGAAGATGAAATGGGAGATACGACACTGCGTGAAGAGTTTTACAGAGCACTGAAAGACCTAAGTCGAAACAAAGCCCCTGGAGCAGACAAAATTCCATTAGAACTACTGACGGCCTTAGGAGAGCCAGTCCTGACAAAACTCTACCATCTGGTGAGCAAGATGTATGAGACAGATGAAATACCCTCAGACTTAGAGAAGAATATAGTAATTCCAATCCCAAAGAAATCAGGTGCTGACAGATGTGAAAATTAGCGAACTATCAGTTTAATTAGTCACGGATGCAAAATACTAACACGAATTCTTTACAGACGAATGGAAAAACTGGTAGAAGCCGACCTCGGGGAAGATCAGTTTCGATTCCGTAGAAATATTGGAACACGTGAGGCAATACTGACCCTACGGCTTATCTTAAAAGCTAGATTAAGGAACGGCAAACCTACTTTTCTAGCATTTGTAGACTTAGAGAAACCTATTGACAATGTTGACTGGAATACTCTCTTTCAAATTCTGAAGGTGGCAGGGGTAAAATACAGGGAGAAAAAGGCTATTTACAATTTGTACGGAAATCAGATGGCAGTTATAAGAGTCGAGGGGCATGAAAGGGAAGCAGTGGTTGGGAAGGGAGTGAGACAGGGTTGTAGCCTATCCCCGATGTTATACAATGTGTATATTGAGCAAGCAGTGAAGGAAACAAAAGAAAAAATCGGAGTAGGTATTAAAATCCATGGAGAAGAAATAAAAACTTTGAGGTTCGCCGATGACTTTGTAATTCTGTCAGAAACAGCAAAGGACTTGAAAGAGCAGCTGAACGGAATGGACAGTGTCTTGAAACGAGGGTATAAGATGAACATCAACAAAAGCAAAACGAGGATAATGGAATGTAGTCGAATTACGTCGGGTGATGCTGAGGGAATTAGATCAGGAAATGAGACACTTAAGGTAGTAAAGGAGTTTTGCTATTTGGGGAGCAAAATAACTGATGATGGTCAAAGTAGAGAGGATATAAAATGTAGACTGGCAATGGCAAGGAAAGCGTTTCTGAAGAAGAGAAATTTGTTGGGTGATGCTGAGGGAATTAGATCTGGAAATGAGACACTTAAGGTAGTAAAGGAGTGTTGCTATTTGGGGAGCAAAATAACTGATGATGGTCAAAGTAGAGAGGATATAAAATGTAGACTGGCAATGGAAAGGAAAGCGTTTCTGAAGAAGAGAAATTTGTTAACATCGAGTATAAATTTAAGTGTCATGAAGTCGTTTCTGAAAGTATTTGTATGGAGCGTCGCCATGTATGGAAGTGAAACATGGACGATAACTAGTTTGGACAAAAAGAGAATAGAATCTTTCTAAATGAATGTGGTGCTACAGAAGAATGCTGAAGCTTAGATGGGTTGATCATATAACTAATGAGGAGGTATTGAATAGGATTCGGGAGAAAAGAAGTTTGTGGCACAACTTGACTAGAAGAAGGGATCGGTTGGTAGGACATGTTCTGAGGCATCAAGGGATCACCAATTTAGTACTGTAGGGCAGCGTGGAGGGTTAAAATCGTAGAGGGAGACCAAGAGATGAATACACTAAACAGATTCAGAAGGATGTAGGTTGCAGTAGGTATTGGGAGATGAAGAAGATTGCACAGGATAGAGTAGCATGGAGAGCTGCATAAAACCAGTCTCAGGACTGAAGACCACAACCAACCAACCAGTTGAGGATGGAGGTGATTGGGTGATATTTTGTGGGAGCTTCTCGCACAATGGCTTTAGATCACCTACTCAGGGTATCTTCAACACGACGGAGGGTGCTTCTATAAATAAATTCTAAAACAAAAAGAAGCAAACCACGAAGGAGTTACCAGAGTAGGACGGATAAAAGCAGCTGCGATGTAAATGTACAGGCAAACAGATGTTTATGATATCAGAAAAAAATTACGAGTGATTCAAAAGAAAGAGCTACACAAATAGAGCAAGTTAGTAATGCGTTGGTGCACCTCTGGCTCGCTGTGATGTCTCTTTGATGTCTCAGAATGTGTCCTATCTACCGATTCCTTCTTTTAGTCAAGATTTGCCACAAGTTTCCTTTCTTCCCATTTGTATTCAGTATTCTCCTCATAAGCTACACAGTATACCTACCTAACTTCAGAATTCTGCTGTAACACCTCATTTCGAAAGTTGCTGTTCTCTTCTTGTGTGAAGTGCTCATCGTCCACATGTCAGTTTCATACATGGTTACACTTCATACTAATACTTTCAGAAAAGTCTTCCTAACACTTAAATCTATATTGACTATTAACAAGTTTACCTTCTTTAGAAATGCTTTTCTTGTCAGTAAGATGAGTATTGCCTTGCATGTTCCTACTTTTCTCCGGTATTCAAACTGTTCTCCACGAGATCATCTTCTATCATTTTTTCCATTATACTATAAATAATTCGTGGCAGGGTGCTGCAACTATGACTTACTAAACCGATATGTCGGTAATATTCACACATGTTAGCATCTGTTTTCTTTGAAATTGCAATTATTATGTTTTTCTTGAAGTCTGATGGTTTCTGCCTCGTATATTTTGAACACCAGGTGCAATAGTTCTTTCATGGCCCTCCCAAGATTTTAGCTGTTCTGGTGGAATGTTTTCTGCCTTAGGCGCCTTATTCCTTCTTAGATCTTTCATTGCTCTGTCATATTCTTCTCGCAGTATGTTATCTCCCAGCTCATCTTAGTCTACTTCTTCGTCTCTTTCTATAATATTGCCTTCAATATCATTTCCTTCTATAGCCCCTCCTTTCAGCTTTGCCTTCTTTCGTATGAGCTCTGGATATTCGTACAGTGCTTCTCTTTTCACCAAAGACCTCTTTAGTATCTCGCTGTAGGCGGTATCTATCTCTCCCATAGTTAGTCATGTATCTGTCCTCTGTCCATCCCTGTATAGCTGTTTTGCAGTTTTTTCAATCTCAGAATTTAGACGTTTGTATTCCGTCATTTGGATTATCAACTCCTTGTGTTTACCGTGTTTGCAGTTAAAATTGTTGGATGTAAGGTCCACCATTTATGCAAAACACCGTTTTTTCAGAGTTCCCAAACATCTTTCAGCACCTCTGTGTCATCATCAGTGGGCTTCTGTTTTATTTAATCTTTACACTCGCCCCTTTGCATCGTTTTTCAGGACCACTTGTGCCACACAAAAACATGACAAGCTACCTAAAATAAATAATACACAAGTGGTAATGAATAATCATGCTAATCGAGTGTAAATATTAAATAAAATAGAATAGATGTCGACACAGAGGTGCTGAAACGTGTTTAGTAACTTGGAAAAACGGTGTTTTGCATAACGGGTAGACCTTTCATCCAACAGTTCGTATTCCGTTTCGTCTGCTTCATTTACTACATATTTTATATTTTCTCCTTTCATTACTCAAATTCAGTGTCTGCTTCATGGCCAAGGATTTCTGCCAAGCATTGTCTTTTTATCTATTTGATCTCTGGTGCCTCAATCCTTTGCCTCATAGCTTCCCATTCGTCTTATACTGTATTCCTTTCCCTAATGCGCCCTCTGCGACTTCTGCTTCAAATAATCTAGGCTTCAGCTCCTCAATTTCCTGCGGTTTTGCAGTTATTCAGTTTTAGTCTAAAGTTCGTAACTAATTAATTAGCGATAACAGTCCAGTTCTGACCCCAGAAACACCTTAAAGTTTAAAATCTGATACTGAGATCTCTGTCCTAACAGTAGATAATCAGTGACAAACCTTCTACTTTCTCCAGGTCGCTACCACATGTACAGCTTTCGCTCATCATTCTGAAACCAAGTCTTAGCGACGATTAACTCGTACTCTGTGCAAAATTCAACCACCGGCTTCCCCTTTCATTCCTTTCCCCCAAGCCATTTTCACCTACTATTTTTCTTTTCCTTCCTCTTCCTACTCTCGAATGTCCATCATCTACCACAGTTACAGTCCCCTTTCCCTTAGGTGTTAGAATAATTTATTTTATCTCATCATACCTTATATTAATCTCTTCGTAATCTGAGGAGGTAGTTTGCACATAAACTTGTACCACTGTGGTGTATGTTGACTTTGTGCCTGTCTTCGCTACGATAACGCTCATAGTAGCCTACACAGCTTCCTAGTCTTTCATTCATTGTAAGTTCTCCTGCATTACCTGTATTTGACTTCGAAATGTATTTATTACCTGAACTCACCTGACAAGAATTCCTATTCATCTTACCATCGAACATTGCTAATTTTCACCATATCTATCATTTTCCTATCCATTTTCCTTTTCAGATTATCTAACGTTCGTATCCAAGCGATAAAGGTTTCTAATATTCCATCATCTGAAGTTTAATATCTGGATGTTGTGAAATTGCACCCTGAATTACGTATAGGAACAACTAGGTGTTTTCGTTACAGCTGCAACTGAACTTGATTGTTGTGGATTATCATTTATCTTCCCTGCATATGGCTCCATGCTGAGAACATATCTAACTTTAAAGTCTGTGAACACTGGTATAACTAGACTATATTTTCCAGGTTTTTCCTTCATGAAGACCTTTAAAGGACACTTTTCAACGGAACAATGAAACATTTCATCAAATACAGTGTGCATTCCCGCAGAATAATATCTCGGCAGTAATTCATTCATTTTATCAAATACTTCTCGTATTGTAGCAAAGTTATCACGTTCCCTTCGCTCATTTCGTGTCTCTGTGTTATCAGATTTTAGTATTTCTGTTCCATTTCTACTAATAGTAGCAATATAAACAAACCCTCCAAGTGTTGGACCGTAAATTGGGTACAGGTGACTTACTATCGACCTCATTATCCATATATAACCCTATATATGCTAAGAATTCAAGTCTGCGTGGTTTGGGTAAGTTCTGACCTACAATGTACTTCACATAATGGCTTGGAATTGTTGGCAGATCACACAATCTACTACAGTGAACTGTAAGGGTTCTTGTGCATGAAAATGTGCTGCCATAGTTCGTCAGTCATGTGGTTGGCGTGGTGAAGTTGGAGGAATACTAGTGGTTGTTGTAATAGCAAATTCATTCCATTGATTGAGACAGTAGGTCCCATGGTGATGTCAGTAAGTTAGTAACAGTAGGCCTAAAGTCATCTATATATTCAAATATTTTCTCAACTATTTGAAACTGTAGTGCTAGATATGTACCATGTATTCTCAACAAGCTACACTACGATGACCAAAATCTTTTTGTAGACTACATCATTATTCTTTAAGTACCACTGATATTCGCTGTAGGTATTCTTTGCTGTTCTGTACATTTCATATCAACATAGACGAAAATTAAAACTACGATCATTCTTCTTATAAACAGAAAACGACCTATCTTTGGGACTATCATTTAATTTTCAATGACTTTTTAGCCATTATTCACATAATGTGAAAGTTAATTTCTTATCACAAGACATCTAAGGTATCCAAAAGATTTGAAAATAATGACCGTTGGGGAACCTGAAGGTGTAACCTAAATGTGGAATGTTTCCCAAGATTGTAGTAGGTTGGTGGGATACTGGGAGTTCTACTCGTGAACTTAGACGCTGAATCATGTTCTGGCAGGCCGATGTGGCCGAGCCATTCTAGGCGCTTCAGTGTGGAACCGCGCGACTGCTACGGTCGCTGGTTGGAATCCTGCCTCGGGCATGGATGTGTGTGATGTCCTTAGGTTAGTTAGGCTTAAGTACTTCTACGTTCTAAGGGACTGGTGAACTCAGATGTTAAGTCCCATAGTGCTCAGAGCCATTTGAACCAATCATGTTCTGATGGTTGGTGGTATGATTCCGTCAACAACGACGCTTGTGTGTCAGGTCTTCTGCTGGTAACGATAGTAAGTGTCAGGAGATGTGACGTGAAATGTCTGTCTCCATGGACTTGGAGAAATCCTATAAGCCTTCTAAGTTGCTAGTTAGTTAGTTACTTACATGTCTCACAGATGATTGTTTCCGAGCGTGTTGATTAATTTGTATAATGAAAAACTAAATTATTTTCATTACCATTTCTCGAGGAGTATGATCGGAAAAAATACTCGCTTCTCTGTAAAATTGCAGTAATTTTGTAAGCTTATTGCTGATTTAAGCAAACTGGTTTACGTTGTATATAGCTTTAAGTAATTCCCACTTTAGATGCTATTATGTGCGACACTGCTGTCGCTTGGTGGTAGTCTCCAGCACGCAGTTATTTTGACAGCTTTCGGGCAGAACGGAGCCGTAACGTACACACATCTGACAACGGTGGATGGTCTCTGTTTCATACGTGTGTTTGACACCTCTATGCCTTGCTGACATAGTTATGTCTTTTATTTTAGTGTACTACGTGTTGCATGGGAATGTCATATCTGTGAGGTAAGCAATACTGAAGTCAACGACGGCGGACTCACCATAAACCTATGTAGCGCTTTGTTTTACGTAATACTTTTTTTTTTAATTTCATAGTTAACATCCATGTTTTCAGTGCCTAGATGGCAATGAGCCACACGTATGTGCTTCATAATTCACATATTCGATGGAATGTAACACGGAAATAGCGCTATATCCAAAATTATATAATCATTACCATTGTAATGTATTTCTAACATATTCTAACACTTACAGGTCTCAAGACAGCAACATAATTGTGCTGAATTAGGATTTGTGTCAACTGAGATAAGGGCAATGAAACTTAATTTAGAAGCTGTTCTGTACCAAAGATATTCCATGATACTGGATTTACACAAATCAACAAAAGTTTTGCGTCACCTCGATTCCGAGAGTTCTGGAACCTGTACAGAAAACTGGAATAGAGATCAACATAAACATCATTTCTGCCCTTTTCATTGCTCATGAAATCCACACATTGCATGTTGTACTACCATACAGTGAGACCTTCAGAGGGTGTAGTCCAGATTGCTGTACACACCGGTACCTCTAATACCCAGTAGCACATCCTCTTGCATTGATGCATACCTGCATTCGTCGTGGCATACTATCCACAGGTTCATCAAGGCACTGTTAGTCCAGATTGTCCCACTCCCCAACGGCGATTCGGCGTAGAACCCTCAGAGTGGTTGGTGGGTCAGGCCGTCCATAAACAGCCATTTTCAATCAATCCCAGGCATGTTCGATAGGATTTATGTCTGGAGAACATGTTGGCCACTAGTCGTGAGATGTCACTATCCTGAAGGAAGTCATTCACAAGCTGTGCACGATAGGGGCCCGAATTGCCCTCCACGAAGACAAATGCCTCGCCAATGCGCTGCCGATATGGTTACACTATCGGACAGAGGATGGCATTCACTTATCATACAGCCATTACGGCAACTTTCATGACTGCCAGTTGCGTACGTCAGCCCCACATAATGCCTCCCGAAAATAGCAGTGAAACGTCACCTTGCTGGACTCGCTGGGCAGCGTGTCTAAGGCGTTCAGCCTGGCCGGGTTGCCTCCAAACACGTCTCTGACGATTGTCTGATTGAAGGCATATGCGACACCAATCGGTGAAGAGAACGTGATGCCAATCCTGAGCAGTCGATTCGGCATGTTGTTGGGCCCATCAGTATGGCGCTGTATCTTGTTGTGGCTGCAAAGATGGAACTCGCCATTAACGTCGGCAGTGAAGTTGAGCATTATGCAGCCTATTGCGCACAGTTTGAGTCGTAACACGTCGTCCTGTGGATCCACGAAAAGCATTATTCAACATGGTGGCGTTGCTGTCAGGGTTCCCCGAGCCATAATCCATAGGTATCGGTCATCCACTGCAGTAGTAGCCCATGGGCAGCCTGAGCGAGGCATGTCATCGACAGTTCCTGTCTCTCGCTCTCTCTGTCATCTCCGAACACTCCAAGACACCTGGACACATCCCTTGTTGAGAGCCCTTGATGGCTCAAAGTAACAACGGTGACTCGATCGAACCGCGGTATTGACCGTCTAGGCATGATTGAATTACAGACAACATGTGCTGTGAACCTCCTTCCTGGTGGCATGACTGGAACTGAACTCCTGTCGGGCACCCTCCATCTAATAGGCGCTGCTCATGCAGGGTTGTTTACTTCTTTGGGCGGGTTTAGTCACATCTCTGAACAGTCAAAGATATTATGTCTGTGTTACAATATCCACAGCCAACGTCTATCTTCAGGAGTTTTGGGACCCGGCGTGATGCAAAACTTTTTTAATATGTGTATTACGACAAAAATGCACTTAGTCTAGCTAAAACAGGATACCAATACGTAAAATATTAATCTTATGCAAACGGCAATAAATGTACATGAAAGAAATAGCGCTCCAACCGCTTGAAGGAAATAAATTTTACCCAGTTGAACTTCCTAGATAACTGTCATTGTCACATGCTTTTCAGATACAAATGACTTGATACTTTAGGACTAACTGTGGTGTCACCGCCAGACACCAAACTTGCTAGGTGGTAGCTTTAAATCGGCCGCGGTCCATTAGTACATGTCGGACCCGCGTGTCGCCACTGTCAGTGATCGCAGACCGAGCGCCACCACACGGCAGGTCTTGAGAGACTTACTAGCACTCGCCCCAGTTGTACGACGACTTTGCTAGCGACTACACTGACGAAGCCTTTCTCTCATTTGCCGAGAGACAGTTAGAATAGCCTTCAGCTAAGTCCATGGCTACGACCTAGCAAGGCGCCATTAGCCTAACAGTGCTTGTATTTAAAGAGTCTCATTTGTATCGTCAAGAGCGATGTACCACAATGATGGAATAAAGTTAAGTATTCAAGGAGCTACGTACTTTTCTGTATAGCATTCATAACGTATCCTGTTTCATACCTCACGCCAGCCGGCGTGTGTGTACGCGTGCCTATCGGTTACCCGTCACTGTGGCGACGAGTCTTAAAAGAGGCTTTCGCGTTCGTATTGCTCTGATTTATTTGTGTCATGGCTTCGCCACATTCTCCAGATGTACTGTCCGAATTTTATCGCTTGCAGAATCAGCAGACGCAGGCGTTATTGGATGCCCTTGGACAGCTCGTCCACGGTCAACGTGCGCTGCAAAACGATGCGGCCGCCGCCGCTTCATCGCTACCGCAGCCACAACACGCAGTTGCACCCCCGTTCCGCAATTTTCGTTCAGACGACGAAAGCTGGACGGAGTGGTCACGCCAATTTGGATTCCATCTCGCCGCCTACAGAATTCAAGGTAATGAGCGGCAGCCGTTTTTGCTTTCGTGTGTAGGTGTGTCCACCTACCGTGTGATAGTGAAATTGTTTCCCCGACGCGACGTAGCAACTCTGTCCTACGAAGAAATTTTGTCTGCATTAGATGCCTATTTCAAAGAAACAGTCAATGTCGTTGCAAAAAGGTATACGTTCTTTCGTACAAAACGTACGGCCGGTCAGACTAATCGGGAGTGGGTTGCAACATTGCAAGGCCTTACTAGGGATTGTGCTTTTGAGTGTGAATGTGGACTCCCTTATTCAGATACTATGGTGCGTGATGCAATTGCACAGAACGTTTCTGATATTCGCATACGGGAACAGATTTTGAAACTAGTCAAGCCCTCCCTTAAACAAGTGATAGACATATTAGATCGGCACGACACACTTGACGTTGCTCAGGAATCATTTGAAACTTCGCCAGCTGTGTGTCACATTAACCGGCCCGCCGGGCGAGCTGCACGGAACTGTAAACAGCCCTCGCGCACGTCCGCGCAGCCAAGTGTGCCGCGCAAGCACGCAAATGCAGTGAAATCATGCCCGCGGTGTGCTACTAGACATTCGCGTGAACATTGCCCGTCCCGCCACGCTATTAGCTTTTTCTGTAATAAGAAAGGACATGTTCAAAGTGTTTGCCAGAAAAAGCTCCGAAAGGACACTCACAACCATTCCAGGCCCTTTGCTTCGCGCCGGAATCGAACCAAGGATACTCCGGCTCATGAACCTTCGCCCATGGACATTCATGTAGTTAATGCCCCTCCGCCCAGTGTTCTCTCTCTAACAGTGACTGTGTTCGTCCCACAAAAAGTGTGCGTCGACGTCGACGGCAATCCCGTCAAGTCGCCAGTGCTTCTGTCCCAGAAAGAGTTCACGTTGCACGAGACAGTCGCTCTTGTCGTCCGCAGGACAATAAACTTTTTGTAGACTTGGAAATTAATGGCAATGTGATACCATTCCAGCTCGATACCGGAGCTGCAGTTTCACTACTCAATCACGCCGCGTACAAACAACTGGGAGCACCTCCTTTGCGTGCCGCAAATGTTCAGTTAAATAGTTATTCAGGACAGAATATCCCTGTGTTAGGACAGTGCAGCCTTCTTGCAACATACAAGGGACAAACAAAACTTGTGTCATTTTACGTTCTTCGTTCTACTTCTACAGTGAACTTGTTTGGTTTAGATTTATTTCAGTTGTTTAAGTTGTCTATCGTAAATCAGGTCCTATCAGTGAACCAGACTGTGCCTTCCGCCAGTGTTTCTCGTCTATGTGAAGAATTTGCAGACATTTTTGCACCGGGCCTTGGTTGCGCTAAGAACTATGAAGCACATTTGGAACTCAAACAACGCGCAACCGAAATTTTTCAGAGCGCGCAATGTTCCCCACGCATTGCGTGATGAGGTCGCAAGAACATTAAATGATTTAGAATCACAAGGTGTAATTGAACGTGTGCAGGCTTCTCTCTGGGCCACACCCTTAGTAATTTTGCAAAAACCTTCCGGAAAATTGAGACTTTGCGTGGACTTCAAGGCAACTGTGAATCCGCAACTAGTGTTTGCCACTTTTCCCTTACCCCGCCAGGGAAAATGTTTTTCAAAGTTGGACCTAGCAGATGCATACTTGCAAATACCGGTGGACGAAGAATCCCAGCGCGTATTGGTGGTTAACACGCATCTTGGTTTGTACCGATTCAAAAGACTGCCATTCGGGTGTGCATCCGCCCATGCATTGTTTCAGCAATATCTGCAAACTGTTTGTGCGTCGGTCCCTACGGCAGCAAACTATCTGGACGATATTGTGATCTCCGGAAAGACGGCTGCCGAACATTTAGGTCATCTCCGGACATTATTTCAGGTCTTGCGACAGAATGGTCTTCGCTTGAGGAAGGATAAATGTGTGTTTTTTGCTCGTGACTTACCATATCTGGGACATGTAATCAATGCCCAAGGCATACATCCGAGTCCAGAGCACCTCCGTGCCATACAGGACTTGCCTTCGCCGCAGAATTTGAAGCAGCTACGGAGTGTGTTGGGAAGAATTAACTATTATAATAAATATATTCCGCATGCCTCTTCCATTTCAGCTACGCTTCATCGCTTACGCCGTAAGGGTATTCCGTTCGTCTGGACGACGGAATGCGAACGCGCCTTTCGCCAATTGAAATCGGCGTTGCTTTCAAATACTTGCCTTACGCCATTCGATCCCCAGAAACCCCTTTTGTTGATAGTAGATGCATCGGATTTCGGGATCGGTGCTGTGCTTGCGCACAAAGATGGTTCGCATGATCGCCCTATTGCCTTTGCGTCCAAATTGCTGTCGTCTGCGCAAAGAAATTATTCCCAGATAGAGAAAGAAGCGTTGGCTCTCGTGTTTGGTGTTACAAAGTTTCATGATTTCTTGTATGGTCGTCACTTTACCATCATCACAGACCACAAACCTTTGACATCGCTTTTTCATCCGAACAAGCCTGTACCTCCGCGTACAGCGCAGAAATTCATTCGCTGGTCTATTTTTCTCTCGCAGTACCGCTACGATATCTTGTATCGGTCCACTGCTAAGCACGGAAGCGCCGATGCGTTGTCCCGTTTGCCTGTTGCTGAGGATAGAGCATTCGATTCTTCCGAACTTGCTGGCATGTTCATTGATGCGGAAACTGATGACGTGGTCGAATCGTTTCCGATTGATTTTCGTCGTGTAGCTACAGCCACAGCACCTGACCCTGTCCTTGCTACCGTTTTGCGTTTTGTTGCTACGCCATGGACCTTGTCAAAGTCGCGGATCGAGGATCCGTTGGTTCGCCGATTTTTTGCTCACAAAGAGAGACTTTTTGTACGACGTGGTGTTTTGTTGCTGCGTTCTGATAATGATCAGTCCAGGGTCGTGGTCCCACGTTCGTTACAGTCCTCTGTCTTAGCGCTTCTCCACCAAGGACATTGGGGTATAGTGCGTACGAAACAACTTGCTCGTCAGCACTGTACTTGGTTCGGAATCGATGCTGCGATTACGAATATGTGCTCTTCTTGCATGGCGTGTGCCGAACAACAATCCGCACCACCGCGGAAATTCTTTGCATGGCCGAAAGCCACTTCCCCTTGGCAACGCTTACATATCGATTTTGCTGGTCCATTCTGGAATGCTCGATGGTTGGTTGTTGTCGATTCCTTCAGTAATTTTCCTTTTGTTGTCAGGATGACTTCCACGACGTCATCTGCCACCATCCAAGCGTTATCTGCTATCTTTTGCATTGAAGGTCTTCCACAGACTATTGTTTCCGACAATGGCCCGCAATTTATGTCCGCAGAATTTCAGTCATTCTGCAAGGCCAATAGTATTCAACATCTGACATCCGCGCCGTTTTCGCCACAGTCAAACGGTGCCACTGAATGATTGGTCCGGACTTTCAAGTCACAGATGTTGAAGTTGAAAGAGTCGCATTCTCGGGAGGACGAGTTATTGCTCTTTTTGTCCTCGTATTGCTCTCAGCCCCGGGATGGTCGCTCGCCGGCTGAGTTGCTGCATGGTCGTCCTCATCGAACCTTGATGTCTTTGCTGCATCCGCCGCATCAGGTTCCTGTGCAGCGGCAGACTCCTGCTTTTGCTCCAGGCGACGTTGTATTCTATCGCAACTATCGCGGTTCACGGCGTTGGCTCGCAGGGCGCATTCTTCGCTGCCTCGGCCGCGGGATGTATTTGGTTTTGGGGGCCTCTGGTGAGGTGCGTCGGCATCTCAATCAGCTGTGCCTCTGTCGTCGCATGGGTTCTGCCGCTCCCCGTCTGCTTTCAGCGACGGTGCCGTCCGGTCAGCGCCCTGGGGACCCATCTACTGGCTCGCCTCATCCCCAGGTGTTACCGACGATGCCTTCCATTTTGCCCCATGGCGACGCGCCGCCGCCGCCTGTTCTTCCGCCGGCGCCGCCCGCAGTGGACGCTTCGCTGCAGCCGCCAAGCGCCTCCCTGGGTCACGCGCCGCCGATCGCTTCCCGTGGCCAGATGTCCTCCGCCATGGAACTCTGGCCCGCTCCGGACCAGCTGTCGTCTTCGCCAGTCGGGTGCTCAGACTCGATGGAGGTCGACCCTTCGGCCCCTCCTGACTATCTACGGGCGCATACACCGCATACCCTGGACTAGGTTTCCAGGCGTTTCCTAGCTCCCCTCGGACCGAATGGCGGGGTGCGGGTGGCACAGCCTCGCCTGTTGTTAGGCTCCCCACCTCGTCGCATACGTCAACATGGGGTCCTCCCCACGGCGGGCGGTATCCTTATCACACGACCGTTCGCCGATTTGCGGGGGAGGAATGTGGTGTCACCGCCAGACACCACACTTGCTAGGTGGTAGCTTTAAATCGGCCGCGGTCCATTAGTACATGTCGGACCCGCGTGTCGTCACTGTCAGTGATCTCAGAACGAGCGCCACCACACGGCAGGTCTAGAGACTTACTAGCACTCGCCCCAGTTGTACGACGACTTTGCTAGCGACTACACTGACGAAGCCTTTCTCTCATTTGCCGAGAGATAGTTAGAATAGCCTTCAGCCAAGTCCATGGCTACGACCTAGCAAGGCGCCATTAACCATTTCTAGAGAGAGTCTCACTTGTATCATCCAGAATGCTGTATACAAATGATGGATTAAAGTTAAGTATTCCAGCAGCTACGTACTTTTCTTTATAGCATTCATTACGTATCCTGTTACAGACCTACCGCCCACCTGCGTGAGTTGACGCGTGCATTTCGGCCTCCTCACTAAATTAGTGCGTTGTGTTGGCTAATCTGCCGACACAATACTAACAATCGCACAGCTACCTGAAGTTCAATATTAGCTGCTCCGGTGGATGTAATTAATACGTCTTTGTTCTGATATGTAGAATCTATTAATTTTTTTTCATAAAATTTACTCCTCATGTGGCTTCTATGGCAGTCAACAGGTACATTAACTGAATTCTGGACATGCGTTTGATATATCGATGAAATTTACCACGATTTTTGGCTTCCTTTCCCCAGTGACTAATATATGAGGCTCAGTAGGCCAAAAATCCTCGAATAATTTGCTGAACTCATTCGCTCTACGTTCTCATTCTTATTAGACAGAAAATGTGTATTCATGCATTATGTTGCAAAATGAATCACAATCTTGGATAACTGGATTTAAAGTATAAACAGGTGCACAGTAACTGATGTCTGTGGGAGGAGACAGGTTGTCCTTGGTGAGTGGCAACCTGTTCCGTGGTGCTAATCCCACTATCGCATTTGAGTACGGTGCCATACTGACAGTCTAGCTATTATGTTGTTCTATCCCTTGGGAGCATTACATTCGGGTAAATCGTAACACTATACTATCTGGCTAGTGTACTGCACTAACCAGTCTAGTAATCACATTCGGTTACAGCGCCATATTATACGGTCTTGGTAATGTGCTGCAGCATCTCCTCTGCTTATCACATTCAGTTACAGAGCCATTCTATACTTTCCTCTAACAATCCGAACTAACTCATATAAAAGAGTACTATTCTGAGCCAACACACAAGTAGGGGGTGTCCGCCGCTCGTGGTCTCGCGGTAGCGTTCTCGCTTCCCGAGCACGGGGTCCCGGGTTCGATTCCCGGCGGGGTCAGGGATTTTCACCTGCCTCGAGATGACTGGGTGTTTGGGTTGTCCTCATCATTTCATCATCATCCAGGAAAGTGGCGAAATTGGACTAAGCAAAGGTTGAGAAATTGTACGGGCGCTGATAACCACGCAGTTGAGCGCCCCAGAAAACCAAACCAAACATCATCAACACAAGTAGGTGATTAGGCTGCTAGAAAAAAAATTTCCCTTGGTCTTTACTAATTCACTTTTATCCACGCGTCTTGAGTTTCAGTCGTCATCAGTACATTGGTCAAAAGATTACGAAAGTTGTATGAAACACGGTAATACAGACTTTCTGAATCACGCTAGAACATTTTTTATAACATGAGGAGCATACCTCCGAACGTACCTAAGAAAACAGGCGGAAGTCTTCGTATAAAGTTCCCTATGTAACATAACTGCTCCAGAGCACAAATGAATGTGAAGCGTATTACAGCCTAACTTGTTAACAAAAATGAGCTCTAGACAGCGTTAGTACATGAGTGAAGTGGCGCCACGGGTAACTAATGGCAGTCTGAGGAAACAGTTGCGCTAATAATAATTAAAATTAGGTATAAAAGAATAATATACAAAATGTAGCAGAGCTCTAAATAATTCCAGAAATTTCTTGTATGTGAATAACAGTCTTCGTCGACAGTCATAAAAGGTAATTAGAGGCGGTAAAATCAAAATACTGCGTAAATGAAAAAGAGTAAAAGAGCAAAAAGATTACAGTTAGAATTAATGGACATCATACAGACATACGATAAACGAAAAAATAGTGGGACAACGGGATAGATGGAAGAATATAATTTTCATTGACTGCACAAAACTACATTCAGTGTGAACCAATGCAATGCCAGACAAATTAAGAAGCTGTATGTACCAAACTACCTTAGAGCAGAGTACCAAAAATCACTATTTTAGTTTTTAAATTTTATTTCATTACAATAAATTTAAGAGGAGGAGGATTCAAAGATCAACAGCTCTTGTGATAGCAAGCTTATAGAAAATTTTATGTTTGATAAAACTTTTAGTATAAGGAATGAAACTTCAGTGATTACTAGAGACACTAACATGGGAACAGAAGAGCAAGCATGTCCAGTTTTTTGATTTGGAAGATAAGTGGGGAAGGTATACGTTTGATTACTGGTATTTATCGTAAGCCAACTACCATCGGAATTTACCACGGAAATGCCAGAGCAGGATTTCATTATAACTAGGGAAGTTTCAAGTCTGACTACTGACGTTTATCGTAACAAGACTACCAACGAAATTTACCATAGTAATGGAGGATCAAGGATATCGAAACATTTTAGATTTGAAGATAACTAAGGAAGTTTCAAGTCTGGTTACTGAGATTCATCGTAAGCCAACTGTCACTGACATTATTATCGATGTGGAATCGTATCACCGTTCTTAAGCGAGTACACATTTCCTCTACCTCCGACAGACTCGCTAAACTGCACCTTAGGGGAGAAGCTTTCGACAAAGAAATCGACAAAACAGTTCAGATTAGACTTCCTAACGGTTATACTGAGAATTATCATTGTAACGTTTAGTAACATTTTGAAGAGGCAGAGGAAACAAACCCTACCAAAGGCTTTTAGGACTAAATACACTTCACTGTCTTATTTTAGTCACTGCTGTTATAAAATACCTTGCACCTTTAAGAAGGCCAATGTGAAAATTACGAGAGTAAGTCAATTATTATCCGCAAAATAGTTATAAAATTTGGTTGTAATCAAATAGGAAACTTACAAGAACATCATTTTTCGACATAGTCTCCTTGCGTTTAAACTCACTTGGTCTAACGTTGTACAAGCTTCCTGATGCCCTCATAAAAGGAGGTTCTCGGTTGGTTGAGCTGCGAGCCAGGAATGCACCGTTTCTTTCACTGCTTCGTCAGAGGCAAATCGACGGCCCCTTAATGCCCGTTTGAATGGACCAAACAAGTGATAGTCAGATGGGGAAAGATCGGGACTATATGGAGGATGATCGAGTACTTCAAATTTGAGTTTCTGCAGCGTTTCAGCAGTGTGGGCAGCAGTATGCGGCCGGGCATAGTCGTGCAACAACACATTTTGACTGCGGTCCTCGGCGTTTGTTTCGAATTGCAGGCTTTAGCCTGGCAATAAGCATTTCACTGTAAAGTACGCTATTGTTGTGCCCCTTTCCCCACAATGTTCCAGTACTGTACCTTGTGCGTCCCAAAAAACCGTAAACATCAGTTTTCCTGCGGACCGTTGGATCTTGAACTTTTTCTTGCACGGCGAATTTGGATGTTTCCATTCCATACTCTGCTGTTTACTCTCCGGCTCGTAATGATGGATCCATGTTTCGTCACGAGTAATGTTCCGGAAAAGTTGTCCTCTGCGTTATCATAGCGATCCAAAAGTTTTTGCAGATGTCCAAGCGCGTTTGTTTATGCAACTGTGTGAGTTGTTTTGGGACCCATATTGCACAAACTTTATGAAACCCTAGTCTGCTGTGGATGCTTTCGTAGGTAGAACCATGACTAATTTGCAGACTATGTGCCACTTCGTCAACAGTTAATCGTCTGTCTAAGAGAATCATTTCACTTGAACGCTCAATGATTTCTTCTCTTGTGGCGATAAACGGTCGTCCGGCGCCTTCATCGTGCGTACCACTTCTGCGACCATTTCGGAATTCTTCAATCCATTCGTAGACACTCCGTTGTGGCAAAACACTGTTCCCGTACTTTACCGAAAGTCTTCGATAAATTTCGGCCCCTGATATTCCTTCCGCCCACAAAAAACCTATCATTGAATGTTGCTCTTCTTTGGTGCAAATAGACAGCGCAGAAACCATGATTAACAGCATGGCAGCGCTAACGAAACTAACCTAGCAGTTGGAAAATTGCAAAGATGTAACAACAAGAAAACAAGGCATGCGCCATCGACATAAAACCACAGTACTAACAAAATAAAGAAAAATACAACTAAATTGCGGATAATAATTGACATACCCTTGTAGTTTACATACACGTAAGAAACTCAGTTTGCTCTTGCACCCTTGCCATGGCGATGTTCTATGTTACAAGTTTAAAAATTTTCTTTGGTACTGTCAATAGCATGTAGCCCTGGTCCTATCACTCCATGCATACTCTCTTTCACATGATGCAGGACCTGCAGCGAAAACCTATGCTGACTTCGCACGCCGAAGAGGCTCTTCCTACTGCTGCGTTTGTTTAAATAAAGACATAAGCATTTCCACCCTACCCCTACTGTAAATGTTTAAGATGGGGAAAAGTGGATTCTGAATTATAACTTTATAGGATCAGGCAAAACCAGTGATTTTCCAGTAGCACGCCGTTTTGCATTTGCTCTCTTTCCCAATTAAATCGAAGAGACTCTGTCCTAACCTAGTGCAGCCATCGTCTATTGTGACAATTCACAGCTACAGAAATATATGTATCATCTGTTCGTCCCTAATCCTACCTAGACCGTACCTCTAACGAATTCACACCATTTTGAAATGTATATTGGGAAAACCTCTGTGTTCTAGGACTTACTGAGACAGTCAGATTCCACCATGTCCTTCATGCTCCAAATACATTTCGCTACACAAGCCAGTAGTATTGGGAAAGCCATTGTTTCTATTAGTGACGGGTGTCAACAAGAAAGTGTTTCGTACAGGTTATAAGTGAGATCCGAAGTTTGTACGAAATAGCTAAGTACACCTATTCTCAAACACTGGTTGAATAGTTTCCGGGTACTGGCGCCCTGGCAGTTAAGCTGTTTCTGTGGTGTCACCGCCAGACACCACACTTGCTAGGTGGTAGCTTTAAATCGGCCGCGGTCCATTAGTACATGTCGGACCCGCGTGTCGCCACTGTCAGTAATTGCAGACCGAGCGCCACCACACGGCAGGTCTAGAGAGACGTACTAGGACTCGTCCCAGTTGTACGGACGACTTTGCTAGCGACTGCACTGACGAAGCCTTTCTCTCATTAGCCGAGAGATAGTTAGAATAGCCTTCAGCTAAGTCCATGGCTACTTCCTAGCAAGGCGCCATTAACCATTTCTAGAGAGAGTCTCACTTGTATCATCCAGAATGCTGTATACAAATGATGGATTAAAGTTAAGTATTCCAGCAGCTACGTACTTTTCTTTATAGCATTCATTACGTATGTTTCAGACCTAAGGCCAGCCGGCGTGTGTAAACGCGTGCCTTTCGGTTACCCGTCACTGTGGACTGGCTGTCTTGTCAGTCCACTACAGTTTCAATACCCATTGTTTCTAATTGTAATACTTGGAATATTGTTTTAAACTTTTAACTTCAGATTATGCTTCTTAATGAGTAGATTATAACAAAATTTTAAATTTTTAAATGTGGCCGTTATCTACGCGAAATATAGAAAATAATTTCTTTGTTACACCTGGAAGCCGTTAAGTAAGCAACTTGCAAATAAAATTTCTCTCCGTATTACGGGATAGTCGCTTAGTGATATAGATTATAACGTATCTCTTAGAATACGTTGTTAATTTAATATTTTCGCTATAGTTCACACGAAATCCATTTATCAAGCGGCAACATTGAATGCTTTGTTATTTGCTGTTTACAGGAGCATTATGGTTGGTTGCCCATTTTTGTACAGATCTGCAGATGTTAGTTGTTCATTACTAAAGGAAGAAAGGAAATAATCATTATCATTTTTTATCCGAGCACTTCGTTCTTGATCTTACGCTCTTATTGTTCCCTTTTGGGTTTTGTACATATTGTATATTACAAGTCTTTCCCTATAACGTACGGACCCCTGTTTTCTCGGAATTTCCTAGATCTTGCACCATTTGACATTGTCTACCGTTTTTTTCAGATCAACAAATTCCATGAACGTGTCTTGAGTTTTCTTTGGTCTTGCCTCCATTACCAACCTCAACATCAGATTTCCCTCTCTGTTGACTTTATCTTTCCTAAAACCAAACTGATCATCATGAAATATATTCTGAGTTATCATTTCCGTTCTTCTGCAGTTTATTCTTATTATTATCTTGGATGCATGAGTTGTTGAACTACTTGTGTGATATTTCTCGACTTTTGCTATCTCTGGAATTGTGTGGTTGATTTGTTTTCGAAAGTCAGATACTATGTTGTCAGACTCACACATTCTACACGCCAATGTGGACAAGCTTTCGTTGCCACTTCCCCCAATGGTTTTACAAATTGTGATTGAATGTTTCTGTCGTTCCTGCCGTATTCGATCTCGCGGAATTAATTGTATGCTACAACGAAAAAATTTCTAGAGGTTGTCCGACCCACAGTCGGGTGTACTGAACGCGGCTGCATTTACTTTTTTGTGCTCGCATGCCTCTCAGATATCCAAAAGCGGCCCTTCCCTGTGCTCCAGTTATGCGTCTCGTCGTTCACGTAAAGAAATGTTGACTTCGTGTCAGCCATTGTCACATTCAGGAGCACGAAATAACACGACTAGAATACTGAACAGACTGGTTTTTGTACGAGAGCCTGCAGGCATGGAGACAAAACCTGTCAAGGGCGTACTTGAAGAGAACCGCTGTGAGGACAGGGGTGTCTACGCTCTGCGCTGTCGCAGCTAGCAGCGGCGGGTGCCAGAGGAAGTGCCGAGGCAGCTGAGAGGGCGAGAAACGCCGGACTGTGAAATCTCTTTTGGAGCCTTTGTTTTGTGCACTCTACGTTTCTGGCTGACAGCTTTGGCGCCAGGTGAATTACGGAAAAATGGGTGCTGCTGCGGGAAAGTGGGGTGCGGTGGAGAGCGAGGGAGGGGAGGAGAGAGTGGAGAACCGGTGAGAGCCAACACTGTATCCGGCCGTCCCCGAGCGCCCACAATACTGGGCCGTGCTGGACAAGCGCAGTCGCCAGGCCTGCATATTTCTTCATCATTGCATCACGTGGCAGCTTCCGTGTGTGAGATGATGCAACCATGCGTCGGAACAGGCAATAGCACGAACTTGGAATTCTTTAAATAAACAGTATCGATATGATTTTATTTACTTCCTTACTTGCACTTTTAAGGGCTTTTCCACTCATCAACAGTTGCCCTGTATTCCCATTCGCCAGCTTTCACGACATTTCAGTCTTCCTCTTTCAGATCTCTCTTCCTCATTATTCCATGTTAATCTCATATATCCACGCTTCCTCCTTCCTGGCGGCGACAATTCCAGGATTGCTTTCGGCCATCGTCCTTGCTCCGTTCGCCGTACTTGGCCACACGATTGAAGAGTTCTAGTCTCAGTTCTTTGCAGGACCGGTTCTTCCACATCCATTAGCTCCCTAATTTCCTCGTGCCATCTCCGTTCTTTCCAGGGTACTCCGGCTGCCTGGTTATTTCATCCATCTCTACTGCCTGTTATTTTCTTCCCTGGTGCTCCCCCAGGGTCCAGTCTTCTGCACCGTACGTTAGTATACTTTCCACTCCGTTTTCAGAATCCTCTTCTTTGTTTCATTTGATATGACCGGGCTCAGCAGTACTCTATTTGGCTTGCCTGCTGGATCCTGCGTTCCACATCGGCTTCACAGCTTCCAGAGGAGTGGATCGTAAGTATTTAAACTACTTTACGGCTTTAATAGATCCTAAGTATTTAAACTGCTTTACGGCTTTAATAGATCCTTGTCGCCATTCTATGCCCCTTCCGTATCCTTCACTATTAGATATTAAAAAATAGTTCATATGGCTCTAAGCACTATGGGTCTTAACATTTGAGGTCATCAGTCCCCTAGAATTACAACTACTTAAACCTAAGTAAGCTAAGGAAATCACACACATCCATGCCCGAGGTAGGATTCGAACCTGCGACCGCAGCAGCAACGCGGATCCGGATTGAAGCGCCGAAAACGGCTCGGACACAGCGGCCGGTGCTAGATACTCATTTTTCCTCATATTTACTCTAAGGCCACCTCGTTCAAATACTTTCATTAACTTATGATATATTTGATACCCAATCCATTTTGTGCTACCAGTATCTGATCATAGACAAACAATAATTCGTAAATAGTGCCATGCTTTAAATGAAATCTCATATCTCCGCATGACTGGTTCCACCGTTCCAATATGTAAAGTATGTATATATTTAAACAGGGTCAGCGACCTACTGCAGCCTTGCCTAAGTGCTCTCTATGTTTGTATTGCTTCACTCAACTTTCTCACTTCTTAAACTGCTGCGTACGACTGGTTGTATATTCCTTGAATTAGGGACATCTGTTGTGCTTCTACTCCTGTGTCCTCCATCGCTTCCCAAAGTCTAATGGCGGGAACAGAATCTTAGGCTTTTCCTAAATCCGCAAATATTACGTGTACTTCCTAACCCTCAGAACATTCCTTCTCTTTGTTCATCTAAGGCTATACTGTGATAGATAAAAGATCGACCGACCGTAAGACCTGACGGTTCCTCTCGCATCTTCCCTCAATCCCATTCTCCAACCCATTTTCCAGTACAGCGCTATAAAGTCTGCTGATAGAAGCCATAACACTAATTCGCATTCTTTATTACTTAATGTACTCCGCTTGTTGTATACTTCTATCACATGGCCTCTTCTTTTTTTCTGACATAAGTTCTTCAAATTGCCTTCTTCATTTGAAACGTCCCCTTAGAACAATTATACAAGACTGTGCTTAAACTGACATACAATATTTTTAGCGCAACGCAATCTGACTTTCAAAAACCCCTACAAAAGAATGGCCCTGACTAACATTAATCTATACCTTTCACAAATCACTTACCTCACCAAAAATCTCCGTTACTCGAACTACTGCAATACAGCGAGCGCCACTACTGCCAGCTAAATAAAACATTCAAACTACGGAAGGCACTAACTACTGATAGGGATAGTTAGCAAATGAAAGATTTTAATAGAGAACAAACAATGTATTTACCTTAATAGTGTTGAAAAAGCATAATATACATAGCAGTTCATAATATCCATTCTGTACTCAAAAATCCGGCATCTCATTTCCCACATCCACCACTGCTGGCGGCTCACCTCCAACTGCGCAACGCTACGCGCTGTTCACATTCAGCTGCCGCTGCCCAACAATACAATGGCAGACAACAATGCAAACTAGCCACAGGCTGCACACAGCACAGCCAGTAATTATTATACAGAGGGCTACGTGGCGTTACCAATAATAAAACCTAAACAGCCTACTTACATAGCCCCCATGCTCCACACAAAAAAAATTACAAATTGTTTTGGGCAGTGGCCAATAATGATTTGATAAAATTTTTCATAATTACAATAACAAAGATATCAAATGCACACACTTATTTATACAATGTTGGTCAAAAGCTAAAATTTTCTCACAGTCCATAAAGACAGTCCAGATTGTTCATCACAGTAAAATTTCAGTGTTTTTTTTTTTTCAAAGTCTGAGCAGTAAAAGATAATGCACACGGAAGTAGTGGATTTCCATGCAGTCTTGAAGAAGTAGTATTGTCCTTCCAACTGAAAGACAGTGCTGACTCTTGACATGCTGACAGGTAATGGGCCACAACAGAGTAAACCCACAGCAGAGTCATTCGAAGTTTTGAAGAATATTGGTAGGTAGGTCATCACAGAGCAGACCCACTGTAGTCCTGGTAGAGAGTATGGTATTGGTGGGCCACCAGAGGTGCAGACCCACTGCAGTCCTTGTAGAAACTGTGGACAGGCCCACTGTAGTCCTGGCAGAGATTGTGGTATTGGTGGGTCATCAGAGATGCAGACCCACTGTAGTCCTTGTAGAGATGGCCAGCAGCCATCTGTTGTGACTGTGCGGGTGCACAATCACCATCGAAGGGTCTTGCAGTTAATATAGCAAGTCCACAATCACCACTTGTGCAGTCATAAAGTTTTTGGAATTGTCCTTAGAACCAGCAATGCTGTTATCCAGTCCCTTGCTGAATTATTAACACACGTGCAAACACTAACAGTCCCAACTTCTCACATATTGTCCATATACTATGACCAACAGAAAAGTGTGCAGTGAAATGTAACTAACAAGTTAATAATATGATGAACTGGTATCAATTACAATTTTATAACATAAGAATACAATTACAAAGGTACAAAATACATCATTAAAGAACATAACAATACAGATAACATTTGTGGTACAGGCTTTACAACAGAATTGAACTAACATATACATCAGTGTTACAGGAATTATTACATGAGTACATACATAAAAGATCAGAATAACTTTCGAAACATCAACTTTACACATGAGCATTAAAACAAAACAGAATAAATAATGTCTAAGCATATTTACAAGGTAAATAACATATTATTAATGCCAATTATATTTGAGGATAACAGTATTCCTCATCATAGTGAATGTAGCTTAGTATTAGAAGAAGAAAGAATTCTATCAAACTACACAGAGACAGGAAGAAAACAAATACACAAAGGTGCACAAACACATAGTGAAATAACACAAAAGGAAAGGACAGGGTTCGTTTTCAGTGTAACATTTGGTACTGCAGTCCAACCCAAAACTCCATTCCATAGATCTTTCATCTTATTTCGATATTTGCTCCAGTCAAAATATTCTATCCAAGCATTCTTTCTGTATTCTGTTCACACATTTCTTAGCTCATTATTTATTTACCATTATCTTACCTCAACATTTATTTCCAAGAAAATCCTACCTAAACCTGTTGTCCCTAACCCTACTTTTTTTGTTCATATCTTCTTTCAAAATTCTTTTTTTGGCCACACCATTTTCTTATAGCTTCTCAATGCATTTCTTCCAATTCATCATAGTTAGTTTCTTATATAGTCTACCCCCTCTTAAGCTAACTTAAATCTACTGAGCTCAGATGCTAAACTAAGGGACGAGGCAATGCAGCAGCACAAAACAATTAACACAAACAGCAATGACAAAAAAATGGAAATTGGTGAAGCAACAATATTACAACTAAGATAAGGCACTGTCCAGCAAACAAGAAAAATAAATCAGTAGTAAACTGGCTTAGAAGAGTAACACAAAGTCCAATTCAGTAACACTATGCCTGGCAAACAGCAGTAACTTATACCTAAACATGACATAACTCAAGCAGAAAAAAATATTACACTAAAGACAACAATGCAGACAAGGGAAATGTATATTCACATCTTAATGTCTATGTAATTAAAGTGGTGCACCACAAACACAAATTCTACAAAAAATTACCAAGTACTTGAAAAGAAAATTATGTATGCAGTTCCTGTGAAGGGAAATGTCTTTTTGTGCTCCCTCATTTTTTTTGGAAGTAGATCATACAATTACTGTTTACTGGATCTGTAGGCATAAAATATCTATATTAGTACATTCATAAAATTTTATTTTAAACAATGCTGCAGTGCAGCTATAAACTAGATATTAAAGAAAATGAGCAAATATGTACAAAAGACAGCATGAAACATAATTCATTAGCCATATGGCATTTCATGAGGCAGTAAAAATTCTCTCAGTTCTCGAGAAAGACGCTTGTCATAATCAGGTGTGCAGATGTATGTATCTTTCCAAGTAATGGGCGTGTCATATTTGCGATGCTTTCTCTAAAGGAATGTCAATGGCGACGATAATGGCCTCTTTTTTTTTCTCCACCTAATGGCTTTCTTTTGTCAGATGACTACCTCTCAGCTGGGTGCCCAAAACGCATTATGTCAAGGTCACTTACCTTTCTTACTGAAATATTTACGACAGCAGTTTCTGCTACAGTGGCAGTCTCATATAAAAAATTCACAGGTCGAGAATTTGCGTTGCAAATGTGTAGAAACAAAATCCTATGAATATAACAGTGTTCAACAGTTCAACAGTTTTCGTCGGCATTGTGATACATTCGCGCATTTACACACATTTCATAACTCTTAAAGTACGATTCTTGGTTTCCAACATCCTTTTTGACAAGTCTGAGTCCCTAACCACTATTCATTACTCCTTACCTTATTACACATATACATATTCGTCGACACTTCTTCAATATTTCATCATAACAGATACATAGCATAATCAAATGACTCATATAGCATCAGCTTATTGATCATAAACATACATCAACAGCATAATACACATCGTTGTCGTAAAAATAACATCATAACACCTCAGTCAAATCTCAAAAACGTCGTAGCTTTCTGCAATAATGTCAAAACCTAAAAAATTCTCTGCTCATTTCAGTAGTGTCATCTACCTCAAACGTACTTTAAAAATCATGATCTCATACCAAATACATCATTCAAAGCTCTCATAATATCACAATGGGTCCGAAAAAATATGAACAGTTCACAAAGTACAGACAAAATACAATTTCGTAAGTGTGAAGTTATCCAACTGTGTAGTTGCGTAAACATCTGTCACTGACGTAGTAAAAAAGTTTATCTCTTAGTTAAATGATCAGGTGGCTGTGTAATTCTGTGTTGGAGAAATATGGTACCGATGTGTAAAGTTGTATAAGCAAATACCATATTAGCTAGGGCTCCTCGTGCTTGCCACACACATGGTACACAAAGTAAGCATGTACCCCCCTGAGGATTAATGTAATTATACCCTCAGGTGTTACAGATTACAGCAATGGAATGAAATGTATCACAGAAAACTTTGTTTGTATTTCAAAAATCTTGAAAAATAAATGGTTTAAGTACAAAATTAAGCACTCAAATGCGTGTCCTGTAGCGCTAAATGTGCATCTTATTTTAAGATAATCTCTGTGGAAGTGTTGTAGTTATTTTCCTCCAAAAGCTAAGTTCTGCAGAAGTCAATGTACTTACCTCATGATACACAAAAGTGAAATGCTTTGCTCTTCCTAGTACGCAAAGTTTCAACTTTAACGCAATTATCATGTGGTATACATCGGTAAAGAATACTGGAAGTTTTCTCAAGGTTAGCGTCTGTTATATTTCTCTGAGCCAGCCGGCGCACGCGGCAGCCTGCGGTGCGAGTCATTGTCTGTTCCTTTCTTGGCGCACATTGTTACTGGGATTGGGAGACCTAGCTTCAACAAATTCACGTAGTCGAAAGTGCCCTGCTCTATTTGAATCCTGCCAGTTCTGATAAAATTCAGGTCTGTCGTTATGATTATTTCGTCTGTCGTCATGTCGGTAGATCCTACAGTTTCTTTCTTGTCGGTTAAGTGGTGGAGAATTTCTCCCTGAATTATTACTGCACGGTGGACCGTTGCGTCTGAACTTATTCTGTCTCCCGTGATAATAATTGTTCTGGTTGCCAAATTGTCTGTTTCTATGATTGTCTCCGTCATATTCATTACTACGGAAATGCGATCTTTCTCTGTAACTATTACTCTGCCAGTGGTTGTCGTATGGGTGGTGTCTGTTTTGTTCACAATTTGTATTGTGAGAATAGCCTTGTCGTGTCCAGTTATTATTTCTTTCATCGCGGAATTGCGACGGATGTGACCTGTAGTGATTGTTTTCCTGTTTTCGCATCCCGCGGCTGTCTGTGTCAATTTCTAATTCTTGTAAGAGTCCCTGAAAAGCTTCAATGTCGTCTTTGCAACGCCCTGTCAAAATAATATTTCTTAAATGTTCAGGCAATTTGATTAAGCAAATGCGGATGAGCTCTGAGGGGCTGTGTGGGTTTGAAAGATACTGATTCTTATGCAACATGTCTTCAAAATATTTCATAAGACTGGAAAATTCAGATTGTTCGAAACATTTCATCATTATGATGCTTTGTTTTACTCGGTCTTGTGTAGCTTGAGACCAATATGCTGAGAGGAATGCATGGTAAAATTCTCCTTCACTGTGACAGTCGTGAATGTCCGATCGCATTCTTACAGCTGGTTCATTCTCCAAGTAGCCACACATAAATTCTAACCTGTGCTCCAATGACCAGTTGGGAGGAAAACAATGAAAGAATTGATGGAGCCACACTTGTGGATGAATGTCGTTGGCAGAATTCTTAAACGTTTTGAATTTACGTGTAGTAATGAACAGCTTATAGCAGGGGCGGGCAGGAATCCTGCACGTGTGCGGTGCACTTGCACGCGTGCAGTTAACAGGTGTTTTGCGTGCACACAGGGGCAGTCTGGCCACCCGCTTATCTCCCCTCCCCACCAAACATTCTGTCCGCTCCTTCCTGTGTAATGCATTTTGTTTCCTAGCTTGCTTTATTGAATGAAGGAATAAGATTAGTAGGAGTGCTTGAAAGATATCGTGGTTTGAAAGAGTACCTATTATCTACGATACGTTTTATTTAATTATCACAGGTGGAGTGCAACAAAATTTCTACATATAGACAAAAGCAAACAGTTACTTAAATTTTCATCCCTGATGTTTGCTCTTAACCGACACTTACTAATTCAGAAAATGGTTTTCCAGCTCTCGTTATATTAAGCGCAATCTTATAACTGTATGTACCGCTGGGCTATTATTGTTGTCGTCCTGAAAAACTGAAAACAGTGGTCCATAAAATGTTAAATCAGTTAGATGAGAGACATGGGGAAAGAAAGTCGCAGATCTCTCGTGACAACAGCAACTACGACAGATTCATCTAGTATCGTCAGATCGCTCTCCTTAAGCTCAGTCAATTTCCCCATCCGCTCAGAGTCTGACAATAAATTGTACTCGTACTTCTGAAAATTATTATAATAGCCTTCAATACCAAACTTCCGCTGACCAGCGAGAATACTGCCACATATTAAACATTTCGAATTTTCACATTTTTGCACAAAGAAAAAATGATTCTCTCATTACTTTTTAAAAGATAGCAAATCTCCACTACTCCGTTTCCTTGTTTCACTCTGCATTTTCCGGAGCTTGAAATACAACGTTCACTACGTAGTGGTCGCTACGCATCAACGTCCGCAGCTTAGCCTGGCACTACACTGCCGCAACCTGCCGGCTGCCGCCACTGCCCCAGTCGACGATTGGACGCGAGCAGCACACGTGCAGCGCTGTGCGCTCATGAGCCGCGTGCAACGTTTGCCCGCCCCTGGCTTATAGTCAAAATCATCGTGTCGGCGAGTAGCAAATCGGTCATTGTTACGTCGTGTCGGTGGTTCCATCTCAAAATTCGGTGTAACTTGCCAATTTCTTTCATAATTTCCGAAGTGCCCTGAGTTATTATTTTGTGGCTGTTCCGTATTTCTATGTCCCTCTTCTCGTATTGGGGCGAGAGTGTCCTCTGAAATACGTAATTCTTGTATGACCTGTGTCAGCTGATCTTGTACTTCCTGGATTTCTCTTTGGTGTTGCGTATTAATTTGATTCTGATTTTGTTTGAATTTCCTAATTTGTTCGCACTCTTCTGTGTCATTGGAGACTACTGGTTTTCTGTCATTCAGATTATCATCTACCTTCGTAGATAAATTATTTAGCTGATCCGAAAGTTCAATTACTTTCTCTGATAATGAACTAATTTCCTCCATGTGTCTTTCTGAATCAATTTTCAGACTATCTACTGTGTCCTTTAAGTTTTCTTGAGTTTTTGCAAGTTGCGTAACCGAATCGGTAGATGCAACTGAGTCAATTTTAGCCCACAAGGTCTCATGATTTTCATGAACAATGGTTTGCAGTTCTTTTATGGCTGCTTCGTGATTCTGTAATGCATTTTCATGCCGCGAAAAAAATAGGTTGAAAATGCTCACAAAGTTGTGTTTTTATGTCATTACAGACTTTTTGACATTTCGATTCAATGTTATGTAACTCAGTAGTTAAATCTTCACGTGTTTGTTCAAGTGTGGTGTCTAACTTTTGAAGCTTTTGCTGTGTTTGTCTCTGATTTTGTTCCATTGTGTCTAACTGTTGCTGTGTTTGTCTCTGATTTTGTTCCATTGTATCTAACTTTTGAAGATTTTGTCCCATTTGTTTCTGATTTTCTTCAAGCGTTGTGTCTAACTTTTGTAGCCTTTGTCCCATTTGTTGCATTAACTGTAATAACAGTGCACTGGTGTCTGAAACATGTTCCTCAGTGCTTTTCGGCAGTGAATTTGCACCAGCAACATTCACATTTTGACAAGCAGAAAATGTGTCTTGACTCATTTGAGAAAACGATGAGAACCCAAAACCTGAGTCTACAGTATTTGCAATATTGTGTTCTGTCATTCCTAATTCCTGAGGCGAGCTGTTGCCGACCGATCGATCGATAATGCTTCCCTGTTCACTACCTGTTTCACTGTCTACTCCATTATTTGATGCCCGCTCCATTTCCCTATGCACAGTTACCAAATTACTACTTTGAATATTTGTTATTTCAATACATGGTGGCGTTAACACACTGCTTTCGTCTTCACTGTTATTTCTCAGTTTACTTTGGAGCCTAGTACCACGTTTTTAACACGCCATTATTGTCACAATATTTCACATGACAACACAGAAAAGCACAATTTGAAGAGCAAAAATAAGAGAGCACATTAACATAGCACTGAAAATAATATCTCGTTAATTACAAGCGCAGCTGCGAAATACTTGGTGCAAATCTACATGCATGCCACAACTGTTTTACTGTACAACAATGAAAGGCTGCAACTACAAAGGAGATTCTCTCTACAATTACGCGCTGGCAATAAACAATAGCTACACTAATTACACAACTACAAGAAAAAAATCAGAAAATTCCAGTGAGGTATCCTCGGCTAAGGGTCGACATATGAAACGTCCCCTTAGAACAATTTATACAGGACTGAGCTTCAACTGACACACAATATTTTTTTGGCGCAACGCAATCTGACTTCCAATGATCCCTACAAAAGAATGGCCCTGACTAACATTAACCTATACCTTTCACAAATCACTTACCTCACAAAAATCTTCGTTACTGGAACTACTGCAATACAGCGAGCGCCACTACTGCCAGCTAAATAAAACATTCAAACTACGGAAGGCACTATCTACTGATAGGGATAGTTAGCAAATGAAAGATTTTAATAGAGAACAAACAATGTATTTACCTTAATAGTGTTGAAAAAGCATAATATACATAGCAGTTCATAATATCCATTCTGTACTCAAAAATCCGGCATCTCATTTCCCACATCCACCACTGCTGGCGGCTCACCTCCTACTGCGCAACGCTACGCGCTGTTCACATCCAGCTGCCGCTGCCCAACACTACAATGGCAGACAACAATGCAAATTAGCCACAGGCTGCACACAGCACAGCCAGTAATTTTCATACAGAGGGCTACGTGGCGTTACCAATAATAAAATCTAAACAGCCTACTTACACATTGACCAGTAGAGACAGGCTGCTTGTGAACACGGAATTGCTAGCCATTTCCATATTCGTTATAGTTCTCCATGCCCCTGCCGATCTTCTGTATCCAAGCGAAGGCTCCATTTCCCCGCAAAGTATTTCCCATTCTTCTTCCTTACTCTTTGTTGTTAATTTCTTAACACTAATTTTATAAACCATATGCCTATTCCAGTCCTCTCCACTCACAGAGCTTAACCATATACGATATAGTTTCTTCTTTTCCTCAACCTCCTCGTATAACTCCATGGGCATCCATTGAGCTCTTACAGGTCTCTCCCTTCCCCCTTCTAAAACCTCCTTCTCTGCTTCCTTAATTGACTGTTTCAGGACACCGTGTTGCTCATAAGTACTCCAGCCCTCCTATTCTGCATCGAATCTCAAATTTGATCTTTGCTGATACAAACTTTTAGCACTTTCTTCTTGTAGCACATGTATCCTATATTTCGGATCCTCTAGAGTTCTATTTCTAGCATCCTCCTCTTTCTGATTTTGTTTCTTCATAGTCTTAATCGGAAAAGCAAAGTATCCAGACAATCCATGTAATGCGTAATGAATGACTATCTAGCACGAGACACAGATGTGCGAGTATAAAAAGAGCCGGGGAATATTAAGTTGTTACAGTAAAAGCAGCATCAGTAGAATGTTTTGCCCAGTGACTTCGAACATGGACTAGTCGTTGGCCGTCATCTGAGTCAGAAATCTGTCCAAAGTGACTGTTGGCGGTGTAACTGTGACGTGCGATCGCAAACGAACACCACAGCTAAAGCAAGACCTATCATATCTCTTGTGAGATGAGTGTGGTGAACATTGTCTAAGGTAATTAAAAGAACTAAAGAGATATGCGGGATGAATCACTATTCAATGCCAAAATGGTACCAACAGTCTAGCTAGCACAGTGTGCGTAGCAAGGTAAGAGTAATGGTCGAGCAGCTCGTTATAATCCACACCAGTCTATTGTCACTGCTAAGTGTCGCTGGAGGTGCTGTAAAGAACGAAGCCACAAGAGAGTATATGAGTCGAAACGAGTGCCTTGGAGTGATGAATCACGCTGTACCCTGAGGCTATCCGAGGGTACAGTTTGAGTCTGGCGAACGACTGCAGAACTGCAGTACAAACTGTGAAGTATGGAAGAGATCGTGCTACGATTTGGGGGTGTTTTAACTGCTTAGGTACGGTCCCCTTATAACGTTTAAGATAACGGTAAAACGCGGAAGGATATGAATGCATTTTATATTGCTGTGCACTACGTGCATTAGAGGAACAGTTCGGAGAAGATGATGGTATCAGCATGAGGATGCTCTCCGTCATAAAGCAGCGTCTATTAGACAATGGAATGTGGACAATAACGTCCCTGAGATGGATTGGCCTGCGTGGGTTCTTTAGATGAAACCGATAAACACCTTTGGGATGAGTCACAACGTCGACATTGCACCAGACCCATGGTCCGCTATCATTACCTTCTCTTATCGATGTATGGGGTGCCATTACTTCACAGACTTTTAGACACCTCTTTCAAAGTGCTCAAACAAGGGTAATGTCGTCAGAAAAGCGAAGGGTTACCACACTCCTCATTAATATCCCCTACTAGGTGTCCGGATACTGCAGATCACACAGTTTATGTGGTAAATATCTTATTCATATTGTTCATATGAGAGGCCACCGCCCTCAAGAATTTTGTAAGAGAAAACATTGTCCGCAGTAAACTATTATTTATCCTTCATTTGTTGTCCGAATGTGGAAGTTGTGTTGCTGACATGTGAAGGTGTTATTTGCATCAAGTACGACATTTTCGATATCAGACTGCAATGTAGATGTATTATTCAATGTACGCAAGAAAATATAGAATGGTGTTTTCGATTGCATGCCTCAACAAGTAGAGCGATTAACTCCCTGCCAGGCACTTAAGTTGATTTGCAGAGTAGTTATGTAGATGTAGATGTAGACGTTCTGCTTATGAATAAGTGGTGGTAAATAACTGTCGAAAATGGTCAGTCGCATAAGAATTAATGATAATTATACAGCCTACTGACAACAACTTTTTTTTCACAAAAAGTGTGTATTGTATTATACTAAAGAATACAAAAAATTACCATCCACCAGTTCTTCAGAGCACCACGTGTTGTAATGCGCACAGTTTTTGCTTCAGAGTGCGCACAAGCTATTTTGCGACGTTTCTGTCCATTCAGCAGTATTAATTTTTGCTTGACACCAGACTGATAAAGGGAAACCAGCAGTGATTAATTTTATAAGGTTGGCTGCGCATTATGCGAAGTAAAGGAACTCAGTGGGAAATCACGTATACTGCTGATCGTCAAAATTTCAAGCCCATGAAGGAGGCATTCAATGATATCGAAACTGGGATGAAATGTACTACATAGTTCAATTGGCAAATGAATAGTATCTCAGCGTAATCGAACAGAGTAGCTAGGAGGAACAACCCCTACAATCTGAGTATAAGGGAAGATTACGCAGCCCGTTCCTCATTCAGAGATTGCGTTTGAATGCTATTTGTCTCTCAAAAGATTGTGTAATGCTTTGAGTAAGGCAGACTGACGTCTATAAACACATATTGGAATACGATTGCGCTACGATATTGGTAAGTCGATGCTGCTCGCGACGGTCGGCATGCAAACAGTTTATGAAGAAGCTGATGTGATGGATTCAGGAAGGCTGTAGTAAACATTACGTACGTCATTAGCGCGTGAGAGAAGATATTCTTCACTCAGCTGTGTACAGTCGTACTCATACATCACGTACCCTGAGTGAAGAAAGCTACTTGTTTGCAGCTAAATACACTCTACGCCAAATGAATAAAAAAAATAAAAAATAAACGAAGTACCATGACCGAGTTACGGAAATCGGTCGCAAACTTGTTTTCATACAGGTATATACGGAAAATGTAAAGCTGTAAACTTTGGCTATCAAGGGGGTGACTTTGTGATGCTGCAGACACAATTTCGCCACGCAGCTGGCAAAGATAGTAAACAGGTGATATGTCGATACGCATTTGAGAGAGAGCGTGTAGTAGGACTCAAAGAAGGCAGTTGGAGTAATCTGTGAATCGCTAGAATTTTCAATAAGTTATGCAACTAATTCGACGACATTGGCAGGAGTGCGTAAACCATCAAGTTTATGTATGTCCATCCTCATAATCGTCTCTGGGACTTCGAATAGTCACTTATTAAATAAAATGAAACACTTGCAGCCGTGGTTTTGTTGTTATTTATTATATGTTACCAGTTATGGTGTACTGACTCACTGAAACTTGTTGCCGTATAATAAATAGCACCAATACTATGGCTGCAGGTGTTTCATCTTATTATGTGGGTGAACGATGGTCAAAGAAGTTGTCGACCTAAGGACATAACAAAACGAGTGAAGCGATCAGGCGTCAGAGAGGCACTCAGAGCTCTGGAGTCATTCATTATCGTCGATCTGAAGTCCAACCGATGGTTCAATGACCACAAAGACCATTAACAGGCGGCTCACAGGAAAGGGGCTAGGCTCAAGCCGCTCCTTGCACTGACTACCGTTGACCTCTGTACACCGACAAGCCAGTTTGCAGTGATGTCGAACACATTAGACGCGGAGTCTCGTTGGACTGCAGTCTTTGGTGACGAGTCCCCCTTCAAACTGAGCCCCCATGACCAGTGAATGTGGTCTGGAGACAGCCAGGACAGTTATGGAATACCAGTGTTAGTGTCGCCCACCAAACAAACCTACGGCGAGGAGTGATGGTCTCGAGTGCAATTTCATTTCATAGCAGGACCACGTTCGTTGTCGTAAGGTGGCAGGATAATTTTTACCACCTAAAATAGTTTTCCTATCGAGAAATCGATTATACTCAACAAGTCGATGAATTGGATATCACCCCACAAGCCATACTCTGTTGGAATCACGCTATGTGCATAGTACGGAGAGTAATTACTTCCTGCATGGCTCACATGAACTCGATACTAACAAAATCCATCTAATTAGCATGTTGATAGGTAAGTAAAATTTTGTAGCAGTGGACTGAAGTGTAAGAGAGGCTTCCCAGCCCACCCGGGTACAGTGACATGGAACTCAACAGCCATATACCAGCAAACGCTCACTGAGGAAGTGATATCAGCTAAGCGACACGTGGACTGCACCTAGTATTTTTAGGGAGATGACCGCACAAGAATGGGTCAGCATTGGACAAATCTTCTGATGCCCACCTGTGCTGAGGTTAACACATTAATGCAGCAGGGGATTCATTTGGGTGGTCTCAGAGGAGAACATAGCCCTTTCTATTTACACGGAAACGTAAGAACGCAGAAAGTGCGCCGTCAGCTTGACATAAACTAAATTGACGTGACTCTCACATGTATAGGGTTTGAGACAGACACACCTGCTCCATGAAACCCGATTAACATAGGAAAGCAATCAGGAATGCGGCAGGAGGCCACTTTTAGGGTGCAGAAAGAGGGAAATTAGTATGAATCACTGGTGTTTTGGTAAACATTCGGAAATCACGTGATACTGGCGAGTGCAATGCATGATCTTCACGTAGACAGTTCGTGTTTTGGCGGAGCTTATCATTAAGTGAAAGAAGGGTGAACGCTCATTGGACCAGGTGAAACTAGCACAAGCGCCAGTTCGTTTCTGAAACCCCATTGGCCAAAGAAACGACAAAAGTTGCCGCCAAAGCATTAATTGCCTGACATTAGTTTGACAAGAGGCACAATACGGAGTGGGGCGGGGGGTGGGGGGAGGGAACTGCGACAATATAGGCAATTACGAGTGATTAATTCACATAACTCTGTTTCTAGAAGGCCCCTGTGTTGGACGAGGCGTATCCCATTCTGTCATCGCTCGGGAAAAGAAATTTTGTTATGAACACATGAGTGTGTTCAGGTGGCTCTGATATCTCATAATATCTCTGAATTTGAGATTAGGAGCCATGATCTGTGCTAGTTAAGTTCTGCAGAACGTTTGAGGTCAACAATGTACACGTCACTCAGCCTTAATGAGTGGACACAGCAGAGAAAAACAGTTTTTCCCTCCATGACAACTTAGCGCAGCTTACGACTGAATATCCAGCTAAGCGCATTGTAGAAATGTCAGGCCTAAAAATTCGCAAGGCTTCGACGCATCCCCTGCCGACATACGCCACAGCCACCAAGGCCGTCCATATTGCCGCAGTCTGCGCGCGGTAAATACCGTGTTGCTGTGGCGCTAAGTGTGGGAGTCACTAGAGTGTGTTCAGATCTGCTTTAGGGTGGTGTTGATTTGCGTAGTTTTTCTTATTCCCTCGTGTCCATGTCAGTCTCGTATTGCAGGTGGGTTCTTCGGATTTGAATTCGCACAAGGCGTTTGGCAGATAGATGATACCGTCCAGCTACCATAGCTGTCAGTCAGTCAGTGAACAGTCAGTTGTGTGATTTTATAACACTGTCAGTATCATATTTTTGGCGTTAACATTTGTGTGCTCAGTGTGCTTAAAGTTACGCTAGTATTTGATTTTCTCTTGAGATACGCCAGTGTAAGCACTGCTATGGTAAATTTTCATGTGTTTATCTTTCTTGAAGTTGGCTTCATTAAGATTTTATTGTGTTAATTACGAGATTGTCTTATGTACATATGATTTTCCTTCATCGCCACATATGCAACCTGAATCCACTGTGTATGGTGATTATTATAACAAAAATATTTAGCACAGGTAATAGTTCGGTAGTTTGATCTAAAGTAGAGGTTACCCCTTCCTCATTTGCCTATTTTATGTCATGTATAACAGCTATCATTATAATGTCTATGTGGGATCTCCTAAGCTGGCAATGTCTAGGTTCACAGGCACTTTGAACTTGTCACAGCTATCCATGGGTGATAAATGGTAAGGACAGATCACTACAAAGTGGACGATTGCGTTAGAACCTGAGGAACCCTTACAGGGGTTATTATATTTTACGCCCTGTTTTGTTGGCCTTGGCCATGGCCTATATTTCAGGAAGATAATGCCCACCCACACTCGGTAAGAGTTTGTAAGGCCTGTCTTCATGCTTGACAAACCATACCTTGGCCAGCAAGGTTATCGGATCTCTCTACAAATGGGAACCTTTGGAGTGTTATGCGCATAATCCTTCAACCAGCTAGGAAGTTAGTCGACACAATGGGCCAAATGAACACAATTTTTCACACTAGCCCTCAGGTAGACATCCACAAATTTATCCAATGTCAAACAGAACAACTGTTTGCATAAAGGCCAGAGGTGGATCAAAGCATTATTGACTTCCCCAATTTGTGTAGCTCTTAGTCTAGTCTAGAAAAACAATAATTATTTGTTTGTCTGTACATACAAATCACATTAACCGATTTCTGTCCCGCTCACACAGTCCTTCGTGATGCGTCGCTTTCTCCCTCTTTCTTTTGTGTTTGTATAATTCTTCACTTGGCTGTGTTCAAAAATGGCTCTGAGCACTATGGGACTTAACTGCTGAAGTCATCAGTGCAACTTTTACCGCGTGCACCTAGCTGTGTTAGCTGTCAATGATCTTACTACTCGAAGATGTAATACTCGTCCAACCTTGCGGTTGGGAACTATCGACATTTTTCACTGGCTCTATCCTGATCGAATCTCAGATCATACCTTTCAATAGTAATCTTGAGAAAATTTTCGTATGTAAACCCGTATTTCGGATTCCGAGTTAGTTTCTCAATTACATCCCATAATTATGCCAGATACCATAGTTTATCCATTAATTTCAAATAATATAGTAATTGTGTTCGCCATTATCTGCGTTGCTGCGTGTCTCTTTGTTTTTAAACGGTTTCCATTCTCGTACCATGCCCTTAGGGCTGTGTATGCTGCTCATGTCTGTTCTGTTGATCAGTCGGATTACGTCCCTTGCGGTGTGTCAAAATGGCTCTGAACACTATGTCCCCTAGAACTTAGAACTACTTAATCCTAAATAACCTAAGGACATCTCACACGTCCATGCCCGAGGCAGGGTTCGAACCTGCGACCGTAGCGGTCGCGCGGATCCAGGCTGGAGCGCCTAGAACCGCTCGGCCACACCGGCCGGCACTTGGCTGTGTACGGTGGTACAGCTACATCACCACCTTGAGCCACGACACAGGCTTGTTTGCAGCGTTATCGTATCCACAATGGTAGTGTAACAACCTGCGGAGCAGCACGCACTGCCAGTAGGTGACCACTGTCCGGCCCATTGAAGATCTCTTCCGCAGAATAAAAGAGAGGCGTTACGATAACGTTACGCCCAATGACAGTACTGGATACAGAAGAGGTACCACGTCATCTTTTAACTGACGTACAGCATCATGACGGACATAAACTTATACGAGGTCTCCGAGGAGAACGAATGTTATGTAAGTCTGCGGGCTTTCGTGGCCGTTGTCACTGAAGTTAAAATATTCTGGGTTATTAGATCCCAACAGAGGGGTCGAAACGTCGAACATTTTGGAAGAAACATTACGCGGCCTAATAACCCAGAAGATTTTAACTTCAGTTAACTTCAGAACGAATGTTGCCTGATAGCACTGGTCATAGTCATATGCACCCGGAGGTACAGCTGGGTACACAACACGATCACACGGATCACATAGCGGATAATTTCGGGATAAGGCGTTTAGTTTTTGTAGTGCTAACCCTGTGACGCATAGCGTCTTCGGTTCTTCGACGTTTTCAGTCATCCTGAGGTTGCAAATGCACACAATCCACTGTCATACAATTGCAACTTCAGTACTGATTGAGAACCCAGACAAGTGACGATTGGAAACTGTTCACTGAAGTGAAAATCGTGAACCACAGGGTTAAGGGCAGTGGCAGTGTCATATTTTTGAAGTGCCCGTGATGTTAGTTTCCAACAAAATAACGCAACACATACTGTTGCTGATGATGTCATGACCTACCCCATTACAGACTGTTTGCCTATGATCCTTGTCACCACGTTCTCTAGACCTCCCACACACTGGAAACATACGGTTCAGGATTGCCACAACCTGCACCCCACCACTCGCAAGCAGACTAAGACCGATTTCTCTTTCACAGAAGTGAGGAAGTATGGACAGATATAACTGTACCTGTCATCCAGGCTCAGTTCGACACATTTCCATTGGTTGGGAAAGCGGAAAATCTATTTCAATCTGCCACTTAAACAGGGAACATGAAGAGGCCGTAACTGCTTGATAAGAGAATGAAAACAACATAATGGCAAGAAAACTATCGATGAGCACGAAATCAAAACGAAGTCACCACCCACTTTACAAACATATTCAAAGAAAATGACGTCAGCTTATCTCCAATAAACAGATCTCTTCAGAGACAAATGGTTCAAATGGCTCTGAGCACTATGGGACTTCACGTCTGAGGTCATCAGTCGCCTAGAGCTTAGAACTACTTAAACCTAACTAACCTAAAGACATCACACACATCCATGCTCTAGGCAGGGTCGAACCTGCGACCGTAGCGGTCGCGCAGTTCCAGACTGAAGCTCCTAGAACCGCTCGGCCACTCCACCGGCTCTTCAGAGACAACCTCACGTACTTACAACACATGACATATCAAAGAAAGCAGCGATAAATAGTACAAAACTATGTTTAAAATACTATGTTGTTGCCATTTGCAAATAATAAGTGGTATCTGTAGCGGAATTGGTTCACTGATGCAGATCAATTAAAGATGTCACTGTGACAAATAATCGGCTAGTACTGGACCCTGTCAGTTGGCACACGACAGTACAAGAATAAGAGCGGTAGGAAAACCCTATGGGGATAAAAATTTTGCTATAACAGAAAGAGTCAAGCTAACAACACGCAAATACTCGCAAACATGATAGTTATTCCCGGCCTTCCTGGTGCCCAAAACATAGATAAGGCTATACAGCAAGGGAGGAATTGGTTTTTATGGAGGGTTGAAGTCTTTAAGGTTTGTCTGCAGACCTGCACTTTCATCTTCAATAAGGGTGGACTTGTACTAACGAGCATGCATACAAAATATGCGGTGCTACTCGTCAACAGAGACAATCCTGTAATAAAAAAGGGACCACACTTGCCAGCTGCTGTACTGTTTCAGTAGAAAGCATCAGAGCTGGCGCCCGTTAAAATTTTCAGTATCAGACACCATTTAATTTCTTACGAAACAAGTATCTCAGTAAAAGTTAGATACCAACAGACTTCCATACCAACAGACTTCTTAAAGGTATGAAAGGTTCGTAACATGCCCGTAGCTCACAAAGGCGTTTCCAGTTGCTAGTAAATGAGAACTACTATTACCGCAGCACAGCTGGAAAATCGTTTGAAAAAAAAAATTTTGCGGTGAAAATAATACTAAAAAATGCCGGAACGACTCAGTACAAGTCATAAAAGAGGAGAATAACGACTCATTATATTCCGTCCAGTTGAAAGAGCCGGCTACATGTGGAAATCTGTTATTCGGAGTGCACACTTTAACATTGTTTCAGTGCCCGGAACTTGTCGCGATATGGGACATTGCGCCAGCCCGTGTGGCCGAGCGGTTCTCGGCGCCTCAGTCACAACCGTGCGACCACTACGGTCGCAGGTTCGGCTCCTGCCTCGGGCATGGACGTGCGACATGTCCTTAGGTTATTTAGATTTAAGTAGTTCTAAGTGACTTAAGTCCCATAGTGTTCAGAGCCATTTTGACACACCGCAAGGGACGTAATCCGACTGATCAACAGAACAGACATGAGCAGCATACACAACCCTAAGGGCATGTACGAGAATGGAAACCGTTTCAAAACAAAGAGACACGCAGCAACGCAGATAATGGCGAACACAATTACTATATTATTTGAAATTAATGGATAAACTACGATATCTGTCATAATTATGGGATGAAATTGAGAAACTAACTCGTAATCCGAAATATTGGTTTACATACGAAAATTTTCTCAACACTACTATTGAAAGGTGTGTGCTGACATTCGATCAGGATAGAGCCAGTGAAATATGACGATAGTTCCCAACCGCAAGGATGAGTAGTACATCATCGAGTAGTAAGATCTTTGACAGCTACAGAGCTAGGTGCACGCGGTAAAAGTTTGAGTGTGGTGAGGAGATGCGCAGAGACAGCAGACGTGTTTCGAGTCGGAGCTATATGCCTGCAGGAGGCAGCCGGGTAGTGACAGCATCAAAGTAAGAATTGGCGCTACGCACATAATAAGCTATATATTGAGAGAAACTCGGCACATACCTGGGGAAACAAGAAAGAATAATTTAAAAAATTGGTTTTCTTTGGTTAAATAATGTCTAAAAGCTAGATAGAAATCCCATTGTTGATGCAATAAGCGTTTTGTGAAACTTTCTCGTAAATCCATGCTATAGAAGTTTTTTTTTAGTTTTTCACATGTGCCTTAAAAGTTTGAACAATAAATATTTTTAGATAAAATTAGAGTTTCATCTCACACCTTATGTCGTTCTCTGCATCCTGTGCTTGCATCGAACCAAAAGGTACATGAAAGTATCGTTCCCATGAGTAAAGCTAATAATTTCATTTATCAGAGTAAAATAATCTATATGCCACTGCACAGTTGGCAAATTATTCAGATCAGGACAGAATTTTTATTAAGTAACAAACAGGGCCAAAATGAGTAAAGTTATCTAAAATGACAATTTAATGCCATTGCACTACGGCTGAGTTGAATATATGTTTTATTATTGGCTAAACGGGAAGTAGTGCACGAGCTAAGTCCACAGACGCAGTCAGATGCAGGTTGGTGACTTTCATTTATTTTTACCACTAAACTTTCATGCAGTCAGATGTGTATTTTGAGTATTAATTTTCCAACAATATTTTCATGCAGTCAGATAAAGTTTAGTTCAGTTAAATACGCAGTCAGATGCAAGTTTTATTAAATGCTAAAGCAGTCACATGCAGTTCAGTCTAGTTTAAATAGAGAATTTTTATTAACAACACTTTCATTTGGCGACATCCTCTGTGGTGACGTTCCTGGACATATTTTTTCCGTAACTGTGCACTTTGTTTTCGAGCATTCTTTTTTTGCCACCATTGTTTCAGATGTGCGCTGCCTTGCTAGTTGCGTAATATTGCTTTGGCGGCTATGCTTGTGTGCTACAATTGCTAGTTGCGTAATATTGTGTTTGCTGCTACGCTTGTGAACATTCATTTCAGCTTGCTTTCTGCATTTTTACAGATTTTGTGTGTCCATCCTAAAGAATTTTTCTTTTTGTCTGTAAAATACCGTCTTGTGACTTACGTCCATTTTAAAATTGTAGTTAGCCATATTGTCTCTTTCAAGATGTCTGAAACAAATAGACAGGGCGATAAAGTAAAACCACGCAGTTCCTCAAAATCGCGTAAGCTGCAACAACCGTACAATGACCCATTTTTGCCCCTTAATCTTCCTACGTGACAAATTGATCAGGAAGTTGCGAATAAAGCTGCAGCTAGTAATGATGCAACAGAATCACAAATTTCCGAATCGGTTCCTCTTCTGCGTTCGGATTCTCAGAACACAGTAAGCCATGTAGAAACAGTTTCGCATGATTCGTTTTTGCTTAATCAACCTGCACAAAGCAATGTAGTTGGCTCCAACAATCAATTTCTCTTACAAAATCCTTCTACAGATAGAGAAATTGATTCTTCTGAGAGTTTTCAAACAGTCCTCGGTTGCCACACTCAATTCCTGAGGTGAGCCCCCAGTAACAAATGAAGATAAATTTGATCGTTATTTTCGACTACTACACGAACGTAACGCTAAGAATGAAGAACAGAACGCAAAGCGTGACAAACAATTTGCGCAATTCCGTGCAGATATTGCGGAACATAACAAAACATTAACGGGACGATTAGACGCCTTGTGTGCTGACAGTGGTAAGCGTGATCAGTAATTGACACCAACTACTGAAACATACAAGGAAGCAAATGACAGTAAATTACAGGATATCATTGAAACACATAACCGTGACATTACTGACCTTACGAACAGAATAAATGCAGTACTTCCAACACAGGTTACTGACAAGTTGCAAAAATCTTCTGCTACTCATTCAGAGCAAATACAGGTCTTACAATCATGTACAGAATCCCTGACCGCTACGGTCGCAGGTTCGAATCCTGCCTCGGGCATGGATGTGTGTGATGTCCTTAGGTTGGTTAGGTTTAAGTAGTTCTAAGTTCTAGGGAACTGATGACCACAGATGTTAAGTCCCATAGTGCTCAGAGCCATTTGAACAGAATCCCTGACATCTGACGTCACTCAACTTGAAACTAAGATCAGTGAACAGGGTGAACAATTCCAATCACAGTTAGAAAACATAACCGAAAGAATAGCTGCTTTGGAAACGCACGCAGACAATGAATCAGACCACACAACCCCAGTTCATTTTTCAGAAACAACTGAATACCAAGCCCTGGCCAAATTTATGAGCAAACAAGTACTATTAACGAACAGCAAAAAAGAGAACTCAACTCAATTCGGAATACACTTTCTGATATTCAGCAACAATTGCAGGACGACGGTGCGCCTCGTAATTTTGTCCCAGAACACCAGGGAAATAATGGTGCTTATCTACAACAACAGCCCCCCTTCGTATCTTTACAGGCTCCATTTTCACAGGATTACCCTCAACAAGGTAGTACCTTCCCAGGCAGTTTTTCCCTACTCCATGATGTTTCTTCCTTTCCCCGCCAGGACAATGTCGATTATAAACACTTCCTTTCAATTAAGAAATGCGCTTGATTGGATTCAGCAATTTACTTTTGCGTTTCCTCCGAATTGGCCAGTCGCACATCAGTTAGAACTTGTTTGTAGTTTCTTGGAGGGTGAACCTGCAATGAGAATGCGACACGTTGCACGACAATGCTTGTCTTTCCAATCATTCCAACAACAATTTTGGGATGCTTACTGGAATCCCACTTCACAGCGTGCTGTAAAGGATCAGTTGTTAAATATGCCACCATTGCATAACTCACAATTCCGCACCTTGACGCAATATTTTGATTACATGATCCAACAAAACCAACATCTCACAGAACCTTACAGTCCGTCTGGTCTCATTCAGCTCTGTATCTCCAAATTAGCAAGATCATTGCGAGTTCCGTTGCTGACAGGGAGTCGCACGGAAAACTTGAACACTTTCCGTGACGTCTTACAGCTTCTTGAACTAGGTGAAACTCATAATTCACGATCTAGTCAACACTCTTTCGCGGAAACGCAACAGAATAGAGACAATCCTTTCCGTAATAACAGTAGGCAGTTTCCGAATAACAGATCCCAATATGGAAATGCAAGACGGTTTCTTCCACAATCCCAGTATCAGCAGAATGATGTGAATGCCTATTCATCAAGGAATCAAAATTATCACACCTCTCCCTCAATGTCATTCCGCAATGATACCCCACAAGATAATCGGCGGTACGGTAATAGTCAGAGAGCCTGGGATAATCAGTGGAATAATTCCAACTCTGCCTTCGTACAAAGAAACCAAATGTGGCACCAGAACCGCCACCAACCGTACAGAAACAATAATGACTACCAACGATGACAAACCTTTAACCATCCACCCACTCATCAGCACAGTCAACAGAATTTCCCAAATCGTAATTATAATTACGCAAATCAGGACCGGAGACAAACCAGTGACAGCCGACAGAATTACGGCAATGACAGACTTGTACCATTTCATCAACCAAATTCCCGGTTGCACCCCAAACCAGATATCAACAATTGATCCGGTCGAACAGTACAGTTAGTAGAGGTTCGTCCACCAAACCCACGTAATAATGCAGATACGCAACGTGATACAGAATACCAACAGTAGCAATTAACTGCTCCGCCTACTGAATGCTCTCCGCAGAGCGGGCGGTGCCATGCTTCTTCAGAAAATTTAACGTCACACGTTATCCGTTGTCATGAGATACAAGAGGATCTTCTGTTGGAAGAAACCGAATTGCGACCTATTGTTCATCATCCGGTCATTCATATTTCGATTGGCACACAAAAATTCTCTGCTGTACTTGATCCGGGTTCTCCCGTTTCTGTTATCAGTGAAGCCGCCTTTCAAAAATGCGCTGCTATTTCTACCATTCCAACACTTCCGCTTACGCATACCAAGATCAGTGGTGCTATTCCTGGCAAGAGTATAGATATCAGACAACAATGTTATCTGGAATTTCAATTTGACACACACACCTTCTTTATGCAACATTTTTAATAGTTCCGAAGACGTCATTTTGGGGATCGATTTTTTGAACAAATATAAAGCCAGTTTAGATTTTGAAGATAATTTCATTCGTCTCTGTGATGATGGAGTTTGCTTCTTTATGGACTTTCACAAACAGTTGTCGAAAGCAGAACAAGATATTAACAAAATCAACTTCATTCAGTCTCAGCTCCCGTCGGACGTAACACTGACGTCATTCTTTGTTCCTTACCGACAAATGGTCAATAATGATACGATTCCAGAGATCAGTGACACTATTGAGGATAAAATCAAGGTCGTTAATTCAGCCTCAGTTCAGGAAAAGGAAGGTTTACATGCCATCTTAACTGAATTTTCCCATGTTTTCGCCACAGCTCCAGGCACAATCAAAGATTTTCTATATGAATTTAGAGTAAAACCCCACACCCCTTTTGCTGTTCCACCTTATCCGATACCGTTAGTTCACCGTGACAAAGCAAACAGGAAATCCAATCTATGTTAGCTCACAATAGTATGGAACCTGCTACCGGTCCATACAATTCTCCAATACATGTTGTGCCTAAATGGGATGGTTCAATTCGTCTTGTTTTGGATTCAAGGCAAATCAATGCGATCATCATACCAGAAACGGATAGGCCGTTAACATTGGATGAAATCTTACAACAGTTTCATTGTGTATCTATTTTTTCGTCGCTGGACCTCCGAAATAGTTTTTGGCAAATCGAACTACACCCCAATTGTCGTAAATACACAACTTTTCTTTGCTTCGGTACATGCTACCAATTTCGCAAACTGCCTTTCGGGTTAACAATCTCATCTGCAGCCTTTATCCGTGGATTAAATACTGTGTTGCCAGCTCCTTTGAAAGACAGGATTACCACCTACGTGGATGATATTCTTATTGTCATTTCTTCCTGGCAAGAGCATAATGAAATATTATCCCAACTTCTTCACTCGTTCTCTAGCTTTGGTGCTACAGTAAATTTGGAAAAATCTCACTTTGGACAAGCTCAAATCAAACTTTTAGGCCATCTCATTTTATCATCCGGAATTCAACCAGACCCTCATAAGCTGAAAGCCATTCATGACATACAGGTTCCCCGCATGAAGAAACAACTTCGCAGCTTTCTTGGAATGATAAACTTTTTTCGCAGGTTCATTAACAGCAAAGCGTTAGATACGCCTACCTTGTGCAAATTAACTGGAAAAAATTCTATATGGCTTTGGGATAATTCTGCTCAGATGGAATTTGAGACATTAAAACAGTCGCTTATAGATGCACCCCTGTTGTCTCACCCTGATCTTACGACTGACTTTTGCATTTTAACAGATTCTTCAAACACAGCCCTTGAAGTTCATCTCTTCCAAGAGTTTATGGAAGGTGAAACTAAAGTACAAAGATACATCGCCTTTGCTAGTCGAGTATTAACTTCTTCTGAAAGAAACTATTCCATCACAGAATTGGAAGTTTTGGCTGTTGTATGGGCATTTTCCAAGTTCAGACCTTTTCTTTTCGGTAGACACACCACAGTATACAGTATACAGACCATAGAGCACTAGAATTTTTGATGTCAGCTAAACTATCCCATGGTCTTCTAATAATAAGAATTATTAGAAGAAGAAATACGCCGGGAAAATTTCAGAAGTCATATCCCATGGTCGTTTAGCGAGATGGGCTCTCATGCTACAAGAATTCTCCTTTTCAATTGTGTATGTACCAGGACCTCAAAACGTCGTTGCTGACGCTTTGTCATGCACTTTAGAAACCGACAACAACGAGCCAGACAACACCTTCTGCCATAACAGTTTCAGTTTACTGTATATGCGCCAGGTCGCATTTGAGAATTTTGTTTCCGATGCCCTACACAATATTGCGTCAGAACAAGATAAAGATTCCATCTGGAAAGACGTGAAACAACAATGGCGCGATGTTAATAATACCTCTCTACGACAGTATTACCTTATACACAACAATATTCTTTTCCGCCGTATCAAACCAGATACGACAACGTGGCTAGTTTGTATCCCTGAAGACTTAATTAACGAACTGATTTGGTATGTTCACCTTAGCTATGCGCATTATGGACCGCGCAAATGTTATCAGCTGCTTAAACAAACGTCTTACTTTTTCAATATGGAAAAACGTATTCGCCAAGTCCTTGCAAAGTGCAGACTTTGTCAAAAAGCTAAACCATCTACAGTATCCTTTGCTGCTCAGACATTCCTTTACGTCTTCGTCAGCTGGCGGCCGTTGATTTATTTGGCCTGATTCCTACTACAAATAGAGGTTAGGCCTATGTTTTTGTCTGTGTGGAATTAACTTCTAAATTCGTCACTTTCACCCCATTACGTAAAGCTACGGTCTGCACTGTTTCACGTGCTTTTACTAAACATTTCCGGAAAGAAGTGGGTCATGTAACATCCGTAATAGCCCGCATCTCGTGGTCGTGCGGTAGCGTTCTCGCTTCCCACGCCCGCGTTCCCGGGTTCGATTCCCGGCGGGGTCAGGGATTTTCTCTGCCTCGTGATGGCTGGGTGTTGTGTGCTGTCCTTAGGTTAGTTAAGTTTACGTAGTTCTAAGTTCTAGGGGACTGATGACTGTAGATGTTAAGTCCCATAGTGCTCAGAGCCATTTGCACCATTTTTTTAACATCCGTAATATACGACAATGGGCCGCAGTTCCGTTCGCGCACTTGGCGACGAACTCTTCAGAATCATAAAATTTCGCCCATTTTCATTTCCAGGTACCACACATATTCCAACTCAGTAGCAAGGTTAATGAAGGAGTTGGTGAAATTATTTAAGATCTTTTGTCATGCAAAACACAATGACTGGGATAAATACCTCCACATGTTTCAGGATGTAATAAATTCGTTACCAAATTCTTCCACACGATTGTCTCCACATCTGTTTTTAAAGAAACAACATCAACCTGACAAGATTACAGAACTCATACGTTTCCCACAGTCTCGCTGCTAAAGGCTTCACGAGATTATTCAAACTGCGTTGCAGAATATTAAACTAGCTGCTGACCAACGGCTGCGCCAATTGAAGTCAACAAAGAGAAATGTTTCTTTTCAAGTAGGAAATAAAGTTCTGGTCCGCTCCCACAGGCTATCCAATAAAGCCCACAATCTCAGTCTGAAATTCTTTCTGTTGTATAAGGGTCCATATCGTGTCGTCCGTATAGCACATCTTAATGGAATTGAAGTACAAACCCTACGTACAAAGAAATCACGTGGTGTACATCACATCACAAACAGCAAACATTTTATTGAATAGACAATACTGCTTTCTTTGGAAACTTTCTAAATCTTAATTCATACATTTACTTCTGTAATCTCAGCTATATACGTCCAGCTAGTTTGTTCACATTATTTCTCCCTGGACCGAGTACAGTTAGCGAGTGCGAAGCGCGTTGCTGCAACCGTTGCCTCGGAACCACATTAGCGACAGGTGGTCGGCCACTTAGTTTTTTTTCTCGTGCCCCAGTCAACTACATCAGGAGGGTAGAATTTTTTTCTTTCTCATGTCCATCGGCCTACGTCGTGCGCTTTTCTTTTACAGAGCGCGAACATTCTGACCGTATACAAACTTCAAATAACACCACCTCTGTTTTGTTCTGGAAATATGACAAAGACAAGAGTTCGGAGACATCTTTTTCTGGAGACACCTTTTTTAATGTTACCTGTTTTCTCCCCTGAGATTTACAGATTTCTTACGTATTGTAATAAACTGAGATTTTTTCTGTACATTACTAATAAACTACGTTATTGTTTTCTGTGGGACTCATTTCATGCTGGCGATCGAAGTTGACGTTACAGTGGAGTATTTTGGTCATCATTCATCAATTTAATGTTGATACTTAGTATGTGATAATTTTGCTCTTACAATTTTTTATTTTTTGGTCGCTGATTTTGTCGTAACGAAGGCTACTTTGTATGTTGATGTTGAGCTAGTGGTAACAATCTTCCTGAAGTTTACGTAGGGTCTTAGTGCTTAAGGTTGTATTACGTGTATTGAATATGAGTATTGACTATGAGGATATGAAGATGAGACTAATGTTCTCAATGAATTTTATGTATTTGAAGAAAATGAGGGTTTATAAGAGTTTTTAAGATGATATTGGACGTTTATGTGGAGAATGAGGTATTGTTAGATTGAAGTTGCATTTTTTTTTGAGACTTTGGGATCTTTGACGCTACAAGTGATGATTAGCAAATACTGTGTGCTGAAGTTACGACGACAGAAATATGAAGTGTGAGCTATGTGGTTTTGCATTTACTAGGAATGTCAAAAATGGTTATATGACGAGTTTCAGGATTCACTTTCATACTACTTAACAGTTAATTTCTTTTCACAGCTTTTATGAACAAGTATCCACGATTTTATGATGTACCAAGTTTACCAGAATTTACCTCTGTCAGAATATTTTCGTTTTACGTTGCCAGTACAGATGGTGTATTAATGTTCTCGTTGCCATGGGCAATAGAATATTCAGGTATTTTCATGATGAGTACAATATGAGTAATATGTTCACACATGGTTTATGCTATCATCCAGTTTCTCTTTATGGCAGTAACTTTTATTTGAACCTTTGTCTTTGAGAATAAAACCATTCGCATTTCTGAAAACTTAACATTGTGTGTATCCAATTTTAAACTGCTTATTAATGCTCAACTATTTTTCAGATGCCATTAATGCAATAATCTGATAACTTGGGATTACTAGGGGCCAATTGGAATTGTTTTTGGACTCGTTATTGAGGATCTACTGAGGACTTAAGTCATGCCATGCTACAGCATTTTTTTTATTGATCCTTTTTTTCATACCTACAGCACCAAAAGTATTACACTTATTGCCTTTTACGATGTCTCTGTACTGCCTTATATGTTGCTTCTTCTCTTATCATGTGTTTTTCACACCAAGATATAAACAGCTGTTTCTATCTCATTGCTTATCATGTGTGTTATGTGTGACTTTCTGTGTTTCTGCACTTTTATTTTTTTTAAGATTACTTATTTCAGGACTAGAGTAATGTTATGTCTTATGCTTTCTGCTGAAATCTTATGTGGTGGTTTGCTAATATTGTCTTATGCATTCTACTGAAATTTTGTTATGTGTTGGCCTGCTAATTTTGCCTTATTCTTTCTGCTGCAATTTTGTTCTGTGTTGGCCTGATATTTTTGCTTTATTATCTGCAATGTGCTTTCTGCTGAAATTTTGTTCTGTGTTGCATGCTAATTTGCTTTATTATCTCACGTTAACTTCTTGTATTTCATTACAGCTATTTTCATACTCTGTCTACATATTTATTATTCGTATTTGTGCTACACTGCTTATGGATCTTTTAATCAATGCTTTTGCTTTTGTACTTTGATTATGTGGTCACATACTATGCATATATGCTTCTATTTATGCACACTTCTGTTTTGTCACACTGCTACTTGCTGACACATGACAGTACCTCTCCTTGACTGAGCTCAGTGTGTTATCCATTCCTAATGCCTGTTCCCTAAGTGTGTTACTTTCATGCTATACCAATATAAGATTACTGTGTTTTTATTCCCATGATACTCATGTCTTTTGGTGCACCATAACTACCATTATTTTGAGCTACAGTAATTAGTAAGCTCTTTATTGTCTCTGTGTGTTATTTATATAACTAACTTTGCTTTTTTTCTGACACATGATTTCCATGATTGACATGATTTTAACATTAACGCATGATAACACACTACCCATTTGTTCTACACAACAGGTAGGGGGTCGGTTGTTCTTTAACTGACACACCATGTGGCGTTGGTGCCCCATATCCTTGAGCTCTGTAGAACTCATTCTTCCTTTCTGAGTTCTCAGTCTACTCTTGTTTGTGTTTTAAATATTTTTTCTGTTGTTTTTGTCAGATATCTGTGTACCAGTTCTCTGTTAAGTAAAATCACTATTTGTAATGCCCCATTTCATTGTACTTAGGATGTAAAATGCACAATTTAGAGGACCAACTATATGAAAAAAAACTGGGGACTGTTTGTAATGCCCCAATTCTTGGTACTAAGGATTTAATATGCAAGGCTTCGAGAATTACGTTTATGTTAAAAAGGAAAGGAAGCTTTTGAATACTAATTTGTAGGATCCAATTGATGTTTCCTAATGTGAGACGTTTGGGAGTGTTTGCACTGTGAATATTTTATTGAAACACCTATGTGAAGACTATTCAATAATGTATGTTTGTGGTAAAAAGAAAGGAAGCTTTTAAATACAAATTTTGGGATAGAATTGATCTTACTGTTTCATAAGGAGAGGCTTATATTGTACGATGTAAATGGAAGGTTTAATTTATCTGATGTGACTATGAAGTCAAATTACTGAGTAGGACTTTACCTAAACTTGTACTGTTGAATCTTGTAAGGAATTTCTTCATGAAGATTGATTACTGCTGTAATTGAGCAGCATGACTTTTCTAAATTTTACATAACTAGTATGTAAGTAGATTGTATGAAATTTGTTAATCATTCCTGCAATTGAGCAGCATGACTTTCTTGCACTTCAATTGACATTGTATGTAAGAAGATTAGGTACAATTTATTCCCACTATATTTGTGCAGGATCACTTTACTGCACTTTATCAAAAAATAGTATACAAGCATGTTTTACTACCTTTTAAATAAATTTTTTTGTACATAGATTTTATCCAACACAAGACTATTCTTGCTAGAGAGTTGGTAACATTAGTGTTATCTTATAGATATGTAACACATTTTTATGCAGTAAATGCACTGCAGACAATTATTGTAAATTACTTTAAATATTAATTTCTTGTTACCTTAAAGATATATAACACATTATTTATGCAGCAAATGTCCACTGCCTACAGTTCTTGTATATTACTTTAAATATTAATGTCTTGTTAACTTAAATGTAGATAACACATTTTGCAGTAAATGTCCACTGCCTATTGTATATTTCTTTTAATATTATAACAGAGACTGAATTGTCACCTGAAAGACTACTAGATGTAAGTTTAAAAGAATGTGACAAAAGCCAGTGTGGGATACCTGTTCATGTCAAATGTCTACTATAAATAATTGAAGTTAACGATGTTAAGAGTACATCAGTCTGGACTGCCACCTGCCATAACATGCCTTCTATGACTGATAATTGTAACTGAATGTCAGTAGGTGTTGTCATCTGACTTGACATTTATTTCACACTCGATACTACCATGGCTCAGGGTTTGTAATCACCTGAGACCTCTGTTACAGGGTGAGTTATCCCCTAATTTAACAGGCAATCGGTTGCTCAGTTTGTCCCATCACCTGATGCCTTTTATTCTTCACATTTCTTGTACTACAGATCACTATTGGGGTCAGTGTGTTCTATCACCTGACGTGACAAGATAGTACAGTGTACATTTGTAGTGGTTCAGTGTATCCCATCACCTGAATTCTTCTTATTTCTTGTACTACAGCTCATTATTGGGGTCAGTGTGTTCCATCACCTGATGTGACATCCTGTGTACATGGACATCATTGGTGGCACAGTGTGTCCCATTGCCTGATGCCCACTATTCTTCACATTTCTTGTACTACAGATCACTATTGGGGTCAGTGTGTTACATCACCTGAAGTGACATGCTGTGTACATGGACCTAATCGTTTGCTCAGTGTGTCCCATCGCCTGAGGTCACATATTTCTATTTTCTTGCACTACAGCTCAATAATAAGTCAGTGTGGTCTCCCACCTGATGTGACCTGTCCTGTACGATTGACCTAATTTAGGGCTCAGGGTGTCTGATCTCCTGAGGCCATTTATTCACTATTATCAAAGACAGTCGACATGTATCTGAGGTTTACTCCAAAATAATGATGGTAACTGAAAGTCAGTTTATGCTGTCACATAATGTGACAGAGATGTAATAGTTAAGCCTACTATTAATTAAAGTACCTTTTTGCATATTTTATGTATTTTTTCTCATATTCTATACAACTATCAGGTAAATTTGGATATGATTTGAGGTATTTTTCCCTCATATTTCTATACTTCTATGTGGTAACATTCAAGTTTATATGATGTAACTGTTAGGTAAACTTTGATATTTTTCGAGGTATTTTTCCTTATATTTCTATGTTTCCATTTTTTAACACTTAGTATTGTGTGACATTGATGATTCACTTGTATTTCGCTATTTTATGTATTTTTTCTCACATTCTACATAACTGATAGGTAGATTTCGTGTTATGTGAGGTATGTTCCCTCATATTTCTCTGCATGTATTTGGTAACATTTGGTATTATGTAACAGGTATTTCAGATTTGTACATTTCGATGTTCTTTGAGTCACTGTGACTTGCAAACCTGGACTGTTGGTAAAGTTTGATTTGATACACCTCACTTAATACCCTATATGTCTGATGTTTTTGTCCTATATAGAGATGTTTTGGTTTTGTACATTTGATGTTCTTTGCTTCACTGTGAATAGCAAATCTCATGGTATTATACACTTTACTTAACATCCTAGGTTTATTGATCAATTTCATTGCTCTGTAATACTCTTTTCATGAGAATACTATGTATACTTTGTATCGTATCTTCCATTGTAATTTTTTTTACGAATTTCGTGGGTAAATCTGTGCTAACTGCACAGATCCCCCAACAAAATTCTGGTCCACCAGACCAGAGGGTTGTGAAAGGTATGGCCTGAGATTCGATCAGGATAGAGCCAGTGAAAAATGTCGATAGTTCCCAACCGCAAGGTTGGACGATTAGTACATCTTCGAGTAGTAAGATCTTTGACAGGTAACAGAGGTAGGTGCATGCAGTAAAAGTTTGAGTGTGGTGAGGAGATGCGCAGAGACAGCAGACATGTTTCGAGTCGGAGCTAGATGCCTGCAGGAGGCAGCCGGGTCATGACAGCATCAAAGTAAGAATTGGCGCTACGCACATAATAAGCTATATATTGAGCGAAACTCGGCACATACCTGGGGAAACTAGAAGCAGTCACATGCAGTTCAGTCTAGTTTAAATAGATAATTTTTATTAACAACACTTTCACTATATCTGAAGGTTATGATGATATTTTTGTAGAAAACCATATGAAGAAAACTGCAAAAAATATAAGTCGCACATTATCAATGCAGTGCTTATGTGAATTCCTTATTAGACATGTAACGAGTGCTAACTTCCGTCCGAGACGGAATCTGGTATTTTTCTCCTTCAGTATACATTTAGTATCTCGCCACGCTTGTCCCAAAACCATTAGATGTGATCCATACAATTAATGGATCTTGGAGCTGTACTACACGTAATGTGAACTTAAAATACTGTTGTAACTAATGGCTTTATCTATGAACTAATTTATAATCGTGAACTTTATTTTATTTCTTTGTTGGTACAAAATTTTTCACTCTGTACACCACCAAAGCACATAAAAATTTCATTCATGTAGCTCTTACATACAAATAATTGGAAAAGTCGGGTCATTAATTTCTGTCCATCCAGTATGTTAATGGTCAGCACAGTAAAAACAAATATGCGAATTCAGTGAAACATTGATATTAAATATTTGGCAAGTAACCCCCAGAGTCTTTAATATCAGTAGAGAAATAATTGTACATTCGAGCCAACTACCATAGCTCACCGTCTAGATAAAACCGGTAGCACGCTAGAAAGTTGTCTGTGAACATACTGACTGCTGCATATAGCCACATTGTAATTTTCAAATGTTTATGACCTGTCGAGTGAGGTGTTGCGTCACCTAGTGACTAATCATAGCCCCTTGTATGTTGTTCTTGAGATGGTCAGCTAGCATGGTTAGAGATCGGCCCTCGGCTTGTGCTGCAGCAGTTCACCTTGCCAGTTTTAAGGACCTTTTATAGCCACCAGGCAGAGAGTGCTCATCGTCCGTTTTTCAGAAGTCGTTTGTGGTCACTAATCATGCTACAAGTCCGCCGCAGCTATACATCACTGCAAATCTGACGGAAATGATTTCTTGAGTAGACAACACTGGTTACCCGTAGTTTTGGGAACTGTTAAGTTTAATCGGGTAGCTTTTTGCTAGTGAAAAATGATGAAACAGTCACGGTTTTGTGACCACAAAGTTCCATTACACCAAATCACTGAAATGGTTCACGTGCCATCGCATTGACTGTGGTTCTGTGCAAGGGAAACGTGAGTCAGCGACTGCTAATTAACACAGCACTAAGTAAAGCTAGGAGATCACCGTGCCACTGCTTATCGGCCATTCCAGATGCTGGCGGCAACTCCCAGTTATTCCGATAACGAGATGCCGTCGAGCAGAGCAGGGGTATTCCGCAAGCGCGCAGGTCCCCGTCTGGTGTTCCATCCAACCTTTCAGACACTATGCTACAACGCGATGCGGTAATCGGGAATTCCGGAGCAGCCAGCGTGATTCAGATATTCCGTAGCTGCTGAGCAGAATTTGCAACTGGACTGCAGAAATGAGCATGTCGGGAAAAATTCTTTACTCATTTCTACTGTTTTCTGAAACGGCAATCTCACGAATTTCAGGTATTAATTGAGGCAAAAATAATTTAGGAGATCAAAGGCATAAGGTTAGCTATTAAGTCACCGAATCTGAGAATATTCGGCAGGAGTACACAACATACCTCAGGATTCATCTATATCTACATGATTACTCTGCAATTCACATTTAAGTGCTTGGCAGAGGGTTCATCGAAGCACAATCATACTCTCTCCCTACCATTCCACTCCCGAACAGCGCGCGGGAATAACGAACACCTAAACCTCTCTGTTCGAGCTCTGATTCCTCTTATTTTATTTTTATGATCATTCCTACCTATGTAGGTTGGGCTCAATAAAATATTTTCGCATTCGGAAGAGAAAGTTGGTGACTGAAATTTCGTAAATAGATCTCGCCGCGACGAAAATCGTCTTTGCTTTAATGACTTCCATCCCAACTCCCGTATCATATCTGCCACACTCTCTCCCCTATTACGTGATAATACAAAACGAGCTGCCCTTTTTTGCACCGTTTCGATGTCCTCCGTCAATCCCACCTGGTAAGGATCCCACACCGCACAGCAATATTCTAACAGAGGACGAACGAGTGTAGTGTAAGCTTTCTCTTTAGTGGACTTGTTGCATCTTCTAAGTGTCCTGCCAATGAAACGCAACCTTTGGCTCGCCTTCCCCACAATATTATCTATGAGGTCATTCCAACTGAAGCTGTTCGTAATTTTAACACCCTGGTACTTAGTTGAATTGACAGCCTTGAGAATTATACTATTTATCGAGTAATCGAATTCCAACGGCTTTCTTTTCGAACTCATGTGGATAACCTCACACTTTTCGTTATTTAGCGTCAACTGCCACCTGCCACACCATACAGCAATGTTTTATAAATCGCTTTGCAACTAATACTGGTCTTCGGATGACTTTACTAGACGGTAAATTACAGCATCATCTGCGAACAACTTAAGAGAACTCCTCAGATTGTCACCCAGGTCATTTACATATATCAGGAACGGCAGAGGTCCCAGGACGCTTCCCTGGGGAACACCTGATATCACTTCAGTTTTACTCGATGATTTGCCGTCTATTACTACGAACTGCGACAGGAAATCACGAATCCAGTCGCACAACTGAGACGATACCCCATAGGCCCGCAGCTTGATTAGAAGTCGCTTGTGAGGAACGGTGTCAAAAGCTTTCCGGAAATCTATAAATACGGAATCAACTTGAGATCCCCTGTCAATAGCGGCCATTACTTCGTGCGAATAAAGGGCTAGCTGCGTTGCACAAGAACGATGTTTTCTGAAGCCATGCTGATTACGTAGATCGTTCCCTTCTAGGTGATTCATAATGTTTGAATACAGCATATGCTCCAAAACCCTACTGCAAACCGACGTCAATGATATAGGTCTGTAGTTCGATGGATTATTCCTACTACCCTTCTTAAATACTGGTGCGACCTGCGCAATTTTCCAATCTGCAGGTACAGATCTCTCGGTGAGCGAGCTATTGTATCAGCGTAATCTGAAAGGAACCTAATCGGTATACAATCTGGACCTGAAGACTTGCCCGTATCAAGCGACTCAGAAAAACTATATATGTTACACAAGAGACTTATTATTTCCAGGTAAGCAATTTTATCACGATACCAAAAATGAACTGGTCGGTCAAGTGTTAAAACTCCTGATGTATTACTTTGGTGTATGTTTTGGAACTCACACATACAGTAATGTAACACTGTACATTAGCGGAGTACGTTGGTATAAACGCTCATCAGTGATAGACGTCAGACTTACAGATCTTTCAGTTTTGCTATCTGATATGTTTCTTGAAGAACCGATAAGCGAAATGGTATGCAAAATAGTGCTAAACATCAACTGAATAAAAATGCGTGGGTTACTAACCAACATGTGATCAAAGCATTCGACTTGAAAGTCACTAAAGATATATCACACGTATTGGAGAGAAAGGACAATATCAGAGTACAATATTTCGTAAACAATGAAAGTTAGGTACAAACTAAGGGCACAAGAGTAGCAGAAGCAGAACGACGACTTGCATGACAACAGCACAAAGAGAACAGCAGTAGCAGAAGCGAAAACTACGTTACCAAGCCGGCCGGAGTGGCTGAGCGGCTCTAGGCGCTACAGTCTGTAGCCGCGCGACTGCTACCCTCGCAGGTTCGAATGCTTCGTCAGGCATTGATGTGTATGATGTCCTTAGGTTACTTAGGTTTATGTAGTTTTAGGTTCTAGGGGAATGATGATCTCAGAAGCAAAGTCCCATAGTGCTCAGAGCCATTTCAACCTGTTACCAAGGAAGTAATATTCTACATGACAACCGGTCTGAATACTAGTGTTATTTTTCTGTAGGCGAAACCTGTGTTTTTTTATTAAAATTTATATATTGGCAAGAAACAAACGAAGAAACTGCTGAAATTTTAGGTATGGACTGTAAGAGAGTATGGATATGAAATTCTGACCATGAGCGAATAGGTCACGAGGACTCGGTAAGTACTTAAACTATGTACAAATCTACATAGAACAGATAAAAATATGAATTCAAGAGCTACTAGAAAGAAAAGAGAAGTAAAGAATTTAACGGAAAACAGCCACGGGAAGATGCTAGTGAAACATCTGCTGCAGGAGTAATGCGTAATGTTAGGGAGAAAACAGATGTGGGACCGACCATGGGTTTAGATCTACTAGGATGAAAGTGAAATTGGCAAATATGATCGAGAGTGTCGAAAATTTACTGCTGCTTACAGGCAACATGCTGCTTCCACCGACAAATCATTTTTCTCTTTACTAGGATAGGTGAATGCCAACATATGCGAAGAGGGTGGGTACTATAGCAATATAATGAACTTTGTCATACCACTAGAAGTGTCAACAAATGGTTTGGTGAACACTGTCGACTTCAGAGTACTTTTCTGCTTTATTTCCTCAGATTTCACTCAGTGCGAACCCCGTTGTGTTCACTGTGTGATAACCCTGGCACTCAAATACGAGGTAATCACTACACCTACATTTCTTGGATCTGTCAGCTCTTCGGCCCATCTAGTCGTTGGGCGTGCTGTTAAGTTTGATCGGGTGATATACTATCCGTAATATGACTCAAATTTACATCTTCGTCACCAAATTTAATTAACAACGACGAAAAGCTCCCTTACTTCAAATGATGCAGTACGATGTTGATGCCTAGCAGCTTTCCGTAGCAACTTTGGTGGGTTATTGAGAGACGGCCACTCCAGCATGTAGATAGGGCTAGAATTACCTCCCTATTGTGGATGTTAAATTGAACCGAACTATGCCGTAGCAATGGGTTACTATTGGATCTTTACTGACATGAACTGGTATGGAACAGCAATGAAGTCACAGTGCACGTAAGTTAAAAGAGATACGAAATCCATGTCTCAGTGGAATTTCTGATCTCCATTTGGATTTTGCCCTGACTCTAGTGGTACTACTCGCGAGTATTGTACCATTACAGTATGTGCAGCTTGAAAATGTTTTCATATACTGTCCAGTCACATTAATGTGATCACCTGCCAAAAGTCTGAATAACCATCATATTCTAAAGAAATGTCAAGTTAATGTAATCTTCCGGCCACCGGCGAAGATGTGTGCCCTTCACGGTTCAGTAAAGGACAATCTGGGTCTGTGGAAGGCCGGGATCTATAAAATTCCTTGACAGTGTGGTAAAGCTTACATCGGTCAGACGACACGCACGGTACATGAAAGGTGCGTTGAACGCGAACGCCACACTCGCCTTTCGCAGCCCAGTAAGTCGGCCGTAGCTGAGCACTGTATTACCACAGGACACGCTATGGATTTTTCTGCCACGAAAATCTTGGCCCCAGAGAAAACTTTCTGGGATTCAGTAATTAAAGGATCTGTAGAGATATGCCTAGCACAAAATCTTATAAATCGTGGTGGCGGTTTTCAACTTGACAAGGCTTGGGACCCGGTGATCTCTCTAGTTTCCTCTAAGAGAAGACATTTTATTCATAAAGACACGTCTGGCGACATCTGACGTCTGTTTTTAGTGACGCGGGCGCGCATTCCGACAGAGGGCGGACACGTAGGTTTCACCTTTATGCATGCGCCGGCGTGCCACAGGTAGAACAGTAGCTCCAGAGGGCGCGGATTTCGATAGAGGACGCTCCTACGACGGAGGCCAATGCGCATGCGTTTTCGCGCCAATTTTTTGCTATAAAATTGACTCCAGGAACTTGCAGTCTCCAGTGACGGACACTCACCTGAAGATGGCTGGACGATTGCCAGCCGAAATATCGTGGCAAGAAGTCAACATGATTCGGCTGCAATCCCGAAATCTCATCGAACATCATATACTGCTCCGAGCGCTGTGAGATGTGCAAAAACAGAGTCAGTGAAGTTCTGAGAGGTACCGACAGTGATGTGGGGCCATGCCGACCCAGTGCCGTGACCAGCTGCCTTAGATTTCTCGCAAGTAGCCCTAGCGACGTTGTCCCAAAGATTTTTTATTGGATTTAAATCCTGCGAGTTTGGTCACCACGGGAGTACGGTAAACTCATCCTGGTGATCCACTTATCCTGGAGACCAAGTAGCTACACTGCGAACTGTGTGACATGTTGCATTGCCCTGATGGCAGATGCCACGATGCCGAAGAAAAGCAAACTACATACAGGGGTGGGCGCGGTATCAAAGGATAAATTGATTATGCAATCCATAACGACGAGTTTACCCTGGGTATACCTCTGGCCCGGTCCCTCCTGATGATGGTTGCATGGTGTTTGTTTTCAGACATTCCAATCAGGCAGAGAATAAAACGTCAATCATCTGAAGAGGCTACGTATAGCCACCCAGTGTACGTCCATGGTATGTGTATAAGTTAGGTGCCTACTGCAGATGCCCATACTCAGAACCGTTCGCTGAACCGTCATTGGGGAGACACTGTTGGTATCCCCTCGGTTCATCTGGACAGTAAGTTGCTCAGCTGCTACGAATCTCCGCAGCCGTCGTTCATCCCTGACATATATGGTCTATGGGTGCATCACAGTTGCCGGCCTTTGGTGGCCGAGCGGTTCTAGGCGCTTCGATCTGGAACCGCGCGACCGCTACGGTCTCGGGTTCGAATCCTGCCTCGGGTATGGATGTGTGCGATGTCCATAGGTTAGTTAGGCTTAAGTAGTTCTAAGTTCTAGGGGACTGATGACCTGAGATGTTAAGTCCCATGGTGCTCAGAGCCATTTATTTGAACTTTTTTTTTTTTTTTTTTTTTTTGCAGTTGCCTCGCGACCAGCTTTGATTACGTTACTTTGTCATACATGACGTACTTTAATGACGACGGCACCCGAACAGTTCACGAACTTAAGCGTTATGGAAATGCTTCCAACGTTGTTCCCAAAAGCCAATGATCATATCCTTTTGCCCGAAAGATAAATCGCTCCCTTATACCACTGCAACAAAACTAAATTGTTCTCCACCTCTCCACGATCCGCTTAGTACACCCTACGACGCTAGGTCTGCGATCTACCATTTGTGAATAGTTACAGCGCGTTGACGTACTGCGGAAGTGCCTCCGCAGCAGGATCTTGGTTCAAGCGCTCGTATTGACTACCGTTCATCGGCGACGTGGGCTAGAATTGGCACGCCAATACCACAACGGGACGTACACTGCGTGATGACAGGTACCCTTTTCAGATTGAGCACATTCTATGATCCCTCTAACAACCGTCGGACGGATCCAAGCAGGAGGAGGCCCGTTATGGACACGGAAAGTTTCGCGGCGTTCTATGAGTGATTGTGGAAGGAAAAATGGATCAACACTAACATGTCGTTATTCTCGGAGAACTTCAGGCGTACTTCTTCACTACTAAGTTTAGTTTCTTTTTTTTCAGTCATCAGTCTTCTTACTGATTTGATGTGACTGGCCACGAATTCTGTGTCAGTCTCTTTATCTCAGAGTATCACTTACAATTTACGTCCTCAGTCATTTCCTGGATGTGTCCTATCCCTTCTTCTTGTCAGCGTTTTCCATACATTTCTTTCCTCGCTGATACTGTGGAGAACCTCCTTACCTTACCTTTTCACCTAATTTTCAACATTCCTCGGTAACACCATATATCCTCAATTTCCTTTTCCGTTCTGCCGTACATTATTATTCTTGTCGGAAACAGGGATGCTTCAGTTATTAAGCGAATTCTACGATAATTCTGTCACTTATCGGTTCTCGAAATCTTGGAAATACTGTCGATGATGTTTTTCCGAAACTGATCTACACACCAACATGAGTAATCATTGTATTCCTACTTCCAACGATTTTAGAAAATCCGATGCAGTGTTATCTATCCCTTCAGACTAATTTGATCTTATCCTTTCGAAGCTCTCTTAAATTTTGATTCTAACACTGAATCCCCTACCTTTTCTATATTCACTCCTCTTTCTTCTTCTATCACGTTATCAGACAAGTTTTCCCTACCATAGATGCCTTCAACATACCCTTTCCATCTATCCGCTCTCTCTTCTGCATTTAGCAGTGGAATTCACATTGCACTCTTAATATTACATCCCTTGGTTTTAACTTCCCGGAAAGTTGTTCTGCCTTTGCTGTAAGCTGAGGCAGTCCTTTCGACAATCGTTTCTTTTTCGAATTATTCACACTTTTCATGCTACCATTTCCTCTTAGCTTCCCTGCACTTCCTATTTACGTCATTCCTAAGTTCTCTGTATTTGATCTGTATTTCTGTACTCCTGATTTCCGTGAACACTTTTGTTCTTCCTCTTTTCGTCAATCAATAGAATTATATCTTCTGTTACTCATGGTTTTTTCGCAGCAACCTTCCTTGTACCTTTGATTTTCTTTCCAATTTGTGTGATAGTCTTTTTTAGAGATGTCCATTAATCTTCAGCCGACTGGATACTGATATATTCTTTAACGCATTATTTATAGTCTCAGAGAACTTCAAATGTATATCTTCATTCCTTAGTACTTCCACAGCCCTACTGCCTTGTGCATTGATTGTTTTAGACCAGTCTTTTAAATGTCATCCTTCTCTTCATTACTACTAAATTATGATCTGAGTCTATATCTGCTACTGGGTACGCCTTACAATGCAGTATCTGATTTCGAAATCTCTGCCTATCCATGTTGTAATCTAACTGAAGTTGTCCTGTATTTCTCGGCCAAGTGTGCCTTCTCCTCTTCTGATTCTCGAACAGAGCATTCGCTATTACTAGATGAAACTTATTGCAGGCATTAACTAGTTTATCTCCTCTCATTCCTAGAATCAAGCATAAATTCTTCCTTAACTCTATATTCTACTGCTTCCCTTAGAGCCGTATTCCAATCCACAATGTCTATCAGGTTTTCATCTCTCTTTACGTGCTCCATTACCCGTTCAATATCTTCACATACTTTCTCTGTCTCTTAATCGTCTGTTGGCGACATCGGCATGTATACCGCAACAGTTGTACGTGTCGATTTGCAGTCGTTTCTGATGAGAACAACCCTATCAATGAATTGTTCATAGAAACACACGCACTGCCCTAGCTTCCTACGCACAACGAATACTAATCCTGCTTTAACACTTTCGGCTGCTGCTAATATCACCCTAAACCCCTCTAACCAAAACTCGTTGCCTTATTTCCATTTCACTTCACTGCCCCTCCTGTATCTATATTGGGGTTTAGCATTTCCATTTACAGATTGTCTAGCTCCCTCATCATATGGAAATACTAGACATAGCTTGACTTTCTCTGAGGCTGTAGATGTTGCGATAAGGAATAGCTCAGTAGGTAATTCAGTTGAAGAGGAATGGAGTCTCTAGAAAAGGCACACACAAAAGCTGAGGAAAAAAATATAGGTAGTAATATGGTAACTGCAAGGAGACGTGGCTAATAGAAGAAGTACTTCAGTTGATCGATGAAAAAAGTACAAACATGTTCAGCGATATTCACTTACGAATAAAATAAATAGGAAGTGCAGGGAAGCTAAAGCGAAATAGATACATTAAAAATGTGCACTAATCGGAAAAGAAATTACTGTCGGAATTACTGATTTTGTACATAGAAAAGTCAAAACAACCTTCGTTGAAATTAAAGGCAAGAATGGCACATTAAGAGTGCAACGGGAATATTAAAAGCATAGGACGGAGTGGATAGATGAGAAAAGTATACTGGAGGCTTCTGTAAGTGGGAAGATTTGTCTGAAGTGACAGAAGAAGAAACACGAGTCGATTTACAAGAGATACGGGATGCTGTATTAAAATTAGAATTTAAGAGAGTTTTGGCGTCTTAAGATCAAATAAGGCCGAAGGAACTTTCTTCCGAGTAGAATGTGTAACTGGATTAGTTGGGTTGGTAAGTATTGCAAACGCGGAAGCTATTCTGTATCAAAAGTTACATCTGGGCGACTATGTGTCTAAATGACAGATCGTCTCTTTTGTTAATTTAAACTCAATTTTTTTTTTATTTCAGCTTTAAACCACTACAGCTCACTTTCGAAATGATTTTCTGTTCGAAAGTTGAATCCGTAAGTCAGTTTCCACTTGTATAGTGTTCCATAGATTGAGCAAGTTTTACAATCCATTTTCTCTCTAAATTAACATAGAAAATGACACATATGGTGCTCATAGGAATCATAGAGTATCAGTTGAGCAGGACAAGTTACTCTCTCACCTATTTTTCGCATACAGAAAATTATTAAAGATTTTATTACAACCTGACGCACCTTAAGCGAGACTCTAGAAAGTTAACAGCCTGAGTAGAAGTTAATGGAGCCTGGTGGGGCACTAAAAGCATGAGCTATTTTTATGATTCTTAGCTCATAGAAACGGCATGTAGGCAGTTGAAAGCAATTGGTGGCGAGCCCATCCATTAGTAAATCTTGCCGGATAGCTCCACAGCTATACAGGGCAGACAGTGTAGCCCCTCATCTAGACAGGTCTCCAGCGGTATAACGCCGAGCAACCTGCCGCGGCGCCAGCGGTAGCCTGGGCTGGGGGCGACCATCTGAAGCAACGCGTCTGCAGAGTGGAGTTGTAAACCGGGCACTGTGTGCAGAGCCACACGTCATAAAAGTTCACAAGTCTTCGTGTTCGCCAATAGTGCAAATAGGCCAGTCAATCACCTTCCTGTCGCCTCGGTTGCATAAGAAAAATCCGGTGTCTGAGAAACTTATGGAGATGAAATCTTTATTACATCTTATAGCTAGGACTAACAAGCTCTAAGACACAGGTGATTTAGATAAAGACCTTTAAGACTGTATCTGTTTGCTTGTTGCCATGGGAAGCGACATGACTTCGGAGAAAATCATCTTCCCCCTCTGCGGAACCTTAAAAAAGCCAGTAATTGTCGGTCTCTTTTTTTTTTCCAGAGTCGCGGGTTTCTTAAGTCTTGCCCTGGTTCGACATGAGTTGGTGCTGTCTTGTGGGAGGGGAGATTTAGCGCCTCTAGAGCCCTGTGATTGGCTGAAATAAGGTGAAGTTGGTGTCGTTTTTGCACTTTGCGGGAAAACGGAATTTTTTTCTAGATAGGTGGGAGGCACTCGGGTGCAGGACTTTGGTCTGGTATGACTTCTAGTACAGTCTCTGGCATATGTGGCTGATACTTGGGCCCTGTCCTGTGACTGACTTCACTTGTGAGTACTTTAGACTGCGGAACCTGTGGCAAAGTTCTTACTGTGCCGACAGTGTGACTTCAAACATTTTGGACAGCTCGTTTGCTGAGGGCACACTCATTCGTTTTTGGTGTATCAGCCTTGACGTTTGATTTCCTTGTGTGCTCTGTCATATAAGTGAGCCGGATTGGTCCTTGGTATGGCCAGCGAACAGGTGTGTCACACATTGAAATCTACCGTGATTTCAGGGCTCTGGTAGAGAGTAAATTGCGATCCGTCTGCCTGATCGCTACTCTGTCAGATTTTTGCATTTCTTTCATGGCCTCGACGTCTTACCTCCGCAGCACACATTTCTCCAGGTGCAATTTACATCGCCGCACAAAGCAAACGGGGTAATGTACTGCCTCTCCGGCATAGCAGGGCGTACAGATCTCAATCTCCACTAGCTCTCAGCTGCACCTATATAGTAGATTTGATCAATCAAAGTCTGCTCAGCGTCAGATCAATTCAGATTGCGCTATCCATATTTTTAGGGCCAGAGTTAAACTGTCTTTGCCAACCCAGGATCCTTGTCCAGTGTAGTCTTAAATCACCTGTTATTTGTTTACGGTATTCAATCAATAACTTGTTTAGTATAATTTATGTTTGTTTTTTATAGAAAAAATAAATGTTGTTTGAACACTAAAATTATGCCAACGCAATCAATTATTTAAACAGTCCCCCCCACAGGGTTACTTAGATAGTGTCCCGTTGATGAATCTGGTTTGGATATTAGATTTTCCGAGTACTGTTTGCTTTTTCTTCCCGACGTCTTCTGCAGTGATAATGAAATAAATCCTCTTCCCTGTAAATCGTCTTCTCGAAATATCGGTAAGTTAAAGTAACAATTGCTGAACAACTAATTTCCAGAACGTACTGTATTCTCCTGGACTCTCCGCTTAAATTTATGCTTTCTGAATCTCGGTGCACTGTTCAAGAGGTCTTCTACGATTATCCACTGTCCGCTGCTATTGAACCTGATCTGTCTCAAACGAAAATAATTAATTTTTCCACTAGTTAACGTAGCAGTCACGACTGTCGGTCCATTTACGAAAGTGTTCTGCAATAGATTTCCTTTGCTTTTCAGCTGTTACCACAGTGTTCACCTTTTTTTACACGTAAAAGATACACAGAAGTTACAAATAAATACAATGAAAGAATAATATTAAAATGAATACAGTACTGTTCTGTACATATCCATTCACGTAAACTATGAAACAAATGCACGACACGAATTGAAAAGAAAGGATTATACATACTTTTATAAGTATTCCTAGTAAGAGGCTGCTGTGTATTACAGGGAAGGATGAAACTACGCTCGTTAGAAAGTGTCTTATATTAAACCGTTGGTGTTGACTTACCCTACTCTGCTGCCACCAGACCGCATACGAGACGCTTGTTGATTTTAACACAAGGACAGACATCGTAATGGTCAAGTGAATGTCTTACGAAGCATTCAGTTACAAGAGAAAGAAATTCAAGATTCTGGTGTGCTCTAGACATCCTGATTACAGTGCCATAATCAAAAGAATAGGTCAACCAAGAAGACAATTTCAGTAACCGGAACATACGACGTGCGCTCTGTAAGTAATGCAACGAATTTTTCCCTGAAAGCATTCCGGTTTTATTCAGGATTCCAATACACCCTACTATTTCCCACATTTTTGGCCACAAAATGCTATTTTTCAGCATGATATCCTTTTAATGTAATGGTATTATGCGACCTCACTGGGAGAAGATCAATGCCCGTATGGTACTAGTCTACTGTTCGACGTCTCACCCAACATCTTGCTGCATCAAAAACCTCCCTGTTATCCACGTACTGCTTCCGTCAGAGTGCAGCCTTCATTGGACCGAAGAGATGGAAGTCTGAAGGTGAAATCCGGCGCGTAAGGCGGATGAGGAAGAACAGTTCTATGAGGTTTTGTGAGTTCCTCTCGGGGGTGCTGACTTCTGTGGGGCGTTTGACAGTTATGGAAGAGAAGTTCGTTTGCGTTCTTGTGGTGCCGAACACTCTGAAATCGTTTCTTCAATTTCCTGGGGGTTCTAGAGCTGTGTGTGGCCGGCCGGCTCGCGGGAGGTCGGATATGCTTGCGCAACCTGGTTGCGATCATGACAGACGCCTCGCCGAACAACTCATCGAGCTGTTGTGCACTGCAGGTCTCCGTAGATATTCTGCAAGCGTCCATGAACATCTGGCCAAAGAAACTCAATAATACGTTTCTGCTTGGTACCACCGCCGCTACAGACGCCATTATGAAACCTACGTAAAGCGCCGCTGCTTGTCGCAGCTTCATGAAACCACAGGAATTGAACAGTATATATTCCACTACGTATCGAAACAAATTTCACATCTATAATCATATTGGCTGAAAAGAAAAGTGTTACATTACATGTTGAACGCCCCTCGTATTTCGACAGTAATAATTTCAACTACAGTGGCTGGACAGTACCAACCATTGGTAAAATAGAGTTCGTATTCACAAAATCCTGCGAAGATTATTTTCACACAGTCTCGCCTACCTGTACGTGCTCAGCCCTGGCTGCCTTCACGCGAAGATAGGCCTGCCGCTATTAGCCAGCCGGTAATTAGGTGTGCGCTGGAAGCAGGTGTTCGGGCTGGTCCCAGTCAGTCGGTGGATCAGGCGCGCATAACTCACCTGCCCGGGCGGCCGCCCCGCTATCGGAATACCAGCCGAGTGGCGGCCGTACCTGCAGCCAACCGCGCGTGCGAATTCCAGGGCGCGGCGTGCAGGCGAATTGCGCGCCGGGTGGCGTGCTTGCCAGGCGGTAGGTGCCTATCCTCCTCAGAGACTCTTCTTATTGTTTTTTTTTACCCACCCTAATATGCTATTATACAGTCGTCTCGTTACTTTACACTTTCACTCCACAGACAAAGTCCTTTGGATTAATAAGGAACGAGAAATCGAATTAGCGTCTACAGTGAATTTTTTGAGGGAGCTGGGTGCCTGATAGGGGCTGCCTGGAAATGTTTTATTCATTGATTAACTACAACATAATGGAAATTGATAGAAATGGTTCAATTACAGCACAAAAGCAGCCAGCATACTGCTCTATTTTATCAAATCTTTACCTTACTTACTGAAATCAAACAATCTTAGGCAGCCGACACATTTCCTATTTAAATGAGATGTTTGTCACTTATGATGTCATGACCAAGTGATAAGCTGTAATGACACTGGAGACAAATGCGTAATTTACATAGCCCAATATAGTGCACGGAGAATCATTTGCGATGATAAACTGCGCAATTCTTTCAACTAATGATCCAGTTCGCATAATCATGTGATTCAATTTGTTATGTAATAATATTCGATCCGTTTTGTGGAAAGAATTAAAGGAGTAATTTGGTAGCAACCACATAACGAACTTAATTTTTTTTTCGGTCACCCATTACATATTGTCACAAACACTCACCAGGTGCAAAAACGGAGAGCACTGAGAACGAAACTAAGCGGTAAATTTAATGGACCCTACATACTTCCAGATCAGACAGCGATTCTGATTTTAACTTCGACAATTAACTGCGCTTTTAAACTAACACGCGTCTCTGTGTAATAGAGTAATATAGAGAACACTTTTGTTGGTTACGTTTCCGCAAAACATTTGTAACCTTTTTAACGGAAACGAAACAGAACGAGTTAAGTTTCAATGTATTCATGTCTTCTTTGCCAATGTGGATACATGCCACCCATTTATAGGCTACTTACACACTGGCTTGGATTTAATCAGAATGGACATATTAGTATTTAATTCTGCTCATGTAATCAGCAATATACTTAAATTTAAAACTGTCTAAGGAACAAATAAGACAGTTTTAGGTGCAGTTTCTAATCTGCTTAGCTGTCAGACGTTTCTATGTTACTGGCCAAATGTTCAAAGGTGGTTCAGGCTGTGCATTGAACTTCTTTATCAGACACTGACGGCTTTAATTATGAATTAAAGGTTGTTTCTCCTTCTAGTGATGTAACTGTGGACATCACTGACCTTCTCAAATTATTCTTCATGTTTTATGACGAATTTCGTTAGCCGGTATAGGCCACATATTGCAAACATATTGAACAGACTTCTACAAGATCGCAATGAGTGAAGATACAATACTCTCATACACCGTATTTGTGCATCTGTATTTTGTTTCTATGTTACCCCAGAAAATTGTGCCAGCGATACTAAAACGTGTATATTTACACAATACGTTAGTATGCTGATTTGTTTGTTCCAAAACCTGGATTATCTATAGGCATTAATCAAAAAGTGAGAGTGACTTGTCATAGTAAGTCGTTACACAGATGGTTAATCTATGTCCACTTTCTGAGGTGGAATGCCGCTTTTCTAAAACAATACCAGTCTGTCCAAGAGTACCGAACCTGCCTCAGCATAGTTGAATAAATTTACACCACTTCACATGTGTTACGATGTATATAATATAGAAGTAAATACATTCATATATAATACTGTATGTAAGTCTATATATAAGTATGTGTAAGTGTTAATAGGTAAACTGGTAGAAATTTTCTGTTAGCTTGTAAAGAGCACATAAAATTTGATGATAACGGTGCAAGTACCTTTGCACTCCATCTCATAAACAACAAACGTACATAAAAAAATCATTCATGAAAAGCACCAACTTTTACATTATGCTGAGAAAGGGCAGCAAATGAATATCTTAAATGAAATCTAAATTTTCTGTCATTTAAAAGGTCAATTTAATACACTACTTTATCAGTAAACAGATCTCACAGAATAAAAAAAGAGTCCTTGATAACTTCAGTCATGTTCTGCTGAGTAATCGGAAGTCGTCCATACAGAATTATGGAATTTAAAACTTAATCTCATCTCATGCTATATTTAAATATTTATTTTTAATTTATATTATTTTCTTCTATTTTCCATGCTATTATATTTCTTACGCTGTTTTAAATTTCCTCAACTACACACACAAATATAAAGCCATAGTATTTGAAATTATTGTCTTTAGCTTTACTCTGTGTTTAGTATAATATATACTTCTATAAATGTCAAGCTGTCAAGGGAACAAGTCGGCATTTGTGAAGCAAAACGAATATAAAACACAAATTTAAAAGCGCTGACATTTCAATGTGGAAGGTATAGCTATCTAAAGTAGGTAAACATATTTAAAATACGATTAAATTCAAATTATTGTATATTATTTGTGGAAGTAATATAAGATATTATATTTTGTAAAGAACCACAAAATCACTTGCGAATGGCCTATATGGCTGAAACTTGTCATGAACAAATGAAATTAATACAGCATAAGTAGGAGAATACCACCTTTTTCAATAACCTATATTATGTAATGATGCAGTTAGCGAGACTATTCTCTAAATAAACCACGTGCATGAGATACTTCTTTGCACTGTACTCCCACAGGAAATTACACTAAAATCCATAGTATTCGTAATGGCATGAAGTCGAATTATACTGTATTATTTATTTACCTCACTTTTAAATACAATCTATCAACGGAAACAACGACTACGGCTTTCGATTAGAATATATTTTACTTGGTGCTAGTTATAAACGGTCAGATTTACCTTAAAATTATTTCTAACAGAAATTTAGTTCACCCACATGAAACGTGCAAAACCAAAGCGTTCTGCTTGCTAAAATTTACGAACTACGATTTGTTTGCTTTTGACGTTCTCCCTGTCGACTACCACTTGCTCTAGGAAAAGAGAAACAATTTGATTCCTTCCTTGAAGTTTCGGGGACCAAAAGAGGTATCTTCCTCTTATGGTCGTTTTGGCTGTACTTGGTTAACTACAGTGAAAGTCTTGAGTGCCGTAAATTCATGTTGCCCTCCTTTATGATCAGTTTTCCCGATAAGATATACAGGGTGTTCATTTTAACCAAAGACATTGAAATATCTCGAATATTAGACATCGGATCAATAAAGTTTTATTTGCAATTGCTTGTCTCGAAGAGAGACATCCAGCGATACCATACTCGACCCACCACTCCACCACGTGCGTAGATGGGGCGGAAAGCTTTGAAATCTTCTATGGAAACCTCGTCCTCTATTGCAGATTACTATTCTACGGCAAAATCTACGTACGGTTCGTCTTCAGCATTGTCTTCTTTTCTCTACAAATGGCGCTGTAAGCGGAGTAGAAATGGTACACAATCGTAATTTGCGGCCTACTACTTAAAGGTCGTTGAATGGCCAATGACACGTGGCACCTCACCACCATGCTGCAGGGCAGTATTTCACAACTTCTAATTTGAAACCCCATTCGCAACGTTTTTTCCTCCGATATATCGAATAGGTGGACTGCTCGATACGCCACCGTGGCCGCGTTGCGGACTACGACGCATCATAAGAGGCAGTACACTGCGACCGGAGATCATGTGTCGTGCAGGCGCAGAATAGACAGCAGCCCTAAACATTATTCTACTTGGGCAGTGTTTATTGTCTGCACACCTATGTATCATTTGGAGAACAGGCGTGCAAGAGGACGATGAATGTTGTTACCACAAGAGAAAAAACAGAAAGGATCCTGATTTACAGAGAATCTAGGGGAAATGTTGAGGCTGCTGTTGCTTTGTATGCCGAGCGTTTTCTAGAGAAAGCTCTCTCTCGTTCTTTCTCTTACAAGGTTGTGAACGCTTTTAGATTTGGTGGCAGGGTACAGACAGGAAAAGGAAAATGAAGCAAATGTGTTACAGAAGAAACTAGCGAAAACGCTGTATTACCGTCAGTGCACCACAACCCATATATGAGCGCCCGGCAATTACACCACGGTACTGGTACGTCCGTAGGTAGTGTTGTCATAATTCTGCATCTCGTAGGTATCATCCATAACACGTGTAACTGCATCAAGAACTTCATGGGGCCGGTTTCCACAACCGGGTAGTGTTTTGTGAATGTGCACGTCAACAAACGCAAACGACCCCCGTTTTTTGCCGAGGTACTATTTTCCGATGAGTCTACATCACCAAATTATGTTACCGTTAATTGGCATAGCATGCATTACTGGAGTGCAGACAATTTCCACTGGTTACGGCAAGATGGTAGGTTAACGTATGGTGTGGCATCATAATGAAGAAACTCATTAGTCCGTATTTTATAAACTGTACGTTAAATGGACGCAAGTATCGAACGTTTTCGTGACAGGACCTACTGATATTACTCCAGGACGTTGCCCTGGACGTTCGACAACGTATGTGGTTTCAAAATGTCGGTTGCCCAGCGTGTTACGCAATTGAAGCACGGGAGGTGTTAGACCGTGTTTACACTGGTTGGTGGATCGACAAAGGTGGCCCTATTAATAGACAACCTAGGCCGCAGGATTTAACGACACTGGGTTTGTTTCTATGGGGATACTTGAAAAGATAAGGTGTACCAGCAAGTGACTGCAGGTCATGAAGGCATGCTCCACCGCATTAGAAACGATCGTGCTCATTGTACCGCAGATATTCTTCTTTCCTGTGTACGGCCATTTGAAAAGCGTATCATTTACTGTGTTGTAGTTGGCGATACTACATTTCAACACTTACTGTAACTAGAGAAAGCAGAGTAGCGTTCGCCTCGGGCCACGGCCACGGTGGCGGGTCGAGTAGCCCCTATTCGATATGTCGGAGGAATACAAAGTTGCGAATGTGGTTTCCTATTAGAATTATGAAATACTGGTCTGTCCTACCCTTGCAGCATAAAAGTGGGGTTCTGCGTGCTACTGGATATTCAAGAGCCAATGAGTAGCACGTCGTAAATTACGATCGTGTACGAATTTTTATTCCTCCGATTACATCGCCATCTGGAGTGAAATGAAAATAAAAAATAAAAAAATAAAAAAATGCTTCAGGCAAAACGTATGTAGATTTTCCAGTAGAATCGTAGTCTTCAATAAAAGAATAACAGGGGCTCCCATTGAAAATTTCAAACTTGTCCCCCACCAACCACGAGAGGGGTGGAGTGAGTGGTCGAGTGTGGTATCATTGGATGTCCCTCTCTGAGACAAAAAAACTGGAATTATGACTTCTGTTGATCCTGTATGAAGTTTTCGTGATATTTCAATGTCTTCAGTTAAAATGAACAACCTGTATATAAAAGCCTTTAATCTGACGTATTTCTGTATGAATTAGTTCTCTATTGCTTGTGTACTTATATTGTTTACAGATGATAACACTAATAATAAGAAGAGTCGGAGTAAACAAAATCTACATAATAATACAATAATACAAAATCTTCGAGCATTAATATACGTTGACTCTCAATGTGTCATAATTTCAGTTAAAGAAATAACTTTAAACACATAAGTTTGTTATAAACTTCAACATAACAAAATAGTGTCTCCACCAGGCAATTTTTTTCAAATAAAATTAACTCGCAACTAATCAGTTTAAAATGAAAGTATTCATAATATTATTGGCTAACTGCTAGGTGCGTAAATTTCTCATTAATGAATCTACTTATAATATCTTCGTAACTTTAGCAGCGTTAAAATATCGCTCTCAGCAGTATGGCAAACTAGAACCCTGAGTTTGTTTTCTAACATGGACGTTCTACACCTGTTTTTGATCAATTCAATTCTAAAAATGAATTTTAAGTGCTACTGTTTCTGACCATAAAGTGATATGTACATTCATACAGTTCATACAGTGTGAGGTGCGGAACATTCAGCTTTTAGCATAATCGAACATTTTTCAGACTGCCAAAAGCCTTTTAACCACTTTTCTGATTTAACGGTTTATCCATCTCAAGTGACATCGAGTGTGACTGGCAATTTGAGAAAGTGTAGCGCGATATATGAGAGATGAGTGTTCACTTGTTTCTTATCAGCTGTCATCTGAAAAGTTTATTCGAAAAGCTTCATAAGAAATAATTGCGTTTACATCTTGTGTGATTATAATGGAAATCGCACCACAGTATTACAGGAAGGAATGTATTTTGCTATAAACTTCTGTTATCCACACGATGCAGCTGAGGTAGCATGCGCGTAAATACGAACCTGCTGATCGACGGAGGAAATTTAAAATCAAGCTCTGCCTGTACTGCAGCAACGACTCTGAAGATAAGATATGAAAGGAAGCTTTCTGAGAATTTCTTTCCGATCGCTGACGGTATGATACAGCAACCTGTGGTAACAATATTAAAGAACATTTTTAGTTGTAGAACTGGATTTGTTATATTATTTCTCCTCCAATGATGCGCTTCGCCTTGTAGAAGGCACCCTCATGTTATCCTACGAGAAAAAGTACGACCTTACATACAAATGGCATGATCCCAAATGAGGAAAACTTGACTAGCTAGAAAAAGTAAAATAACGTACTGGACAAATGTGGTCTAAGCATATAGGATGCCACGCATAGAAATGTCCCAGCAGGAGATCGGCATGGTCAGATGTTGAAAAAAACACTGTGTGGCGCCCTGTAAGATAAGAGTAAATTATATCGTACTGCTGCCGATAAATTGTTTAGAAGTCAGTAAATAGTGTAATGCACTAAAAGCTGAAAACACATTCAAATAAAATTTAAAGTTGTATAAAAAACAACTTATTGATATAGAAGACGATAAATACACGGGAAATAGCACCTAATTCATATGAAAGCCCCAATAGGTAGTTGCCCTAGTCAAATTTTTTAAAAAAGCTCTGACAAGATGTCCCAAAAAACATATCACCTTGTGAATAACCAGGAATTATTCATAACCAAATGACAGGCTTAGCCTCACAAGAACTACGTATATATACGATTAAATAGGCAGCCGATTACCTTGTCACATATGCGGTGCCGTCCACATCCACTTTCTGTATGCTGCAACTGAACCAGTCTTTACGGCCGAAGTATGGAGCCAATCTCCCACTGCTGGTACCTTGAATCAGCCCTATATGAACCCGAAAGAAAATTCGTTACGTATGTCCCATTTAGAAAATGACGGGTGCCGAATGTCAATTTGTGGGATGGAGTTCCATGCGTTTTGCACTTGGTCGGTCGTTAATGTTGGTTGTGGCTAACGCTGGAGTTGTCTTCTGAATACGTCAAACATTTGCTCGACTGGAGACAGGTTTGGTTTTCGAGCAGGCCAAGGCATCATGTCGACACACTGTAGAGCTGTTGGGTTACAACAGTGGTATGTGGCCAAGCATTATACACTTGGAAAACTCCCTTCACGAATGCTGTACATGCAGCACAACAGGCCGAATCACCAGAATGAAGTACGAATTTCCAGTCAGCGTACATGGGATAACCACGAGAGTGCTCCTGTTGGCATAAGAAATCAAAACGCAGAAAATAACTCTAGATGTGGGTCCAATGTGCTTAGCACGCAGTGTGTCTAGCAGGCCCTCAATTTATCTAAATAACACACGGTCATTTTCCGAGGCAGAACCAGCTTTCACCAGAAAACATAACAGACCTCCACCCTGCCCTCCAATGAGCTCTCGCTTGTCACCACTGGGATTAGTGGAATGCATGCTACAGAGCCTCGGGATCGGAGCTATCTTCGGAGTGACCAATTTGCAACACTTCCTGGTGTCACTGTGGTGCCAATTGCTGCTTAAATTACTGCTGGAGATGCAGCGTGATGTGCCAGAGCCGTACGGGGAACACGATGGTTTTACCTCTCGGTAGTGCCATATGGCTGCCCGGAGCCCCGTCTTCTTGTGGCCATACATTCTCGTGACCACCGTTGCCAACTGGCATGTGCAGTGTGTGCATTCCTGCCAAGTCTTTTTCTACAACATCGCAGAAGGAACATCCAGCTTCTCGTAGACCTATTACACGACACTGTTCGAACTCAGTGAAGAGATGATAATGGTGTCTTTGCCTCCCTTAAAGGCATTCTTGACCAGCATCAGCTCACAACGTCCAATTTCGAAGATAACTAACACCCACGACCGTTATAGCGTATATTTCAAGAAACGTGATTTCTTTTAACTTAGTGATTTGTATACATATCCACATAATGATTTGTATACACATACTGTACTTTTATGCGACTGGCCTGAAATTTTGGTAGTCATTATCTTTCAGATGTAGAACCACGGTTAGCAATTTTCTTTTGCGTCGCCAACTCGTTCTTGGTATCGCAATTCTTCCCTCCGTCAGTGTATCAATAATAGAGAAAATATGATGACCTAATACTTCAGGTGTTCTACACAGTCTTCCAAGATATGAGTGTAACTCACAGAACGTTCATGCAACCACGTGGACGTGTCAGAAAATTCCTTCTTTGGGACGTTATCCGACTACATCTATATCTACATCTACATGGTTACTCTGCAATTCACGCTTAAGTGCCTGGCAGAGGGTTCATCGAACCATTTTCATACTACTTCTCTTCCATTCCTCTGTAGAATGGCGCGTGGGAAAAAGGAGCACCTAAATCTTCCCGTTCTAGCCCTAATTTCTTTTATTTTATAATGATCATCATTTCTCCCTACGTAGGTGGGTGTCAACAAAATATTTACGCATTCGGAAGAGAAAGTTGGTGACTGAAATTTCGTAAATAGATCTCGCCCCAAAGAAAATCGCCTTTGTTTCAGTGATTGCCACCCCAACTTGCGTATCATATCAGTGACACTCTCACTCCTATTGCTCGATAACACGAAACGAGTTGCCCTTCTATCCACTTTCTCGTTGTCCTCCGTCAATAATACCTGGTAAAGATCCCATACCGCGCAGCAGTATTCCAGCAGAGAGCGGACAAGTGTAATGTAGGCTGTCTCTTTAGTGGGTTTGTCGCATCTTCTAAGTGTTTTGCCAACAAAGCGCAGTCTTTGTTTCGCCTTCCCCACAATATTATCTATGTGGCCTTTCCAATTTAAATTGCTCATAATTGTACTTCCTAGATATTTAGTCGGATTGACAGCCCTTAGATTTGTACAGTTTGTCGTATACCCAAAACTTATCGCATTTCTTTTAGTACCCATGTGAATGACCTTGCACTTTTCTTTGTTTAGTGCCAATTGCCACTTTTCGCACCATACAGAAATTCTCTCTATGTAATTTCATTATTGGACTTGATCGACTGATGATTTTACTAGAACATAAATTACAGCGTCATCTGCAAACAATCTAAGGGGGCTGCTCAGATTATCACCTACATTATTTATGTAAATCAGGAACAGCAGAGGGCCTATGACACTACCTTGCGGAACGCCAGATAATACTTCTGTTCTATTCCATGATTTACCGTTTATCACTACGAACTGTGACCTCTCTGAGAGGAAATTACGAATCCAGCCACACAACTGAGACGATACTCCACATGCACGCAATTTGATTAATAGTCGCTTGTAAGTAACCGTATCAAAAGCCTCCTGGAAAACTAGGAATATGGAATTGATCTGAGATCCCTTGTCAACATCACTCATTTACTTCATGGGAATAAAGAGCTAGCTGTATTGCACAAGAACGATATTTTCTGAAGCCGTGTTGGTTATGTATCAATAAGTCATTTTCTTCATGGTGATTCATAATGTTCGAGTGCAGTATATGCTCCAAAATCCTACTGCAAATTGAGATCAGTGATACGTGTCTGTAATTCAATTGGTTACTCCTATTTCCTTTATAGAATATTGGTGTGACCTGTGCCACTTTCTAATCTTTAGGAACAGGCCTTTCGTCAAGTGGGCGGTTGTAAATGATTGCTAAGAAAGGCGCTATTGTTTCTGCATACTCTGAAAAGAACATGATTGGTATACTATCTGGACCGGAAGACTTTCCTTTCTTAAGTGATTTTAGTCGTTTAGCTTCACCTAACATGTCTACTTCTATCTCACTCATGCTAACGGCTGTTCTGGTTTCGAATTCTGGAATATTTACTTCGTCTTCTTTCTTGAAGGAATTACAGAAAACTGTGTTTAGTAACTCCGCTTTAGCGGCACAGTCGTCGGTAAGATTTCCATCGCTATCGTGCAGTGACGACATTGTCTGTTTTTTGTCACTGGTGTACTTTACATACGGACAGAATCCCTTTGGGTTTTCTACCATATTTTGAGACATTGTTTCATTGTGGAAAGTATTAAAAGCATCTCGCATTGAAGTCCGCACTAAATTTCGAGCTTCCGTGAAACTTAGCCAGTCTTGGGGATTTTGCGTTCTTCTGAATTTGGCAAGCTTTTTTCGTTGCTTCTGCAACAGTGTTCTGACGTGTATTGTGTACCATGGTGGATCAGTCCCGTCTCTTATTAACTTATGAGGTATGAATCTATCTATTGCTGTCAATACTGTATCTTCGAATTTGAGCCATACCTGATCTACACTTACATAATTAGCTTGGAAGGAATGGAGACTCTCTTAGGAAGACATCAAGCGAATTTTTATCTGCTGTTTTAAATAGATATATTTTGCGTTTATTTTTAGTGGTTTTGGTTGATATGGTTTTACGCCTCGCTACAATGACCTTGCGTTCACTAATCCCTGTATCCGTCATGACGCTCTCGATTAGATCAGGATTATTTGTGGCTAAGATGTCAAGAATGTTTCCGTAACCATTTACAATTCGTGTGGTGTCATGAACAAATTGTTCAAAGTAATTCTCAGAGAAAGTATTTAGTACAATTTCGAAAGATGTTTACTGTCTTCCACCGGCTTTGGGCATGTATATTCACCAACAAGTCGAGGATAGATTGAAGTCTCCACCTATTATAATTGCATGAGTGGGGTAATTATTTGTAATTAGATTCAAGTTTTCTTGGAGCCGTTCAGCTATTATATCATCTGAGTCTGGGGGTCGGCAGAAGGAGCCAATTATTATTTTGGTATTTTTATTGAGTATAACATCTACCCATAGTAATTCGCAGGAACTATCTATTTCAACTGCACTACAAGATAAACTACTACCAATAGACACAAACACTCCACCACCTACTTTATTTAATCTATCCTTTCTGAACACGGTTCGCACCTCTGTAAAAATTTCGGCAGCATTTATCTCCGGTTTTAGTCAAGTTTCTGTTCCTATAACGATTTCAGTTTCAGTGCTTCTTATGAGCGCTTTAAGCTCTGGTACTTTTCCAGCACAGCTATGACAATTTACAACTACAATAGCGACTGTAGCTTGGTCGATTCTCGTCGTTGCTTTACCCTGTACCCTTTGAGAGTGGATCTTTTTTCTAGCTTTCCCGAGACTGTCTAACCTATTAAACCGCTCATTCCACGCCACACAGCCCCTGCTACCTGTGTAGCCGCTTCCTGTGTGTAGTAGTTACCTGATCTATTTAGTGGAACCCGCAACTCCGCCACCCTATAGCGCAACTCGAGAAATCTGCAGCCTACACGTCGCAGAACCGCCTGAGCCTCTAATTTAGACCCTCCACTCGGCTCTGTACCAAAAGTGCGCAATCGGTCCTGTTGACAATGCTGCGGGTGGTGAGCTCTGCCTTCATCTCGCTAGCAAGACTGGCAGCCTTCACCAACTCAGATAGACGCCGGAAACCAGAGAAAATCTCTTCCGATCCATAGCGACACACGTCATTAGTGCCGACATGAGCCACCACCTGCAGTTGGCTGCACCCTGTATCATTCATGGCTCCCGAAGGACCCTTTCCACATCTTGGATGACTCACGGAGTGCACATTGGCTTTCTTCCCGTCCATAGCTGCCATATCCCTAAGGGGCTCCATCACGTGTATGGCTTGGACATCGGTTATGTGGCCAAAGCGTTAAACCTACACATGAATTTCTGCTCTTTGTCGTTTTGTGGTAAGTAAGTATTGATAATTCTAAGTATCGTCACCCGTGATGGTATCTCCCCAGAAAAAAAAGTCTGCGTTTTGCATTTCAATTAAGTGCGTCCACGTATCGTCTTCGTTCGGGAGTCAAGGTGTTCGTGACAAGCTTTGCCGACACTTCCCTCTTCTTCAAAACATTCTAGAGAATGTCTTGAAGACCTGATCTGGAAATGTTGCCCCATTCGGCCCCTCCGGCCGCAGGTTCGAGTCCTCCCTCGAGGATGGGTGTGTGTTTTGTTCTTAGCTTAAGTTAGTTACGTAGTGTATAAGTCTAGGGACCTATAACCGCAGCAGTTTGGTCCCCTAGGAATTCACACACATTTGAACATTTTTGTTGCCCCATTGCGATTTGTGACACTACAATGTTGACACAGTATGGTCACATGTCCAGTTAGTAACACTACCTGCTACAACTGACATTTCGAATGCACATGTGTCGTTCACAGTTTTTAGTTGAGGATACTACCGTAATTACTGCACTGAAGTCACATACTCGGTAGGAATAAAATCCATCCAAAACTTTCTGGACGGACGGTGTACAGTAATGTGTGTTAAACTGCGAATCGTATGTCGAAAACTGGGACTCCGTTGAATTAGTCTCTTTTAGAACTGCAATATTAGCACCAGAAAGTAGAATAATTGAAAAAAAAGTTGGTAGCAATGTCTTTGCAATTACTGTAGCCGTGTACATCATTTAGTGAGGACGTATTTGTAATTCATTTTGGTGGAAACAAAGGTACGATTCCTTTAAAACCGGTTCAGGAAATATGAGGTGAACAACATAGTTGAGTCATAGGGAAACCGGAACAGGAGAGAATCGAAGCGTTTGAGGTGTAGTGCTACAGAAGGATGTACAAAGATTGTTTGTGTTAATGGGATAATAAATTAGGAGGTTCTCATAGAATCGGAGAGCAGAGGAACACTAGCAAGCCGGCGGCTGTGGCCGAGCGGTTCTAGGCGCTTCAGTCCGGAACCGCGCTCCTAGTACGGTCGCAGGTTCGAATCCTGCCTTGGGCATGGATGTGTGTGATGTCCTTAGGTTAGTTAGGTTTAGGTAGTTCTAAGTCTTTGGGACTGATGATCTCACATGTTAAGTCTCATAGTGCTGAGAGCCATTTGTACCATTTTTGAACACTAACAAGAAGAAGGGCTAGGATGACGAGACGTGTGTTTGTGAAATCACTTCCATAGAAATAGAAGAAGGTGCAGAGTGTTAAGCCATAGAGGAAGACAGAGACTAGAATACAGGGAACAAATTATCGATGATGTAGTTTGCAGTGCAGCTTTGATATGAAAAGTGTTGTGACCAGACGAAATTACAATCATCCGAGAGAAACTGTGGGTTCTGTGACTGCTCTGGGAGATGGCTTTTATTTATTTACAACAGATGAAATATTACTTCACTTTATTGCATAAATGAATAAAAGATTTACATCTACATCTACATTTATACTCCGCAAGCCACCCAACGGTGTGTGGCGGAGGGCACATTACGTGCCACTGTCATTACCTCCCTTTCCTGTTCCAGTCGCGTGAGGATCGTGGGAAAAACGACTGTCTGAAAGCCTCCGTGCGCGCTCTAATCTCTATAATTTTACGTTCGTGATCTCCTCGGGAGGTATAAGTAGGGGGAAGCAATATATTCGATACCTCATCCAGAAACGCACCCTCTCGAAACCTGGCGAGCAAGCTACACCGCGATGCAGAGCGCCTCTCTTGCAGAGTCTGCCACTTGAGTTTGTTAAACATCTCCGTAACGCTATCACGGTTACCAAATAACCCTGTGACGAAACGCGCCGCTCTTTTTTGGGTCTTCTCTATCTCCTCCGTCAACCCGATCTGGTACGGATCCCACACTGATGAGCAATACTCAAGTATAGGTCGAACGAGTCTTTTGTAAGCCACCTCCTTTGTTGATGGACTACATTTTCTAAGGACTCTCCCAATGAATCTCAACCTGGTACCCGCCTTACCAACAATTAATTTTATATGATCATTCCACTTCAAATCGTTCCGCACGCATACTCCCAGATATTTTACAGAAGTAACTGCTACCAGTGTTTGTTCCGCTATCATATAATCACACAATAAAGGATCCTTCTTTCTATGTATTCGCAATACATTACATTTGTCTATGTTAAGGGTCAGTTGCCACTCCCTGCACCAAGTTCCTATCTGCTGCAGATCTTCCTGTATTTCGCTACAATTTTCTAGTGCTGCAACTTCTCTGTATATTACAGCATCATCCGCGAAAAGCCGCATGGAACTTCCGACACTATCTACTAGGTCATTTATATATATTTTGTGAAAAGCAATGGTCCCATAACACTCCCCTGTGGCACGCCAGAGGTTACTTTAACGTCTGTAGACGTCTCTCCACTGATAACAACATGCTGTGTTCTGTTTGCTAAAAACTCTTCAATCCAGCCACACAGCTGGTCTGATATTCCGTAGGCTCTTACTTTGTTTATCAGGCGACAGTGCGAAACTGTATCGAACGCCTTCCGGAAGTCAAGAAAAATAGCATCTACCTGGGAGCCTGTAGCTAATATTTTCTGGGTCTCATGAACAAATAAAGCGAGTTGGGTCTCACACGATCGCTGTTTCCGGAATCCATGTTGATTCCTACATAGTAGATTCTGGGTTTCCAAAAACGACACGATACTCGAACAAAAAACATGTTCTAAAATTCTACAACAGATCGACGTCAGAGATATAGGTCTATAGTTTTTCGCATCTGCTCGACGACCCTTCTTGCAGACTGGGACTACCTGTGCTCTTTTCCAATCATTTGGAACCTTCCGTTCCTCTAGAGACTTGCGGTACACGGCTGTTAGAAGAGGGGCAAGTTCTTTCGCGTACTCTGTGTAGAATCGAATTGGTATCCCGTCAGGTCCAGTGGACTTTCCTCTGTGATTCCAGTTGCTTTTCTATTCCTTGGACACTTATTTACTTCACTTTGCCACAGGGCTATTTGATAATTTACAACATTCATTGACTATGAAAGTGTCACTTGTTGCTGTGGCCTACTGGGACCATCCGACGGTCGTGTCATCCTCAGTGGAGGATGTGGATAGGAAGGGCGTGGGGTCAGCACACCGCTCTCCCGGTCGTTATGATGGTATTCTTGACCGAAGCTGCTACTATTCGGTCGAGTAGCTCCTCAATTGGTATCACGAGGCTGAGTGCGCCCCGAAAAATTGCAACAGCGCATGGCGGCCTGGATGGTCACCCATCCAAGTGCCGACACAGCGCTTAACTTCGGTGATCTCACAGGAACCGGTGTATCCACTGCGGCAAGGCCGTGTGCAACATGTATGAAAGTGAATTTTATCTACAACTTCACGATCACTGTACCTTCAAGGTGTTGTTGACTGCTGAAGCTTAGGTGAAAAACTGTGCAGAGCCCTCGCATTCTCAGCGCTATATTGATCTCTGCATGAGGGCACTGCTGTGTGAGAGAGGAGGCGTGGACTTCAGGGGCATCTCCCACACATTGTTGTGGATTGCAGCTAGGCCTCAATAACTTCTGTGGTACCGATTTGCGTTGCCGACTTTGGTGCTGCACCGTGATCTCTGCTTGATACCACAAAATGTGTGCCACAGGGGAGAAATTCGTGGCGGATCGCATAAAAAAATTAAGATAATAAAGAAAATTGTTTTCGTTGATCTGGTTCTATTCACCTTCTCCTACTATATTTATGTAGTAGCGGCAGGCCGGCTAACGATGCGGTTGCAGCCACTAAGACCGTCGTTGAAGTAACGATTGGAGGGAGCCTATGCGCGATGACACGCTCTCCATAGAGGGGGGTGAGCTGCAGCAGCGCCATATTGCCCTCTGTGTCAGCGGCCTTCACTCACGCCAACAGTCACTCCACACCAGCACAGCGTCGTCTGAGAGCACTCTGAAAGGGCAATATCGACTGACATATGGATTCATACTCTGGCAGGAGAATCAGTGTAGTCTGTAAAAGCCACTGTTTAACAGAGTGTGTTTTATATTGTGACGAGAGCGCAGAAGCAAATTGAAGTGTGTATCTGCCTTCTATTTTAGCGAAACAGAAAACAAGTGTGGTAAAAAATTTACTGCATGGTGAGCTTTACAGCCAATGTACCTCGAATTTTTAGGATGTCACAGAGAGGTTGGCTCATCCTCTTTTATTCCAGTGATCAGCCATCCACAGCTGTCGATTGTACTTTCGCTGACTTCGCTGTTTTATCAGAATTTATAAAATTGACCAAATACCTGGTTTTAGTATCTTCAAGTGTTTGTGGATTTATGTGTGTGTGTGTGTGCGTGTGTGTGAATGATGTGTGAAACTTTCTCACATTTTAATTCTTGTTGAATATTTACTATGCTACCAACTTTAAGCACACTCCACACGTGAAGAACCATTTTGTCATACTCCCAAACCAACAAATAATCATTATCATCATTATAGAAACATAATTAGTTGAAAGCAAAAAAAGCAAAACCTCTGTCCCCTTTAAGAAGAGGTCATCCGAAACGTGGTAGCCATTAATAATAAGACAGAAGAATATATATTAACATATGTTTCCCAATCATCATAATATTGTAGCTATGCACTGAAGGACTGACGTACATCCTTGGCGACCGTGACAGGACACACGCATGCGCCCCAGCTACTGGGCAATGCGGTTCTCCACGCGACTAATCCAGCCAATGGGGCGAGTAGCTTCCGATCGGCGTCATCTATCAGCCGGGAGAGCCAGTTAACAACGGCCGCGCTGCCTCGTCTGTTTGACGTTCTTTACTGGCTGAATCACTCGTGCTGCATTTGGGGAACGAATTTATGGCTCATTAGTGCTAGCACAACAGGCGAGTGCAGCAGCGCATGCGCAGCCCACATTATACGCACAGTAGCACCGAGTGTTGCTGAGGACAGCACCAGCGATGCATAACCGCAGTCTGCCTACAGACGACGGATGTGTACACTTCTGTACATCAAGTGTTGCGGCACGCTGACTCGCATCCTGTTCACGTCAGACGGAATTTTCGGCCTCTCTAATTGTCTATAAAGTATTTAAGTGCAAAACTCCCTGGATAATATTAACCAAAAAGTTTAATAATAAATAATTAACAGTCATCATAGATAGTTCGTCAGTAGCCGCGGACAATACGCTGACATGCTCAACCTAACGTCATCCGAAGAAACGAAAAACACAAGAGCCAAAATCACTCACACACCCTCGGCGGAGGTCTACACGCGGCCCAGGTGCCTTAACAATAATAAATTTGTAAGAAATAGGTGCAAATCCTTCCTTATAACATTTCAGCTGGCATTCCCACTGGCACAGATAAACTCCATAGTTATTTCGTCAGATTTTGTTACAGGCATTCCTTTACTTGAGCAATGTTTTCTTTTCTTCGAACTATTTTCGAATTGTTGTGGCTTTTGTTTGTTATAGGGCCCATTTCGCGCCATTTTTCTACAAATTTTTGCATTGAAAACTTAGATGGAGGTTTTCTGAGAACATTTCACAGCTGCACAAGGAAAAGGATACGTTTTCCAAGAGTTGTGCTTCGCACAACACCTGACATTGACCATGCGCTGTTTAACCGCGAGCTCCATTTTGTGTTGTATTCAGCTGATCGTTAAACACGTCTGCTCCTTTCACCCACTCAAAGAGCGAATTACTCTAAGGTCACGCGGTAGATGTGCATGTGCAACCATGTTAAAGTGAGCCACTGCTGAGTAGAAATCACAATAAATTCTGTCATAGTCAAGTCTCCTGTTCACTAACAAGTGCCGATTCTGCCTAAGAGTTCCTAATGTTTCTCAGGACAATTTGATTCCTCCCTCGCTCCCTCCCCATTATTTATTATGTACGGGTCACCCGTTCTCAAAATGTATTAAGTAATATCATTGTTAGTAGGTAAAAAGTAAACATAAATGTCTGTATACTAGTTCACTGAAAAACATCTAGGCAGATTAAAATGTCTGCCGAGCCGAGACACGACAATAGAGCCATGTTTACCTCTAGCCGATTTTTTTTTCCCCCAATAGAAGCATCAGCTGGGGAGCAGAGCAACGGGTAGGGCATATATCGACAACCGAGACCTAGCTATGCCTTCGCCACGCCCACGCAACGTGTTCTAGGATCATGGAGCGGATTTAGCGGGTATATATATTTTTATTTATTTATTGTTATTCGTTTTACAATTTATTTATTTTTTAACAAAAGTTCCTAGAACTGCCACAGTGAGCGTCCGTCTGTAGGAAAGCAAGATGCTCCAGGACTCTTCTTCACGTATAACGTCTCATATCCAAACTCGTCAATGAGCAGGAGGGTCCGCAGATAACGAGCCTAAGTAAATAGCGATGTCTACATCGGGTGGCGCCTGAAAGCCGAATGTGTCGTCATCGGTAGGGACCAGTGTGTACATCATAAATTTGTAGTAAACGACCATGCACACTACTGGCCATTAAAATTGCTACACCAAGAAGAAATGCAGATGATAAACGGGTATTCACTGGACAAATATATTATACTATAACTGACATGTGATTACATTTTCACGCAATTTGGGTGCATAGAACCTGAGAAATCAGTACCAAGAACAATTACCTCTGTCCGTAATAATAGCCTTGATACACCTGGACATGGAGTCAAACAGAGCTTGAATGGTGTGTACAGGTACAGCTGCGCATTCAGTTTCAACACAATACCACAGTTCATCAAGAGTAGTGACTGGCGTATTGTGACGAGCCAGTTGCTCGGCAACCATTGACCAGACGTTCTCAGTTGGTGAGAGATCTGGAGAATGTGCTGGCCGGGGCAACAGTCGAACGTTTTCTGTATCCAGAAAGGCCCGTACAGGACCTGCAACATGCGGTCGTACATTATCCTGCTGAAATGTAGGGTTTCGCAGGGATCAAATGAAGGGTACAGCCACGGGTCGTAACACATCTGAAATGTAATGTCCACTATTCAAAATGCCATCAATGCGAACAAGAGGTGACCGAGACGTGTAACCAATGGCACCCCATACCATCACGCCGGGTGATACGCCAGTATGACTATGACGAATACACGCTTCCAATGTGCGTTCACCGCGATGTCGCCAAACACGGATGCGACCATAATGATGCTGTAAACATAACCTGGATTCATCCGAAAAAATTACGTTTTGCCATTCGTGCACCCAGGTTCGTCGTTGAGTACACCATCACAGGCGCTCCTGTCTGTGATGTAGCATCAAGGGTCACCACAACAATGGTCTCCGACCTGATAGTCCATGCTGCTGCAAACATCGTCGAACTGTTCGTGCAGATGGTTGTTGTTTTGCAAACGTCCCCATCTGTTGACTCAGGGATCGAGACGTGGCTGCACGATCCGTTACAGCCATGCAGATAAGATACATTTCATCTCAACTGCTAGTGATACGAGGCCGTTGGGATCCAGCACGGCGTTCCGTATTACACTCCTGAATCCACTGATTCCATATTGTGCTAACAGTCATTGGATCTCGACCAACGCGAGCGGCATTGTCGCGATACGATAAAACGAAATCGTGGTAGGCTACAATCCGACCTTTCTCAAATGAATGGTACGCATTTCTCCTCCTTACACGAGGCATCACAACAAGATTTCACCAGGCAACGCCTGTCAACTGCTGTTTGTGTATGAGAAATCGGTTGGAAACTTTCCTCATGCCAGCATGTTGTAGGTGTCGCCACCGGCGCCAATCTTGTGTGAATCCTCTGAAAAGCTAATCATTTTCGTATCACTGCATCTTTTCCTGTCGGTTAAATTTCGCGTCCGTAGCACGTCATCTTCTTGGTGTAGCAGTTTTAATGGCCAGTAGTGTATTTTTTCAAATTAACGCCATTCGTCCTGGCTTCTGGAAAATATACGCTGTCGAGGCGTAATATATTGTCAGGGGAGCTCGACTCCGGCAGCTGCCGCAAGAGTAACGCCAACATGCGCTGCGTGAACAGTCAGCAGCTGGTGGTTTCGTCATAAGTCAGGTGATGCTCATCCGAACCAACAACTGAGCATCTCGGACAGAAGGGTGCTCCGCCACGTGAATGGACTACAGCCACTGACGAGTAGCGAAATTCCTGTTCAGAGCCCTGTACCAAAACGAACGCACCGCAATAGGTAGAAAAGGGGTGTATACTGCTGACCAATGGTGTTCCAGACAACTTCTTGGTGCTGCTGTGCGACCGTATTGATGGGTTGTTGCTGTTGGTAAAGGGGATAATTCTCTTTCGAGCTGATCATCCGCGTCGACGGAAGGTCCCATCGTAAGCAGTTGAAGACCTCTGATGTTGGCGAGTGTCGGTGAATTGTGTCTGAGCGTAGATCCAGTTCAGCTATCATGGTGCCCGTCAGATTGACGTGGGAAACGCATAGTGTAGAGATAGGGCGAATGCTCACGGTTACGGACATAAATTAAACCGATACCACCCGCCTTCTGGGCTCTCACGAAATGGCCATCTGTTGCTTGAAATCTGTCAGCCATCGTAACCGTCAAGGGAAGGACGTGCGCAGAATAGTTCAGTTTGGATAGGAGCTGACATGATGTGTTTGTAGGAGCATGTCCATTCGACGCCGTTTGTTGCCCTGGAGTGTCTGGAGTAATAGTCTGAGGTATGTGGCTGTCACCGTGCGGTGAACATTGCTGTAGAACAGCACTCCTTAACATTTGATTTCGGACAGCTTGTCAAAAGGCACCGCAGTTACTTGGGGTAGACCCCTCTCCAACATCCATGTACCTTGTCCTCTTCGTTATGATGACGCTTCCGGCCACCGCCCTGTACTGGGGTAGCCACTGAAGCGCCATATGTATTTCACCCCCTCATCTGACCAGAAACACTCCATCATCCGTGGACGCACATCGCAACGAAATTTCACGTCCCACATACAGATGCCTGCCAACCGAAGAACCACATTTGCGGAGTGTGGAAAGACGCCCAAGCATTCCAAAACTGCGCGTAGTTATACGTGGTCGACGTAGTCAAACGCGTAGTGGAAATAAATGGCGAAAAGGATGCCTCATATTTTTCAGGCCGGTGGCAATAATATTGTATACCTAACGCTGTATGAATGTTGCTGACACCACCTAAACATGTCTGATAGTAAAATATGGCGTTTCAGTCTTCGACCAAAAAAATGGTTCAAATGGCTCTGAGCACTATGGGACTCAACTTCTGAGGTCATTAGTCCCCTAGAACTTAGAACTAGTTAAACCTAACTAACCTAAGGACATCACAAACATCCATGCCCGAGGCAGGATTAGAACCTGCGACCGTAGCAGTCTTGTGGTTCCAGACTGCAGCGCCTTTAACCGCACGGCCACTTCGGCCGGCAGTCTTCGACCGCTATTCTTGATTTTCGATTACTGGTTTCGGGCTAGCTGCCCATGTTCAGATCTGTTAGACAAAGTTAAAAATGTAATTAATAAGAGAGATACAGTTAGTGATAGAAATATCTTAGTTTACAGAAAGAAATTTTGGACGTATTAAATGCCAACATACCATATGTTGTAGTTACAGAGTAACTTGTCCGTACAGAACACACGGTTCACTGTCATAAGTAAAGTAAATTTCAATCTGTTAAAACATTATATCGCAGTTTTTAAGAGTAATCTGATTGGAAACAGTAAAGAGTGCCCTCTACCTATAACACTTGTGCATCTGTTATTATTCCACCGTATATATTAATGGCGAGTATTCTTTTTAATAAAACAATTTTTAAGGTAATAACATATGAATAATCTGTTTTGTGTGGACCATGAAACGAAAAATTTACATTAATTTAAAATTTCTTTATAAAGGAACATAAAATATAATTAAAATGCAGATATTCTTCCGAAAATGTGCGTTTCCTCTTCTTTGTCTTGATTGGTGGTGGAGTGGATTTCCCTACGTCAGAACGTATACAACGCCACGCCAAGTCCTCTTCCGCCGCGCCCAATTCACCTCGCCGCCAGTACGTTGAGGGCCGTTCCGCTGCAGCTGGTTCTTACAGGGGCGTGCTGTTGCATTCAAGAGTAAGCCTAAAACAGGTCTTTAAAAATCTTATAATAATTCCTGTGTATAAAATCACTTTGCTCATTAAGTAGTAGGCCTGGGGTTTTTCTTTGATGTGCGTATATGTCAATCTCTTCGAGCACGTTGAGATAGAGTTTTTGGAGCTGTATGTAGCACCTCCATTTGTTCATTTATATTACTCACTTCATGTCTACTCTCTTTTACATCTGTTCCAAATGCTGTTCGATTGCTATGACTGCAATGTTCCCTGTATCGAATTTCAAAATTCCGCCCTGTTTCTCCTATACAATAACTGTCACATTCAGCACATTTAATCTTATATATTCCGGAATTATTGTATTTCATTTGTTTTGTCGTTGCTGGTTTATGTCTTAGTCTATGTGCCATTTTCCCTTCGTTCTGAAATGCCACTGCGATGTTTTTTGGAAAGCATTTAGCAATTCTTTCCAACACACGCCCTTTGTATGTCAGGGTGACAAACTTCTTCTTAGCTTTAATTTTCCTAGAATCGCTACTGATGCCCGCGGATTTGTTTTTGATCTTGTTAAACATACGTGTAACATCTTGTGTCCTGTATCCGTTAGCTGCTGCTACTTGCTTAATAATACCTAGTTCTTTCTGCAACTCATCTTCCTTTAGTGGCAATCTGAGGGCTCTGTTGCAGATTGCATGAAAGTACGCTCTTTTATGCTGTGCCGGGTGGTGCGACGTCGCTACTATGATGTTGACGGAGCAAGTGTCTTTTCTATAGACGCCGAAAACGTGCCTGCCTTCCTCCTTTCTGACGGTCAAATTTAAATAGTTAATCGCCCCATTGTGTGTTCTGTACGGACAAGTTACTCTGTAACTACAACATATGGTATGTTGGCATTTAATACGTCCAAAATTTCTTTCTGTAAACTAAGATATTTCTATCACTAACTGTATCTCTCTTATTAATTATATTTTTAACTTTGTCTAACGGATCTGAAGATGGGCAGCTAGCCCCAAACCAGTAATTGAAAATAAAGAATAGCGATCGAAGACTGAAACGCCATATTTTATTTAATGAACGATCGTGGATTTCCCATTGAGACAAACATGTCTAGTTTTGATGTCTGATAGTATTGCTTTCCCCATAGTGGTGTGGAGGATGTAGGTGAAGATTTTGTAGTGGTTGTTGAGGACTATGAGTGATTGAAAGTCCTACCACCCACAACCACCATTCGGTATCGGTACTGGAATCACGATGCCGACTCTGAATTGTATGTGGACTGCTGAATCAAATAACTAGAGCCACTGGTCTGAAAAACTGCCGTAGTATTCCAGGGGTACGCAGTCTGGGCCTAGCAATTTGTTCAGTGCTCCACACGTCAAGGCCGATGTCAGCTCGTCGGATGTGATGGGCAACAGCACATTATCAAGGGGTGCCACTTACCTGGAGGAGGAAAATTCACGCAGCAATCACGTACGTTCCGTGAATCTTCCTGTATAACGTCTCATATTACCATCAGAACGTGTACGCTACGTCCGTTTGTGTCACGGTGCATCAGCTCGCCTCCGTGTTTATCGCCGTGATGAGCTGACGTTTGCGGTGGTGCCTCTCGCGCACGATGTGATGGACTGACGCCATTTTGTTGGGGATACCATCTTGCACAGATGCCGATGCCTTCCAGCTTCTCTGCCCTGAAGCATAGTAGTCGGTCTTTGATGCATGGACTTCTGACATTAGGGGCCACGTTTGTTGTATCGCCAGCTCACGTAACATTGTCTAGCAAAATTCAGATGTCGTTCTTTGCCACGTCTGTCTGCCATGTCCGTATGCCACAAGAGTCTATCGGAGTGCATCTTTGACACATCCCAGCCACCGAAGCAACGTGGAAGCGTATGTGGGCAGGCGCCAGAGGCAACGGTGTCGTCAGCAACTGCTTACCGACATACTTCCTTGCAAAAGAGAGTGAAGGTAAGCATCGATGGGCCTCTGCTGCGTGGGGTGAGTTGTCGGGGTAGGCTGACAGCGCAGATACAAGCGAGATTATCTATGAAGGCCGTCGGCCAGATTTCTGCATCATGGGTCGCTGTGTGGAGGCCACACGAGACATATCCAGTCCACGCCACTGGCAGAGTGGTGGGTGAAGTGCGTATAATCAGCGCTGTTTCGCATGACGTGTCATGGAGCGCGAAGTCATATACCATCGCATGTAGAGCTGGGCATGGAACATAATGTAATATTTGGTCCTCAGGCAGCAGGACACTGTCAAATTCGCCGCCCGTTTTGTAATAGTCCATGTTTCCCTCCAGGAGTTGAGCGACCTTCTTTGAAAAGAAGAGGTGCCTGTCACTGCGATGTGAAGTACCAGAGGCCACGTAGACGTTAAGAATGCAAACCATGTCAAGTGTGAGTGCTATACCTGGAGCATTCAGCAAGTACTTCACGTCTGTCTCTTCAGCACTATCTCAGAGAAAAAAAGGCCGCTCTTCCTGCGCCAACATCAAATTATAAGCTGTTGATGGTGCACCCATAATGGTCTAAACTCAGCTCTGGACAAACGTCTCGGAGGAGGACAATGTCCAAGCCTGCCGTTCCTATCTTGTTGTGTAACCTGCGAGGCTTTATGCTGTAGTGGATACTACTGACATTAACTGTTCTCACATGGTAGGATTGAGGCATCTCAAATGGTGGATGTAATGCATAGGTGCAAGCCCATGGTGGGATCAGACACTACACATTCACACAGCGACATCACGTACATTAATGCCATACAGTCTCCCGACGGGCAGGGTCTTACGGGCTCATTAACAGCTATGGGCACAGGGGGGTTATCAATGTGTGCCGCACGACATCTGCCTACATGTTGTCTGCCCAATCGCCAGGAGAGTTCACGGAGATCAACTGTAGCTGGCCGCTTTCACAGGAGCTCACTTTCTTGGGGTCAACCTAATGCGCCTCATTTCCGGGACTACCAGAAGGGTCGAATGTTCCGTACTGTCTGGTGCCTGTTGGTGAATGAGGCAGTAGGAACCGTTGCAACTGAAGACACTGCCACAGGCTTGTTGTCTTTCACCAGTCTCAATTACCCATACCATTCTTCAGCTGACAATCGTCTCTTCTTGTGCTGCTTGGATGACTATTGCTTGCGAGTCCGCGACTCGACATCCATTAGAGGACGGGGCCTGACACGGCCCTCAGGAATTCCTCTGTCTGATGCCGACAGTGACGGTGGCTGGTTGCTCCCGACACTGCACTCTGAAAAGGCTGCAGGACCATCTACACCGTTCGGCGGAGGTGTCGTCGTCGTTGCCGTCGGCGCCGGATCTCCAACGGAACTTGTAGTGGCTTAAGGTGGTATCAGATAGGTAATCATCCATCACATCATGTCATGCCACTTCCTGAGAGGTCATCGTGGATCGCTGGGGAAGTTCATTGCGGGGCACCCAGGCGAGGTGGCGCTGCAGACACGCTCGGACGTGCCCCTCCTGGCCGTAGCCTGAGCAGGTCCACGGTTAAGCCGCTAACGAAAACATATGGTGGAACGTGCTGCTTAAGTTCTGTGCATACTTTATATACTCCACTAAGTACAGAGTACTTTTCAAAGATATTTCATTTCTATTCTGTGTGGATCAAAACTATGCCATCTGGTTGCCGCGCGTCAACGACGTGTTTGCCGGGAAATTTGAACGACAGTTCAAAGACGAGTATAGTCACGTTACCGTCAGCGTAGGAAAAGCGAAAGCTTCGTCAATCAGTTTGAGACCCACTATGCTGGATGCAATAGACAAATGGATTCCTACCAGTTCTTGCGGGTCTGTGTGCATCACGTCTCGAAGAAATCGTTCTATTTCGTGGACCTTCGGTCTTGTGTACGATGCGTTGAACGTTAGTTTGATTGTGGCTTGTCAATATCATAATGCTACGGCGGGTCGGAACCGATATTTTAAGTCAATACAATACAATACTTGGAAAAGGCCGGGAGATACGGGAAGATTTCAATTAGATTACATCATGGTCAGACAGAGATTCCGAAATCAGATACTGGATTGTAAGGCGTACCCAGGAGCAGATATAGACTCAGATCACAATATAGTAGTGATGAAGAGTAGGCTGAAGTTCAAGACATTAGTCAGGAAGAATCAATACGCAAAGAAGTGGGATACGGAAGTACTAAGGAATGACGAGATACGTTTGAAGTTCTCTAACGCTATAGATACAGCAATAAGGAATAGCGCAGTAGGCAGTACAGTTGAAGAGGAATGGACATCTCTAAAAAGGGCCATCACAGAAGTGGGGAAGGAAAACATAGGTACAAAGAAGAAACCATTGGTAACAGAAGAAATACTTCAGCTGATTGATGAAAGGAGGAAGTACAAACATGTTCCAGGAAAATCAGGAATACAGAAATACAAGTCGCTGAGGAATGAAATAAATAGGAAGTGCAGGGAAGCTGAGACGAAATGGCTGCAGGAAAAATGTGAAGACATCGAAAAAGATATGATTGTCGGAAGGACAGACTCAGCATACAGGAAAATCAAAACAACCTTTGGTGACATTAAAAGCAACGGTGGTAACATTAAGAGTGCAACGGGAATTCCACTGTTAAATGCAGAGGAGAGAGAAGATAGGTGGAAAGAATACATTGAAAGCCTCTATGAGGGTGAAGATTTGTCTGATGTGATAGAAGAAGAAACAGGAGTCGATTTAGAAGAGATAGGTGATCCAGTATTAGAATGGGAATTTAAAAGAGCTTTTATGGACTTACGTTCAAATAAGGCAGAAGGGATAGATAACATTCCATTAGAATTTCTAAAGTCATTGGGGGAAGTGGCAACAAAACGAATATTCACGTTGGTGTGTAGAATATATGAGTCTGGCGGTATACCATATGACTTTCGGAAAAGCATCATCCACACAATTCCGAAGACGGCAAGGGCTGACAAGTGCGAGAATTATCACACAATCAGCTTAACAGCTCATGCATCGAAGCTGCTTACAAGAATAATATACAGAAGAATGGAAAAGAAAATTGAGAATGCGCTAGGTGACGATCAGTTTGGCTTTAGGAAAAGTAAAGGGACGAGAGAGGCAATTCTGACGTTACAGCTAATAATGGAAGCAAGGCTAAAGAAAAATCAAGACACTTTCATAGGATTTGTCGACCTGGAAAAAGCGTTCGACAATATAAAATGGTGCAAGCTGTTCGAGATTCTGAAAAAAGTAGGGGTAAGCTATAGGGAGAGACGGGTCATATACAATATGTACAACAACCAAGAGGGAATAATAAGAGTGGACGATCAAGAACGAAGTGCTCGTATTAAGAAGGGTGTAAGACAAGGCTGTAGCCTTTCGCCCCTACTCTTCAATCTGTACATCGAGGAAGCAATGATGGAAATAAAAGAAAGGTTCAGGAGTGGAATTAAAATACAAGGTGAAAGGATATCAATGATACGATTCGCTGATGACATTGCTATCCTGAGTAAAAGTGAAGAAGAATTAAATGATCTGCTGAACGGAATGAACAGTCTAATGAGTACACAGTATGTTTTGAGAGTAAATCGGAGAAAGACGAAGGTAATGAGAAGTAGCAGAAATGAGAACAGCGAGAAACTTAACATCAGGATTGATGGTCACGAAGTCAATGAAGTTAAGGAATTCTGCTACCTAGGCAGTAAAATAACCAATGACGGACGGAGCAAGGAGGACATCAAAAGCAGACTCGCTATGGCAAAAAAGGCATTTCTGACCAAGAGAAGTCTACTAATATCAAATACCGGCCTTAATTTGAGGAAGAAATTTCTGAGGATGTACGTCTGGAGTACAACATTGTATGGTAGTGAAACATGGACTGTGGGAAAACCGGAACAGAAGAGAATCGAAGCATTTGAGATGTGGTGCTATAGACGAATGTTGAAAATTAAGTGGACTGATAAGGTAAGGAATGAGGAGGTTCTACGCAGAATCGGAGACGAAAGGAATATGTGGAAAACACTGATAAGGAGAAGGGACAGGATGATAGGACATGTGCTATGACATGACGGAATGACTTCCATGGTACTAGAGGAAGCTGTAGAGGGCAAAAACTGTAGAGGAAGACAGAGATTGGAATACGTCAAGCAAATAATTGAGGACGTAGGTTGCAAGTGCTACTCTGAGATGAAGAGGTCAGCACAGAAAAGGAATTCGTGGCGGGCCGCAAACCAGTCAGTAGACTGATGACCAAAAGAAGAGACAATACAATAAGGCTGTGGCTATGGATCATGAGTAATGCCTGTAAATACCTGTCGATATCGTTACTGTCCCAAAGTGAATTTACCGGTTTCGAGTCCCGATCTGCCTCAAAGTTTTAATGTACCAAAACGTTTCAGAACTGAGTACACTCCGCCGTATGGTGAAAAACGAATCATAATCTAACAAGACCCGAAAGAAATTTCACACTACAGCAAAATGTGCGCTGACTTGAAACTTCCAGCTGGATTAAGACTGTGTGCCGGATTGGTACTTTAACGTGGGATTTTAGATTTTCGCAGGGAGGTGCTTTACCTTGCTGTGTGAACGGATAATGAGTTGGATTTATTTTTGGTAGACATGTTGCAAGTGAAATGCAAAGGTTTGAGGTTCGACTCCCAGTCTATCAGACAATTTTAATGTGCCAGGATGTTTCAAGATCGAAATGTTAATTATTTCATGGTTTGCTGATAGAGGCTACCAAGACCACAAATTAAATGCTTCTGTTGGTGAGCACTGGGTAGTTAAGTAAAAGTGTATTAGTCGTTAAGTGCAATGTCAAGGCTCAAAATGGAGGGCACTTCGTGAGGAAACTAGCAGACTGTTCTCTTATTAGCAAACACCGTTCATTCTTCCTAAGCATGGAGTAATTCCTACGTGCTGTAATTCGTATGTTGCAAGGACTACACACAGGTGGGACTCCTAGGCAGAGTAGGAATTTTTGTGTTATGTGGAGACGGCTTAGAAGGACGTTTGTTGGAAAGATAATAGCAGAGTATGACAGTTCAGTAACTACAATGGGACGTGATTACAATCCTGAAACTAGTCACAAAGGGCAATCACAAGAAAACGCAAACACAGGCTTGTAGCTCTCGAAGATTTATAACACGTATCCCTAAAAACAGTTTCAAAAATTCTTTTACAAAACCGGCCTTCCAATAGCCACCAATAACAAAATTAAAAAGTTGCTACAATTTTTAGAAAAATCTATGAAATGAAAGAAGTTAAGTAAAGATTCTTCCTTTTAACTAAATAACAAAGAGCCCGAGATAAATATAGACGACAAGCATAATAGCCCACATATTTTACAGGAATTTACCGGGACTAAATCCCCATTGGTAAAACAAGCCGCAGTACAGAATATTAAACAACATTTCTAAGTAAAGGAGCAAATCCCCCCAACCGGAATTTTAGACCAATAAACAGATCATAAGACAACAGAATTCCAACAATTATATAGTGACTTATTCCAATGAACTCACTCGTGATAGCCCTTTCAAATATAACAATTCCACTGAACTCACTCGTGATATCCTTTTCAAATATAACAACTATATTTAGGCACAAAAGGTTATCTTAACAGTCAGTTTAAGTTCCGCGCAACAGCGGTAACACCCCAACAGATGACTCACCTTAGTACAAGAGAGACCAAACTACAAGGAACAGGGGGCGCGCCTTGGTGCAACCTGAACACGTCAACGAGAGGAATCTCCAAATAATTGAGAGTATACTCAACTTCTGTCAACTACTGGGGCGAGCAGCGACTCTGATAGGATACAGCCAAGTAGAGTCGAGCGTCACCAAAACGTAACTGGCCGAGCTAAAGGAGTCCGAACATATTTAAATCAAGGCGCAACCCCGAATATTGGTCAATCCAGAACTGATTATGCCCGCCGCTCGTAGTACAGTGTAACACTTAAAAAAAATCAGAGGACAGATAACCAAATCGAAGGACGCAACACAATCCTCTTATTTCAGAGTTATGACCCCCTTAAAATTTAATACCCTTAAAACATGCAATACCAAAAAAAATAGCTTGGAAAGTTGTTGACTTCTTACAGCTCATAATTCTATGCTCTTAAAGGCAGACCCCAATAACAAGCATAAATTCTTGAGAAGTTAAAGGCCTGCTGAACCAAGAGCACAAAAACCCATAATACGACACACCAAAGTCACGGCCCCTTCAAGCGGAGACCACAGAATAAATCATAAGATGCTCAAGTAACATTACAAGCACACTGTCTTAAAATTAAACATGACCTGTGCACTATCCTCGAATGACTCATGCAGCCTTCACACTACTCACGCTTAGTGTTCCCGTCAATGAGCAGTGTTTTACTCTCTTAACACCACTGCTCAACATATACCGGACAGAAAAGTGAAATCCTTATTCCCGCCACGGAGCGGATAATCACATACAAATCATTGTTTCCGGCTGTGAACACAAATTACGATCAAATTGATCACAAAATACAACTTCAAAGAAATAACATATGCCCCGTTAGCAAACGACGAGAATCCACATAGCATACATAGGCATCCAGCATCAGGTAGTACAATACACACACTTGCTAGTGCACTGGAGGACATCACCACCAGCCCGCCGTCGACACATTCCTCAAACCATACCATAGCGCCGCGAGCAACCAGCGCTCCTCCGTTACGGTTACTCCAAGAGTCGCCAACTAGCAACGGGCAAGCACGACTACTAGGGCCCCGGAGCGGAAAACTATGAGGGCCATAACCGGAAGCGCTGCGCTTAAATAGCGGCCAGAAGAGTAAAACCAAAGACAAAACGGGCATGCTAGAAGGAGCGGGATTACTGCCCCTACTAGATAAGAGAATCACTGGCGCCAGCGACTCCCCCACGGCTCATACAGATTGCTATACCCAAATGGGAAGTTTCCTGTCTCTTCCAATTGTACCACAACAACGTTGCGCAAAAGAAAATGTCAAAGGATCCTTGCCTGCTGTATCCTCCAATTCTGTACAGGGAATTCCTTCGGAACATGATACTTCGCACTTCGCACGAAGGAAGAAATTTTCAATGAAATGTTTAGGTTTATCTACCGGAAACCTTGAAACGTAATCAATAGTTGCAATAGAGTGGGACACACGCATCTATAACCCGTCAACTATGGTTTCTTTCGTTTTTCTAATTTTAGATTGATTACTATTCATTTACATTGAAGTAGTAAGAAAAATAGCTATAGTCAAGAACTGAAGCGACACATTATGAGAAATTTCAAATTTTATCCGGACCCTCAAATGGGGATTTGTGTTCATTGTAGACACACAATTTACACTGACATGAAGAAAAGTGCTATTGTCGTAACCAAAGCTCACCGAATGTCAACAAAAAACACCACGACGAAAATAATCTTTGATGTGCTACGTCTGATCTGCCTTCAAAACTTACACATGTGTGACAAAACGAGGTGAGTGTACCGGAAAAATTAGAAAATGTGCTCAATACCTAGCACGGAAGTGATCATCTTAGATTCTCTGCTACACAGGACATCCCGTGTAAGAAGTAAACCTCCTACTTTCTCCAAGACAGATAGATATTGTTATTAGCTGAGTTAAAATATGTGATCCACGAGTGTCGACCACGGCAGCTAATGGGTTGTACCGAATACATGGTATCAGATGGACCTGCAAACGAAGATGCTGACTTTCTTCGACAAGCGACTCCTGAGGGGACTATCTGAGATAAACATTAGCTACCCAACAGAATATGTTTTTTGAACTTATCCGTATCAATAGGTACTTTTTTAAATGGCTGCATACGGAGAGAAAATTCTTCGTAACATTTTCAGTGAAACGTTAAGTAAGATTGTGGGAAAAGATGGTAAATCAAAATATGGAAGAATGCTGGTTAGTCCAAACTGTCATGTAAATGAAATATAGCATACAGAGAACTGCAACGATCCAGTAAGGGAGGTCACTTTCACCGACGCCTTTAGAGAGCTTAAATTACAAAAAGCACTGCAGGAAATAGAAAGTGTTTCATCATGAAATACCTGTACGACATTTATCAAACTTTGTGAAGTTGTTCACCATATGACTGGTATTAAATTAAAATTCTCATCGCATTTGAAATAGATGACTATCATCAATACCAGTATCAGTTTCCACCCCCACTGTCGCAAATGAATTCTTGTAGTCGTTCAACCATGGAAGCCAACAGCCTCCAAATTCCATCTTGAGAAATTTCTTGCGATGTCTGGAACAAATCCAGTGTCAGTTCACGTACTCGTCTAGAGGTGACAAATAATTTAAAAAAAGCAGAACTGCATGCTAGGGCCTTGTATTATACCGCGGGAATTTGCCATGTGGATGCCATTTCATTAAACGTATGACGAAATAATTAACCATTCTTGCCTCTACTCCAAAACCACCAAATCGGTCACTACGTCAGATCCAATAGCTTCCCACACTCTTATTCCAGCAATTATATAGCCTATATAGCCACTAAGTGTCACAAGAATCGGTGCTCCCTATATCCTATTGCAAGGATTCTTAATACATTCGTCGATGTTCACGTTACCGCCATAAATAGAAGTGACACTTATATAAATATTCTAGTTGACTGTGACACTACACCATGGAACTCTTTCTGTGCGTCAGCGGTAAATTCGATAACACTACCCAGTTTCTAGAAATCTGTTCCCTATACAATTACCTGCGTGTAACGTCTGCCCTCGTTTCAGATGTCATCCTTCTGCTCGTCAGAGTCATCGAATAATGATACGATTTGTTCGTCATGTAGGTAATCCAAAGGACGTGAGCAAACTCCTCTAGCGACACGATTGTCCTAAATGAATCTCTTCACGTCTAATGCAGCAGTTGCTGAACTAATGTCATCACATACTGTATGTACAGTCGTGGACAAAACGAGCGAGACCCCTCGCCTTTTCGTTATGCTGATCCGCACAGCTTTAAAGTATGCTACACAGTATAATAGGCAAGGCGACGAAGTGCTACCAACATACTATGCACAGGCGAGAAATTGACGAACTATCCAAACTTTGTCAGACTCTTCTCAATCATATATAAGACTATACGAGGGTTAGAACTTAAATAGTGGCAACTATTTATTCACAACCTATACAAAAGAGTTACATGTTTGTACCTGTTATTGTCCTTCAAAGTAGTCACCAGCGTTGTGTAGAACCCGTTGCCGTTACTCGCTAATAACAGTATTTTGTTATTTCGATAAACATCCAGAATGATTGTCACATAAGCGGTGACATAAAGGTAGAAAATTCATTTTTTATAGTCCAGAAAGCTCTATGTAACAGAAACTGCAGATCATTTTGCCATTTTCATTGCGAAATTTTTTTCTGCCTCGTGATGACTGGGTGTTGTGTGCTGTCCTTAGGTTAGTTAGGTTTAAGTAGTTCTAAGTTCTAGGGGACTGATGACCATAGATGTTAAGTCCCATAGTGCTAAGAGCCATTGCGAAATTGCCGGCTTATTCATGTCTGGGGTAATAATACAGGGCTGTTTGCCTCGGTTGTCTGCTAGCATAGTGAAAGGTGTTTGCTACTGCAAGGGAGGTCTAGTTTCTTTTCGATTCTAATCTCGGTGGAGACAGATAGACTACCAGTAAAGCAATTTTAAGAAATTCTCGCGCCCCCATTACGATTTATTGCTACATTTATTATGTACAGGCGCCCTCTGGATGTCAATATGAAACTCTTGTAGAATTTCACATTTGTTACTGCCTTCCTTTTTCCGATTCTGTCAATAATTGAATTGACTTACGTGTGGCACTGAGTGATTTTTAACTGAATTTCGTCATGAATCTTCACGCATTGCTAAATTTCTACACTTTCGTGGTAGGTCAGCAACGGTAATCCATTATGACTGGTCTGAAAGAGGACACAAACCGTTTCGTGGCCGAATGCGCGTAATATTTTGCTAATTCGTAACATCTGGGGTACTTTGTCTTACTAGAACAGTTGTGTTATCTCGATAAGCTGAAATTCATTTTTATTAGTACAGTTCATACTAATTAGCGTTTCTTCTTTCATTTATATCTTATATTTACGTGTTGTGTTTAACACACTAATAAGCATAAATATAGTCTTACACATGATTGAAAACAGTCGGACAAAATTCGGATAGTTTGTCAATTTCACGCCTGTGCGTAGTATGTTGGTAGCACTTCGTCGCCTTGCCTGTTATTCTGTGTAGCAGACTTTAAAGCTGTGCGGATCAGCATAACGAAAAGGCGAGGGGTCTCGTCGTTTTGTCCACGACTCTACATATGATGCTCCAAAGTCCCTAGTGCTAGTGATTCCTCCTTTCTCTAAGTCCGAAAGATGGCAGTAAGTAGTACGTGCAGTTCCTGTTGGCGTTCTTGGTTACGATTTCCATCCGAAATGTACCAGAAAGTTTACACAATCTTTATGACCATGTGGTTCTCACAGGATTCTCGAGCTGTAGGAATAGCACTTTCCTGTAATTAAAATCGACTCACATTAAGATGGAACTCAATAAACACGTTCAACAGGCATGAAAATAATGGCGCATCCGTTTTGCAGCGATAGGTCAAGGTGTTCCAGCTGTAACTGTTTCCATTATGATCACTGTACTCAGGAGCTTCATATCAAGCAAGTCCCTATGGGAGTAAGCAGACTGGGACAACCATGACATTACTTTTAACCTCTGAGGATGAATGGACCATGGCACTCAAAAAAAATAAATAGCTAAATGACCAGACAAATTCAAATGCCAAAATGAGTAAAATCGAGTTACAGACTGGAATCGTTCTGACGTAAAGAAATGCGAATCATTCAGTCGACTTTAGGTAGCCGACGACGCTTGTCTTCAGTGGGTATATGTAGCCACTCGTAAACGGTAGCAGACGTAAAGAGCGGCGCTGAAGATCGCATAAATGTTATATGTAATTTAATGTGAAATGATTTAAATGCATTCAAACGTTCATTGAAAGCTGTCTTTACTCACAATATTCAAATATACTGTTCACAAGTACCGAAATGGACGACCAGGAACGAAGTGGTCGGATTCAAAAGCGTGTAAGACAGGAATGCAGTCTTTCGCCCCTAGTGATCAATATGTACATCGAAGAAGCAATGATGGAAATAAAGAGAGTTTCAGGAGTGGAATTAAAATTCAAGATAAAAGGATATCACTGACATTGCTACACTGAGCGACAGTGAAGAAGAACTACATAATCTGCTTAATGGGATGATCAGTGTAATAAGTACAGAATATGGGCCGAAAGTACTTCGAAGAAACACGAAAGTGATGAGAAGTAGCAGAATTGAGAACAGCGAAAAAAGTAACATCAGGACTGATGGGCACGAAGTAGATGAAGTTAAGGAATTCTGCTACCTAGGTAGCAAAATAACCAATGACAAACGGAGTAAAGAGGACATCAAAAGCAGACTAGCACTGGAAAAAGGTCATTCCAGTCCAAGAAAGTCTACTAGTATCAAACATACGCCTTAACTGGAGGAAGATATTTCTGAGGCAATACGTTTGCGGCACAGCATTGCACGGTAGGGAAACATGGACTGTGGAAGAATCGGAACCGGAGAGAATCGAAATATTTGAGGTGTGGTGCTACAGCCGAATGTTGAAAATTAAGAGAATTGGTAGGGTAAGGAATGAGGAGGTTCTGCGCAGAAACGGAGAGGAATGGTTGTAACCTCCCCACACGAAATATTCTTACCTCAATAAAAACGGCGAATATATCTGCTCTTATATAATTTTTTTTTCCGGGACAGCTCTGTGCAATGCTGGCCTATACATTTGTTATTTATGAAAGGAAGCAAATGATTTTTCTTTTGCAACAATCGGAATGATCATGCATTAAAAAAAATTAAATTCTTTAAATTGAAATGAATGCTGTTAGAAATTAGACAAAGATTATTATTAGGAATTTTTAAAAGATTTACATGTGAGTTTACATAATATTACTAGATATGCGCGAGGCTGCTTTTTTACCTTATAGAACAATATTCAGGCTCCGGCATCGCTGCACCGCGACTGGCCCAGCCAACGTGATACACCAGACAGGACTGACAAGCGCAAACAGGCGACTGCTCGCTAGCAACAACTTACTGCTACTGCTACACAGTTCGTACTGCAGTCAACACTGCTCTTTGGTCTCAGATTCTCTTATAGCTTACATATCGCAGGCAGAACGTACCTCTTACAAGGGATATGTGGAAAACATTGAAATGGAGAAGGGACAGGATGGTAGGACATGTATTAAGACATGAGAGAATGACTTCCATAGTACTAGAGGGAGTTGTAGAGAGCAAAGACTGTAGAGAGACGTAATTTTAGTCTTGAGAACCACTTACAGGAAAAACCGGTAGTGTTTTAAAAGCAAAACCGCCAGGTAGACCGAGAACTTCTTAAGATGTTGTAGAACAGATTCGTAATTCGTGCGTTTGGAGGCGGGAAAGGGGCTTGTGTGTTTCCAACAAGCGGCACCCCATCTCATTACTGTAATCATGTGCATGAGGCTCTTGTACTCGCTTTCCAGGAAGGTGGATAGGCAGGGCTGGCCCAATACTTTGGCCACCACGAAGCCCAGACTTAACTCCACTGGACTTTTTCTTTTGGGTCCACATAAAAAATGTGAAAATATCAAAGACATCAATCATTTACGGGAAAGAATCGTCGCGGTGGTTGGAACAGTTACATCTGAAATGTTGGTGAATACGTGGCGAGAAGTGGAATGCCGTCTCGACGTGTGCAGGGCAACAACTGCATCCCACATTGGCATCTACCAACATTAAACAAAGCTTTAAGGAATTCTCTTTCATGATATGTACTCATTGATGTAATTGTTCGTTAATTTCCCGATTAAATTGATACCTTAAGCTAAGGAGTTCCTTTTCAAACAGTCTGTATATGTTTGTATTGCATGTACACTAGCATATATACTTTTCTTAAGTATCTACTAGGAAAATAATATTAGATGAACTTTCTACTTTGTTTATGCACCTGTAATTCTGACTGTGATAATTTAAATCACATGTAATTACGATATATATTTATATATAGTAATTACATTATATATATATACAGGGTGATCCATTGATCGTGACGGGGCCAAACATCTCACGAAATAAACGTCTAACTAAAACATTCATATTTCCTTACGTACTACACGAATAGGTAATAAAAAATGGGGGTTCCTATTTAAATAAACGCAGTTGATATCCGTTTGACCTATGGCAGCGCCATCTAGAGGGCCAACCATAGCTCATCTGGTTTCCCCCTTCAAACTAGACGAGATTCGTTCTTTGTAGTTTTTTCGTTTGGTGCTTATTTTGTGAGATATTTGGCCCGATCACTATCAATGGACCCCCCTGTATATATAATCACGATTAATGTCTTTGAAAAAAGATGTTGTATGTCTCACATGTCTCACAGATTGTATGTTATGGATCAAAACATAAACTTCATGGCACAATGCATACTGTATCATCACAAAATGAATTTTTATGGAACAAGTTCGTCACCATGCTTTTGGCCTGGGCTTAATATTTAGATCTGTACATCAAGAACCTTTCCACACTTATGTAATTATCTGTGGCTACACATATTTAGAGTCGTTTACTGAGCACTGAACTCACAATGTGCAGATTTTATGTGCAAGTACATATAACTTACTATTATTCTTTTATTCTCTGTATTTCACTTCTGTTATTGTGTCCCACATGAGACTTTTGATACTCTTTGTCAATTACGGGAACCTATTCCCTCAAAGAGATACGACTTCAATGCTTTTATGATCTTATCATGAATTTTTTGGTACTAAACAGGGTATACTTGTGCGTTATACTATCAGTACTGATTTTGTATGGTGTCTTTACTTGAATAAGAAAAGGAGTGACTCACTAAAACATTGTGGTGTGGTTGTCAGTGGAAATAATGTACGTAGCTAGCCCCTGCCTCTGCTTACACCTCAATCTTGTGTGTCCTGAAATGAATATTTTAACATTTTGGTATCGTTATCAGTGGACATAATGTATGTAACTAGTCCCCGAGTCTGCTTCCACTTCAAACTTATGTGTCCTCACCACACTACGTTAATTTTCGGTGTGGTTGTCAGTGAACATAGTATGAGTTGTCCCTGAGACTTCTGCAAAATAAAACATGTGTTATTTACCTGGTTTTCTATTGCGAGATGATTTTTACTCTCATGAAGGACTTTAAGTAACATTTTGTTGTCATGTCAAATGAACTACTGCCAATATCGTGCAGATGTGACTGCTTCCTTGTACAATTACACTTGTATATTTTTTTCTTTCTCTAGTCTTGTGTGTTTTTGTTTTAAATTTAGAAACTGAATGATCAGGAGGGGTTTGGTCAACAACCCTTAAGCGGTGCAAAAAATGAAAGGAACCAATAAAAGCTTTAACTTTACTATAACCTGAAAACGAAGATTAATACATTGACAAACTTTACTCACACCTTTATTTTCCTTCAACATTTTGAAAACTTTAATTATTCGACAATATCTATAGTCAATAATTATGTTTCTGTTCACAATTAAGATACAAATATTACTCTCAATGTATGCATACACAAATCTGACAAAATCCCTCCAGTGCATAAGCAAGCAACAACTACGTGCAGCAAAAAGGCAAATTACCAACATCTCCTTCAGTGCTACTAGCACGGTCAGGACAGGCTGCGACCTCTCGTGAGGCGCGTCCTTTCTCCAGGCCAGGCTGCATCGGACTACTACTCAACCACTGTTCGCTCCCTATCGCTCAGGATAGTAATGTCTCAAGACTCAGAGTTTGCTTATGCACACCAGAGTAGGATCAGTGATCAACTTTCCAAAAAGATATGGAGGTCAAACTTTCAGTACATTTTGATTTGTCAAACATTATCTGTATGAGCGAATACTGGGAGAACTTAAGATGGAAACCTCGTAAAAGGATGTATAATGTCTAGCATACCGACCAAAGTGTAACTACAAAATTAATAAAATTCGAGCCTCGCCTGCACAGAAAAAAATGGTTCAAATGGCTCTGAGCACTATGCGACTTAACTTCTAAGGTCATCAGTCGCCTAGTACTTAGAACTAATTAAACCTAACTAACCTAAGGACATCACACACATCCATTCCCGATACAGATTCGAACCTGCGACCGTAGCGGTCACGCGGTTCCAGACTGAAGCGCCTAGAACCGCACGGCCACACCGGCCGGCTGCCTGCACAGACTTCGACAGTAAAATAGAGGTTAAAAGCCTGGATACCTGGTTTGCAAAACCAGATAACTGTGAAAGTAATTGTAGTGTGGAAGCTCTCCATATGCAATAAACAGACTGCTGTGACATTTTGTTCAAAAATGGTTCAAATGGCTGTGAGCACTATGGGACTTAACATCTGAGGTCGTTAGTCCCCTAGAACTTAGAACTACTTAACCCCAACTAACCTAAGGACATCACACACATCCGTGCCCGAGGCAGGATGCGAACCTCAGACCGTGGCGGTCGTGCTGTTCCACACTGAAGCGCCTAGAACCGCTCGGCTACAAGGCCGGCTGAGATTTTGTGTTAACCCCTGTAGAAAGCTGCAAAATATCTGATGCATGTGTTTCCAGTGCTATGGATCGGCAGAACTCAGATCCTTGTCGACGGTCTACCCTCTGACTACTATCGTATCTCTGCTCCTTAACTGCATTTTACGGGTTTCTTGCAAATTTTTTTTCAGTGTGGACAGAAATATTCTTGTTGCTCGACAGTCTCGCCTCAGACTGATTTAAGCATCGGCGATGGACAGTGCAGAGACGCTGTCGTTGTTGAGAACTGCGGCACGTCGCGATATATTATTTACCGTAAGAGAACGATTTTAACGTTGTCGCAGGTAAATCGTATCGCAGCTGTCTCATCGGACCACTTCATCATCATGTCGATTGGCCGGCTGTCACGAGGTCTATCTGCAATATATGTTTCTCCGTTACCAAACTTCATCACCCAACGCCGTACATATCTTCACTAAAGAATTTCAAACAAAATATATTGCTTTCTTTTTAGTTTATCTTCCTTGTGTCACGTTTTGAGTCAAGTGGGAGGAGAGAGAATAGGTTATGGTATAGTATGTGCGTATGTGCCGAGAGGAACTGAGGAGCTACTTGATTGAGAAGTAGCAGCTCCGGTCTTGGAAACTGACATACGGCTGGGAGAGCAGTGTGCTGACCATACGGGCCTCCACATCCGCATCCAGTGGCGTGTGTGGTCTGAGGATGACACGGCGGCCAGTCGGTACCGTTGGGCCTTTGTGGCCCGTTCGGGTGCAGTTTAGTTTATGTGCCGAGAGGGGATCGGGGCCACGGGACGAGGGTGCTGACTGTAAGAGAGAATATACAGGCGACGTTTTGTTTAGTTGCAACTGGGATGAGGTGGAGGCAAGTATGCGTGTGGAGGATGGGGAAGCCCTTTGTGCACTTGCCATGGGCTTCCATGACTGCCATTACACCACTGATGGCCAATATTTTCAAGGGTAATGGAACGCTGTTGAAATATTATAGCTACACATCATGTTGAAAAATCTTTTTGCATCTTTATTTCGGTAGATGGCTAATTCATAAGCTTTAAATAAGCAGATACCGTACTCTCACTTAAATTGCATCTCTTCGCCAAACAAAAACTGGCGTTCCACAACTTTCTGAAACCACTGTTTCGTCACAGTGAACAGTTAGGTGAATATTATGGCCGTCCGACTTTACACGGTTTCAGGTAAACTCAGCTGTACTCGTCAGAGCACTTGGCGGAGGCTACATGATATCAGTGAAGAGGTTTCCGATGCTACTGTCCTGCAATGAACTACGTAAAAATTACTGTCAGTATGGCTCCATACTCGCCCACATCTCTCGTATCTTCTCCGCAAGATAAATTCTCGAGATATGTGATGGTGATGGCTTCTGCGAATAGCTAAGGAGAAGTCCTATTAGTGAATAACGTGGCAGTCTTTCCAAACTCACGTTGTATGCTTTTTTATATTTATCTGCATCGTCCTTTGGGCCATATAAAGATATCTGTTCATTACGAGTAACTGTACCGGTTTAGCACTGAGCAGTATTCTCTCGGTACGCTCGTAACATGAAAGTTAGTGAAATTCTGAGAAACTTGAGATTTTGCATTTGGAAGGTGGTCCGAAAGCTCCTCGTTTTAACTATTTATGTCTGATATTTCATTCACTTTTACACCACGGACAGTCAACAAAAACACTCTGCATCGTACAAAAATATTTCTAAGTTTATAAAAGCAGCTTCACATCATATTTCGTTTAGAAGACAGGATGAATGCTGTTGCAAAATTCAGCACCGGTGGTGAAGGACTTTATGTTCCTCCAGCAGCGTTTCAGAAACGAGGAAAGATCTACACGGAAGTGGCGGCTGCAATAAAACGCTCCCGGAATGGGATCCTTATATGCTGCGGAGCGCATTACCAGCAGGGGCTGCACCCTGTCCCATTGCGGCCCCAGCGACCTGCAGCAGTTCATTGCGAGAGTGCCGACGTATCTGTGTAGCGACGATCAGTGTACCGCAGCGTCGTAACGTGCTAATACGAATAAAACCCGATACCACACCGCGCTTAAGACTCGGTCGTTCATAACATGCCTCGATATCCTTCCGTATCTATAGATAAAATGATTGTAATATGTGTCTACATCCTCAATGTCAAACTACAATACTAGTGAAGTGCCAACATCTCTGACACTTTGCACAACCTCAACAGTTATAGCGCACGAACGAGGAAAGCTTTTCTCTGAAAATGAGAAGGTGTTGTAATTCAGAAACCGTAAAATATCGCATTGGGCCATCTAAAGTATTGCTGCCTGAATACACTTACCTGACAGTAAATTAGGGCTTGATATGCGACTATTCCCTCCAAGAAGAATATAAGATACCCTCAGGCCTTCTAGGTTCAGTGGATCGTCGCCACTCGACTTCGCGTTCTGGGGAATTAAGTCGCACTGTCTGATTTACAAGATGAGCCGTGTTACTTCTGGGAAATGTGCTACAACTGTAAAGACATTTCGTTGATTTATAACTCTTTACTGGAATTCTACACCTACTTATCTTACGGAAGTCGGTGTTCCTAAATCAATAACCCAACTTGTAATAGTTTAATTTGAAATATTATGGATGTACTGGAAACAATTTCTCTTCGTACAAGCCTCTTTACTGACTATTTTATCTGAATGATTAATAAGTTACCTCTCCCATGAGGAATTTTTAAGTGCGACTAACTGGAAAATAATCGTGTTGAGTTTCCGTATTCATTGATATCGAGAGTCGTGAACCTGTTTAACGAAAGAGTAGTGTTGTAGATTAGCCAAGCTTTCGCACAACCTTATACGTAACACTCTTTGATCGAGCACAATGAAAGCTTATACACTTTTTCTTTAAGTTTGGATAACAGAAGTCTCTCGATAGTCTGGAAATGGGAACCTTCTCTTCGTTAAGAATGTATGTTAAATATTCTACGTGTTCGTAAAAAAAATTTCTTTTCAGCAAGTTGCATCATAATCTGGATTCGTGTAGTTTATCGGACAGGTTGAGTAAATATGTTGTGTGTTCCTGCGGATTAGATTCATTTGCAATGTTTGGCCGAAATGTTAGATGCATTATGACACGAAGCCTATTCAAAGGGAAGCATACCAGTCGACACTGTGGGTGTAATTGAAATCCTTATTTAAATGATATAGCCGAAGCCTGAGTACGACCGTCCCACTGCTTCGGAACCCTAATGACTCCCTATTCACAGAATTTCTGTGGCTGTGACAGCTGTCAGTACTCCACTGCGTCCTTCCGTTCGTGGTCAGAGTTGAAGCGCTTCCCTCTAAAATATTTTTCTGGCACCCCAAACAACGGAAGTAACAGAGCGACACGTCCAGGCTGTAGGACAGGAGCGCACTTGAACTTACCCGTTACATATTGTCTGACCTTGGAGACGTGAGGACACGCGTTATCATGGAGTGGAATCGCTTCCTCCGCGAAGAGACCAGGCCGTTTGCTCTTGATGGGCTTATGTAGGCTACAGAGTGACTCGCAATACGCACACGGTTAATGGTTTTATGTGCTCGAAGCTGCTCGAAGCATTCGGTGACTATCGGACCTCGGACCTCAAAAAAGATGTTGAGCATCGCCTTGCCTCCTGAAGGAATAGCTTACAACTTTTTAGGGGGGGGGGGGAGGATGATGATGCATTGCTTAAACGCTTTAGACGTCTTATTATGCTATCCCAAAGCGGCATGTGCAGATTTCAACCGATTTATTTATTACGACGTTTTGCACCTTTTAATTTTAACCCTCATTATACTTCTTTCATCAGATAGTTTACACGAACACATGCAGAAAACGTCATTAACTTCGGTGTTTGTCTTGACTCTTCATCCAAGAAAATCTGCGGTGTTATTTTTTTGAGATGTTTACTGTGAGAAAACCTCGCCGCCAGAGGCCATGAAAAAGAGCTCCTCAGGGCATGGGACTGGGTAAAGACCAAAAATTGCCTGATATCTGATTGAAAAGCTGATTTTACATTTTGTCTTAAACGTGTGTGGGATATGCGCTCTTTAACCCTTCCTCTCAATGTTCTTCCAGCATCGCCAATATATACTTTGCACAATACGTGTAAGGTGGCTTGGTCTCCTGACCTCCATTTCTTACATATTCCGTCCTCACAATCGTATTCTGCACATAAAGTCGCTTCATTCGAACCCCAACTCGATAATGTAGAGTCAATTTTATATGAATTCACGTAAGCAAAATGCAAATCTAATAAGTAGATCGCAAGTGCACACCGATGGTGAGAAAGTCGAGGCTGGCGTACACAACATGACGGCCACAGGAATTTTCGTTCTAAAGAGGCAACCAGCCCACTGGGAGGTCCATCCCTTCAGAGGGGTGAGGGACAGCGAACAATATACCCTTGCAACCTTTCCAGAAAAAGGGGCTGTTCCATTGTCGCTTTTGGAGCAGGAACACATAACAAGAGCGAGTGCGCTTGTACGTGTACGCAAAGAGCGAGGAACAAAGTCTCTCCTCAGTACTTCACTGGGAGAGCACCTCTGTCGTTAGCATATCGGAGTGATACTCTATATTGAGTCGCTCGCGATTAAGCATTGTTCACTGTGTTGGCCGCCACACTTATTGTGCAGTGTGAACGCGGATAGAGTACTTGCGAGCGAATATTGAGTGGCTTCATGGTGGACTGACTATCTTACTGGTGTACCACGCCAATAGTTAGACTAGGGGCAGATAGGAGTCCTTGAGTTAATCAAGGCGTAGGTAGAGTTTGATTGGCGAAGGTCAATCCAGATAGAAAGAGGTAGTTGTGTCATTTGTCAGCAGCGAGCGACGCAGGCAGCAGTCGTCGCAGCTCACGGTATTGTGCGCTACAGTGTATGTGCGCCTCATCTATCCTCCATAACAGTACACTCCACCACATTTCTCACACGCAACCTTGACCGTACCTAGAAAAGTTATTCAAGTTGTGTAGGCACGGCTCGCAGCCATTCTGCTGAGTAAATAACATTCTTAAAGAAAAGGGAGAAAAGAACCTTTCCATACTTCGTAAAATATTAGTATTCCTAACCATAAGAGGCAATCTACTGTTCTGAAAAGAACCCAGAAATTTATTATTTTATAAGAAAAAGTTTCACTTGATTTCTCAGAATTTTTGCAATAAATAATATTTTTCGTTCGTTTAATGTTTTTCTTACACTAACTAGCAATACTCCAGTACCCAAGTATTCCACTAGTTACATAAGAAGCTAGAATATTTTTGTGTCTTTTCCTCACAGCAGATGACTCCAGAAGATGTTTTTCAAGCAGTTCTTGTTGGTACTTTAGGAGCGTTTGTCATACTTCTGTACTAGTGTGACGTAGAAATTGTTCCTTGCAGGAGCCAGGGTACTTGTTGGATCAATCCATTGCGCAACTTGACAAAATAAAACTCACACACTCACACACGTCGCTCCTACAGTGGGGAGGCGGTAAATGCTAGCTGAGCACCATGAAGAACATGACCAAATTATGAATTTTAAGAACATGTATGTGGTAGATACAGAAAATATTCATAGCAAGAAATTCCTTAAAGAGACGAAATATCGAATAAAGAGGGCAATTTCAACTGTGGTTACGGCTGCAGGTTTCTGTATTCGTCACTACCCGGTATGTCTGAAGTACACACCCAATCATTACGAGTGAGCACCAGAAAACAAGCAAGGCAGTATTTTGGATTCTCCCTCTCTGTCAATACCTCCTTTCGTTATTTAACCAATGACGACGTTCCACCAAGAGCGGCGGGAAGATTTTTACGCAGTGACTCCAGTTCTCCGGATAAGCGCGGGAAAATTGCCCTTGTTAAGAGAACCCGAAACTATCTTTCGACACTGTTATGCCATCCAGAGACACCAGTAGAATTTTGAAGAACATCTCACCAGACTGGTCGGAACTCCGTGCAGAGAAGTATGATGAGATATATGACACGACCGAATGGCTCAGAAGATTTCATCACCCAAAATTTCAATAACTGTAATAATTTGATCGATCTCGATGTCCAAAGCACTATGGAATACTGTCTCAGGAAGTGCAGATATACGTCTCAATCCTCTGCTTCTCATTATTTTAAAGAGATGGTGTTATTTTAAAGAGCTGGTGTTATTTTAAAGAGAAAATAGATTTTAAAGAGAGGTATCGGACTACGGAAAGAGGGTGGACTTTACGGATTTGCTCCATTGTGTTGCTTCTGCTGTTGTTGCAACTGTGGTAACGTTCATGTTGCTGACGCAGGAGGGTAGGAAATTAGTTAATTTCGTTGCTTGTTTTCTAGTCTTGGCCAGCAGATTTAACAGAGCACTCCTATGCAGGTATAGGTTGCCATCAATGAATCTGAATACAAATGCAAGCACTGTCTCGGCGGTATTTTAAATTGAAACATTCTAAGAAAGGTTTTTTTTATGAAGGATTCATTTTAACAATTTTATATGTTAAGTGCAGGCATTGTCGCCAAAGCCAGATTGGTGAGGGTCCTTGATAGGAAAATATTGGTTGTTTTATGGTTCTACTTTCCTTTGTAGTACAGGCAGAACCAAAGTTACACTAACCCTAGGGTTATTGTAGTCAGGCTATGTGGATGATCATGAGAGCAGAAGTTGCAAACGAAGCCTTCTGAAGACTAATAACTAAATACTACTGAGTATAGGGTGTAGTAGAATATCCGTTACCAATCACAATAAAAGGTTTCCAGAATGAGATTTTCGCTCTGCAGCGGAGTGTGCGCTGATATGAAACTTCCTGGCAGATTAAAACTGTGTGCCCGACCGAGACTCGAACTCGGGACCTTTGCCTTTTGCGGGCAAGTGCTCTACCATCTGAGCTACCGAAGCACGAGTCACGCCCGGTGCTCACAGCTTGCCCGCGAAAGGCAAAGGTCCCGAGTTCGAGTCTCGGTCGGGCACACAGTTTTAATTTGCCAGGAAGTTTCACAATAAAAGGTTATTTATTTGTCACACGACACGTTTCGTGCTTGCGTATATCCTCAGGTGTTTATACATTCATATACATGTTTATACTGTTGGAGATCACTGTATAAATACAAAAAAATTATTTGCTGGTGACTACACAGATACAAATGGGACAATTGTAAGTGGCAAGGCAGCATTTGACGAAAAAATATATATATATACTTACATAAAGATGAAGCACTATTATTACAGTTACGCTGTGGTGACAGTTTTGCCACTTAGTTACACACTATTATCATTTTTACCTTCATATTTCAGTTTTACCAAGTATAACTTTATATTTCACTATTACGATGTGCACTCGTGAAACACACTGTGTTTATATACAAACATGTGGGCTGTGGTCAAAGAACTTAGACGTCGCAGATGTAAAGATGCCAGTATTACAGCAATTGAGCTAGATGCTCGTATATTCAATTTACGAAGTAGTGTGTTCACTGGCCACATGCGACACGCTGCATCCGGCTCTCATAACATCTGGCGAGTAACTGCATGAAGAAAGCCTTAGCTTGGCGGTTAAAAGTCACGTGAAGTCGCGCTCGTCAGGTAAAACACTTGCTTAACTTCGTGTAAACTGCGAGCTTTGCAAAGACATCGATCCACGCTGCGACAATCGAAGGCAGCAGGTAAAGGGACGACAAAGATATATTTCTGTGTGCGGCAGACCGGCAAACGCCGGACTGTTGTAAGAAAAAGAGATAAATGGAAAGCTGCGCAAGATACAGTCCCTTACATCATCAGTACGAAAAACGCATCCTCGAAAACAAATACCATAATACAGTCAGCCACGGTACAGTGAGCAGACGATAATAAAAATCTGAAGGAGGGATTCCGGTCACAGCTTTGTCAGTTACTTAGCACACTACGATAATTAGACACGACGTGCCGATAGCTGGTTTCGGCCGAGGTCGTTTGCGGCCACGGGGAGCGGCACCGCCTAGATCACGTGGTGCCCACGGTGTGGCCAGATCACGTCAAACTTTGTTGTTTCTTGTTTGCTGTGTTCACTTTGTGCAGGTACTGGAGTTCGGGTGAAAGTGCTCTCCTATTTCCAGAATTAGCTCCACGTTTATGTCTTTCGACTGTACACACGCTTCGAAAGGGCCCTCAGTGTTGCTATAATCATACTTTGCAGCTAGTTGTATGTTTATGCATCAAATTCGGTGATGGGATACAAGATAATTACGTGTTTTGTTGCAAACTACTTTTACTGCTGTTGCTGCTTCCTTCGACCTCATGAAAGGAGGTAATGCACATGCTGTTATGTTGTTCGTTGGGTGTGTGTATGGGGAGCTTCTGCCTCTGTCATAATGGGAAGGTACATTGTAATGCAGAGGAGGTTGCAACGATCCGCGCATTTCATGTAATTGACGTACACTAAGTTATTCAGCTGCCCCTGCAATTGGGTTTTCTGCAACCAGCAACGCCTTCAAATACCAGCCGCAAGACATTAATTTTCTCTCGCTAGCTGCTCACAAACTAGCAGTCCTACAGCAAAAGTTAACAGGACATTTTTGTAGGAAATTTAATGCAGTTAAATTTTGTATCGGCATACGTTTTCACTAGAGGCCACGAGTTTCGAGTTATTCGAGAAAAACACGTTTTAGTCTCTACTGCTTGTTTCTCTTGAGCAATTCGAAAACTACGACCACTAGCGAAAACGTATCGCAGTATAAAATTTAACCACTTTTTCTGTAGGGCCATTAATTTGCAACATAGCGAGTAATAGAATTTGAAAATCTTGCACTTCGTATTTGAAGGCGGTGTGGGTTGCATAAAACCCTGTGTGAGCCTAATTTGCTTATTACACAGATTATCGTATTATATTTTAAGCTGCCAGTTCTTTTGAGTCAACGGTGACTTACAGTAGATTGAGTTTTGCCCATGTTATTTTCTGAGAAGTAAATAGAAGCCTATACTAACAAAATCCGGTAAATTTACGTCCTTGGTTCATATGAGTAATTCAGAATGTCACAATTAAAGATATTCTCATTGGTGAATGACTGCGCAGTTTGGTGCCACAGATGCGGAGCTTTTTTTGTGACATCTCATGGATGGCTAGATAAGACGTCTCAGGAAGCTCGCTGATGGTCGAAACGTCGAGTAGGGAGATTTGATATCTGAAATAAATTCGCCAGTTTACAACGATGAAATGGAGTGAACTTTCGTATACTGGTGGTATGCGTGGACTGCTCAATGAACTTTTTTGCAGCCATGTTATGCTACAAATATTTACGCTAAGAAATTCGACGGAAACTACGCGCGACGTGCTGCGTCACATTTATCAACAGATATGGTTTGCGAATTGATGTTAAACTGTACAAGTCAATCAAAACAGTTAAACTCAGCACATTGAATAGATTATTCACTTGCTAGAATAATTACACTCATTTAATAAAAGACTGTCCCTGCATACGTGAGTCTCTTTTGTCATCCGACCTGTTTTCTGCATCCGCAGTTAACCGAGTTACACACTGCAAATAATTTTACCCTTTGTATGCTACAATATCAAGTAAACTGAATAGATCTCAGTTGTTGGGGTGGCAGAAAACACCTAGGTACCTCCATCTTCGCTGGCTCATGTGTATGAGTTGAACATCGTCACAAACTTACGTGTATAGATGAAAACATTATTTCTTTAAAACTGTCATCTCTCCTTCAGGCAGCTTATTACATCGAAGATAAAATTCAATAAAAGTGAATGTAGTACAGTCTAGAACGCAGTTGTTACGTGATCACACGTGGAGGAACGCAACTGTGCAAGATTAACTTGAGTACAGACTTGGGGAAATGAACGTAGAAATATAAGAAAACCAAATTTTGTTCACACTTGATAACTGAATAAAAGAGTTCATGCTTCGTAAAGAAATCCAGTGCAACGGATCATGCACCTTTCATAGATAACATACAAAAGAAAACAATCAGGTATTAGTAATAATGCCCGAAATATTATTTGTTGAGGGGAAAAGTAATAAGCTAAACAACTTGACACTTGTAACTTCAATCTACAATCGAAATATAGCCAAAAATACATATTTAAAGTAGGTGATAGGCATAAAACAGCGTCCTAAATTGAGCTAACTGCTTTCTCTGAAAATTATTTCCATCAGTTCGGAGTGTAATTCTTTGCGAGAACAAACTTGGCCGCTTAGCGACAAATAATCCTGAGCAAATAGGGAGCATCTTGACGGACAAATGTGGGTGATCACAAGGTCACTGTAGCAAAACTGAATACCGTAACACCCGAAGGCAACAAATTTAAAATTAAAATATATGTGCTTTAAAAATATTACATGAACATTCGCTTGATGCTTTCCTAACTGCATTCTCCTCTTCTTTCATACTATGTAAGTGTAGGCCAGTTGTGGCCTGTATTGACAAAATAGACAGGTTTATAATTAATAACAGACTGAACTCATGCCCAATGGCAGAAAAACAAATACGAACATCGTTGTAAAAGCAAGAAAAATGCATGGCAAACTTAAGAGAACGGAGAAATCCAACACTGACGATGTGTTACAGAAGATCGAAATTTTGCGCGGGGATTCAATACTAGATGCTTTTAACAGTTTCCATATCGCTGTCTCGAAATCTGGCTGAAAATCCACAGAAATTCTGTTCTTATATAAACTACACCCTCTGCAAGACACAATCAGTACCTCCACTGGTAGCAATGGTAAAGTTACCGATGACAGTGCAACTAAAGTGGAGTTAATGAACAAGGTTCGCCGAAATTCCTTCACCGAGGACGAAATAAATATACCAGAATCCGGATCAAGAGCAGCTGCTAACGCACGAAACTTAGATGTCGATATCCTCGGTGTAGCGAAGCAACTTAAATCTTTTAATAAGGACCAGTCTTCCGAGCCAGATTGTATGCCAATTAGTTTCCTTTCAACTCCATACTTAACAATCACGTACAACCGCTCGGTAGAAGATTGATCCAATACTAAACGACTAGAAAGTTGCACGTGTCACACGAAGAAAGAAGAAAGCCAACAACAAATTCGCTGAATTACATTCCCATATCATTGACGTCGATTAGCAGTAGGATTCTGGAACACATGCTCTGTTGCAATATTATCAGTTACCTCGAGGAAAAAGATCTCTCAGTACATAGCACGATTTCATAAAATATCATTCATGTGAAACACAGATAGCTCTCTATTCACATAAAATAAAGAACACAATCAACAGGGGATATTTCCTAGATTTCCAAGAGACATTTGACACCTTTCTTCAGATGAAATTGCTTGCCTATAGCGCATCACCTTAGTTGTGCGACTGAATTCGTGATTTCCTGTCAGAAATGACACACTTCGTAGTAACTGAAGGATAGTCATCGAGTAAAACAGATATCTGTCGTTCCCCAAGGACGTGTTACAAGCCGTCTGCCGTTATTAAACTATATAAACGATTTAGGAAGCAATCTGGGCAGCCGTCTTTGATTGCCTGTAAATGATGATGTCGTTTACTGTCTAGTAAAGTCCTCATGACGTCAAAAGGCAAGTTATCGCTAGGGTGTGAAAACGGGTAATTGACTCTTAAATAGTAAAAAATTTAGAATCATCTACATGATTATCATCAACTTAAAGTGGAACGATCACGTGTAAAAAGTTGTGGGGAAGGCGAACCAAAGCGTGCCTTCTATTCATAGAACACCGAGAACATGTAACGGATCTACTGAAGAGACTGCCTACACTCCGCTTCTCATTCTTCTTCTGGAATAGTGCTGCACGACATTGGATCCTTGTCGCATAAGATTTACAGTAAACATCGAAATCTTCCGTTTTGTATTACCACGGAATAAGGAAACGAAAGGCAGGATTATGATACGCGATATGTTGTGAAAATCCTTAAAACAAATGTGTTTTACATTGCAGCGACATTTTTTCACAAAACTTACAGAGACGAAATTTATTGCAAGTGGAACCGAACGGACAGTTGGCAAGCTCCCCAGTGAAAGAGCGGACGAAATACAGCGTGAAGCTAGCGGTATTCTCACGAAAGCAAAGCTACCAGCACCCAACACTGCCAGGGCTGAGCGCAAGGGTTAGCGTGCTACGCAGTTATCAAAACACTGTGGTCCTTCGTGCTGACAAGTGCAATGCAGCCGTAATTATGTGATATGCGAACTACGATACGAAGACCTGCGCACTACTGGACGAACATACTTCCAGGAGACTCTCACGTGACCAACATCGACAATAATAAGAAAGACATCAAACCTTCTGAAATGGTTTTCGATGGAAGACAGTGTGATCAAGTATCTCTCCCTCAGGACCTAGACCATCTATTGCTTATGCTTTACCAAAGATCCACAAGGATCGGAAACCCTTCTGCCAGATAGTGTCCACCATTGGTTGGCCGACATACAGGCTGGCGAAGTACTTGGCCAATCTCCTAGCTCGAAAGGTGGGACACTGTAAAAATTCAGTCAGTTTTATCAGCCGAATTAACCTCTTTCGACTTACCGAGGGTGACATTTGGTCGGTTTTTATGTGATGGCACTGTTTACGAATTTGTCTCTCAAACATTGTCTTGCCTTACTATCCCACGAAGTCACGTGATCGAACCATTTATATATATTCTTACTTGTTCTTATTTTCTGTGCAATGGCCAGAATTACGATCGGATGGATAGAGTGACCATTGCAACCCCCTTTAGCTACAGCTTTTGCAAACCTCTTCACGTCGAATGTCGAGGATATTGCCTTAGATATGGTGCTACTGAAGCCTGGTTGATTCTTCCGATACCTTAAAGAATTGTTATTGGCTCAACGGACGTGAGGATCTTGACGAATTCTTGTAACGTCTCAACAGCAACATCCAGTATACCATGGAGAAGTAAAAGGTAACGTTTTGCCCTTCCTTGTCGTCCTCTACCACCGCAAATTAAATGGATGCTCTGGTCACAGTGTCTATAGAAAACATACATCGATTTGTACTTGCACGTCATCATCACCCGGCACAGAAGCACACTGTGTTACAAACAATGGTACGTCGTGCAAGAGTGACTTCAGACGCCGGTAGCCTACCTCATGAGCTGGGCCATCCGCGCAAGGTCATCAGGAACAAGGACTACATATGCCACCTAGTAAAAGAAGTGACCTCAAGCAAGAGTCACAATAAGACCACCGGCGAGAAGCAAGAAAAGCTATTTGCTTTCTTGCCGATTTTTGGCTCCCTGTCTGACAAGAAGTTTGCTGAAAAGACAGGAGCTCACAAAGATCTTTTGCCTCCGCCAAAAATCCGGCAAATGCCGAGACCAATTAAAGATGCAGCCGGTCTCAGAACACCTGAGCTCAACAAGATACCTCACAAGTGTGGTCATTCTTTCGTCGGAAAACAGCACACGCTATAAAAGGACGCACAATGGAGCATGAGAGCTTTTATAGTCCACGCTTCAGCTGAGCGTGCTTAGAAAACAGTCACCAGGCCAGCTTTGACTAGACTCATTCATGGCTCGCACTAACGACTTGTGGTACTCTCTAATTAAAGAAGTCATCGAAATATGAATCATCAATAACACTCTTAATGCAGACGGCGGCTAACATCTCAGTATGGGGTAGGATCCCGCGATCGCGAGGCTGAAACGGGCACATGGAACTCCTGATGAACGATTACCCACATATGCCGCAAACGCCAGTACCATCACAGCAGGCAGCTATATTACATAAGATAGTACCAAAACGTCACAGGAAACACACCACTTGACCATGGCCAAGGAGTGCTTGGTCGAAATCCCGTGGAATTTTAACCACTTGATGCCGCTGGAAACCCGAGAACCTTTTATTCTCTGTTCGCGTCCCGAGGCTCTGCATTCTCGCTTATAGGGTTCACTTGTGGTCGACCGTACCTTTGAGGACGAGTACGCCCCTGCCGTCACATTCCCATGCAGTCCACCATCGGTCCATTGCCACACTCTAATACTTCACAAATGTGGGTATTGCACGATTGGACCAACCGGACCAAATGGACACCCATTGTGAGGCATGTTTCAAATTCTGCATGTTGCTGTTAACGCTGTCTCATACGAATATGTGGTATCTTCTTCTCTTCCCCAACGATAACGTACGCCGCTGTTCTCACCCGTTATGTACCCTACCAGCTCTGGTATCAACAATAAACGTGAACCACAATAATGCAGTCTGGTGGCCGTTCTGCCTCTCACAGAGAACTGCAGCTCTAATCATTTGAGTACTTATGGATGTTGTGTATGACTTCCGACCATGTCTACCTGGTGCTTCACATTTTATGTCAGGCTGTGTATATCCCATAAAGAACTGGGTTTCTTAACTAAATTTCCAACACGTACTTTTGGAACTAAGTAGCAAAGCCAGTCAGTGATGTACACCTTCTTGTAATGTAATCCACTGATGATGGCGTATGCTCCCGAAAAGATTTGCGGGAGAAAACAGAAGCGTATGAAAGAAAATAGATAATTGTTTTATCATACCTTTTAAATTCACATGATTGCAAAAATACCAACAATTATTGGAAAACCTTGTATAAACTGAACAATGTACCTCGTGGAGCTGTTCGAAAGATTAATCATAAAGATTACCGCTGCACTTGCACTTCCGAGGCAGATTTTTCTGACACTTCTGTGGAAAACCAACAGTTGTCCATATCCACCTTCTTGATAGCAAAATACCAGTAAGGACAAGAAGCTTCATGGATTACTCCAAACCCCTCTGGGAACTGCGTTGTCATGATAATCATGCTAATTTCTCTGATGTCCGGAAGGTTTCAGAAGTGAACTACGCACTCAGTTTTCTAATCTGAAGTTTTCTCGCGAATTAAAACAATACGCTATTCGGAGAGTCGATCAAGAAGCGACACTTTTCGTGAGCCGTGCTCTTAGATTAGATTATATTAGATTAATACAAGTTCCATGGATCATGAATACGATATTTCGTAATGATGTCGAACGAGTCAAATTTTCGAATACATGACATAATTAATTTAACAAAATACTTAAGTTAATACAACAACTTTTTCATTTTTGTGTTTTTTTAATTTATACACTCCAGGAAATGGAAAAAAGAACACATTGACACCGGTGTGTCAGACCCACCATACTTGCTCCGGACACTGCGAGAGGGCTGTACAAGCAATGATCACACGCACGGCACAGCGGACACACCAGGAACCGCGGTGTTGGCCGTCGAATGGCGCTAGTTGCGCAGCATTTGTGCACCGCCGCCGTCAGTGTCAGCCAGTTTGCCGTGGCATACGGAGCTCCATCGCAGTCTTTAACACTGGTAGCATGCCGCGACAGCGTGGACGTGAACCGTATGTGCAGTTGACGGACTTTGAGCGAGGGCGTATAGTGGGCATGCGGGAGGCCGGGTGGACGTACCGCCGAATTGCTCAACACGTGGGGCGTGAGGTCTCCACAGTACATCGATGTTGTCGCCAGTGGTCGGCGGAAGGTGCACGTGCCCGTCGACCTGGGACCGGACCGGACCGCAGCGACGCACGGATGCACGCCAAGACCGTAGGATCCTACGCAGTTCCGTAGGGGACCGCACCGCCACTTCCCAGCAAATGTTGCTCCTGGGGTATCGACGAGGACCATTCGCAACCGTCCCCATGAAGCTGGGCTACGGTCCAGCACACCGTTAGGCCGTCTTCCGCTCACGCCCCAACATCGTGCAGCCCGCCTCCAGTGGTGTCGCGACAGGCGTGAATGGAGGGACGAATGGAGACGTGTCGTCTTCAGCGATGAGAGTCGCTTCTGCCTTGGTGCCAATGATGGTCGTATGCGTGTTTGGCGCCGTGCAGGTGAGCGCCACAATCAGGACTGCATACGACCGAGGCACACAGGGCCAACACCCGGCATAATGGTGTGGGGAGCGATCTCCTACACTGGCCGTACACCACTGGTGATCGTCGAGGGGACACTGAATAGTGCACGGTACATCCAAACCGTCATCGAACCCATCGTTCTACCATTCCTAGACCGGCAAGGGAATTTGCTGTTCCAACAGGACAATGCACGTCCGCATGTATCCCATGCCACCCAACGTGCTCTAGAAGGTGTAAGTCAACTACCCTGGCCAGCAAGATCTCCGGATCTGTCCCCCATTGAGCATGTTTGGGACTGGATGAAGTGTCGTCTCACGCGGTCTGCACGTCCAGCACGAACGCTGGTCCAACTGAGGCGCCAGGTGGAAATGGCATGGCAAGCCGTTCCACAGGACTACATCCAGCATCTCTACGATCGTCTCCATGGGAGAATAGCAGCCTGCATTGCTGCGAAAGGTGGATATACACTGTACTAGTGCCGACATTGTGCATGCTCTGTTGCCTGTGTCTATGTGCCTGTGGTTCTGTCAGTGTGATCATGTGATGTATCTGACCCCAGGAATGTGTCAATAAAGTTTCCCCTTCCTGGGACAATGAATTCACGGTGTTCTTATTTCAATTTCCAGGAGTGTATTTAAAAATTCCTCTATGGAGTAGAAGGAGTTGTCATTCAGAAATTCTTTTAATTTCTTCTTAAATACTTGTTCGTTATCTGTCAGACTTTTGATACTATTTGGTAAGTGACCAAAGACTTTAGTGCCAGTATAATTCACCCCTTTCTGTGCCAAAGTTAGATTTAATCTTGAATAGTGAAGATCATCCTTTATCCTAGTATTGTAGTTATGCTCACTGCTATTACTTTTGAATTGGGTTTGGTTGTTAATAACAAATTTCATAAGAGAGTATATATACTGAGAAGCTACTGTGAATATCCGTATATCCTTAAATAAATGTCTGCAGGATGATCTTGGGTGGACTCCAGCTATTATTCTGATTGCACGCTTTTGTGCAATAAATACTTTATTCCTCAGTGATGAATTACCCCAAAGTATGATGCCATATGAAAGCAACGAGTGAAAATAGGCGTAGTAAGCTAATTTGCTAAGATGTTTATCACCAAAATTTGCAATGACCTTATTGCATAAGTAGCTGAACTCAAACGTTTCAGCAGATCATCAATGTGTTTCTTCCAATTTAATCTCTCATCAATGGCCACACCTAAAAATTTGGAATATTCTACCTTAGCTATATGCTTCTGATTAAGGTCTATATTTATTAATGGCGTCATACCATTCACTGTACGGAACTGTATGTACTGTGTCTTATCAAAATTCAGTGAGAGTCTGTTTACAAGGAACCACTTAGTAATTTTCTGAAAGACAGTATTGACAATTTCATCAGTTAATTCTTGTTTGTCAGGTGTGATTACTATACTTGTATCATCAGCAAAGAGAACTAACTTTGCCTCTTCATGAATATAGAATGGCAAGTCATTAACATATATTAAGAACAACAAAGGACCCAAGACTGACCCTTGTGGAACCCCATTCTTGATAGTTCCCCAGATTGAGGAATGTGCTGATCATTGCATATTATGAGAACTACTTATTTCAACTTTCTGCACTCTTCCAGTTATGTACCAATTAAACCATTTGTGCACTGTCCCACTCATGCCACAATACTTGAGCTTGCCTAGCAGAATTTCATGATTTACACAATCAAAAGCCTTTGAGAGATCACAAAAAATCCCAATGGGTGGTGTTCGGTTATTCAGATCATCCAAAATTTTATTGGTGAAAGCATATATGGCATTTTCTGTTGAAAAACCTTTCTGGAAACCAAACTGACATTTTGTTAGTACTTCATTATTACAGATATGTGAAGCTACTCTTAAATACATTACTTTCTCAAAAATTTTGGATAAAGCTGTTAGAAGGGAGATTGGACGGTAATTGTTGACATCAGATCTATCCCCCTTTTTATGCGAAGGTATAACAATAGCATATTTCAGTCTATCAGGGAAAATGCCCTGTTCCAGAGAGCTATTACACAGGCAGCTGAGAATATTACTTATCTGTTGAGAACAAGCTTTTAGTATTTTGCTGGAAATGCCATCAATTCCATGTGAGTTTTTGCTTTTAAGCAAGTTTATTATTTTCCTAATTTCAGAGGGAGATGTGGGTGAGATTTTAATTGTATCAAATTGCATAGGTATGGCCTCTTCCATGAACAGCCTAGCATCTTCTAATGAACACCTGGATCCTACTATATCCACAACATTTAGAAAATGATTATTAAAAATATTTTCAACTTCTGACTTTTTGTTCGTAAAGTTTTCATTCAATTTGATGGTAATACTGTCTTCCTGTGCTCTTGGTTGACCTGTTTCTCTTTTAATAATATTCCAAATTGTTTTAATTTTATTATCAGAGTTGCTGATTTCAGACATGATGCACATACTTCTGGATTTTTTAATAACTTTTCTTAATATAACACAGTAGTTTTTATAATGTTTGATAGTTTCTGGGTCACTACTCTTTCTTGCTGTCAGATACATTTCCCTTTTCCGGTTACAAGATATTTTTACACCCTTAGTAAGCCATGGTTTGTTACAAGGTTTCTTACGAGTATATTTGACTATTTTCTTGGGGAAGCAGTTTTCAAATGCATTTACAAAAATGTCATGAAATAAATTATATTTTAAATTGGCATCAGGTTCACAGTACACCTCATCCCAGTCTAGCTGCTGTAGGCTTTCCCTGAAATTTGCAATTGTTAAATAGTTGACTGAACGTACTACTTTGGAGGACTATTTAGTATTGCTGAATGGAGCTATGTCATATATTGTAACTAGCTGTGCACCATGATCAGAAAGACCATTCTCAACAGGCTGAGCATTTATCTGGTTAAACTTATCTTGGTCTATAAAGAAGTTATCTGTCAGTGACCTGCTATCCTTTACCACCCGAGTAGGAAAATCAATAACGGGTGTCAAATTGAAAGAACCGAGTAATACTTCAAGGTCATTTTTCCTATTACCCTCTTTCAGAGAATCTACATTGAAGTCCCCACAAATAATAATTTGCTTCCCCCTGTCTGACAGATAGCACAACAAGGAGTCCAAATTTTTCAGAAATAGATGAAAATTTCCTGATGGGGACCTATATACAGTTACAGTGATAAATGTGCCTTTATTTAATTTAAGCTCACAGGCACATGATTCTGTATGTTTCTCTACACAAAACTTTTTTGTTTCTATACTTTTTGCACAATGATAACTTTTGACATATATGGAAACCCCTCCTTTCTCCATATTTTCTCTCATTACATGTGCAGAGAGCTTATATCCACTTACATTTACCTTATCCATATCAGTAACAATGTGATGCTCGGAGAGGCATAGTATGTCTATTTCATCCTCAGCTTCTAAATCTTCTAAACAAACCAGAAGCTCATCTATTTTATTCTTTAAACTCCCAATATTTTGATTAAATATACTTACATTATTTTTAATTATACTTTTATGAGAACCTTTCCTTATTCTAACATTTGCAGTACTCTCCTGTCTGAGTTTCTCATTGTGCTTAGACCTAGTTGCTATACCAGTGGTCACATGGTGTTCAGAGAGGCAGATTATATCAACTGGGTTGGGTGACTTTAATTCATCAATGCAATTACCTAGGACTGAGATACAACTTGGTGGAGATAAAATTTATGGTGATTGGTGAAAATTTATAATTGACAGCTGTGATTAACGACTGAGCTACCCAATCATAAATTACTACCCGCTACCACAACTTCATTTCTGTCAGGATCGAGACCCGCTGTGACGTACAGTTTGACTCTACCAGGTGGTGCATAAACGACACACTCTCCTCTTAAGGGCGAACAATTCATTACGGAAATTCTAATTTGTGCAGATGTGGCGTGTGTGGAGTTAGTTCCGTTGTACTAAAAGTATATATGCTGTGATTTTTTTTTTTTTAAGAATCGTATACTTCTCAATCGGACGCAAGGATTTTTTGCTAATATCGTTCTACATCTCAACCGTGCGTTGCCCTTTGCGAATGCCGGGAATTTCGAGCGTGAGTATCCAATATGATCTTGAACATTATTAATGGGGCAGGAAACGGTTTATCTGCAGGACAGCTGGTGAAACATTTGTACAGCTTAATTTCACTACACAGCTGTATGTAGACACTACAAATGGTTTGTCTCCTGCATGTAGCCAGTTCTCTGCCATGGTATAAGGTATAGTTAAAATTCGTAACTAATATGGTGCTGAAATTACAAATTTTAAAGAAGTATATAGAAACACAGTACCTTCTAAGTCAAAGAATATTCATTACCAACATACATTCGAATCAAACATATGGATATATGCATAAAAGTCTTTAAATTTTTACAGGATTTTTGCTTAAGACTGTTAGTAGCTCAAAGAAATATGAAAGGTAACTCTCACATCTTGCAAGTCTGGATTGTTAATGTATCGGTTGCCTGTTTTGTTAGTTGTGTTCATGCTTGAGATCACTCACAAATATATGGTAGAAAACGCTACTGGGCGTCGTCCAGTATGCTTGAGAAGTTTCTAAAAACTTCACTGACACTGTCTCAGCTTTGTCATTGAGTATATTTTGCTCATGCTTCCGGTCGTCAATTAAAATTTAAAATTCTTCATTTACTTTTGAGATCGAGTACTGGGATCTGAAGAAATAGGCAGCGGTCTAAGGTGCCTAGATTTGGAATGAACGCGAGAGGGGAGGAGGTTTCGGTTGAAATGTACGTTTCCTCAAAACGGGTTTGTCAGTTTCTGTTGTTATGTAGTTAGCATTTTGGCTTCGTGGCAAGAATTCTATGAAAACATGTCGGTTGTTGTCACGCAACATTAATCTTAAATTACACCTCATAACGTGTTTCGTTCCTATAATTATTCTTAATCTACCGAAAGCTTAATTAGTAATTGCATGCATACAGTGCCAGCGAATGAGTGGTTTGCGTGGCGGTTTTCCCTACTGGAGTTGATGTCTACAAATACACGCACATGCACACACGCCACACACACACACACACACACACACACACACACACACACACACAAACCTCCAAAAATATATCAAGAATGAGAAAATATATCGAGGTGAGGCCATAGCCCACGGTGTGGCGAAATTTCTGATGTACGTAAGTATGTTGTAATATTTATACGCCACATAACAAAATAATGTGAAGCACACGGAAGGGGAATAGGAAACGAAATGGAACTTAAAAGTTTGAGTGGGTACGTGATGTTACTGCACTGATAACAAAATCCAGTGAATCCGATAATGGATTTGATAGTATAAACCCACGTATCACTATGACGTCTCACACCCACCGGCCTAGAAGCATGCGCTGATTCGACCGAGGATGGTGTTATTAAGGCCATTCTATCCTCTTCTGAGGCAATCTGACCCACAACTGCAATAACTACTCCTTGAAATCATGTATATTTTTGTTGGAACAGATTTAATATCCTATGACGTCCCACATGTTTTCTATCGGAGACAGATATGAGGATTTTTCTGACCACAGGAGTATCTCAACGCCAAGAACACAGGCCGTAGGAAAACGTGTCATGTGTAGAGGAGCATTGCCCTGTTGAAAATTGACACCACAATATTGTCACACCAGAGGTAGCACATCTGGACGCATAATGTACGTGACATAGCATTGTGCCGTCAGGGATCCCTCAATAACTACAGATCGCAAGCCGAAGTCATGCCCGGTGGCTGTAACTCTCCAAGACATTAGAAGAGTGGAACCTCTCCACAGGTTGTCACCATACTCGCCGACGATGTTCATCCGGGTTGTGCGGTAACCTGATTCATTGCTGAAAGCAATCCGACACTTTTCATCAGCGGTCATGCTACCGCTTTAAACCGCACCGTTTGTTTTGTGGTGTTAACAGCAACCTGGACGTGGGACGGTAATTTGCTAGTCAGCTGCTGCTCCTCTCCTACGAGCAGTGCGAGATAACACAAAGTGTTGCAACTAGTCCATTATTTGTTTTCGAATGGCAGGTGCATGTGTGCTGGCGTAACGATACGGCGATCCTCCTGTGTGGTGGCCACATGTTGTCGGGCGCAATCTTTATTACACTACTGGCCATTCAAATTGCTACACCACGAAGATGACGTGCTACAGACGCGAAATTTAACCGACAGGAAGAACATGCTGTCATATGCAAATGATTAGCTTTTCAGAGCATTCACACAAGGTTGGCACCGGTGGCGACACCTACAACGTGCTCATTTGAGGAAAGTTTCCAACCGATTTCTCATACACAAACAGCAGTTGACCGGCGTTGTCTGGTGGAACGTTGTTGTGATGCCTCGTGTAAGGAGGAGAAATACGTACCATCACGTTTCCGACTTTGATAAAGGTCGGATTGTAGCCAATCGCCATTGCGGTTTATCGTATAGCGACATTACTGCTCGCGTTGGTCGAGATCCAATGACTGTTAGCAGAATATGGAATCGGTGGGTTCAGGGGGGTAATACGAAACGCCGTACTGGATCCCATCGGCCTCGTATCACTAGCAGTCGAGATGACAGGTATCTTATCCGCATGGCTGTAACGGATCGTGCAGCCACGTCTCTATCCCTGAGTCAACGGATGGGGAGGTTTGCAAGACAACAACCATCTGCACGAACACTTCGACGACGTTTGCAGCAGCATGAACTATCAGCTCGGAGTTCATGGCTGCTGTTACCATTGACGCTGCATCACAGACAGGAGCGATGGTGTACTCAACGACGAATCTGGGTGCACGAATGGCAAAACGTCATTTTTTCGGATTAATCCAGGTTCTGTTTTCAGCATCACGATGGCCGCATCCGTGTTTGGCGGCATTGCAGTTAACGCACATTGGAAGCGTGTATTCGTCATCGCCATACTGGCGTATCACCCGGCGTGATGGTATGGGGTGCCATTGGTTACACGTCTCGGTCACCTCTTGTTCGCATTGACGGCACTTTGAACAGTGGACGTTACATTTCAGATGTATTACGACCTGAGGCTCTACCCTTCATTCGATCCCTGCGAAACCCTACATTTAAGCAGGATAATGCACGACCCCATGTCGCAGGTCCTGTACGGGCCTTTCTGGATACGGAACATGTTCGACTGCTGCCCTGGCCAGCACATTCTCCAGATCTCTCACCAATTGAAAACGTCTGGTCAAAGGTGGCCGAGCAAGTGGCTCGTCATAATACGCCAGTCACTACTCTTGATGAAATGTGTTATCGTGTTGAAGCTGCATGGGCAGCTGACCTGTACACGCCATCCAAGCTCTGCTTGACTTAATGCCCAGGCGTATCAAGGCCGTTATTACGGCCAGAGGTGGTTGTTCTGGGTACTGATTTCTCAGGATCTATGCACCCAAATTGCGTGAAAATGTAATTACATGTCAGTTCTAGTATAATATATTTGTCCAATGAATACCCGTTTATCATCTACATTTCTTCTTGGTGAAGCAATTTTAATGGCCAGTAGTGTACATACATTCCTGCCCTCACGTTTCCATGCCGTCCAAGAATGGGCCAGTGCACATCGGAATACTCCTGTAACTATTTGACCAGCCGGTCAAACTGAGAGCGACAATAAGGTCCCTTTACACTCCGTCAGTTACTGATAACACTTTGCCACACGTGTACGCAGCATCGTCTGTCTCAGTAGCTGCGTGGTTAGGGTGGCAGACTATTAACCAAAGCGATCCTGATTCGAGTCCCCGCCGAGTAGGAGATTTCTCCGCTCGGTGATTGGGTGTTGGCATTCCATTATTAAGATGGTTGTATGGACAAAGCCAGAGTGCCAGTAAGTCAAAGACGTAAAAATATGCAGCATCTCCGTGGTGTCCTTCACAGTGACACTGTTCATGTCCCCTACTATACCCTTCCAGGCCTTGTAGAAACGCTAAACATGAAGAACTGTAGTAGACTGTGGTGGCCGTTTTGCCTACCACAGAGAACTGTAGCCCTAAACATTTACATTCTCACCGATGACGTGAATGCGAACGAAGTTACACTAACAACAATCCATTTCTCGTGGGTGTTTCACTTTTTTCTCAGGCAGTTTAGCATAATCGTAAAATATTCATCACTTTTGAAGTGGAGATAGTTAATATTTTCAGAGGTATTAGGAAAGGCGTGCAAGTGCGTTTCAGAAACATAACAGGTACGAGTTTTGTTGGAATAGTAACAAGATAACCACCAAAAACCACTGTCCCACAATAGAAGGGGACTAACAAACGTCTTTACCAAATATTCTGAAACGCATAACTCAAATATCACGCGGCAAAGCAAATTAACCATGACAGTTACTTACGAAGTACTGGGATACGTACACTCCAAGTTCCATGTAAATGGAGGACCATCACTCGCTACACGTCTATGTGCACAGCACAACACTTAATCACACCACCAACACTTCTGTTGAACAGAATAGCTCCCTCTCCATCACAGTTGCAACATTATGCCAAAGTTTAATAAACAAATGGATAGTTTAACTATGCGGTTTCATTTTATCGTTCGTAGGAATCTAATGTTGTATGGATTTTTGAAACTACGTCATCTCATTCGGAGATGATGATCTATTAATTTCGTCGCCTTTTAAACAAAAATTGCAATGACAGATAAATTTTTCTTATAACTTCCTTGCTAGGCTTGATGTCCAGTTCTGGTCAACAAAATATGTAAAGTTTTTCCGGAGATGGTATTTCACACAACAGAGAAGTGTGATGTTAGACGACCGATGGATATACTAGAGACAATGCGCAACACATCTTCGCAATGCTGCATCGGATTTTCACTGTGGTTTTAGTTTTGCGACCAGTCGGACCTTGATAAACAACTAACTCTGATACATAGAAACATCGACGACTCTCGATGACATTAAATGTTGTATAACACCAACCTGTGCTATGATAAGTGAGTATGAATTTCAATATCGGGCTTGTGTCTCTCTAGTATCAGTTGGAGGCATGCATAAATGCTAAAGATAAAAAAGATAGTTGTTTATGAGACCGTCAATATAATAAACACACAAAACTGTATATCAGTTACGTGATGGCAAACATTTTACAGTAGGGCAAACGTTTGTGGGATGTCTTCTCCTTTCGGCTCGACATCTGTTCGTGGCACGTTTGTCTTGTTAGCATTTGGTCACGTTCCAACCATGCTAACTCGCTGACGCCCTCTTCCGACATTCTTACAGTACTGCGGAGGAAAGTGAACAATGTTATCTATATACATAAAAAGCAGTGTTCTGACTGACTTATCATCGCCCAGCCGAAGCCACTATGGACAGAGACTTGAAATTTGGAGAAGATGTGGATCTTATACTGTAGGCGTCGTTTTAGAACGGAGTTTTCGAAATTCCAGCCCAAACGGAGTGACATAGGGGACGAAGGTTTTTTTCCCTTTATTAATGTCGATATTAAGGCAGTTTTGTAGCTAGACCTATGAAAATTGGTATTTGGTTTCTCGCTCAGAAACAAAGAAATATATGGTTCAGCATTTTTGGAATTCAAGTATATGGGAATGAAGTAGTGGGTGAAAGCTTTCTTTGAAATATATCATTATTGAAGAACTACTTAAGTGTTTCTAAAGCTACATCCATTAACATTTGTATTTGACCTTTGGAAGTTGAAAACCCAAGGGTGTCAAATAGGGGGTGAGACTGTTTACTAAAATATTTTATTATGAAAACATCTTTAACAGTAAATCTATGAAAATTATTCTTAAAGTCAGATCTTTGAAAATAAGAGTTTGGCTTCTCAGTTAGAGATGAGAAAAAATACGTGTTTCACTGTTTTTGGAAATTCAGCCCCTAAGGGGATGAAATAGACTAATTCACTGACTCATCATCATCTAGCCCAAACCGCTAAGGACAAAAACATGAAGTTTTGAGAGGGTGAAGATCTTATAATGTACCCAGCGTTTAAGAAGGAATTTTCCGAAATTCCATTCCAAAGGGGGTGAAACAGGGGATGGCGCTGTTAAGGGAATGTCGCTGTTAAGGGTAGTTTAAGGCTAAACTATGGAAACAGGTATTTGGCGTCTCAGTGCGAAAATAATAAGTACATATTCCGGCATTTTTGGATATTTGCTAAGAGGTAAAATAGTTGGAGAAAGGTTTTTTAAGATAAATTAGCATTTTTAAGCCTACATCTATAAAATTGGTATTTGGCTCCTTGGTTAGAAATTAAAAAATACTTGCTTCGGTGTTTTTGGAAATTCAGCCCCTAAGGAAGTGCAGTAGGGGATGAAACTTTTTAAGAAAATATTCATTACATCAGCATCATCTTAAAGCTAAATTTATGATAATTAGTATATCACTTCTCGGTAGATGTAAAGAAATATTTGTTAGTTGATATGGAAATATCTCCACAAGACCTAAAAGGCATGATTAACTAAAACTTTGGACCCCAGCTACCAGGAACGCCTTTTGGTCGGAAGAATATTCGAAAAAGATCATGCTTATATGCCCTTAATTAGCTCGAAACGCTTAGAAGGTGTGGCAGTTTGTGAACAACAAAAGAATTCGATTAAATAAAACCGAAAAAGTCACTGCTGGCAATACAGTCTATTCGAGCGAAGTAGTGGGTGCTAAGCTAGTCAAAAAATAGTTGATCGTGCATCTATGAATGTAAAAAATTCCTTGTGTACTTTAGGATATTTCCCAGGTTGTCCGCTACAGCTTAACTAAAACTATATTACTTGAAAGACGTCATTGGGGCTATTAATGCTTAGTCTCAACAACCAATTTTGTTTTTGGGTTAAATCAGTCGCACTTGCGCTTTCTCGAACAGAGTCGATGAAAAGTAGGGTGCCGAGCGAGGGCGCAGCTGCCACCAGGGGCCAAGTGGCGCTGAGCGCCAGCGGGCGTCGTAAAGGGCCCACGTTCCCGTCCTCATGGCGGGCTGTGAAACTGCAAACGGCGAAATATTTTACAGCGTCGCAGCGGTGACCTCAAGAGCGAGAATACGTACTCATATAGCGCAACAGCTTGCCGTAAAATCACCTCGTAGTAAATGCAGAAATGAACCTACTTTCCCGAAGCATGTGCAGTTGCAACGAGAACTCCGTCGTGTCATCTAGTAAAAATTCCTGGCAGTAAACCCGTGGATACGTCTACGATGTGTGTTCAGCTTGAGGACATTTTCAGGGGCCTAGGGCAGAATTCTAGCGGAAGCAATCTACAAGTGATCAAAATGTCGTTAATATTTGAAAATGTACTAATTCACGGAATATTGCAAGCAGAGAGGCCAAAATTGATACACATGCCTGAAATCACATGGCATTTCATTGAAACCATGGACGATTCTTAAAAAAATGCCAACTGATGGCGCTACTGCAGGAGATCAAAGACGCCGCACAAAAAATGGTTTAAATAGCTCTAAGCACAATGAGACTTAACATCTGAGGTCATCAGCTCCCTAGACTTATTACCACTTAAACCTAACTAACCTAAGGACATCACACACATCCATGCCTGAAGCAGGATTCGAACCTGCGACCGTAGCAGCAGCGCGGTTCCGGACTGAAGCACCTAGAACATGTCAGCCACTGCAGCCGGCTGACGCCGCACAAGAATTGTGTGTAAAGTGAGCTGTAGTGAGCGATGTAGTCAGATCATCCGTAGCCTGGCAAATGTGCAATGCAGGATAGCGCTCCACCCCACATGGATACAGGTGTGCAATATCTCTTTCGCACATCGTTTGGTGAGAATTGCGTGCTGAGCAGCCACATCCGTCATGCTTCGCCTCGCGTATCCCCAGACAACAATCTATGGGTTTAGCTGAAGTTGCAGTTCCACCGTGACCGTCCGACTTCATTTGGGATGCTAAAAGGCAGCATCTGACTCAAAATTCCCACCATAAATATGGATAAGCTGTACAACCCTGTTCACAGTATCGACCCTCGACCGCAAATATTGTTGTTGAATGACGGCCTACATGTTGAACATTTCTTGTAAAATCAATATTGTGGAACGTATAGCTTCCCATCACGTAAGAGGCATCTGATTTTCACTTTGTGCGTCTTTTTCCGGTTTCAGTAAAACCCTATGTCATTTAAAGCATGTGTGTCAATTTTTACCTCTCTGCCTTCATTATTCCCTGAAGTATTGAATTTTCAAATGTTAGTGGACTTCAGAGTCACTCTGCATTTTGCAACGCAATCACGCTTATTTACAGTTGTCTCTGTTATCCAAATTTTAAGACAATGTGAGATCAAATTTGGCTTTCCGGCAGTCTTAGGAACAATCAAACACCGCTGCGATACGTCCCTGCTTCTGCTACCTGTAATACTGACACAACGCTTTGGGCTTGTTTCTATGTCACGGTTATCGACACACGTCACATTAAAGCAGTGTTTATTAGTTTGAGAATGTTCAGAACCCCCTTAATGTTCATGTGGATGAGAGACCACTGCAAAAAGTGATGAAGGAGAGACAAAAATAATGAATTATCCTCCTATGTCAATTACTCGCGGAACGTTTTCACGTTCCCACTACGGTATTCAACGATGGAGTATGAGTTCAGAATTCACATTGACTCGAAATGCACACTTGTAACACGTATGTAAACCAAGTTTTCTTATGAATGTTGAAAGGGGGTGGAGGGAGGAGGGACGCGAAGGAGCATCGTCAGACCTATGACCGGTTGTTTGGAGTCTCCTACCTTCATTCGTGTCGTTAACCTCATTTCTGATACTATTCACTAGTATAGTCTTCCTTCTGTTTACTCTCAATCCATACCGTGTGCTCATTAGACTGTAGTTTCCAATCATCAAAGCGGATACCTTCCCGCTGTCGTGCTGAGCCTTATGCTAGCATGCCACCGTGCTTTTCACATTTCCAGAACACTTCTCGTAAACAACTGAATTTAGTGTAAAATATCTACAAACTGAAGCTTACTGGTATCTCAACGTGAGTGTAATTCTGCACTCTTTAGCATCGTGCTTGAATCTTATCCCTATAACCAGTGTTACGTGAGACACATGTTAATGACTGTATTGCACTTTGAGAGTTACACAGACACGCAGCAAATCTAATTCTAATGGAATAACTACGTCCAAACTATTAATTAATTCTCGTTTACCCTGTGATGCAATATTATGTCTGTACATATCTCCGTTTGTTTACTTTGATTGACTGATTAAAATGGTTCAAATGGCTCTAACCACTATGGGACTTAACATCTGAGGTCGTCAGTCCCCTAGATTTAGAACTACTTAAACCTAACTAACCTAAGGACATCACACACATCCATGCACGAGGCAGGATTCGAACCTGCGACCGTAGCAGCAGCGCGGTTCCGGACTGAAGCGCCTAGAACCGCTCGGCCACAGTGGACGGCTATTAACTGATTACATTCATAAATTTTCATTCATGCCTGTTGGCTACACAAATATGTGTATAATAACGGGCGTGGTGTTTTCTGATAATTACTGCAACGACTTACTTAAAACACCCCACACAGTCTTGTACTAGTTTACTCATGGCAGTTCTTAATTTTCATAACTTGAACATATTTACATAAATTTACGTTTATTGGACTTACCAACTATTATAAATACTTTGAACGGGTTATTAATCTAAATTTCCAAGTGAAATTCTCTATTGGTAAGTCTATTACGATTTTGTGTAAGACAGTTGGTTGTACGTTTATCTTTCATACTGACGCATACTCATGTCTATATTTCGCAACCTTTTCCGTTCAAACAACTCAGTCATTATTGAGGCACTCTACAATAGTTAGGTGGAAATTCCAGCTATTTCCAGCTAGACGCGCTCACCTCTTTGCAGCTCCTGTGCGGCGGTTACCTGCTAAACTTACCAGACAGCTCTTGGCGGTCACCAGCTGGCTGCCGATGTCCGGGTAGCCTACCAACAGCGCACAGTGTATACTACAATCTGTGGTAGCACCACTCTCAAGGTATCCGCCACAAATAAGTTAATTACTCAAGGCACCGGCATGCCGGTATGACAGGTTGGAATAACTGAATAAATTACAGCCGCCAAACTAACGTTAGTCAACGGTTTCTTAGGCCACTGTGGTCGAGCGGTTCTAGGCCCTTCAGTCCGGAACCACGCGGCTGCTACGGTCGCAGGTTCGAATCCTGCCTCGGGCATGGATGTGTGTGATGTCCTTAGGTTGGTTAGGTTTCAGTAGTTCTATGTCTACGGAACTGATGATAAGTCAAATAGTGCTTAGAGCCATTTGAACCATTCAGCGGTTTCAATGAAAGAGCAATCGCTCACACTACTCAGAATAGAAATGCTCAGCATTAAATGGCATTAGCTCTTACTCGCTACGATGGAGAGAAATAAGACGACTAGGGATCGCTTATAGAGTTGCGAGAATGGTGGGGTAGCAACGTACATCAGGGTGATAAAAGTTACGGACACTTCCAAATATCGTGTCGGACTTTCAGCTCCCCGATGTAGTGCAGCAGATCGACGTGGCATGACGTTGGAAGACGCCCGCAGAAATGTTGAGCCATGCTGCCTTTAAAGCCCTCCATAAACGTGAAACTGTTGCCGGTGCAGAATTTTGTGCGTGAACTGACCTCTCGATTATGTCCCATGAATTTTTAATGGGATTCATGTTGGGTGATCTGGAAGGCCAGATTATTCGCTGGAGCTGTCCAGAATGTTCTGACATGGCTCATTGTCATTCACAAAAATTCCATCGTAGTTTCCGAACATGAAATCCGTGAATGGCTGCATACATCCAATGGATCCCAATAGACCGTAACCATCTCCAGTCAGTGATCGGTTGAGCTTAAATAGAGGATCCAATCCATTCCATGTAAGCACAACCCACACCATTTCGGATCTACCGCCACCACTTACGGTGTCTTGTTGAAAACTTCTGTACATGGCTTCGAAGGGTGATCTGTGCCACACTCGAGCCATCAGCTGTTACCAACTCTTCCCAACAGAAATCGGAACGCGTCTGACCAGGCCACTGTATTCCTATCACCTACGATCCAACGAATGTGGTCACGAGCCCAGGAGAGGCGCTGCAGGCGCAACAGCAATCGCTTTCTTCGTCTCCAGCCATAGTCCGTTAACGCCACACTGTCCTAACGGAAACGTTCATCGTACGTCCTACTTTGATCCCTTTGTCTGTTAGCACTAATAACGCATGCAGACGACGCTGCTCTCGGTCGTTGAGTGAAAACCGTCGGATACTGCATTGCCATGGTGACAGGTAACGGCACACTCTTGACGCTGTGGATCTCGGAATATTGAATTTCCTAAACATTTACGAAATGTAATGTCCCATGCGTCTAGATCCTACCACCATTCTGCATTCTAAGTCTGTTAATTCCCGTCTTGCTGCCATAATACTTTCTACACGAATCACCTGCATACAGATAACAGCTCGCCCGATACACTGCCCTTTCATAGCTTGTGTACGCGATACTGTCGCCATTTGTATATTTGAATACCGCTGTCTCATTACTTTTGTTAGTTCGGTGTACTTTTGGGCAGACAATTCAGAAGTGTTTGCGAACACAGGAATCCTGAAAGCTACATCTATTGTTAATTTATATATGTTAAGAAGTTATAATGGGGAAACGACATCGAAATTCGATTTCAAAGAGAGGTCAGACATATCCGATCAAACGGTGTGCAAATATCGTGAGAAGCATGGGGAGGGAAGTCCACTAACGCACTTTAGATGGCGTCATGCATGACGTAGCCGCTCCTAGCTCTGCATACGTTGTTCATTAAGAACTGAACGAGAACTGAAAGAGAAATAACAAAAGCAAATGTTTCGCAGCCATATTATTCACAAACATTTACACTGGTGTCCAAAATTGAAGTAGAAAAATTAAATTTCCCAGGTATTTTGCCACGAAACGCTATAAACAGGTGACAGTAAAGTAGAAACAATGTAAAGAACACAAAACGTAAACAACTGCAATATGCATAACGGTAGACAAAAATGTCCTTCGATTTCATCAACATAACAGATTTGCACATACATTCCGACAACTGATTAATACCCTCAGTATGGGGTGTCACCACCTGTGGCAGCAACACAGGCCTAACAACGACGGACCATGCTGTGAATGGCGTCATCAGTCCCATGTTATGGCAATAACGCAAGTCTTAGGGAGTGGTTGATCGAAGTTGACGTGATGCAACTCGTCTCCGTAGTGCATCCCAGACATGCTCTATGGGATTCAAATCGGAAGAGCCAGCAGGCCACTTCATGCGTGCAATATCTTCTGTTTCCAAGAACTCGCCAGCTACCTGTACTCTAAGACGTCCACTGTCGTCCACCAGTATGGAGTTTGAGCCCACAGCACCTCACAACCACCGCACGTGAGGTTCTAAGATCTCGTCACCATACATGACTGCATTTAAACGTTGGCAATTCACCTGTACAGTTTCATGAAGAGCTGTTCGAGTGATCAACACAGTCCCTGCCCACACCATTAGGGATCCTCCTCGATACGGTCTCTTTCCACAATTTTTGGGCCCCGAAATCGTGTTCCACGTTACCTCCAGGAGACGGGTCCGTCATGATTCACTCTCCAGACCAAATCAAGACTCATGTGCGAAAAGGACATTGGCCCACTTTTCGATCGTCCAGGTGGCGTGTTGACGATTCCACCCTACATGTTTCCTTCTGAGAAGACGCGTCAGAGGTACACTTATAGCGAGTCTGCGACAATAAAGGCCACTCCGCTGAAGCCTTCTCTACATCGTTTGTCTCGATACAACACGTACAGCGGAAGCTGCGAGGTCAGATGCAAGTTGCCGTGCAGTATTAAGGCGGTACCGTCGTGCCCTTACATTCAAATAACGGTCCCCCCCTATCTGATGTCACTAGCATGGCCTGGTTTTTGGGATGCAGTTTTGGTCTCTACGAACTGCCGCCAAATCCGAGAAACAACAGAACGATTGTCCTGCGTCCAATCTTCCTTCCCATCCACTGCATGGACTCTGGCACGCGTCTTCTCTGTGACGTACTGCACAGTCTGTGACTCTGGACACAGCGATTGTGGATGTAGGACTACCCGACAAATACTGTCACGTTTTATGGATGCCCTGATGTCATCGCTGGCGTGGTTGTTGTTGACCGGAATGCCATCTTCCGTGCAGAACACGATCGCAGGGCCATTTGTTGAAAGATGGTACGATCACATCGTGACTTAGACACAGGAAGGGTAAATAGCGGTTTTTTGCTGTAATTTTGGACACCAGTGTATATTGATATACCGTCGCTGCGTTACGTGTAACTTCTCATGTACAAGAGACATTTTTTTTTTTTTAGTTTCTATCAAGAGCTCTAACAGTGTGTGGCACTGTTAGCAGAGAGGATATGGTGGAATTATGTACAGCGATGTATTACCTGTCCATCGACCTGACTGCGTCAGTGATAACAAATATTGAGACTATAGCACTTGCATGGGGGCTTAATTTAAATAAAAAAATGGAAATATTTTTAGTAGCTGTAGGTCCGATTACGCAAGTCTCGTAAACGGCTGGCCCTGACTAGTTTTTGTACGCAATCTGACTGCATGGAACAACAACAAAGAATGAAATGAAAATTTTCGTTAACACAGTTAATTAATTAAGTCCCCAGCAACTATAAAATCTACGAAGCCAACAAAGCACAAGTGTAGCTGTTCTGTGTGTGGTAGTATGACTCAACGCACATCTGGCACGGTTCTTCTTCAACAAGACAAGAATTTTTTAAATACCAATTATACTGACGTGATAAAAGAAAATTAGAAATACTATAATTGCGTAAGGAAAGCAGAATTACACTCTAATACAAGAACACAAGCCAGATGCTTTGTTGACTGAACCTGTAATGATGCATTATTTGAGATACAGAAATATTAAAAAGAAAAAATAGGGAATTTGTTACCTTCATATATATTGACGAAAAGCACTCAGATCATTACAATATCTCCGTTGGAACAACATCTGCTATCTCTCCCATCAAACCACTGCATAAAACATGGAACAACACTCTCCACCATCACATCTCACTCCGACTTCACGACAAGCAGTGTCCACTACAACTTCTCGGAAAGAACTGCCTGCCGCTACTTCTCAATAACACTGCCAGTGGAGGCGGCGGAACAATACTCTCTGGCGCGATCTCTGGCGCTGTGGCTCAGTGTAGCCACCTTTCATATGCCCCTCCTCCAAGGGCTAGAATTTGATGGTATTTTTGCCAGCATTGGTGGTGAAAATACCACCAAATTCGTCAAAAAAAAAATACAGACAAAAATAAAAGATAATATTAATACGTAAATATCATATAACTAGATAAAATCTTGGCTTTGCACTGACCTTTTAATAGCCTAATATATAAAATACAGTAAGGAATACAAATTCTTTCATACATATGACTTTACATAATAGTTTACACAAATATCATGTGGTTAAACAATTCAATCGATAGCGTCAGCAATGACGAATATGTACAGGTAAGAGTCTCATAACTTTTCACAAACAGTAATACACAAAAAATCTGTTTATACAAATATTCACATAAATCCTTTCCATAGTTCAAGAAACAAGTAGTTGACAGTTCCAGCAGTAGCACCCAGCAATGTTGAATAGGTGCTACAGCAACAAGTGACATCATCTCAGTAGAAGCAGTCCATCAGTGGCACCCAGCATTGTGGAGTAGGTGCAGACTCCAACAGGTGACATCATTTCAGCAGAAGCAGTCCATCAGTGGCACCCAGCAATGTTGAGTAGGTGCGGACACCATCAGGTGGCATCATTTCAGTAGAAGCAGTCCATCAGTGGCACCCAGCATTGTGGATCAGGTGCAGACTCCATCAGGTGACATCAGTGGCACCCAGCAATGTCGAGTAGGTGCAGACACCATCAGGTGACATCATTTCAGTAGAAGCAGTCCATCAGTGGCACCCAGCATTGTGGAGTAGGTGCAGACAGCATCAGGTGACATCATTTCAGTAGAAGCAGTCCATCAGTGGTACCCAGCATTGTGGAGTAGGTGCAGACAGCATCAGGTGACATCATTTCAGTAGAAGCAGTCCATCAGTGGCATCCAGCATTGTGGAACAGGTGCAGACAGCATCAGGTGACATCATTTCAGTAGAAGCAGTCCATCAGTGGCACCCAGCATTGTGGAACAGGTGCAGACAGCATCAGGTGACATCATTTCAGCAGAAGCAGTTCATCAGTGGCACCCAGCAATGTTGAGTAGGTGCAGACACCGACAAATGACATCATTTCCATAGAAGTAGCTCCATCTGTGCACCCAGTATTGTTGAGTAGGTGCAGAGAGCAACAAGTGACATCATTTCAATAAAATCAGTTCCATCAGTTGCACCCAGTAATGATGAGCAGGTGCAGAGAGCAGTCCATCATATTCACTATCACTGATCACACTGTTCATCAGAGTTTATAAGCAGAAATTAAACATGTCTTATTGGCACCAATCATGTAGAAAAAGTACAAGTAACAGTCCATAATATTCACTATCACTGATCACACTGTTCATCAGCAGAAATTAAACATGTCCTAGTGGCACCAATCATGTAGAAAAAGTACAAGTAACAGTCCATAATATGTACTATCACTGATCACACTGTTCATCAGAGTTTATAAGCAGAAAGTAAACATGTCCTATTGGCACCAGTCATGTAGAAAAAGTACAAGTAACAGTCCATAATATTCCCATCACTAATCAGACAGTTCAGGCATGAACAATAGTTTGATTCCACATACAAATGCTTTTACAATGCTCTTACACTAAACATACAAATTCTAATAAACACACAAATGGTATCAGATAATTCTCGTATTACTATTACAAATACTCAAATATCAGTAAACCTATAATATTTATGAGTATCAGTGCAAGCCACTACATACAAATAAAATAATATTTAGGAGTTAGGTGGGTAGGATTAGGAAAGGAAAACACACAAAACACACTCACTCATCTTTCATCCACATTAAGTACTACTGTGTAATGGAATAGTGTTAACTGTGTAAATGGAATTCTGTCCAAAATTTTATGTTCATCATGTGTATCAAGTGGTAGTGTCACCAATGTATAACAGTCAATAATAGTTAAGTCAATGTCATAGTCATCATGTCAAGACCAATGTTTGCCAAGCCAGATCAAAATGTACGGTTGCTGAACAACTGTCAGTGTGCCAAGATATGCAAATACTTCCTCTCTTCAAAAAAAATATGTACTGCTTAATGATTTAACAAAGTGTGTGTAGACAATCTTCCTTCTACTTTAGTGTTCTAGTCTGCTATCTTCATCCTCCTTGTTCCATATAGACCAACAAAAAAAAAAAAAAAAAATGCACCTCACTTACTTTACCTCTTATCCACCAAAACTCCAATAATCATTAGCATCACATAATCTCAATACTTCAATAATACCTCTTACGTCGATACATATAAAACTTGTCATCATTATCATTTACCTTACCTCTTGTCTACCAGAACTTCAATAATCATCAACTTCACACAATCTCAATACCTCAATAATATCTCTTCAATACATCGACACATATAAACCTTAGCACCAATATCATTTTACTTCCATAAGAACTCTTTCCTCTAGTCAGTCTCCTCGAACAAGTACAGATAAAATCCTAGTGGAAACTTCAGTTCATCATCCCATACAATCCGAAGACACATTGTCAACACACAACCTCTGTGTAATCCATCTGACCCATATCTTCTACTCATTATGAATTATAAACAAAAGAAATGCATACA